>NC_086113.1:27866746-28491746 GCF_963921235.1 Mobula hypostoma
TGAAATGAAATCTGATCTCAGCCCCTCAGTTCTTATTCTTCTAAGCACCAATGAATTCAGACTCAACCTACTTAAATCATTTCTTTTATCACAAACAATTGGTCCCAAAAATCAACCTTACACCTCTTCCCTGAATTGCCTCTTTTCCAATATTTTCCTTGAATAAGACAATTTGCACTGCATGCATGATTCTAGATGCCATCTCACCAGCTGCTTGGTTCTTGGTTTATGGTAAAACTCAAGTAAGCGAAACTCAAGTTGACTTTCAATAAATTTGATTGAAACAGCAAAATTGGGAACTGAGGACAAAGTCAGGTGTATGTTTTGGAAGTTTCATTCTATTTCCTTTCCACAATCAGTGTCCATGAACTTGTGTCATGAGTGATATCAACAATACGTTTGCATATCTTCACTTCAGAAAAGGGGAATAAAAGAGAAACAGGAAATAATTAAATTCAAACATGTCTATATTTACAAGATTTACAGTCTAACAATTTTATTGATCCCTTAATTCTTTGGAACATTCTCAGTTGTATTGGCATGACTTGGGAAACATCAGTAGTAGATTAGGCACATTCTTCTGCCGTTTTCTTTCTCCTTGTGTATCTTTGATCACTGATTTGTATATTGTCTGAGCTGAACATTAACTGTTGGTGATCTATAAGGACCTTTCTAAACATCAAACCTGCTGTTGCCAACTAGTTCCGGACCCCATATACAACTACAGCTTCAATTTCGATGTTTGAGCCTGGATTAAACAAAATCATTTTCCATCATGTTTAATCTAAGTGATTCACTTCGATCCACATTATTCCTCTCCTGTTTGCTTGTAACATTTGCCTGCTCCAAAATTATTCTTGTCCTAACCTTACATTTTTTGAGCATCTCAGTTAGAATATAGCCAGTGATCAGATTTGATGTCCATCTATATGTCAACATGATCTGTGCTTCTCGGATATATTTGAGCTTCCCTTTGTTGCTTGTTTTATGAAGTCCTCCTTCAACATGCGGACAGAGCTTTTTGCCTTCTCATTTTAGATAGCGATATGGAGATTTAAAGATGTTCTTTATGCACTTACTGAACATGGATGTTATCTTGAGTCGCATGTTGTTTCTTGTTAACGGCCACTTGCTGAACACTTAAAGATGTGCATCTTTTCTCAGAAGTGAATAATCTGCAGCAGGATCTGTCCTCCTTTCAAGCTTTGGACAATTCTGTCTCATAGTTGTGTTGAATTCATTGTTCATCAGAGTCTATCACATTTATGCTATTTGAAACATAATCTTTGTGGTGCTGATTCATTTCCAGACTGTACACAAAGCCTCTTCACTATTTATTAAATCTACATCTTTGTGACCAGGTTGTAAAGGGGCTATTTTTATTAGTGATCTCCATGCTGTGCTTAGCTTTGAAAACTGATGTTCAGTTTAATTTTCCTGCCTTTTAAACAATAAGCTGTGGAGCTGAGTGATTGTTCCAATTTACCTTTTGCAGTCACAGGTTTGAAGAGAAGGAGCTATAACTGCCATTACATGTAGGCATAAAATCATATCTTGTATTAATTGCAACTCTTTATATTTTATAACACAATTTCCATAACAATGACTTCTCTATGTGCCCTGTAATTTGGAGAGCTTGACCTGAAAATGCTCATCTGCATGCCCACACACAAACTGATGCCCTATCAATTAGTTCTAGGAAGATTGTCAGAACATTGATGTCCCAAATTTGTTTACTCAATTGAATAGATACTGATCACTTTTTCAGAAGTCTGAGTGCCAGTTTGATAACTCATATAATTTTCTGATGGTACTGGATTAAAATAACACACTTTATTTTACCTGCAACAAAAACAGAACTCAACAGAGCAAGCAACATCTGTAGAGGCAAAGGATGTAAATCAACATTTCAGGTCAAGACCCTGCATCAGAACTGAGAGGAAACAGGAATGATTGCTGTTCTAGACCAGTACAGGGGTGCAGAGTCTTGCAGATGATGGAACCAAAGGGGAAGGAAACCAGGTGGGGTGGTGGAGGGGCAGGTAAGACAGTGCCTGGAGTTATGTTTTTTCTTTAACAAAGACAAAATTGCATAGGTAAAAGTGCTAGAACTATTTTACTTACAGATTTACAGAATGGGTTCAGCTCAACCACATTTTGCTCAGGGCCTTCAGCACGCCAAGTCTATGTGTGACTTGTTCAACCACATCACTTCCTGTTCTGGGTGAGCTGTGTGCATTTTACACACATAACAACACATAATAACACATCTTCCCCTTTAAAGAAAAATAAATACAGTACTACATCCCCATAAACCTGCAAGAAACAATAATACTGCCCAATAAGGATATTTACATTAACTTCAATTGTATTGAGCAAATGTAGTCCCTCATTCACTGAACCATTCTCAATCCATCTCTGTGGTGGCTTAATAATCCCTTTGGACTGCTATTTGTTTACACGGATGTCTTGCTGCATTAGTACTAGTGTCCCTTTGAAAATTCTTTCATATCCTGCTACCAAGATCCAATCTGTTTGTCTCTGTTCTTGTTCTTGCTGTGTGGCCATAATTTGCTCCATGTGTCTCATCATGGAGCTCTGGACTACATCCATCTGATCAGTGAGTCTTTGTATGAGGTCCAACTGATTCTGTCTCAATTCATAGAGCTTCTTCTGTTGGCTGCCTATCATATATAACAACTCCTCCTGTTGGTCTCTGTTGAACTGCTGCTTTTGTTCAGACCTTGGGGACTGTGTGCTCTCCCCAACTTCCAGGTTGTGTCTTTTGCATGCAGTCAGACCTAATATTGGCTGGATTTACTTCTCAACAGTTGGTAGTTGTGCCTTTAGGGGCTGTCACTTGTGCTTGAAAGTCACCTCACAGCCCCATTTTACTGAAACATTCTGTCTAGTATAGCCAGTTGCTTATAACCTCACTGGGTAAATCTTGCTCTTTACTTTGAGAGTCTTGTAGCCAACAGATTCACCTGGGACCTAGTGTCAAACTTCAATAGAATTACTATTTTCTTCACAGTCACTGGAACAATCCATTCTGTTTTACTAGTACCACAATCTGCAGAGAATCAACAAAGAGTTCTTCCATTTCCTCAGCAACAATGTGCACCTTTCTCTTGGTAGTCCCAGCTTTACAGCACTTTGAAAGATGATTCTTCTTCCCACAATTATTGTCGGACTTTCCATAAGCAGGATAAGTCTTTGAGATGTGCATACCTTCACATTTGCTGCATTTACTGTTTGATCCTATATCTTTGCTATGCTGTTTCTTTGTATAACGCCTTGTGCTTCCCCCCTCTGTTTTCACAGCATGCACTGTTGTTCCTGCTCTGTGCATCTCTTTAGCATGTGCTTGAGTGATCTGCTCTGTCCTACACATATTCATAGCATTTTCCAGCATTTTTTTTTTCATGGAGCAAGTGTACTCTGAGCCCATTATCTGGGATTCCACAAACTATTTTGTCTCTGACTAGTGAGTCTCTTAAATCTCCAATCTCACTGTGTGTGAAGCTTAACAAAGTATTGTTCAAAGCTTACACCTTGTTTCTGTTCACAGGAGAAGAAATTAAATCTCTCAAATGTGACTGTTTTCACTTGGGACAAAATTCTCCTCAAACTTTGTCGTCACAATGTCTAACGTGAAGTCTGTTACATTAATTGAAAAGCTGTTACAGATGCCCAAAGCATCTTGCCAATTACGTGTAGAAGATAGACGCTTTCAAATTTTCCTCCACCCTGCCGATTCTGCTCGCCACTAAATATATATTGAATTGCTGTTTGAAGCATTTCTAATTATCAGCTAGATTGCCAGTAAACTGCATAGCTACAGGAGGACTTAGGTTATCCATTGAGGGGATTTTTAGGTTCCCACCTCAATATCTTGGTGATCTTTGAGACAGTGTGCCCTCTTGCTACAGCTTCTCTCCGTCGAACTTAGCTTCTCTTTCTTAGTGGCTCGTGGTATTCCGTTACCTTTCATCATTAGACCTCATGCAGACTTCTGACACAGTGTCATTTTTTTGTTCTTTAACAAAGACAAACTCGCATGGGTAAAATTAGTAGAACTATGCTATTTACAGATTTACAGAATGGCTTCAGCTTGACTACATTTTACTCGTGACTTTCAGCCCGCCAAGCCTGTGTGTGACCCATTGGTCAATGTCACTTCCTGTTCCGGGTGAACCATCCGCGTTGCACACTGGGAACTGAAGTTCTTCATTACGTTCACACGTAAGAACACAGCTGGCAGATGCTAGATGGAGCCAAACGGAGAGGAGATGATGAGTAGATTAAACCATGAGAGGGGAGCAGATTGCAGGTCTGATCAGAGAAAGAAAAAAAAGTTAAATAGATGTGTGAGAAGAGCACTGTGAGTGTGGACTACTTCACAGCTAAAAATTCAATGTTCATATCATTGGGTTATTAACTGCCCACGTGCTTGCTGTTTCTGTGGCAAATAGAGAAGACTAAGAACAGATAAACGGGGTGTGAGAATGCAAAGTTACAATGATACGTAAATAGAAGCTTAGGGTACTCTGCAAAATCTCTATCTGCATGCACTTGATTTCTCCAATGTAGAGGAGGCCTTATCCCAAGCACCAAATATAGCAGACCAGATTGAAAGAGGCACAGGTGAACCTCTGTCTCACCTGGATGGGATGTTTAGGCCTGGATGATTGTGAGGGGAGAAGTGAAGGAACAGGTTTTACACCTCATCAAAGTTGCTGGTGAACGCAGCAGGCCAGGCAGCATCTCTAGGAAGAGGCGCAGTCGACGTTTCAGGCCGAGACCCTTCGTCAGGACTAACTGAAGGAAGAGTGAGTAAGGGATTTGAAAGCTGGAGGGGGAGGGGGAGGGGGAGATGCAAAATGATAGGAGAAGACAGGAGGGGGAGGAATAGAGCCGAGAGCTGGACAGGTGATAGGCAAAAGGGGATACGAGAGGATCATGGGACAGGAGGCCTAGGGAGAAAGACGGGGGGGGGGGTGACCCAGAGGATGGGCAAGAGGTATATTCAGAGGGACAGAGGGAGAAAAAGGAGAGTGAGAGAAAGAATGTGTGCATAAAAATGAGTAACATGGGTACGAGGGGGAGGTGGGGCCTAGCGGAAGTTAGAGAAGTCAATGTTCATGCCATCAGGTTGGAGGCTACCCAGACGGAATATAAGGTGTTGTTCCTCCAATCTGAGAGTGGCTTCATCTTTACAGTAGAGGAGGCCGTGGATAGACATGTCAGAATGGGAATGGGATGTGGAATTAAAATGTGTGGCCACTGGGAGATCCTGCTTTCTCTGGCGGACAGAGCGTAGATGTTCAGCAAAGCGGTCTCCCAGTCTGCGTCGGGTCTCACCAATATATAAAAGGCCACATCGGGAGCACCGGACGCAGTATGTCACTCCAGTCGACTCACAGGTGAAGTGATGCCTCACCTGGAAGGACTGTTTGGGGCTCTGAATGGTGGTAAGGGAGGAAGTGTAAGGGCATGTGTAGCACTTGTTCCGCTTACACGGATAAGTGCCAGGAGGGAGATCAGTGGGGAGGGATGGGGGGGACGAATGGACAAGGGAGTTGTGTAGGGAGCGATCCCTGCGGAATGCAGAGAGAGGGAGGGGAGGGAAAGATGTGCTTAGTGGTGGGATCCCGTTGGAGGTGGCGGAAGTTACGGAGAATAATATGTTGGACCCAGAGGCTGGTGGGGTGGTAGGTGAGGACCAGGGGAACCCTATTCCTAGTGGGGTGGTGGGAGGATGGAGTGAGAGCAGATGTACGTGAAATGGAGGAGATGCGTTTAAGAGCAGAGTTGATAGTGGAGGAAGGGAAGCCCCTTTCTTTAAAAAATGAAGACATCTCCCTTGTCCTAGAATGAAAAGCCTCATCCTGAGAGCAGATGCGGCGGAGACGGAGGAATTGCGAGAAGGGGATGGCATTTTTGCAAGAGACAGGGTGAGAAGAGGAATAGTCCAGATAGCTGTGAGAGTCAGTAGGCTTATAGTAGATATCAGTGGATAAGCTGTCTCCAGAGACAGAGACAGAAAGATCTAGAAAGGGGAGGGAGGTGTCGGAAATAGACCAGGTAAACTTGAGGGCAGGGTGAAAGTTGGAGGCAAAGTTAATAAAGTCAACGAGTTCTGCATGCGTGCAGGAAGCAGCGCCAATGCAGTCGTCGATATAGCGAAGGAAAAGTGGGGGACAGATACCAGAATAGGCACGGAACATAGATTGTTCCACAAACCCAACAAAAAGGCAGGCATAGCTAGGACCCATACGGGTGCCCATAGCTACACCTTTAGTTTGGAGGAAATGGGAGGAGCAAAAGGAGAAATTATTAAGAGTAAGGACTAATTCCGCTAGACGGAACAGAGTGGTGGTAGAGGGGAACTGATTAGGTCTGGAATCCAAAAAGAAGCGTAGAGCTTTGAGACCTTCCTGATGGGGGATGGAAGTATATAAGGACTGGACATCCATGGTGAAAATAAAGCGGTGGGGGCCAGGGAACTTAAAATCATCGAAAAGTTTAAGAGCGTGAGAAGTGTCACAAACATAGGTCGGAAGGGATTGAACAAGGGGTGATAAAACAGTGTCGAGGTATGCAGAAACGAGTTCGGTGGGGCAGGAGCAAGCTGAGACAATAGGTCGGCCAGGACAGGCAGGTTTGTGTTTGTGGAACAATCTATGTTCCGTGCCTATTCTGGTATCTGTCCCCCACTTTTCCTTCGCTATATCGACGACTGCATTGGCGCTGCTTCCTGCACACATGTAGAACTCGTTGACTTTATTAACTTTGCCTCCAACTTTCATCCTGCCCTCAAGTTTACCTGGTCTATTTCCGACACCTCCCTCCCCTTTCTAGATCTTTCTGTCTCTGTCTCTGGAGACAGCTTATCCACTGATATCTACTATAAGCCTACTGACTCTCACAGCTATCTGGACTATTCCTCTTCTCACCCTGTCTCTTGCAAAAACGCCATCCCCTTCTCGCAATTCCTCCGTCTCCGCCGCATCTGCTCTCAGGATGAGGCTTTTCATTCTAGGACGAGGGAGATGTCTTCATTTTTTAAAGAAAGGGGCTTCCCTTCCTCCACTATCAACTCTGCTCTTAAACGCATCTCCTCCATTTCACGTACATCTGCTCTCACTCCATCCTCCCACCACCCCACTAGGAATAGGGTTCCCCTGGTCCTCACCTACCACCCCACCAGCCTCTGGGTCTAACATATTATTCTCCGTAACTTCCGCCACCTCCAACGGGATCCCACCACTAAGCACATCTTTCCCTCCCCCCCTCTCTCTGCATTCCGCAGGGATCGCTCCCTACACAACTCCCTTGTCCATTCGTCCCCCCCATCCCTCCCCACTGATCTCCCTCCTGGCACTTATCCGTGTAAGCGGAACAAGTGCTACACATGCCCTTACACTTCCTCCCTTACCACCATTCAGGGCCCCAAACAGTCCTTCCAGGTGAGGCATCACTTCACCTGTGAGTCGACTGGGGTGATATACTGCGTCCGGTGCTCCCGATGTGGCCTTTTATATATTGGTGAGACCCGACGCAGACTGGGAGACCGCTTTGCTGAACATCTACGCTCTGTCCGCCAGAGAAAGCAGGATCTCCCAGTGGCCACACATTTTAATTCCACATCCCATTCCCATTCTGACATGTCTATCCACGGCCTCCTCTACTGTAAAGATGAAGCCACTCTCAGATTGGAGGAACAACACCTTATATTCCGTCTGGGTAGCCTCCAACCTGATGGCATGAACATTGACTTCTCTAACTTCCGCTAGGCCCCACCTCCCCCTCGTACCCATGTTACTCATTTTTATGCACACATTCTTTCTCTCACTCTCCTTTTTCTCCCTCTGTCCCTCTGAATATACCTCTTGCCCATCCTCTGGGTCACCCCCCCCCGTCTTTCTCCCTAGGCCTCCTGTCCCATGATCCTCTCGTATCCCCTTTTGCCTATCACCTGTCCAGCTCTCGGCTCTATCCCTCCCCCTCCTGTCTTCTCCTATCATTTTGCATCTCCCCCTCCCCCTCCAGCTTTCAAATCCCTTACTCACTCTTCCTTCAGTTAGTCCTGACGAAGGGTCTCGGCCTGAAACGTCGACTGCGCCTCTTCCTAGAGATGCTGCCTGGCCTGCTGCATTCACCAGCAACTTTGATGTATGTTGCTTGAATTTCCAGCATCTGCAGAATTCCTGTTGTTTAGGTTTTACACCTCCTTCTATTGCAGAGGAAAGCACCACAGGGGCGGGACAGAGTTGAATGGGGAAGATGCGACTAGTAGTGGGATTGCATTGGAATTAGGAGAGCATATATGTGAAAAATGAAAGAAATAATTATGAAGGCTATGGCAGAAAGGAAGCTATATTTCCAGAAGAAAAAGATTTACACAGCCTATTGACTCATGTTCAAGGACTTGGCATCTCATTTCTTCTACATTTATTGCTTATTGTTACTATTAATAATAATAATAAAACAACAATAATAACAACAATAATAATAACAGTTCCGTTCTTTTTGTGTTTGCACAGCTGGTGCCCAAGATGGTACGATCTTTCACAGATTCTATTATGGTTGTTATTCTATTGTGGATTATGCAATTGTGAGAAAAGCTCTACCTACTTAGGAACCTGAGGCAATTCAGCATGACATCTAAAACACTGATGTCTAATGGAAAGTGTATTGACTGGCTGCACCATGACCTCACATGGAAACACCATTGCCTTTGAGAGGAAAGTCCTATTAAAGGTAATGGATTCGGCCAATCGATCATGGGTAAAGCCATCCCAATCATTGAGCACTTCCACATGAAATGCTATCAGAGGAAAACAGTATCCATCATCAGAGATCTCCACCACCCAGACCATACTGTCTTCTCACTGCTGCCATCAGGTAGAAGGTACAAGAGCCTCAGGACTCAGAATTCCAGGTTCAAGAAAAGTCACTACCCCTCAACCATCAGGCTCTTGAATAAGGAAGGGATGACCTCACTCACCACAACCAATGATCACATTATCTCATGTTCTCATTATTTATTACTATTTATTATATTTGCATTAGTACAGTTTGTTGCCCTCTGCACTCTGGTTGATCTTTCATTGATCCTGTTATAGTTACTATTTCACAGATTTGCTGAGTATGCCCACAGGAAAATGAATCTCAGAATTGTATATCGTGATATATATGTACTTCGATAATAAATTTACTTTGAACTTTGAGCATTTCAGTAGGTTTAAAGCGGAAAGCTTCATCTTGAGACAGATGCAGCGGAGATGATGAAATTTAAAAAAAAAGCAGATGGCAAGGACGTTGCCCTCATGCTTCATGAGTTTCTGAAATGTCCTTGTAAAATGCTCCCCTTTGCCACAGTTGACAGCACTCTCACAAATGTTTCCTCCATTTCCCACACATCTCTGATCCACACCTCTCTTCAGAGAGAGCAGCTATCCATTTTGTTCGATCCTCACCAGCCCCCACATCGAACACAGTATCTCTGCCACTTGTGTGGAGTAGGTTTCAGTAATTAAATACATTGTGCATTTACTGTATTTATTTTGTGCATCCAGTTGCTGCTACAGAACACAATTAAAGTTAAACAAGAAAATTAACCTTCCCCTTTCTCCTGCTGTATATAACTGTAAGACATAGGAGTGGAATAAAAAAAACATCAATCTATATAGCAGATAAATAAAGTTCAAATAAAAGAACTGACTAAAATAATCACAGAAAGTACATGGATGTAAGGTCATGGAACAGCACAAAAGATGTAATCAGTGCAGACAGAGTTTTGATTGATCACACCTTAAACCTAGAGATAATAGCACCTCGATGAAATAGTTCTCAAAAAGGAGTATGGCGTTTGTCTTGCGTGATTAACTCAGAGCCATTGACTGGAATGAAACAGCATGTCATCCTTACACTGCCTGTTCATTTAATTGATTTTAGCTGTTGATTGGTCGAATTCGTCAGCAGGGGGCAAATTTCCTGAAAGGCCATTTCCAGTTAAACATAGTTTTTGCTACCCAACAGAATTCTATCGTGGATGCACCAGGTGCTTCTGGTCATGCAGAATGTGAATATTAAATAAAAATAGAAAGCATGATGGAAGTGCTCAGCGGGTCACACAACAACTGCAGAGAGAGGGGCAGAACTAACATTTCAGTTCGACAACCTTCAATCAGAATCAGGAAAGGGTAGAGATAAACATTTGCAGAGAAAGATGGAAAGCAGCTCTGTGGAGAATGAAAGGAAAGACTTATGAATATCAAAAATCTTCAAATGTCAAAATTTGAAATAAAACATAGAATGCTGGAAACACAAAACAGGTGAGGCAGCATCTTTGGAAAGAGAAACAGCTAACATTTGAGGTAAAATGTCCTTCTCAAAACTATTATTCAGTGAACAATTTATTTAAAACCACAGAAGAGTGAACATGACAAAGTTGTTGAAGTCTTTTGAAAGAAGATCTATCATTGGTGGAAGGCAAGATTGATTAACTATTAAATGGCTGATATTCAAAGGTGGATGAGAATGATTATGGGACAAGTAATGAACTACTAGGTCATTCAAGTAGAATTCAAAAAGGTAGAGTCATGAAATGAAATTCCTAAATGCTCCATGTGTTGGAAATTGGCAATGAACCCAGGCAGTCCTGGAAAAGCACATTCTCTGAAATTGTTAACATTGGCAGGCTGTCACGTGGCTAATTTGAAACAAAATATTATTTTTAAACTCAAAATGAGTTCATTGGATCAGGTAAGGAGGCTGAAGACAGACGCCGGAGTAGGATGAAGGATTATAGTGGCCAGCAGCTGGAAGTTCAAGGTCACAAATTAATACTTTACTTAATTATTCAGCAATAAGAGGGATATGAGGACAGTGAGGTTCAGGATAATATACTGGAACAGGTTAACAGTAAGAAAGAGGACGTGCTGGAACTTTTGAGATCCATTAAGTAAGATAAGTCCCCAGGCAGGCTGGGATATGCCTCAGATTACTAATGGAAGAAAGGGAAGAGTTTGCTGTGACTTTGCATCCTCACTGGCAACAAGAGTAGCTCAAGAAGATTGGTTGGTGGCAAATGTTGTTCCTTTATTTAATAAAGGTAATTGGGATCATCCTTGAAATTAAATCACAAACAAGAGAAAATCTGCAGAAGCATCTACACTCCATCCGCCAGATTAAGCAGGATCTCCCAATGGCCGCGTATTTTAATTCCCATTCTGATATGTCCATCCATGGCCTTCTCCACTGAGGCCACACTTGGGTTGGAGGAAGAACATCTTAGATTCTGTTTGCGTAGCCTCCAATCTGATGACATGAACATCAATTTCACATACTTCCAGTAATGCTTCCTACCATCCCCCTTCACCACTTCCCATCCCCTTGTCCCTCTCTCATGTTATCTCCTTGCCCACTCATCGCCTCCCTCTGGTGCTCCTTCCCCCCAATCCCCATTTTTTTCTTTCTTCCATGGTCTTCTGTCTCTTTCACCAATCAACATCCTTCTTTCTCTCCTCCCCCCACCTTTCAAATCTACTCCTCAGCTTTTTTTCTCGAGTCCTACTGAAGGGTTTCGGCCCGAACCGTTGGGTGTTCTTTTTTCCATAGATGCTGTCTGGCCTGCTGAGTTCTTCCAGCATTTTTTGTGTGTTGCATTCTTGGAATTATAGACCAGTGAGTCTTATGTTATTGGTGGGCACACTGTTGGAGAGGATTCTTAGAGACAAGAGTTATGAGCACTTAGGGGAGAACAGTCTGAATAGGAAGAGTCAGCACGCCTTTGTGAGGGGAAGTTTGTACCTCACAAGCCTGAAGAAACACGACAAAGTTCTTCATGGTAGGCTCATTCAGAAAGTCAGGAAGCATGGAATCCAGGTAAACTAGGCCTTCAGATCTACGCCTAGAAGAGCTGAATGAAGGGAGCTGGAGTCAATGCTAAGAGTGAAGTCCGGGATCTGGATACAAATTCAAAGCCTTGATTTTTACAGTCAGTCCTCACATACAGCACGTTCAAAGAGAGCTTCTAGGTTTTTTCTATCTCATCTTGCTCATGCTTATCAGATATTTGTCCTTTGTCCTTCGTCCTTGACTAAGCACCATAGGGATCCTTCAGTGTGGTCCCCATGGCAAAAACACTACTTTGGCACACAATGTTTGTCATTCTATTTGACACTATGAGACAGAGTGACTCACATTATAAGGATGCTACATTTTATCTGAGAGTGTAATACTAAGGTAAGGAGGCATAGAATCCATGTTTAATAATTTTCTTTGTGATTTGCCTCTTACCTCAAATGCAGGTGGCACAATACACGATAGAAGGATGCAGGTGTCATGATATCTCTCTGGTTAAAGAAATATACATTTCTACTGTCTGCACTATGGTTAGGTGGCAGATGGAAATTCAGTGAGAAAAATCAGACCAGTACAGTGTTGCAACTAGTATACTTGTCTCACAAAACCAGGAATCTGGGTTTTATCCTGATCGCAAGTGCTGTCTGTCTGGAGTGTACATTTCTCCCTGTGACACACAGATGCTCTAATTACCTCATAAATCCCGAAGATTAGTAGTTCAGTTGACCACTGTAAACTCTCTAGCTGTGGAGGCGACTGATAGAAAATGGCAGAAGTGATGGTGAAAATAATTAGGATTCAGATAGGAAATGGGTGTTGATGGTCAGAAACGAGCCACTGGGACAACGGATCTATTTCCTTGGTGAAGGTCACTATAACTCTCACTTTTGGATCCAGTACAGGACAAAAGTGAATGTAGACTATATACGATGTGTGCACAGTCACTAGAACCCTAATTGTGAAAAGCTGCTCTTCCTTGCTGACAATCAACACTGATGCACCTCAAGGGTGTGTACTTAGCCCATTGCTCTACTCTCTCTATACCCAAGACTGTGAGGCTAGGCATAGCTCAAATACCATTTATAGATTTGCTGATGATACACCATTGTTGGTAGACTCTCAGATGGATATGAGAGGGTGTACAGGAGTGAGATATGCCAACTAGTGGAGTGGTGTAGCAGCAACAACCTTGCACTCAATGTCAGTAAGACGAAAGAGCTGATTGTGGACTTCAGGAATGGTAAGACAAAGAAACATATACCGATCCTCATAGAGGGATCAGAAGTGGAGAGAGTGAGCATTTTCAAATAATTGGGTGTCAAGATCTCAGAGGACCTAACCTGTCCCAACAAATTGATGCAATTATTAAGAAGAGAAGACAGCGTCTATACTTCATTAGGAGTTTGAAAAGATCTGATATGTCAACAAATAAACTCAAAAATTTCTATAGATGTACTGTGGAGAGCATTCTGACAGGCTGCATCACTGTCTCGTATGGGGGCAGTGGGGGGGGGGAGGTGCTACTGCACAGGACCGATAGAAATTGCACAGGTTGAAAATTTAGTCGGCTCCATCTTTGGTACTCGCCTACAAAGTCCCCAGGACATCTTCAAGGAGCAGTGTCTCAGAGATGCAGCATCCATTATTAAGGACCTCCAACATCCAAGACATGCCCTTTTCTCACTGTTACCACCAGGTAGGAAGTACAGACACCTAAAGGCACACACTCAGTGATTCAGGAACAGCTTCTTCCCCTCTGCCATCTGATTCCTAAATGGACATTGAACCCGTGAACACTACCTCACTTTTTTAATATATATTATTTCTGCTTTTGCATGAGTTTAATCAATTCAATATACGTTTTCTCTAATTGATCTACTTACTTATTATAATTATTATTTTTTCTTCTTCTTCTATATTATGTATTGCATTGAACTTCTGCTGCTAAGTTAACAAATTTCACAATATATGCCAGTGATAATAAACCTGCTTCTGATTCTGAAATATGCTCTCTCTGCTGACTGATAAAGTCATAGAAAAATACAGCACAGAAAAAGGCCCTTTGGTTCATTTAGTCCATGCCAAACTATTAATCTGCTGTGCTTCAATTGGTACATTTAATGTCAGAGAAATGTATACAATATACATCCTGAAATTTCTAGTCCCATTGATCTACAACTGGGCCATGCTCCTCCCATTCATGTACCTATCCAAATTTTCCACCTTCCACTCTTATAGCATGACTTCTAGTTCTAGTCTCACCCAATCTCTGCAGAAAAATCCAGCTAGCATTTACCCTATCTGTAGCCCTCATAATTTTGTATAGCTCTATCAAATTTCAACCTATTTTCCTAAATTCCAGAAGAAGACAGCGCCAGTGAACAACACGACCGAGGGTAAGATCCTCTAGAAAAGTTGACAAAACTACTTCTTCCACCTCTTTTACATTTTCCTTCTCTTTTAAATGTGATTCTGCTACTGTTGGCGCCTGTGTTAAATTTTGGTGGTCTGTTTCCCAACGACTGAGTAATCTGGCACTTTGCATTCTCCGAGGTTGTTCCATGAAGCTTTGTGCAAAGTGCGTGACCTCACGGCAAAGAAGCCTGGAGATGGGCCGCGAACCCATGATAGACTCCATTTCTCACTGATCTATCCTATTAAAGCGCTGAGGAAGACTGAAATCATCGATGAGACTGGAAGGTGAACAGGTGTTCAGAGCCGTGTTCCAGCCTCTCGCTTGCTGCTACCCAAGGGATGTTTCTGTGTGTGTCGGTCTCTCTCTCTCTCCCCCTCTCACTCACAGTTCCCGGAGGAAGGACACTGCATTTGAACAATCTCTCTCTCTCCCTCGATGCTATTGGAGAATGGTGGTGGATTTCTGGGTTTTGGACAAGTTTTAATCGACATGGTTTGTGGTTTTGGTCTCTGTAGTTCACGTTATGATGTGTTTCTGGCCTCTAGTTACTTCTTTTCTTGTTGCTACTTTGGGAAATTTCGTATCAGGGCAGCCGGGAGCTAAACAGAGTATGCATAGACTTCTTTGATTTTGTATTTTATATTCTGCACATCTAACTTTTCTGTTGCAATTTGTGCATTTTTATGTGTGTGGGGGGGATGTTGATGTTTTTCTTTGAGTAAGTTCCATGGTTTTTCTTTGTTTCATGGCTGTCTGGAGAAGATGAATCTCAGGGTTGTATGCTGCATACATACTTTGATAGTAAATGTACTTTGCTTCTTTGAATAAATTCCTAACCTATTCAACCTTTCCCTATAATGCAGGTCCTCAAGTGCTGGATACACCTTTCTAACTTTTCTCTGCACTCTTTCAATCTTATTGACACCTTTCCAGTAGGTGACAAAAGCTTTTCACAGTACTCCAATATCTTTTACAACTTCAACACAACATCCCAACTCCTGTACTTAGCTCCTTGTTTTATGAAGGCTAATAGCTTTCTTTACAACTGTATCTACCCATAATGCCACTTCCAAATAATTATTTATCTGTATTTCAAGATCCCTCTGTTCTACTGCACATCTCAGTGTCCTACTGCTCACAGTATAAGTTCTGTCTTGTTTGTCCTCCCAAGTTTCAATGCGTCACACTTGTCTGCATTAAATTCCATTTGCCATTTCTCAGCCCTTTTTTCAAGCTGGTCCAGATTCCACTGCAAGCTTTGATGTTCTTCCTCACCATCCGCTACAGACCTAATCTTGGTGCCATCTTGCAAATTTGCTGATCCATTTTACCACATCATCCTCTAGGTTATTCATATTGATGACAAACAACAATGGGCCCAGCACTGATCCCTGTGGCACACCGCTAGACACAAGCATCCAGTCAGAGAGGTATCCATCTACTACAACTCTCTGGCTTATCTGCGAAGCCAATGTCTAATCCAATTTACTACCTCATCTTGAATGCCAAGCAACTGGCATTCCATAACCAACCTCCCATGCAGGATCTTGTTAAAGTTTATGTAGATGACATCGACTGCTTTGCCTTCATTAACCAAGTAACTTCCTTGAAAAACTCTATAAGATTGGTCAGACACGATATACCATTCTCAGAGTCATGTTGACTACCCCTAACCAGTCCGTGGTTATCCAAGTACGTATATATCCAGTCCTTTAGAATATTTTCCAATAATTTATCCATTACTGCTATCAGGCTCACCAGCTTATAATGTCCTGGCATATTCTTAGAGACTTTCTTCAAAATAGAACAACATTAGCTCTCCACCAGTCCTCTGGCACTTCACCACATCTAACGATGCTTTAAGTATCTTTGCTAGGGCTCTGTGATTTCTGCCTTTGCCTACCACAGGGTCTCTTGTCAGTCCCTGGGGAAGACAGCAAACACCTCCTCCTCTATAATCCATATATGGTTTATACACTCACTGCTGCTTTGCCTCACTGCTATAGATTCTGTGATCATCTCTCAAGTAAATACAGATGCAAAAAAATCCACTGAAGTACTCCACCATTTCTTTCAGCTCCATGCATAGATGACCAATCTGATCTACCAAAGGACCAATCATTTGACTCAATATATTTGTAGAAACACTTGGGCTCCTCTTTCACCTTGTCTGCTAGAGCAACATCATGCCTTCTTTTAGTCCTCTGTATTTCCTTAAGTATTTCTTTGTATTTCCTGTACTCCTCAAGTATCTCACTTGCTCTTTCCTGCCTACACCTGCTAAGCAACTCCTTTCTCTTGACCAGGGCCTCAACATCTTCCAAAAACCAAGATTCACTAAATCTGTTTACCTTGCCTGCCCTTTCACTTAACACTTAAATCTCTGAACTCACATTGCAGGACCTCATCACCCTTTCTCCCCATTCCATTGGTATCAACGTAGACCATGACTTCTGGGTGCTCACCATCTCACTTAATAATGTTGTGGACTCAGTCCAAGATGTCCCTGACTCTGGTACCAGGAGGTCAAATGCCATACAGGACTCTTGTTCTCATCCACAGAACCTCCTGTCTGTTCTCTTAGCTGATGAACACCTAATCACTACAGCTTGCCTCTTCACCCATCCCCCTCCCACTTCCTTCTGAGGCACAGATCGCAGACTCAGTGCCAGACATTGAGTGCTGTGCCCCCTCTGCTAGGTCAGGCCCCCAACAATATCCAAAGCAGTATATCTGTTGTTGAGTGGAATGACCACAGGGGTACTCTTCACTGGTGGCATATCCCTTTCTCTTTCCTAACAGTCACCCATTTACCTGTGTTCTTCACTTTGGTGTAACTACTTTCTCGTGTGTGCTGTCTTAAGACTATAAGAGTAGGAGCAGAATTAAGCCAATTAACTCATCACGTCTGCTCCACCATTTCATTTTGGATGATCTATTCCCCTCTCAGCCCCACTCCTTTGCTTTCTCTCTGTATCCCTATAATCCCTTCATGCTCTGACTAATCAAGAATCTATCAACCTCTGCCTTAAATATACAAGAGGTGATTGATAAGTTCGTGGTCTAAGGTAGAAGGAGTCAATTTTAGGAAAACTAGCACGTTTATTCTTCAACATAATCCCCTCCTACACTTACACACTTAGTCCAGTGGTCGTGGAGCATACGGATCCCTTCTTTGTAGAAGTTGGCATCTTGGACCTCTAGAAGTGGTCCACAACAGGGGTGATTGATAAGTTTGTGGCCTAAGGTAGAAGGAGATGAATTATACAGCTCTCGTTGCATGCACGTGCAGTTCAACTCTTTGAGTGATTATGCAGAAAGTTTGAGGTTAATAACTCATCTCCTTCTACCTTAGGCCTCAAACTTATCAATCATCCCTGCTGTGGACCACTTTCTGGAGGTCCAAGATGTCGACCTCTACAAAGAAGGGATCCGTATGCTCCACGACTGCTGGACTAAGTGTGTAAATGTAGGAGGGGACTATATTGAAAAATAAATGTACTGGGTATTCTAAAATTGACTCCTACCTTAGGCCATGAACTTATCAATCACCTCTCATACATACAGACCTGGCCTCTACATCCATATGTGGTAATGAATTCCACAGATTTACCACACTGTGGCTAAAGAAATTCCAATCATCTCCATTCTAAATAACTGTTCCTCTATAATGAGGCTGTGTCCTCTGGTCTTAGACTCCCCCACCATAGGAAATAGCCTCTCCGCATCCACTTTATTGAAGTCTTTCAACATTCAATAGGTTTCAATGAGGTCACCCTTCATTCTTCTGAGTTCCAGTGAGTACAGGCCCAGAGCATCACATGCTCCTCATATGATAAACCTTTCAATCCTGGAATCATTTTTGTGAACCTCCTTTGAACTTTCTAATGAAAGCACATCTTTTCTTAGATAAGGGGCCCAAAACTGCTCACAATACTCCAAATGGGGCCTTGCCAGTGCCTTCTAAATCGTCAACATTACTTCCTCGCTTGTATATTCTAGTCCTCTTGAAACGAATGCTAATATTGCATTTGCCTTCCTCACCACCGTCTCAACCTGCAAACAAGTAATTCTGCAGAGGGTCTCCCAAGTTCCTTTGCACCTCAGATTCTTGAATTTTCTCTCCATTTGGAAAATATTCCTTGCTTTTATTTCTTCTGCCAAAGTGCATGAACAAACACTTCCTGGTACTGTATTCTGTCTGCCACTTCTTTGCCCATTCTCTTAATCTAAGTCCTTCTGTAGTATTTCTACTTCATTAACACTACCTGCTCTTCCACATATTGTCTGCAACCTTGGCCACAAAGCAATCAATTCCATAAATCATTGACATATAACTGTCATTCAACTTCTTAGCCGCCAAATGATCTGGATTTCATCCAACTCCTTCTCTAAGTCTTTAACACAGGCTGAAAGAAGCTGCAGCTAGATGCACTTCTTGCAGGTGGAATCATCAGGGACAATGGAGGTCTCCACATCACACAAGATTAGCATTCTACTATTCTGCCTGGCATCTCCTCTGCTCTAACCGTGCAATAAAAAAGAAATAAAATTAAATGAAAAACATCTACCTACAGCCTAACCTCTCCTTGCAGAAGCCTCTATGAGCCAAAGCTTGAACGATCCACTCAAACACTGGACCATTCACACAGTGGCCACTCCGCTTAAACTTATTTTATAGTGATTGGACTTTGCTACATGCCTAATTACACACACTTCAACTTCTCAGGAACTGTGGCATACAGAACGTCCTGACTATCTCTGCTCATTTCTTTTGAAATTTCTCTCCCATTACACAATCCAATGTCTCCTTGGGAACTGTGGCAGCCACAATGTCTGAACTGCACCTGCTCAGTTATGAAATCTCTCTCTCACTATGAAATATTAATTACGGATTTTTAAGCGACTATTAGATGGATACATGGATGAAAGAAAAATAGAGGTTCATATCGAAGGGAAGGATTAGATTGATCTTGGAGTAGGTTAAAACATTGGCACAATATGATAGGCTGAAATTCCATGTTCTATGTTCTATATCTTTAGTTATAGCAAGATAATAGCCTGAAATATACAAATACATTTACTACCATCATGTTCGCTGCCATGACTACTCCAGTTATTGGCCTGTATTAGGTTTGCAGATATGGGCAAATTTGTGGTGATTTCACTGACAGCATCCCCAAATTAAAGTTCAGATATCATGCACATTGTTCTTCACTGGGGTTCAAGAAGCTGATTTGCTCCATGATTCCATGATCAAAAAGAGTAGATATAATCTCCTGTTGAGAACGCTCACCACATCACCCAGCCCCCATCTCTCTCCAATGAACCATACTGCTCGTTCACTCAGTCATGTTGCATTTCAAGTTTCTTTTATGCCTTTGAGCAATGAGTCGGTGGAATAGTCTTAGTCAACAAGAAATTGCTCGACAATGTAGTAAATTACAAGAATTTTATTAAGTGCTATAAGAGCAAAAATGCATGGCAAGAGAGAACAAAGGAAAGCAGAAAGACTTTAAAGTAGTGGTCTTCTCATTCCAGACTACTGAGAATAGAAGTTCAAAGATCAAAGTATATTTTTTATCCAAGTACATATATGTAACATATACTACCCTGAGATTCATCTTCTCACAGCCATTCACAGCAGGAATTCAGAAGAAATTGTAAGTTGTAAGGAATTGGTTGTTGACTTCAGAAGGAGTAGTGGACTGCACGACCCAATTTACATCAGTGGTGCACAAGTGGAACAGGTCAATACCTTTAAGTTCCTCGGGGTCAATATCACAAATGACCTGACTTGGTCCAACCAAGCAGAGTCCACTGAAAAGAAGGCCCACCAGCGCCTTTACTTCCTGAGGAAGCTAAGGAAATTTGGCCTGTCCCCTAAACCCCTCACTAATTTTTATAGATACACCGTAGAAAGCATTCTTCTAGGGAGCATCACAACCTGGTATGGAAGTTGTCCTATTCAAGACCGAAAGAAGCTGCAGAAGGTCGTGAACACGGCGCAGCACATCACACAAACCAATCTTCCGTCCGTGGACTCACTTTACACCACACGCTGTCGGAGCAGTGCTGCCAGGATAATCAAGGACACGACCCACCTAGCCAACACACTTTTCATCCCTCTTCCCTCCAGGAGAAGATTCAGGAGCTTGAAGACCCGTACGGCCAGTTTTGGGAACAGCTTCTTTCCAACTGTGATAAGACTGCTGAATGGATCCTGACCCGGATCTGGGCCGTACCCTCCAAATATCCAGACCTGCCTCTCATTTTTTTTTTGCACTACCTTACTTCCCATTTTTCTATTTTCTATTTATGATTTATAATTTAAATTTTTAATATTTACTAATTTTAACTATTTTAAATATCTTTAATATTTAATATTTGTAATCCAGGGAGTGTGAAGCGCAGAACCAAATATCGCTGTGATGATTGTATGTTCTAGTACCAATTGTTTGGCAACAATAAAGCATGAAGTATAAAGTTTGTTCACAAGAAACAATAAAATCAATTAAAAACTATACACAAGCATAGAATGACAAATAACTAATCACCCAGCAGATCCAGATTATAAATTACCTCTGACACTACCCTACTCCATGAAGACATCTGCATATTGAATCAGCTGTTGGCACTGTTAGGAAGTGTCAACGTTATCGATTGTTTTTAATGGCCCTGAAAAAGGCAGAGAGTGGTGCATCCCTCATGTTACTCAATATGCATTGGCTGGAGCACTGAGCTCTAAATTGGCAGTGCTGGCATCAAATCCATAATTCATGGTGATTATCAACACCATCTGTCTCCTTCATTTCCAGCCAGTCGATACTCAATTCTTACCAATTTGTTGTCTACAATGTTTTACTGCACAACTGTGTGCTTTAGGCATCCGTTAGTCTCGTAAGACCATGGATTTGCGCCTTGGAAGGTTTCCAGGGCGTGGACTTGGGCAAGGTTGTATGGAAGACCGGCAGTTGCCCATGCTGCAAGTCTCCCCTCTCCACACCACCAATGTTGTCCAAGGGAAGGGCAAGGGCCGATACAGCTTGGCACCAGTGTTGTCACAGAGCACTGTGTGGTTAAGTGCCTTGCTCAAGGACACAACATGCTGCCTCAGCTGAGGCTCGAACTAGCGACATTTGCCTTTGACTAGACCGATACCTTAACCACTTGGCCACGCGCCAACACAACATCGAGGATACCACTTCAGACTTCAAGCAGACCTGGTGTACCTAAAAGCAAGGCCTAACGATTCCAATTTCTTCCTGGATTGTATTTATAATTGATGCATCACCAATGCTTTTGGAGAATTACTACATGTTTTTGTCAGTTGTATTCCACCAATCTTTGTAAGCATGTGTGCTCCACAGATAAGTAAAGGAATATTAGATTTATACAGTTTCCATAGAGAGAACTCTGACCTATTTATTCTCCATCAGTGTAATAGGAAAATGTCAGTTTATGCTGATAACTGCATCAACCCACAGGACGGCTTCTGGAAATCAATAAAGTTATCTTCTGTAGTAATCAATCTGTAGGTTTTACCGATTTTGTTGGCAACCTTTTTGTTTAATTGACATCAATCAAACAAATGAGAAGGGAATTATTGCCCACTAGCTTATGAATAAGGTCAGAAGATAACCAAAGTGTGATCTGCCACCTTTAGTTAGTCATTATTCTTTTGCAGAGAATATTCCAGAAACACATCGTGCAATCATAGATTTTGTTAATATTATTTGGCACTGGAAGGAATAATATGACAGAATGGACTGTATATCTTTATCCCAGATTCGTGGTGGACAAAAGGCTATTGTAAGATGTCCATCAATGTTATGGTTACATGACTGACATATATTGCATGTCATGTCTAAAGCAACAATGTCAATATCCCTCATCATTAAAATATTATTTCCAGAAACTAATTGTCTCCATCCAGTCGAGATTAGGTCTCATCCAAAACACAGTGGGCAGGTTGGGCTGGACTGACCTGGGCTGGACTGGAACCAATGTCCTATGGGGAGCATTTACTACTGTTGTTCAGGAGGATTTGAACTAATGTGGCAGGGGGATGGGAACAAGTGCAGAGAGACAGAGGGGTGTACAATGAGGGTAGAAACAAAAAGTAGTAAGGTGAAAAGTAAAAGTGGCAGGCCAGCAAATCCAGGGCAAAAATCAACATAATTGTATAAGGACTAAGAGTGTTGTACAAGCAAGCCTGAAAGCTTTGTGTGTCAATGCAAGGAGCATTCGTAACAAGGTGGATGAATTGAATGTGCAGATAGTTATTAATGAATATGATATAGTTGGGATCACAGAGACATGGCTCCAACTTGACCAAGGATGGGAGCTCAACATTCAGGGATATTCAATATTCAGGAGGGATAGACATGAAAGAAAAGGAGGTGGGGTGGCATTGCTGGTTAGAGAGGAGATTAATGCAAAAGAAAGAAAGGACATTAGCCGGGAGGATGTGGAATCGATATGGGTGGAGCTGCATAACACTAAGGGGCAGAAAACACTGGTGGGAGTTGTGTACAAGCCACCTAACAGTAGAGGTGAGGTTGGGGATGGCATTAAACAGGAAATTAGAATGCGTGCAATAAAGGAACAGCAGTTATAATGGGTGACTTCAATCTAAATATAGATTGGGTGAACCAAATTGGTAAGGGTGCTGAGGAAGAGGATTTCTTGGAATGTATGCGGGATAGTTTTCTGAACCAACACGTCCAGGAACCAACTAGAGAGCAGACCATTCTAGACTGGTAATTGAGCAATGAGGAAGGGTTAGTTAGCAATCTTGTCGTGGGAGGCCTCTTGGGTAAGAGTGACCATAATATGGTGGAATTCTTCATTAAGATGGAGAGTGATATAGTTAATTCAGTAACAAAGGTTCTGAACTTAAGGAAGGGTAACTTTGAAGGTATGAAATGTGAATTAGCTAAGATAGACTGGCAAATGATACTTAAAGGGTTGACGGTGGATATGCAAAGGCAAGTATTTAAAGATCGCATGGATGAACAACAACAATTGTTCATCCCAGTCTGGCAAACAAATAAACCAGGGAAGGTAGTTCACCTGTGGCTGACAAGGGAAATTAGGGTTAGAATCAATTCCAAAGAAGAAACATACAAATTAGCCAGAAAAAGCAGCACACCTGAGGACTGGGAGAAATTCAGAGTCCAGCAGAGGAGGACAAAGGGCTTAATTAGGAAAGGGAAAAAAGATTATGATAGAAAGCTGGCAGGGAACATAAAAACTGACTGTAAAAGCTTTTATGGATATGTGAAATGAAAAAGATTGGTTAAGACAAATGTAGGTACCTTACAGACAGAAACAGGTGAATTGATCATGGGGAACAAGGACATGGCAGACCAATTGAATAACTACTTTGGTTCTGTCTTCACTAAGGAGGACATGAATAATCTTCTGGAAATAGTAGGGACCGAGGGTCTAGTGAGATGGAGGAACTGAGGGAAATACGTGTTCGTAGCGAAGTGGTGTTAGGGAAATTGAAGGGATTAAAGGCAGGTAAATCCCCAGGGCCAGATGGTCTGCAACCCAGAGTGCTTAAGGAAGTGGCCCAAGAAATAGTGGATGCATTAGTGATAATTTTTCAAAACTCTTTAGATTCTGGATTAGTTCCTGAGGATTGGAAGGTGGCTAATATAACCCCGCTTTTTAAAAAAGGAGGGAGAGAGAAACAGGGGAATTATAGACGAGTAAGCCTGATATCGGTGGTGGGGAAAATGCTAGAGTCAGTTATCAAAGATGTGATAACAGCACACTTGGAAAGCAGTGAAATCATCAGACAAAGTCAGCATGGATTTGTAAAAGGAAAATCATGTCTGACGAATCTCATAGAATTTTTTGAGGATGTAACCAGTAGAGTGGATAGGGGAGAAACAGTAGATGTGGTATATTTGGATTTTCAAAAGGCTTTTGACAAGGTCTCACACAGGAGATTAGTGTGCAAACTTAAAGCACACGGTATTGGGCGTATGGTACTGATGTGGATAGAGAATTGGTTGGCAGACAGGAAGCAAAGAGTGGGAATAAACGGGACCTTTTCAGAATGGCAGGCAGTGACTAGTGGGGTACCACAAGGCTCAGTGCTGGAACCCCAGTTGTTTACAATATATATTAATGACCTAGACGAGAGAATTAAAAGCAGCATCTCCAAGTTTGCGGATGACACGAAGCTGGGCGGCAGTGTTAGCTGTGAGGAAGATGCTAAGAGGATGCAGGGTGACTTGGATAGGTTAGATGAGTGGGCAAATACATGGCAGATGCAATTTAATGTGGATAAATGTGAGGTTATCCACTTTGGTGGCAAGAACAGGAAAACAGATTATTATCCGAACGGTGGCCGATTAGGAAAAGGGGAGGTGCAACGAGACCTGGGTGTCATTGTACACCAGTCATTGAAAGTGGGCATGCAGGTACAGCAGGCGGTGAAAAAGGCAAATGGTATGCTGGCATTCATAGCAAGAGGATTCGAGTACAGGAGAAGGGAGGTACTACTGCAGTTGTACAAGGTCTTGGTGAGATCACAGCTGGAGTATTGTGTGCAGTTTTGGTCCCCTAATCTGAGGAAGGACATTCTTGCCATAGAGGGAGTACAAAGAAGGTTCACCAGATTGATTCCTGGGATGGCAGGACTTTCATATGATGAAAGACTGGATCGACTAGGCTTATACTCTCTGGAATTAAGAAGATTGAGGGGGGATCTGATTGAAAACGTATAAAATTCTAAAGGGATTAGACAAGTTAGATGCAGGAAGATTGTTCTCGATGTTGGGGAAGTCTAGAATGAGGGGTCACAGTTTGAGGATAAAGGGGAAGCCTTTTAGGACCGAGATGAGGTAAAACTTCTTCACACAGAGAGTGATGAATCTGTGGAATCCTCTGCCACAGGAAACAGTTGAAGCCAATTCATTGGCTATATTTAAGAGGGAGTTAGATATGGCCCTTGTGGCTAAAGGGATCAGGGGGTATGGAGAGAAGGCAGGTACAGGGTTCTGAGTTGGATGATCAGCCATGATCGTACTGAATGGCAGTGCAGGCTCGAAGGGCCGAATGGCCTACTCCTGCACCTATTTTCTCTGTTTCTATGTTTCTATGTTTCTTGGATTCTAACAGATTGATGTGAGTTTTGTGCCGTGCATCACATTTCTCTTATAAACTCTTATTCAAATCAAATATGCTGAAGATTTTTTAAAATTCATTTCAGATTTGTGACTGGAATAAGAGCTTGAGAAGCAGGATAGTTTTGGTGTCGAGAAACTAAAACATTTAATTACAAGTTCAGAATACTGTATTTTGTCTCTATCCATGATCAATTACATTAAGTAGTTGTTTGAAAGCTAGTAGGCAGGACTTCTCCAATGTAATATAAATTGGAGGAGAGAAGAGAGTGAGATTAGGAAAGCAAGATGTGGCCAAAATAAGAGGCCAGACTAGGAAAAGAACAGAGTGCAGACCCTGGATATTGTAGGCCAGATAAAAGAAAGGTTGGTAAGTTTGGCAGGGTGCTGCTATAGGTTAGAGTCATGAAAGTTGATCAGAAACAAGAGCAAAGAGGAAATCAGAATGCTTAGGATATGTGAAGTGATATGAGGACAGTAAGAGGTAAAAAGCAGACAAGGATGCTTGGAGGAAGGAAAACAACCCCAATACAAAAAGCATTCTGGATCTCGTACATTTTGTTTTCATAAAGAAATTAAGAGATTGTTTCTTCCCCCACCTGTTATTTTTATTGAGTGTAAAGAAACTCTAGCATCTGAATCAAGATAATGCAATGTTGCCTTACTGCCACCTTCCAACTTCTAACCCAACTAGTGTCATGGAAATAACAGCCCAAATGCTCAGTTCCTTGAGGCAGAGAAATGACGTGCATCAACAGGATGTCTTTCATAGGGAATTCCAGCAAAAACAACTTGATTTCTTATAGCACCTTTAGTTATGTAGCAATCTGTATTTATATAACAGCAACATTTTCTAAAGTATGTCACAGGAAAATTATTCAAAGCAAAATTTGATCAGAGGTCAGTGTGAATGATTCAATTCTGCTGAAGCAAAATGCTAGAAAAAATCAGCACGTGAAAGCAGCATCTTATGGAAAGAAAAAAATGTTGTTGTTTTGGATTTGCAAGGCATCAGTTTCTTCAGCGTTTTTTGCCTTTGTTTCAGATTTCTTGCAGCTGCAGACGTCTGGATTTATGTTTTTCCTTAAATGGGAGAACATGCAATGTTTTCAAATTTGTAGGGCACAAGGATTCTATTACATATTCTCCACACACTTCTATAGATTTATTTATAAGGTACTGTATAACTAACCAAGCAAGCAAATATTTATTGCCTTTCCTTTTGTCAATTCAGAGGATATTTGAGAGTAAACCGCAGTGCATTTTATCTGAAGTTATGCTCAGACAAAACAGGATGAGGACAATCAACTTCCTTTCCTCAAAATTTTAGTGAATAGATGAATATTTATGACATTCCAATATCTATATAATTGCTTTTTATTCCAGTTTTGATTATGTTAATTTAATATCCCTCTATTCCATGGAGGAATCTGAACACGTTTCTGGAATGCATGCTCAGTAAAGTAATAACTGTTGCTACACAATATTTCCACTTTGTAAAGTACAGTAGTCTTACCACAATCAATTTTAATTATCAGGTTCTGCAAATTGGACCTGAAATTGACCTCCAGAAGGGGTTACTGATGACTCCAGGGTAGCTTGTTTGCTAAGCTGTCTTGATATTTAAATTGCTGCCTGCTACCTCTTTCACTTTACATTGCAAATGCACCTAATGTCAATGATTGGATCACGGTTAAAAGGCTTTGGTGAATATATTTGGTAAATCAAGAATAAGTTTATCTTCTATACACAGTGTATGGTGCCAAAGAGAATAAATTTGCATTGTATTTGTTTTAGGGCATACATACAGCATGTCACAAGCACCATTATGAGCTCCCTGAGAAGGAATTGTGTTATATTTTAGATATGCTTGCTAAACATTGGATCTTTTTCAACAATGTGAAGAGAACACTTAGTGAACTTTAACACACTGCCCATGATACCAAATAAATGACTAGTTCAGTAGAGGCGACCAGACCTTATAGGGATTCTGATTTAAGCCCATAATAACAGGTATAACTTGGCAGATACTGCAAACAGGCAGGGAAAGTTCCACCATAATAGGAATGATGGATTACAACAACTCAGGGGAAGGTGAGAAATCTCTCACAAACTTACAAGAAAGTGAATTCCTGTTGTTGAATTAGACTGTTTAATTATCTTCATCTTTGCAGTTTAACAATTTATTCCTACTAGTATTTTATATAACTCTCTGAATACATGTAACTGTTCAGTATGTTTCTTAGTGGTCAAAATTGTTCAGTGTGTCCCATAATGGTTATATTTTTATGATCCTGGGAGCTTCTCTGGTCTTAAATTATTGGAATAAGGACTATGTGCTTGGTTAATTCTTATCTACAAATTTGAATGGAATGTTTCTTATCTATGGTATAAAAAGAGTTAAACACATGGCTACACCATCCTTGTCTTTGTTTCTCATTTAACTCCCCCTACTAAACCACTGTTACTGTCCATTTCAAATTCCCATTGTACTATTAGCATTTATTAAAATGACTGCGAAGCAACAAGTTTTATGCCTCTTTCCTGACTTAATCATATATAGGCTTCTAAATAGTAGCCAAGATGTGGTGTTCGGATTGCAAAGGGACTGGAAAGGACATGTAATAAGGGTAATGTCGCAATTGTCATGGGGAACTTCAATATGCAAGGGGTTGCCTGCAAAGAAAAGGAATTTTTAGGATGTATATTGTATAGACATTTCTCTGACATTAAATGTACCTATTAATCTATTGATTGGAAAAAAAAACAGGTTGGTGATTTGCTGACTGCTTATGTGATGGATTTTTAGAGCAGCTTGGGCTCGAACGTATTGGAGAAAGGTTACCTTAAATTGGGTGTTGTGAAATAACTCAGATTTTATTCGTCAGCTTAACATAAAGAAACTCTTAGGAGGCAGTGATCATAATATGATTGAATTCATACTGCAATTTGAGAGGTAGAAGCATAGGTCACATGTATCAGTATCACAATGGAATAAAGGGAATTGAAGAGGCATGGGAGAGGAGCTTGCCCAGGTGGATTGGAGGGGGATACTGGCGGAGATGATGGCAGCCGAGGTGGTTGAAGTTTCATTTGTTCATAAAGCACAAGATAGATATGTCCCACGGAAGAAGAAATTCTCAAATGGTAGGGATAGGCAACGTGGCTGACAAGGGTTGCATAAAAGCCAAGGAAAGGGCATATAAGGTAGTTAAAGTGAGTGGGAAATTGGATGACTGAGACATTTTTAAAATCCAAGAAAAGGCAACTGAAAAAGCTATCAGAAAAGAAAAATGAAATATGAGGGCAAACTTGCCGATAATATAAAGCAGGATACTAAAAGTTTTTTCAGTTATATGAAGAATAAAAGGGAGGTGAGAGTTGATATTGATCCACTGGAAAAGTATGCAGGTGAGATAGTAATGGGGGACAAAGAAATGGCAGATGAACTAAGTAAGTACTTTGCTTCATTCTTTACTGTGGAAGACACTAGCTGTATGCTAAAGATCCATAAGTGACTGCCATTGCTATTACAAAGGAAAAAGTGCTAGGTAAAGTGAAAGATCTGAAAGAAGGTAAGTCACCCAGATCAGATGGGCTACATCCCAGAGTCCTGCAAGAGGTTGCTGAAGAGATAACGATTGTATGGGTCAAGACCTTTCAAGAATCACTTGATTCTGGTATGGTCCCAGAGGACTGGAAAATTGGAAATGTCACTCCACTCTTCAAGAAAGGAATACAAGCAAAAGGAAATTATAGGACAGTTAGCCTAACCTCAGTGGTTGAGAAAATGTTGTCGTCTATAATTAAGGTTGAGGTTTAGGGGTACTTGGAGACTAATGATAAAATAAGTTAACGTCAGCATGGTTTCTGTAAAGGGAAATCTTGCTTGACAAATCTGTTAGGATTTTTTGAGGAAGTAACAAGCAGGGTGAACAAAGACAGTGGATGTCATTTACTTAGACTTTCAGAAGGCATTTGATAAGGTACCTTGCATGAGATGTTACTGGAAATAAACAAACGTGGATAGAGGAATGGTTGGCAGGCAGGAGAGGGTCTTTCCTGGTTGGCTTCCAGTGACTAATTTTGTTCCTCAGGGTCAGTACTGGAACTGCTACTTTTTCACATTCTTTGTCAATGATTTAGATGAGAGAACTGATGAGTTTTTGGCAAAATTTGTGGATGATCTGAAGATAGGTGGAGGATAGGTAGTGCTGAGGAAGCAATATGATTGCAGCAGGAGTTAAAAAAAATTGGAAGCATGGGCCTAAAAGTGGCAGATGGAATACAGTGTTGGGAAATGTATGATAACTCACTTTTGTAAAAGGAAAAATAGTGCAGACTATTATCTAAGTGGGGAGAAGATTTAAACATCAAAGGTGCAGAGAGACTTAGGAGTCCCCATGTAAGACTCCCAGAAGGTTCATTCACAGGATGAGTCTGTGGTAAAAAGGCAAATGCAATGTTGGCATTTATTTCAAGGGTAATAGAATATAAAAATAAGTAGATAATGCTGAGGCTTTATTAAAACACCGGTCAGGCTGCACTTGGAGTACTGTCAACAGTTTTGTGCCCCTTATCTCAGAAAGGATCAATTGTCATTGGGGAAAGTCCAGAGGAGTTTCATGAGGATGATTCCGGGAATGAAGGGGTTAACATATGAGGAGCATTTGTCAGATTTGGGCCTGTACTTACTGGAATTTAGAAGAATTGAAACCTACTGAATGTAGAAAGGCCTAGATAAGGTGGATATGGAGAGGATGTTTTCTCTGGTGGGGGTATCCAGAACTACCTCAAAACTGAGGAGCTTCCTTTTAGAACAGAGGTAAGGAGGAATCTTTTTAGCCATATATGTAATGCATTGTGTGAGTATTCGTAGCGTCAGAGTGCGTATGGCATCAGGACGTAGAGAAGTAAAATGGAAGTCTGGTGAATAAACGTGGTTGTTCAATCTACAGTGGTGTCCGAATCACATCAATATTACATGGTGTCAGAAGTGGGATAGTGAAATGTAAAGAAAGAGCAAGGGACATTCTTTATTGGCCAGGCATGTCAACTCAGATAGAGGACATTGTGTCTCAGTGTGATGCCTGTAATGAAAACAAAAACAGCAATCCAAGAGAGCCTCTGCTTCCCACCCACTATCAGGAAGACCATGGGAAAAGATTGACACAGATCTCTTTCACTGCAATGGTGCAGAATATCTGCTTTGTGTGGACTACTGTTCAAAATATCTGGAGATCGCCAAGTTAAGTGACACGTCCAGTCGAGGTGTCATTACCGCAATGAAGTCGACATTCGCAAGACATGATATTCCAGATATTGTCGTGAGTGACAATGGTCCATAATATGCCAGTGGTGAGTTCAGAGGGTTCTCAGAAAGCTGGGGATTTCAACATATTACTTCCAGTCCAGGGCACGCTCAGTCTAATGGGCAAGCAGAGAGAACTGTACAAACTGTCAAGAACATGCTCAAGAAGGCACATAGCAGCAACGGTGACCCTTACATTGCTCTGCTTGAATACCGCAACACACCGATTGAGGGTGTGGGGTTCTCTCCTGCGCAGCTGTTGATGGGACATTGTCTGAAGTCCAAACTGCCAACATCCTCAACTCTACTGACTCCTGAAGGTAATGCTCACGTGCATGACAAGCAAAAGTACAAGCAAATAAAGCAAAAGAGCTACTATGACGGACATACAAGACAGTTGCCAGATCTGCATACGGGTGAAAATGTCAGAATACAGAGAGGAGACACCTGGCAACCAGCTGTGGTTGTGAATAGACATCAGCTACCAAGATCCTTCATAGTTCACACGCCGGATGGAAGAGTCTAGAGGAGGAAGAGGAAGCATCTGCTGAAGACAGGCGAGAGGGAGTTTCCACGTACAGATGCACAGGACATTTTCACATATACAGACATGGAAACAAATGACACCAAGAGTGATGCAGACCACAGAGACACAGAGGGCACTCGAGGGACTGACACTGATGAAGGACAAGCACAGTCACAGTTGTATCACACACAGTCTGGGAGACAAGTCAAACTTCCAACTAGATACAGAGACTAGACATACATCCAGTCTCACACAGTTTGAGGCAAAGTTACACATGTTATAAGTTCCAAGGTGTGAAGTAAAAGGTTTATTAGTCTATGTTAGTAAAAGAAAATACACTGCTGTTAGTATTGTAAGATACAATGCAGAATACAGTGCAAGAAGGTAAGTTTTTTTTTAGTTTATGTCATGGTTGTTGCACTGTAAGAAGGGCATACCCAGAGGCATTGTTTTGGTAATTCACAGTGTTGTAAAAAGAAGAAAAAAATCTTGAGAAGGGGGATGTAATGTATTGTGTGGGTATTCATCACGTCAGAGTGCGTTTGACGTCAGGACGTAGAGAAGTAAAATGGAAGTCTGCTGAATAAACGTGGTTGTTCAATCTACAGCGGTGTCTGAGTCACATCAAAATTACAATATAGTGGTGAATCTATGGAATGCTGTGCCACAGACTGTGGTGGAGGCCAATTACATGGGTATATTCAAAACGTAAATTGATAGATTCCTGATTGGTTCGGGCATCAAAAGGGCAGGTATATGGGGTTGAATGGGACTTGGTATATGCCATAATGAAATGGCAGAACGGACTTGATTGGCTGAATGGACTAATTTTGCTCCCATGTCTTATGGTCTTATGGACTTACGGACTTCCAAAAGGAACTTGGATTAATAAACATCAGAATTCAATTTCTCGTAGTTAGTGGCAAGATGGTTATGAAGATGTAAGGTCTTCAAAGAAAACCAGCTGAAGTGGAAATCTATAGCTCCTAAACAATGGAGGTAAGAGCTTCCTCTAATTTCAAACTTCCTGAGAGGAAACCTACTTCTGGCTTCAATCATTCATCTGGTGGAAGTAGGAGTGAAGAAACTACTATACGTCGCCATTTTGAAATAAAAATAGATCTGTAAAAATCAAGATGAGCACTGTAATTAGTATTGTGCTTGCCTGTACAGCCCTGTGGGGTGCAGAAAAAAAACGTTGTTTGCTGGACACTCTATTGAAATTTTGTTTGCTCAGCAATCTAATGCAACTTAAGTTGCACAATTTATTCATTGCAATCTCCTAGTACTTTGGTAGTGGGACAATCTATCAGTTGCAATTGAATAATATTTCCAGATCGTGGTCAAAGCAATAAAAAATTTGTACAATTAAAACAATGGCCAAAGTCATGAAATATACTACCTGGATAAAACATCTCAGTTTAATAAAATTAATGAAAAAATCAAGATGAAAAATACCAACAATGTTAAGTTTGTTAAGCAGGCATGTTATAAGATCTAGAGATTGCCTGAAAGAAAAGAAAAACTTAGAATATGTCAGTTAAAGATAAGAATAAAGGTGGGAACATGTGGTCAACTTTAGAATCAAATTTATGAGTTAACTGTGTGAATGAAAAAGTTAACAGGCCAAGTAAAGATGTTTACCTGTAGGAAAAGAACAAGAAATATGTGATAAACTACAAAAACAGTCCGAAGATCAAATCTCTGCATTAACCAAACGAGCAATAAACAAATTGATTACTGCAATCAAATTGAAGTGCAGTGTGTGGAGTTTCAAAGCAGACAGAAGCAAAATCAAAGGATCGACAGGCACTTCAAGAGAGCAGTATTACCATTAATGCTTCTGGCGATGCTACTTCTAATGCTCCTCCTAGGGAAACACCCCCTACGCTGGATATTTTTCTGAGACAGCAGCAATATCCAAATTCCAAGGAACTACAGGATAGAGATGTGTACTGTGGGGGTTGTGCTTTATTCTGAATGTCGAAAGTTGCTTCCATTGTGATTGGTTAGCTTAGAAACTGCAGCTGATTTTCCCATTGGATAACTGCCTGGTGTCCAGTTCCAAATATCCTGGGCATGTAAAATAGCATGGGAGAGTGGCTTGCTCTTTTCTTCCTTTGTTTTAGGCAATAATGCATACGATGATCGGGAAGGTATGACCTGTGCACACTTTTAACTTAGTATTGTATATCTGTTGAATGTACATATGTTTGTTGAATATTCAGCTTTGTATTGTCTGTAATGTGGGGAACATGAATGTTTGGTAGAACTTTTAATGTTTGTGAATATATGATTAATATAACTATTCAAAGTCAGTGCGTTTTCTGTCTTGCTGGACTCGCAAACCTGATTCAACATCAAGACATGACATAGACTCTACAGCAGAGCAGCTTCTTCTGGCTCCAGTGACAGTGACAGCGATGGAACAATAGTTTTGGTGGCTATATCAATAGATTTGGCAGCTTGCTCCAATGAAGACCAAGGAAATGAAGAGCAACACACATAAAAAATGCTGGTGAATGCATCAGGCCAAGCAGCATCTAATAGAAGAGGTGCAGTCGACATTTTGGGCCGAGACCCTTCATCAGGACTAACTGAAAGAAGAGGGAGTAAGAGATTTGAAAGTGGGAGGGGGAGGAGGAGATCCGAAATGATAGGAGAAGACAGGAAGGGGACGGATGGAGCTAAGAGCTGGAAAGTTGAAGGAAGACATGTAGGACTCAAGATGGAACCTATGAAGGAGACTGATAGTGGATTACTGGGTTCCTAATCAATGAATTGACAAACTAACCCCTCTAGTGGCAGAGACAATCATACATTACTGCCCAACCACTCAACAATTTGGCAGTAAGTGCTCAGGCGACCGTGTAACTCTTAATGAAGAACAACTAAAAGTGTTTCAAACTTTATAGGCAACAAGCCCCTGATCAAAGTGTGCTGTTTACCATGCATGTCAATGAGAAATGCATAATTGCAGCCTTAACTCAGGAACATGGAGACCAATTGCATCCTGTTGGTTATTACTTTGCCAAAGATCTGATTCTGTACACTAATGGCTCCTCAGTGATTGAGAGAGGAATTCAAATGGCTGAATGAAACGGAAATTCTGGTATCAAGAAGCATGACTCCTGGTACCTCTGCACAACAGGCAGAACAGAAAACTCTGAAATCTATAAACTGCCAGAAGGAAGATAAGCTAGCATCTACACTGATTCTCAATATGCTTTTAGAGTTGATCATGATTTTGGAAACTTACGGAGACAAAGCGGATTTCTTATGGCTGTAGGAGCCCTAATCAAGAATGGCTAACTGGTACAAAGACTCATAGATGTCATACTATTGCTATCAGCAATTGCTGTATTCAAAATTAAAAGCCACTCCAAAATGACTACCATAAATTGTGGAAAAGGCAGCACAGGAAGAAATAAAAGAAGTTAAAATGGTCAAAAAATTATAATTAGTACCAAGAACATATTCAAAATTCAAAGTTCAAAGTAAATTTATTACCAAAGTAAATATAGACATCATATATAACCCTGAGATTCATTTTCTTGTGGGCATTCTCAATAAATATATTGTAGAATAATAACCATTATGAGAAGCACGGAGGATCATCTGGTGAAACTTCTGAAATGACTGCTTCACTGTCGCTGCTGCTGTGTGATCCAAAATCTCTGGAGGGGAAGGCCCCGAATCCTCGGCTTTGCCTGTTGCTTGGCGGCCGGGGCCGGGGTCGAAGCGCTTGGCAGAGATGGTGCTTGGTGCTCGATGTCAGAGGGCTGGTCGGAGGCTCGAAGTTTTCTGACGGACTCAGAGTCGGTCTGTGTTCGGGTGCTTCCAGGATGCTGCATCGGCAAGTTTGCGGTGCTGGAAGCTCATGGCAGGGAGGGTTTTTCTCCCTTCTACCGTCTGCGTGAGATATTGGGGCTATCGGGACTTTGGGACTTTTTTTTTACCGTGCCCATGGTCTGCTCTTAACAAATTATGGTATTGCTTTGCACTGTTGTAACTATATGTTATAATTATGTGGTTTTTGTCAGTTTTAGTCTTGGTCTGTCTTGTGTTTCTGTGATATTGTACTGGAGGAACATTGTATCATTTTTTAATGCATGCATTTCTATATAAGAATAGATGAGGACTGAGTGTCCTCATAATCTAATCTAATAACCATCATAGAATCAATGAACATCTACACCAACTTGGGTGTTCAAGTGATTCTATTATGGTCATTATTCTATTATAGATTTATTGAATATGCGCACAAGAAAATGAATCTCAGTGCAGTGAACCTGACAACTGAAATTATAGAACCAGACTTGGATTCTGTATTGCCAATGAACAAATAAGATACTCAAGATAACCTACCACAATTAAGTGCTCCTGTCCCACTTACAGGTGGAAAACATGTAAGTGTCAATAATACGCAGATGTACTGGAAATAGTGGACAAGTTTCCAAGATGCGGTCACATATGCAGCAAAACTTCTGATCAAGAACTGTATTCCAAGATGAGGATTGCCATGTAACATTGACTCTAACCAAGGAAGACAATTCACTAGAGTAATTATGTTAACTGATGCATATTGAGTGGCCTTTTCATTGTCCACACCAGTCAGAGTCATCAGGACAAGTCGAACAAATGAATGGAATCATCAAAACAATGACTAAGTATCATGAGGAAGGCCCAATGACTAAGTATCATGGCCTCTGGCTCTTCCTGTGGTCTTATACGGCATCAGAACAAACCTAAACAAATAAAAAAAAACTAAATTAAGTCCATTTGAGGTGGTAACAGGGCTTCCTGTGTCACATCCACAGCCAGGAGCCCTCAGTCTCAGAGAGGCTGATTACAGCTCAGCATTGAATACTATCATCTCCTCAAAAGTAATCAATAAGCTTCAAGACCTTGGCCTCAACACACTCTTGTGCAGCTGGATCCTCATTTTCAACATTTGAAAACCCCGGTTGGTTCAGACTGGCAACAATATCTCTTCTAGAATCTCCATCAGCACAGGTGCGCCTCAAAGCTCCCACCTTGAGGCTAACCACAGCTTTAATGCCATAATTAAGTTTGCTGATGACACCAGTGCCATTAGCTGAATCAAAACTGGTAACAAATCAGTATATAGGAGGGAGATTAAAAATCTGGCTGAATGATGCCACAACAGCAACAACCTCTCATATGATGTAAGCAAAACTGAGGAGCTAATGATAGGCTTCAGAAGGAGGAAACACCATGTGCCAGTCCTCATCAGGGCATTAGAGGTGGAGAGTGTCAGCAATTTTAAATTCCTTGATGTTATTATTTCAGAGGATCTGTCCCTGGGTCCAGCCCAAAATAGCCATTAAAAAGAAAGCAAAGCAGCACCTCTACTTTATTTGAAGTTTGTGAAGACTCAGCATGTCACCTAAAACTTTGACAGACTTCTATAGATGTGTGGTGGCAAGTATATTGACTGATTGTATAACGGCCTGATATGCAAATACCAAAGCCTTTGTATGGAAAATCCTTCAAAAAGCAGAGGATACGTTCCAGTCCATCACGGGTAAATCCTTCACCACCATTGAGCACGTCTTCATGGAGCGCTGTCGCACTGTTGCAGGAAAGCCAAGCAGCACACACAATATGCCGCAGGAGCTCAGCAGGCCAGCCTGCATCTGGTCCTGATGAAGGATCTCAACCTGAAACAATGACTGTTTACTCTTTTCCATAGATACTGCCTGCCTGCTGAGTTCCTCCAGCAATGTGTGTGTGGTGTGTGTGTGTGTGTGTGTGTGTGTGTGTGTGTGTGTGTGTGTGTGTGTTGCATGTTCTATTTTTGCTGCTGCCATCAAGAAGAAGGTACAAGAGCCTCAGAAACCACATCACCAGGTACACAACCATCAGGCTCTTAAACAAGAGGGGTTCAATTTCACTCAACTTCATTTACACCAGTTCTAAACTGTTCCCGTAACCTGTGGACTCACTTTCAAGGACTCTCCATTTCATGTTCTTGATATTTATTGCTTACTTATTTATTATGTTTTTCTTTTTGTATTTGCACAGTCTGAAATTTTTGCACATTAATTGTTTGTGCACATCAGTTGTTTGTCCACCCTGTTGAGTGCTATCTTTCATTGATTCTATTGTGTTTCTGTATTAAGCAGAGTAGACAAAGGAGATGCAGTGGATACTTGGATTTTCAGAAGGCCTTTGACAAGGTGCCATACATGAGGTTGCTTAACAAGATAAGAACCCATGGAATTACAGGGGAGTTACTAGCATAGGTGGAGCTTTGGCTGATCGGCAGAAAACAGAGAATGGGAATAAAGGGATCCTATTCTGGCTGGCTGCTAGTTACCAGCGGAGTTCCACAGGCTTGGTGTTGGGACCGCTGCTTTTTACGATGTAAGTCAATCACTTGGATTAATGAATTCGTGGCTAAATTTACCAATGATACAAAGGCAGGTGGAGGAGCGGTTAGTGTTGAGGAAGCAGAGAGCCTGCAGAGAAACTTAGATAGTTTAAGGGAATGGGCAAAGAAGTGGCAAATGAAATACAATGTTGGAAAGTGTATAGTCATGCACTTCAGTGGAAGAAATAAATGGGCAGACTACTATTTAGATGGGGAGAGAACTTAAAATGCAGAGATGCAAAGGGACTTAGGAGTCCTTGTGCAGGACAGTCTAAATGTTAACCTCCAGGTTGAGTCGGTTGTGAAGAAGGTGAATGCAATATTGGCATTCATTTCTAGAGGTATGTAATATAAGAGCAGGGATGTGATGTTGAAGCTCTATAAGGCACTCATAAGACCACACTTGGAGTATTGCGTGCAGTTTTGGGCTCCTTATTTTAGAAAGAATATACTGACATCAGAGAGAGTTCAGAGAAAATTCACAAGAATGATTCCAGGAATGAAAGGGTTACCGCATGAGGAACGTCTGGCAGCTCTTGGGTTGTATTCCCTGAAGTTCAGGAAAATGTGGGGGGATCTTATAGAAACATTCCAAATGTTAAAAGGCCCGAACAGATTGGATATGGCAAAGTTTTTTCCCATGGTAGGGGAGTATACAACAAGAGAGCATGATTGAAGGACGTCCATTTAGGACAGAGATGCAGAGAGATTACTTTAGTCGGAGGGTGGTAAATCTGTGGAATTTGTTGCCACAAGAGGCTGTAGAGGCCAAGTCATTGGGTGTATTTAAGGCAGAGATAGATAGGTTCTTGATTAGCCGAGGCATCAAAGGATATGTGAAGAAGGCAGGGAAATGAGGATGACAGGAAGAATTGGATCAGCCCATGATTGAATGGCGGAGCAGACTCAATGGTCCGAATGAACTACTCCTGCTCCTATATCTATGTTCTTATGGTCTTAATTGTGAATTCCTGCATGAAAATGAAACTTAAGCTGAATCTTCGGGTATCTTATGTGATGACATATACACTTTGATAATAAATTTACTTTGATCTTTGAACATAAATAATTTAGCACATGTTCCTGAGTGACATGGCCTGAAGCATGATGGTGCATGTGATGTTGTCCTGGAGGCAAGTTTCTGCAAAAACAAGCACGCAGCAGTTTACGTTTCAGGCCGAGACCCTTCGTCAGGACTAACGAAGTGTCTCGGCCTGAAACGTCGACTGTACCTCTTCCTAGAGATGCTGCCTGGCCTGTTGCGTTCACCAGCAACTTTGATGTGTGTTGCTTGAATTTCCAGCATCTGCAGAATTCCTGTTGTATGCAGCAGTTTGTCACCCTGCATTTAGAAAGCTGCAGATGAAAGCAATTCAGCCTGTCCTGTTGAAAGCACTGGAGCTAGTCTTCCAAGGAGCGCACAGTGGATTGCAGCACCAACAGGAGAGCTGGCCTGCAGGGGCCAGCCCACAACCCAGCACAGATTCCATGCCTCTGTTCTCTCCCACACTGCTTCTCTTGTCTCCTCCCTTGCAACAGGCAGGGCCACAGCATGAGGACCTAGTCCACACAATAACCGAGCCACGTAATTCCCCGCTGTTGGTCTTGCCAGTGAACCAATGAACTGAACTTGCAGTATTTTGTATTACCAACATCCACTGGGGTTGTTCCCGAATACCAATTCAAAAAACCTTTCATAGCCATGAAGACAGCACTTTTCATGTTGTGATGAGCAAGAGAAGATCCTTTACTTGTTAAAATGGGAGAGAAGGGGAACAGGTAACCCTACTGATTGAGGCAAGTACATTGAAAGTGAAGAAAGTGAATGTACAAGAAGATGTAAGAGGTTATCAAGTGAAGGGAAAGTCAATGAAGTTCAAAAGAAAGCAGAATAGGATGGGCTTTGTTCAAGCTGGGGTCATAAGAAGCAGAGTAATTCAGAGAACAGTGATTTGAACATGGATGTGAGAAAAATGAATGGATTAAATTATGGGTTTATATGTTACTGCTCAATCACAGATGAAGTCACATGATAACATTCAGAATTTTACTTTTGTGTGATTAATTTCTTTTGAACATTTTTCTTAAGTTTGTGAACTTTTTTTTAGGAAGTCAAGTGCATAAATATTTGAATTTTCTGTTCCTTTTCATATTAAGCATGTTCTTGAGCTGACACAATTTTTAATAGTGAATACAGGAAAGATATGTTTGTAAAAGAGCTTGGTAGTAGTAGCCATCTGGAGAAGATAGATAGGAATCTGAAGGCCACAGCACCTAGTTTCGACTGCTGTGCTGTATTTGGAAGGGACTTTAAAAAAAAAGAACTATTCCCTAACTTCAGTGTCAATGCATGCATTGCATTGGGAATACTTGAGTAAATACTTGTTGGAGAAATGAAATCAAGTATATTGCTAAGGTGAGATGAAGTATGTCAGGAGGAGGTGGAGCATAAATTCTGGCATGGAGAGGTTCATTTGATGGGTTTATTCCAGAGCCATAAATTCATTGTAACCTTCAAGGCTGGTTCACACAAAAATGAATTATATACACTAGATGCAAAGTCAAATTGATTCAGGTAATCTCTGAAAAGGGTCTCATGTCATGAGGATTATATGTGTTCTAACATCAAATTGAAGATATTATTCAGAATTAAACAAATGTTTTCACATTAATTGATATCAAACATTACTTTGCAAAATATGAGGCCTAAGAATCTATGACGGATTTGATAAGTTATCTCATAATCTTTGCTACTCATTGTAATCACAAATAAATAATTCTGGTGCTATTTAAACTCATGCTGTAATGTATGTGATAAGTCGTCTGCACTTGTAAGTGCAGACTCATTTGTAAGCGTTTCAATTTCCCACTAATTGCCATCTCTATTAACTGTGTTCTCTTGCCCTTCATCTCTCCTTCCTGCACCATAACAAAGCAGGATGTTGAGGGCTGGTAATGTAAAGATAGCAAAGAGTTTTCCAAAGTCATCAAATCACAGCAATTTAGAATTGCCCAGTTACCTTCATATGGATCAGATGTAAATGTGTCACAGTTACAATATTTAAATGTATATTTATTTATACATTATTTGACACTATGGTTTTAAGTATTTACGTATTTATAAATTCATCATAAATTTGATTTTATGCTTCTGAAGAAGGTTCCTATTATTCACCCTTAACAATGAACAATGCAATCTTTTTTGCTCGGCTTGTGATTCTAACTATTTTCATAGAGTATATTGAAAACACTCCCAATCCTCCCTCTGTAGATAATGTAATTGAATACAAATGCAATTAATTTCAGCAGTGAAGCAGTTAACATCAGTGTACATTGAACTTGAATAAAACACTGAAAAATAGCTCAATATCATTTCCCAACAATCTGTGAATACAGTGCAAGATGTTCTTTTATTCAACAGAATATCTACTAAATTGTAATGCTATGTGTGAAAACACGCAAAATCCAATAAAGAAAAATATTGTGCATATAAAATTTTTCGATTAGAGGGGATATTCAACGTGGTAAATTATCCACCAGCCTCAGGTTGAGATTCAAATTCTTACATTGTTGATCATTCTGAAAATTGCTGATTGAATTCCTGAAAAATGCAGCTTCACTGAAGTTCCAATTAGAAATGCTCATGTGAAGGCCGGCTCATAAATAGGATCAAGGCTAAAAAGTAATACTTATGACCTTTAAGTGTGAAGATTTTATGAGTTTCTTCCCTGATTTTCAATTCCTCGTATTGTCTGTTGTAAGCAATCTCACATTTTTCATTGCCAACAATAATTGGAATCTGGTTTCTTCATTTCCCCCACAGCAGAAATAGTTGGACCATTTAATGCAACCACGTCAAATTACCATCTTTAGGAAATGTGTAGCTATAAAACTGCTTGGATAGAAGATGAATAATGACTTTTATAATACAGAACTAGTGAGTAATAAGATCCAAGATGGGATTCCCATGTCTACTGAGGTGAAATATTGTATAAATTAATCTTTATTACCTGATGGACAAATGACTCTCAAGTTTATCTTCATGTTTTTCAGAACCGAGTAAAGAATACAGAGCCTGAGGGTGAAGAGGACATGTGCACATAATTTTCATTTGGAACCCCTTTTATTTGTCCAGATGGGGGAACAATAGTAGCTTGATGCTGAAATTGACATCTACAGCTTGTATTTTATAAAGAATCATCGTCGTATAAAAACGATGTAAGGGACCTTGTATATGAGAAAGAAAAGAAAGATGTTGATGTAGAGAAGGAACAATTAGGAAATGTAGCCAGAAGATCAGTCCAAATGCTTTAAGGGAACCGAGAGAAGTAAGAAGTGATTTGTGGTGGTGCCAAGGCATTCAGTGACAGAGCATCTAACTGGCGTTGTGGAACAGTGCAATATCATTGGAAGAATCACTTTGCAGAGAGGCAATTTGGTATTGGTGGTACTCGAGGAGATCACAAATGTCACAAGGTGAGGAAATGAACAGCTTGAAACATAAGAATGTGAATTTAACTTAATGGGACCAACAGCAATGTAGGTGAAAGGAAAGTGGAGGAAACAGTTGAGCACCGACTGGGTAAATCAGCATGATGCTTAAATCATTGGCTCAGCATTCCAAGGTCCACAGCATTGATCCAAAGATGTGAGACTGAGATCTAACGTGACAGCTAAGGCAATGGAATGCAACAAATTAAATGTATCTAAAGTTAATACTGGCGATATATTTACCAAATTATTGTTAAACTAAAGCTCTTGTGCTTTATTTTCATGGAAAGGGATCTGCTTTCCATTTTTAGTATGACCTTCTTGTGTTTCCAGACCCACTAACATGGGTGAGTGCTATCTGAAGTAGCCTTGTGAACCACTCAATGCAGGAGAAAAGGAAGGACATGCAATAAGTGCTCCTTTTCCCAGCAATGTCCACTCCTCCTACAGACACAGATGAATGAAAACATGAATAACAAATAGTTTGCTTTAGTTCAGATATCAGTTCAATCGATTTGAAAAATAGGTTGCAGGGGAATAGGACCTATACATGCAAATACTTGCTTCAATTTATGTGGGCTAAGATAGAAGTGAAAATGATCTGGGTGAGGTGGAAGTTGGAGGTGTGTCGGAAAAAATTTAGACTCTGTAGTTTGACAAAATCCCAAGCAGTAGGTTCAGCCTCAGATGGTGGCTTAGATGTTAGGTATCATTACTGGCGGGAGTACCTTTGCTGAAGACTTAAATTGATGTCTTTGTGTTCTGAATATTAGAAAGAAATCTGTCAGCACAGCAAAGAAAATTGCTTAAGTGGCCATGAGGTAGCTACACTTGAAAGCTGAGTCAGTGGACTAAAAGCTACGCATCCTCTGTTGTCAGCTTGACAGAAAAAGCCAGCGAGTTGCACTTTGTGGGTAGACATATCACTGCCTGCCATACCTGTGCACCACATGCAGAAGTTAGCAATAGGCTGGAGGTTAGGTGAAGGCAAGTAGCGAGGTGGCTCAGTAGCATATTGGTTAGTGTAATGCTACTACAGTTCCTGCAGCCGGGGTTCAATTCTCAGCACTGTCTGTAAAATACTTGCACATTCTCCCTGTGACCTTGTGGGCTCCTTCCAGGTGCTCCAGTTTCCTGCCACATTCCAAAGATATATGGGTTAGTAGGTTACTTGGTCTCAAGAGTGCACTTGGGTGGTGTGGGTTTGTTGGCCATGCTGTATCTCTAAACAGTAAAAATATCCTATTCAGCTTCTGCATCTACAGTGATCTGCCATATGTGGTGTGACCTCACTCGCTTGAAGAACTGTATCTTCTCTTTCTATTTTACTTACTGTTAATATTTATAATTAATTTGTTTCATGTAGATGTTTTTAAATGAGTGTAATCTTTATAAATTCTATTTTAAAACCGTTCCCTTTTCAACCTGTTTAAAAGTGTTACTGATTTTCAGAAATACTTAAAATAATTTTAAGCTCTTTAATGCAAAAAAGACATCAGGGCAGTTTGTAGGTAGAATCTCAGAATATACCAGCTGAAGACTAGTTGCTGATGCGGATTGTTCCTCTTTCTGAGACATTCATTGCAGTGATCCCTGAAGTTTGTTTTGACTAAACGTGGCCACAAATGTTGGGTTAAGCTGATGGGAATGATATGTTGAACAATCGTGAGTTGGTGTAGAAAAGGGCGGAGCTCAGTCTAAGATCCCAGAATTTCCAAAGTGACAATATGGATAGGAAGAAATGTTTTTTGCTAGTTCAAATAGAGAAGAACAGAAGCAAGCAAAGGATTCAGTTGGTCCATCAGAAGAGTTAGAAGGAGATCAGTATTAGATTGCATTAAAAACTTGAAAGCTGTTAAGGAAAATGTGAACAACTATTTGTCCAAAAGTTCATCAAACTAATTTGAAACCTATACACTCATCATTTGCCTGCCACTAAATCTGCTTTCTTCTGGATTGTGCATCCCAATCGAACTCAGATTAAAATTGAGCAGTTTAGTGCTTTTATATAATAGAGTAAAAAGTCCCTCTGCCAGCAATGTTTTGGCAGCCAAATAAGACATCATTATTGAACCAGTCTATGACATTTACAAGCATTTTTTAAGACATTGAAGTTCAAAGTTCAAAGTTAATTTATTATCAAAGTACTCAGGTTACCATATACCATCTTGAGATTCATTTTCTTACAATACACCACAATTGTCAAAAAAACTGTACATCAAAGACTGACAAATAACCAATGTGCAAAAGAAGACAAACTGTACAAATAAAAATAAAACTGAGAACATGTGTTGTAAAGATTCCTCAAAAATGAGTGTGCAGGGGATAGAATCAATTCACAGTAGTAGTGATTAAAGTTATTCACGCCAGTTAAGGAACCTAATGGTTTAGGTAACTGTTCCTTGACTTGGTGGTGTGGGACCTATGACTTCTGTATCTTTTTATACTCAAACATACTCTTAGGAAGGTAATTAAGTGTTAAGAAAATCCACCTTAACTAATTCTAATTGTAAGTACAATACATTGAAGAACATTAAAATTAATTCAATTAGAAAAAAAACTTACAATTATCTTGCACTTACCCTTCTTCCTCACCGTCATTCCTCTCCACTTGAAGAATTGCACTCACTTCCCCTCCTTCTCCCTAGCTCATATATGCACCTTGAACACCCCATAAATTTAAAGCTGTCACATAGGTACATATTTTTGTTGTTGTCATTTTTGCCATTTTCCAGGCTCTGTGTGATCATCTTATTAGAGTAATAGTAGACATTTATGAGAACATAGATGGAAAATAAGCCACAGAAGAACTTCAATGGGGCTATTAGATCTACTTCTAATATTAACACGAGGAAATCTGCAGATGCTGGAAATTCAAGCCACACACATCAAAGTTGCTGGTGAACGCAGCAGGCCAGGCAGCATCTCTAGGAAGAGATACAGTAGGTGTTTCTGGCCGAGACCCTTCATCTGGACTAACTGAAAGAAGAGCTAGTAAGAGATTTGAAAGTGGGGGGGAGGGGAAGATCTGAAATGATAGGAGAAAACAGGAGGGGGAGGGATGGAGCCAAGAGCTGGACAGTTGATTGGCAAAAGGGATATGAGAGGATCATGGGACAAGAGGTCTAGGGAGAAAGAAAAGGGGGATGGGGGAAACTCAGAGGATGGGCAAGGGGTATAGTGAGAGGGATAGAGGGAGAAAAAGGAGAGGAGAACATTGACTTCTCAAACTTCCACTAATGCCCCACGTCCCCCTCGTACCCCTTCTGTTATTTATTTATATACACACATTCTTTTTCTCTCTCTCCTTTTCTCCTTCTGTCCCTCTCACTATACTCCTTGCCCATCTTCTGGGCTTTCCCCCCCCTCTTTTCTTTCTCCCTAGGCCTCCTGTCCCATGATCCAGTCATATCCCTTTTGCCAATCAACTGTCCAGCTCTTGGCTCCATCCCTCCCCCTCCTGTCTTCTCCTATCATTTTGGATCTCCCCCTCCCCCTCCTACTTTCAAATCTCTTACTATCTCTTCTTTCAGTTAGTCCTGACGAAGGGTCTCGGCCCGAAATGTCGACTGTCCCTCTTCCTAGAGATGCTGCCTGGCCTGCTGCGTTCACCAGCAACTTTGATGTGTGTGGCTACTTCTAATGTTGATGAGTTTAGTTAGGGCATTTTTAATATCTGTTATAGTTTGCTGTATAAAGGTGTAATGTCTATAGTGGTGCTAGAAAGTTTGTGAAACCTGTAGAATTTTCTCAGGGAAATGCATGGCAGAAATGTGGCATTCTGCACAGGTACATATGTTCGATTAAGGCAGGGAGAGGATGGTAGTGTAAAAGAACCATTGTGTATAAAGGATGTTGAATATCTAGTTAAGAAGAAAAGAAAAGTTTATGAAAGGTTCAAGAAATTAGGTACTGTTAGAGCTCTAGAAAATTACAAGTTTATCAGGAAGGAGCTTAAGAATGTTAAGAGAGCTTAAAGGGGCCAGGAGAAGGCCTTGGCAAGTAGGATTAAGGAAAACCCCAAGGCATTCTACAAGGATGTGAAGAACAAGAGGATGAACCATGTGAGAATCAGGTGCGATAGTGGAAACATATGCATGGAGTCAGTGGAGGTAGTGGAGGAACTTAATGAATACTTTGCTTCAATATTCACTAGGGAAAAGGACCTTGGCAATTGTGGGGATGACTTACAGTGGACAGAAGCACTTGAGCATATGGACATTATGAAAGAGATTGTGCTGAAATTTTATAAAGCATTAAGTTAGAAATGTCGCCTAGTCCAGATGAGGTATACCCCAGGCTACTGTGGGAAGAGATGGAGGACATTGCTGAGCCTCTGGCAATAATTTTTGCATCATCAATAGGGACTGAAGAAGTACCAGAGGATTAGAGGGTTGCAAATGCTGCTCCCTTGTTCAAGAAAGTGGTTAGAGATAACCCAGGAAATTGTCGACCATTGAGCCTTACTTCAGTGGGAAAATTGTTGGAGAAGATCCTGAGAGGCAGGATTTATGAACATTTGGAGATACATAATCTGATTAAGGATAGTCAACATGGCTTTGTCAAGGGCAGATCATGTCTTACAAGCCTGACTGAATTCCTTGAGGATGTAACAAAACACATTAATGAAGGCAGAGCACTGCATGTAGTGTATATGGATTTTGGTAAGACATTTGATAAAGTCTCCAAAGGAAGGCTCATTCAGAAAGTAAGGAGGCATGGGGTCCAAGGAGACCTTGCTTTGTGGATCCAGAACTGGCTTGCCTACAGAAGGCATAGGGTGGTTGTAGATGGCTCGTATTCTGCATGGAGGTCAGTAACTAGTGGTGTTCCACAGGGATTTGTTCTGGGACCCCTCTTCTTTGTGATTTTTATAAATGACCTGGATGAGGAAGTAAAAGGGTGGGTTGCTGAATTAATTTAAATCTTATATCCATTTCACAACATGAGTTTGCTAATAACTCAAACGTTTGGGGTGTTGTGGATAGTCTGGAGGGTTGTCAGAGGCTATAGTGGAACATCAATAGGCTGCAGAACTGGGCTGAGAAGTGGCAGATGGAGTTCAACCCAGATAAGTGTGAAATGGTTCATTTTGGTCAGTCAAATTTGAAGACAGAATATAATAATAATGGTAAGGTTCTTGGCAGTGTGGAGGATCAGAGAAATCTTGGGGTCCATGTCCACAGGACACTCAAAGCTGCTGCGCAAGTTAGCAGTGTTGTTAAGAAGGTATTTGGTATGTTGAGCTTCATCAGCTGTGGGATTGAGCTCAAGAGCTGTGAGGTGATGTTACAGATATATAAGTCTATAGTTACACCCCACTTGAGGTACTGTGTTCAGTTCTGGTAATCTCACGACAGGAAGGATGTGGATACTATAGAGAGCTTGTAGAGGAGATTTACAAGGACGTTGCCTGGATTGGAGGGAGGACCTTATGAGAATTGGTTGAGTGAACTTGGTCTTTTCTCCTTGGAGCGATGTAGGATGAGAGGTGACCTGATAGAGGTGTGTAAGATGGTGAGAGACATTGATCATGTGCATAGCTAGAGGCTTTTTCTCAGGGCTGAAATGACTAGTATAAGGGGGCATAGTTTTAAGGTGTTTGGAAATAGGTACCAGGGGAATGACAGAGGTATGTTTTTCACACAAAGAGTGATGACTGCTTGGAATGCACTGCCAGTGACAGTGGTAGAGGCAGATAAAATAAGGTCTTTTAAGACACACTTAGATAGGTACATGGTACATTGAAAAATAGAGGTCCATGCATTAAGGAAATTCCAGGCTGTTTTTAGAGTAGGTTACATGGTTGGAACAACATTGTGGGCCAAAGGGCCTGTAATGTGCTGTAGATTTCTATGTTCTATGTTGTGCATAAATGTGAACTAAAACGTGATCACATCTTCACCTAAGTCCTAGAACTAGATAAAGAGAAATTAATTAAATAAATAACACAAGAAGCAGAATAATTGTTCATTTATTTATTGAGAAAAAATATCCAATATTACACGTATGTGTTGGAAAAAGTGTGTGAACCTCTGGGGTAATGCCTTCTACAAAAGCAATTTCGAGTCAGGTGTTCCAATCAATAAGATGGGATTGGAAGTGTGGGTTGGTGAGATTTCCTGTCCTATAAAAAAACACAAAGTCAGGTTACTGACAGAGCCTGCTCTTCACAAGGAAGATCTGTTTCTGTGCACTATGCCTCTATCAAAACAACTTAGAGAGGACCTTAGAAGAACTGTAGAGATGTATCAAGTTAGAAGAGGCTAGTAAAGGCATCCGTTAGTCTTGTGAGACCATGGATCTGCGCCTGGACAGTCTTCACTCTCCAGGGCGCAGGCCTGGGCAAGGTTGTATGGAAGACCAGCAGTTGTCCATACTACAAGTCTCCCCTCTCCACGACACCGATGTTGTCCAAGGGAAAGGCATTCGGACCCATACAGCTTGGCACTAGTGTCGTCGCAGAGCACTGTGTGATTAAGTGCCTTGCTCAAGGACACAACACGTTGCCTCGGCTGGGGCTCAAACTCACGACCTTCAGATCACTAGTCGAATGCCTTAACCACTTGACCACGTGCCCACGGCAACAAAAGCATTTCCAAAGACCTGAGTGTTCATCAGTCAACAGTCAGAGCAATTGTCTACAAATGGAGGAAACTCAGTACTGTTGCTACTCTCTCTAGTAGTGGGCATCCTGCAAAGATCACACCAAGAGCACAATGTGCAATGTTGAAAGAGGTGAAAAAGAACCCAAGGGTAACAGCAAAAGACCTGCAGAGATCTCAGGAACTTGCTGAAACTTCTGTTCATGTGTCCACTATAAGAAAATACTGAACAAGAATGGTGTTTGTGGAAGGAGACCATGGAGGAAACCACTGCTCTCCAAAAAGAACTTTGCTGCACTTTTCAAGTTTACAAAAGATTACCTAGATGTTCTACGAAGCTTCTGGGACAATGTTCTGTGGACAGATGAGACAAAAGTTGAACTTTCTGGCAGAAATGCACATTGCTAGGCTTGGAGGAAAAGGGTACTGCACACTAACACCAAAACCTCAACCTAACTGTGAAGCATAGTGGAAGGAGCATCATGGTCAGCTTGCAATCATTAAGGGAACAATGACTTCAAAATTGTATCAGAACATTTTAGAGGGGAATATCAGGGTAGTAGTCCATGACCTGAATCTTAATAGAAGTTGGATAATGCAACAAGACAATGATCCGAAAAACAAGAGTAAATCAACAACAGAGTTATTCAAAAAGAAGATAATACATAGTTTGGAATGGCTGAGTCAAAGTCCTAACCTCAATCCTACGGAAATGTTGTGGAAGAATCTGAGTCAAGCAGCTCATGCAGGGAAGCCCACCAAAATCCTAGAATTAAAGCAGTTTTTAAAGGAGGAATAGCTTAAAATTCTTTGAAACTAATGTACAGGCCTGATCAACAGTTACCAGAAATGTTTGGTTGAAGTTATTACTGTACAAAGGGATCATACCAGTTACTGAAAACAAAAGTTCACATACTTCTTCCAACAAATACATGTAATATTGGATCATTTTTATCAATAAATAAATGAACAAGTATAATGTTTTTTTGCATTATTTATCTTTATTGGATTTTTTTTATCCAGTTTTAGGACCTGTGTGAAGATCTGATCACACTTTAGGTCATATTTATTCAGAAATAGAGAAAATTCTAGAGGATTCACAAACTTTCTCGCACCAATGTATATGGAAAAGGAAAGGCATTTGATTGTATCAAACATTTAAAGTGGAAAGTGAATTCAAAGATGTCGGAGCAAAAGTTAGCATTATTTCTCAAATTCCAAAGACCTGGTATCAGCTCTGACCACTATGAGTTGAATTCTACTGCTTGGTTAATCAAGGTTGCTTTAGTTTGCTCTGATATCCCCAGAAACATACTGATATGTTAAATAGTTGCTATAACTTACTCACTGTGTGTGTACATACTTACTTACTGCCAATTATGCCAGTAGTGTTTGGGCAACAGTGAAAGTTTTCCATCTCAGGTGGTGTTCAGTGCTTCTTTCATCATGTCATTAGCTTCCTCTCAGTTTTCACTGCTGTCAGTCAATCAAGTCCCAGATGGAGACTTGGGAATACGGTCGCATTCTGATGTAGAATGATTCTTCATTGCTCTTTCCTTAACAAATTTTATTCTACCAGTCAAGGGTTGTTAGCCCTGAGCTGAACCCCAAAACCCGGAGGACTGGTGGACCACTCTTAGTCTGACTTTTGCCCTTTGAGCTGTTTGGCATGGGTGACCCTACCAAGAGCTTTGACTCCAGCCAACATAGCTCTCTGGGTCACTGAGGCACACAAAGCATTCAAACTATGACAAGAGTGTGGTCCTTTTCGAAGTGTGTGTGTATGTATGTATATATATAAAATGGATATATTGCAAAATAATCAAATGTGAGTTGATGAACCTGTGAGAAAGAGTAAGCTGGTGAAAAATAAGAGGGGGAGGAGGACTGTTGCTATTGTTTAGGTAGGAGCTAGAAGGAACTTGATGGGCTCAATAATCTCCACTTACATTGCAATAAACAATTAAGAATGTTATGCAAGAAGATTCAGTTTTCTTAAATCCCCTGCTGGGCATTCTCATTGAATTCACTAATCCACTATGTTTCTCAAGAACCTCATTTCTATAATGAATTAGTATGTCAAATTATAATGGATACATTCAAACACTAAGGTAAGAGGCATTCTGCAAAAGGTAAGGCCGGTTCCCAGTGTTAGATGAAATTAAGTAATTTCAACATTGCTCCTGTGGTTGTATACAAATGAGTTTGTTGTGAAGGATGCAGTCTAATCGAATTTTGTGGAAGTACTGCTTTGAAATGCTTTGCAGTCTGAAAAGTAATCTTGCAATTTTTTTTCACATTATGCCAATTCTGTAGTCAATTAAATTTCCAAAGACCTATTCACAGATACATAATACATCTAGACTTGAAAAATTGACTAGCTCAGCATTGATTATTGTGATTGCTGCAATGTTTGCAACCAGAATCTCAGTCAGGTTTTAAGGTACCATTTGCTGTACAAATAAGTAAGCTTCAGTTAATGGCTGTGGTGTGGAATGAAATATTATAAAGATGTTATACTCACAAAAAATGTATATGGGAAATTCCGAGAAAATGCCTGGGGCTTATTTCACTTTAGTATAAATAATGATTTTATATATTATTCTCAGGGGTACAGCAAACCAGAGATGTATTTGAAAATATCTCTGAGCTTTTGAAGGGAAGATAGACCATGCACTGAATGATATTATGAAGTAAAATGGTTCTTAAACTCATAGCAGTTGCCTTCAATGCCTCAATCCATCAAAATAGTTGAGGATATAAATAATTAACTCATTGGGATAAATTGAATATGGTCACAAACAGCTAATTGCTGACAAATATTACTACTGAATGACATAATAATTTACTGGTACAGCTTACAATACAGTGAAGACCAAGTTCATACATTCACCACCAAAATGGAGAACCACAAAATTAGGTGGCAAGTGACTTTGTTTACCAGTTTGTTAATGGACAAAAATTGAATTTGTTATTATAAATAACAGGAAACACCAAAATTAATTCCATTTATTTTTCTATAATGCCCACTGATATATTAAATAAAGCTAAGCCATGTATGTTGTAGATTGTAGATTTTTTGGAATGCATGTGCGTGAATATAGGCTGATTGTTAATGTAGGTTGTTAATGCCGCACAGCTTGGCTTCACATTATTTCTCATTGGTGATCTTTGCATTTGCAGACATTCAATAAAGATAATGAGTCACATTTCCTTTTTATTGTACTGGTCATTAAGGAACGCCTAGGCTCTCCAAATACAGGAAAATTAAGCAAAAATAATTTATCATGTGGAATATAACTTTTTTTTATAACATTTTAAATAGATGCAAATCCATGACCTATTTCTCTCTCTCTGTCTATATATACTTTCGATCAGTCTCTCCTGATTTTTTTTCCTCTGCCTGCTTCTTTACACCAAAGCTCAGTAGCTCAGTAAAGCAGAAATCTCCTAGGATAAATGGGTTGTTCAATGATTGTTATCTAGTGAAAGTTAGTCCAGAGTGATATTGTCCGCTCCCACCTGGTTTTAAATTTAATTTTCACCAGCTGTACTGAATAATGTGCCATAAGGACACACTTAGTGATATGTTTGTCCTCTTACAAGGAGTATATTCTGTGCTTCCTGGCTCCTTTAGCATTATTCGTGTAAATTGAAGGGATTTTTTTTTCATACAAAATCTAGGACTTGACATAACCTAACCAACTGATGAATACTTCTACTATTAAACTAGAATACCATTCTAAGATAATAATATTTCTTTGTGTGGAGTACTGCTTCCTGAGATCGCCCTTGAAGTGACATTTTACCAAGTTATGGCCATATTGTCATTGATATAATTATGGTTTAACTAGAAGGATTAGGATTAGGTAGAAATTTACCTTCAATCCATTCTGCTAAGCTTATTATATATCTATAGTGTACTCTTGTTTGTGTTTTATACTGAGAGTTCCAGTTTTCTTGAACTTCAATTAAAGTAGTACCTCTACTACTATTACCACTTCTCCTTCCACCATGAAGGTCATAAACTATTAAGTAAATTATCTATTTTTGTGTTGAATTTTCACTGCAGTTCAACAAAACCTCCTCAGGTAAGAAGTGCCAGAAATCTCTCATAATCTTGTTAACCTGGATTTTTTTTTGAGATTATCGTATTGAAGATGAGCCCTGTTTGCTCACTGCACATAAATATCAAACTTCTGTCACGAACCATAGGACAACATGCACACTTATGAACTTCCACTATTTTTCCACTATTTTATTATTGTTATGAGCATGGGTGCATAGAACTCATTCTTGCACCCTCCATCTTTGTGCTCAATAGAGATCCTACTTAGTATTAGCAGAAACTGAGATTTTTCTTCATTTGGACATCTGGATATGAAAGGGCAACGGTCACTTATTAAGAGTATGGCTCTGGTGCTTTAGGGACTATAAATTAATTGTACCCAGGGTCAAGTGTTATTTATGAATGCAAACTTGTTTTCTAACAAAGTTCCACTGATAAAGAATCAGAATTTCGAGAGAATTCATTGAATCATTGTGTTAAGTGAAAATAATATTTGACACATCAAATCTGTGACAGCTCTACTTCAATCAGTCCAATTCTCTAATTTTATCCTAAATCCCAAAAATCATTTAACTCCTTTCTGAAACTGCATTCATAGACTTCCTGGGAATCCATCCCATGAATATTTGTTGAGTGAAAGTATTATTTCTTTGATCAGTCTTGGTCTTCTGATACTCATGTCAATCTTGCTTCCTCTGATTACCCCAGTAATGAGAAAAAAATTCTCAAAGTACCCGATTTAAACACCTCATAGTTTTGTATATACCTAACAATTTCTTTCTTGGCTTACTCTGCTTCAGCAATCCAGATTTTATTCTCAACCCTTGTAACTAAACTCCCTCCTGACTGTACCAGTCTCGCGAATCTTTCCTATACCCTTATAGCCTTTACTTTTAGGGCTGCTATTTCATTGGCATGCAATACTAAGTGGTTTTTGCATCCATGGAAATGATTACCAAATGGGCAGAATGGAAATCTGACATTGGTTTGCAGTGGAGTATGAGAGATTGAATGCAGTGCTGACAACACCATTGATTTTGAAAGATACAACTTTCGAGTATTTAGAGTTGGGGAAAAGATGCAGAAAAATGGAAAGAAGGAAAGCATTACTCATGAATTCAATAATACACTGATAGTTCACTTTGTTTAGTATTATACAGAAGATAATAAACATTCTAGTCAATTTGGAAAATAGATATCCATTGTAGTTCATTTAGTTACTTGTATCTTAACTTAGGCTAAGAAGGAAGAAAATTAAAACAGAGATTCAGTCTTGACACATTAAATTGGAAACACAGAGTTAATTCAGTAATAGAACTTTTTATTTGTAATTTTCCATTTGGCAGGGCAACTCCATACTCTGATGGGCAGTGCCTGCCAGTATTTAGAACTGAACTATTTTGTTGAGGCGGCCTACTTTTGCCAGCTTCAGTCATAAGAGTTATTCAATATCCAGCTTGTCATGGAGAAGATATAAAAAAGGAAAATAATGATTCAGGGCAAGGAGGCTTACATAAACTGGGGAAAAATGATGAGCCTGATTATTAAAAGGGGACAGCAAATTCCTCAGACAGATACCGCTCAGAGTCTGTATGGTGTAGTTTATAAATGAGCCCGCCACTGAGTATTTCCTGGCACAGGTGATTTGAGTGGCTGAGCTTGCTACAGATAAAATCTTTAATTAGTAATTTGTACTCATAAAAATTAATAGAATTGCAATAGGAGCAGATGTGAAGGGAAACTGAAAGATGGGAAGAAGGCAACAGACATAATTACAATGAAATAAGGTGCAAGGAGGAAGCTTATTCATGATTAGAATGTATTAATCAGGAAATAGTAGACATGACTTCTCATTCATTGGCACCAACCATGCAAAACAAGCAGGTCTGTTATGTCTTACCTGAATTGGATTGTTATGTTGTTTCTAATTACTAGATCTCACTGCTTACTTGTGGGTTCACAGCTGTTGATGGCTGCTCATTAACACATTGTTACGCAATTAGCTTTCATCATCAAGTCAGCCATTTTATATCTCTGTACATTTCATTTAGTCGTAAGAAGACACTCTCAGCAGTGATTCCATCTGTAGTGGATTTGATATTGATTCTGTGAGCTCCCACGTGACATAAAGTTGAAATGGAGAGTGAAGCCTTGAAACCAGAACAGAGTGTTCAATAAATTCATCTAGCTTATCTAGACAGTCTAATGAATCCGCAGCAAGCATGGCGATACTGGAAGCTCATACAAGAGCCAAAGCAGAGCTAGTCATGGTGCAATTTGCAGAAAAAGTGGATAGTGTGGAGGGTTGTCAGAGGATACAGTGGGACAAAACTGGGCTGAGAAGTGGCAGATGGAGTTCAACCCAGATAAGTGTGAGGTGGTTCATTTTGGTAGGTCAAATACGATGGCAGAATATAGTATTAGTGGTAAGACTCTTGGCAGTGTGGAAGATCAGAGGGATCTTGGGGTCCGAGTCCATAGGACAGTTGGGCACAGGAGTACATTCAGCCAGAGACTCATTCCACTGAGATGCAACACAGAGCGTCATAGGAGATCATTCCTGCCTGTGGCCATCAAACTTTACATCTCCTCCCTTGGAGGGTCAGACACCCTGAGCCAATAGGCTGGTCCTGGACTTATTTCTTGGCATAATTTACATATTACTATTTAACTATTTATGATTTTATTACTATTTAATTATTTATGGTGCAACTGTAACGAAAACCAATTTCCCCCGGAATCAATAAAGTATGACTATGACTATGACTAAACTGCAGCGCAGGTTGACTCTGGTTAAGAAGGCATACGTTGCATGGGCCTTCATCAATCGTGGGATTGAGTTTCAGAGCCGAGAGGTAATGTAGCAGCTATATAGGATCCTGGTGAGACCCCACTTGGAGTACTGTGCTCATTTCTGGTCACCTTACTACAGGAAAGATGTGGAAACCATAGAAAGGGTGCAGATGAGATTTACAAGGATGTTGCCTGGATTGGGGAGCATGCCTTATGAGAATAGGTTGAGTGAACTCGGCCTTTTCTCCTTGGAGCAATGGGGGATGAGAGGTGACCTGATAGAGGTGTACAAGATGATGAGAGGTATTGGTTGTGTGGATAGTCAGAGGCTTTAACCCAGGGTTGAAATGGCTAGCACGAGAGGGAACAGTTTTAAGGTGCTTGGAAGTAGGTACAGAGGAGAGGTCAGGGGTAATTTTTTATGCAGAGAGTGGTGAAAGTGTAGAATGGGCTGCCAGCAATGGTGGTGGAGGCAGAAACCATAGGGTATTTTAAGAGACTCCTGGATGGCTATATGGAGCTTAGAAAAATAGAGGGCTATGGGTAATCCTAAGTAATTTCTAAGGTAAGGACATGTTTGGTACAGCTTTGTGGGACGAAGGGCCTGTACTGTGTTGTAGATTTTCTATGATTCTTCTATGTTTCTAAAAAAAAGTTGCTGTTAAAGTGAGACAGGCTAAATTAAATGTAGAGATAGACTGTCTGGAAGCCACATTAGTGGCACTGCGGGTTGAAAAAGAGGTGGAGGCCAGAGTGTTTGAGGTGGGCATGGAGCTGCTAACTGACTGTGACGATGCTAGATAAAACTCACCAACCCATTTAGCTGAGAGGACTACAAAGTATTTTCAACACCAGTCTGCTCATTCTTAAACCCACCCACCAGCTGAGACCAGCCAATCAAGACTGAAAGGGAAGCTCCTGTTCTTCATGATAACATCTCACAATTTGACCTCTTTTACCTAGATGGGTCAGAACTAAGACCGCTGCTTACACTGAACAGGCAGATACCCCAAAATGTCCAGTAACCGACTCCTTGCACACTGTAATGTGTTGATGAATAATAAAACTGCCTTCTACTACAACTGTGCCGAGACTGGAGTTATCTACCTGTCGAGCTTGAGAAAGTGGGGAAGTCTCTTGAGTGAGGACCGAATAAGTATTGTTTCTGAAATCGTCCCACCTGAGAAGGTAAACACTTCTGAGTACATTTTATGCATGTAGTTCGATAACATGATTAGGTTTCAGACAACAAATGGCTGATTGAGATGGTAGATGTTTTTATCTTTGAGACAAAGCACAAGAGTTTATAAATGAACAGAGTTAGTAATTAACTAAGAGTAGCATAATAAAGATTATGAAAAGCCGCTTAAGTGGTCAATAACAAGCCATCGATACTTACCACGGACTTACTAGCTCCATTGTGGGAACCCGTAGTGAGAACTCACTAATAATGCTGATCAGTTCACCAGCACTTAAGGACAACATGACCCTCCAGGTGCAACTCTCCTGGAGGGTCATGACCAATAATTGCAATTCAGCGGTCTGTGAAAATCAATTAATGTATTCAGGATACAAGACTAATGTCATTTCCAGTACACAAGTGTAAAGATCAAAATAACTGCTGCTCTGGATCTGATGCAGCACTGCACAAAAGAAGCACAATAAGATAAAGATTTTTTTTAAAAACGCAACAAGTATAAATACTTAAGATAGCTTATATACATTGATTATTTGTATGACAATAAAGTGATGCTAGGCACAGGAGTGTCTGAACATATGGTAGCTCTTAGAGGAAATGATAGACTAGTGATAGTGGTTGTGTTATTGTTTGGAGGTGTTACTGCATGGGGAGAGCAACTGTTTTTGAGACTAGCAGCCCTGATGTGGATGCTATGTAACTTCCTCCCTCTTGGGAGTGGGACAAACAGTCCATGAGCAGGGTGACTGCGATCATTCATGTTCATGTTGGTCCTTTTCCAGCACCTTTTTGCATATATGTCCTTGATAGTGGGTGCTGATGATGATTGGGCAGGTTTGACTCTTTGTTTTACAGCCTTCCTGTCCAACACAGAGCAGTTTCTGTCCCAGGCGCTGATACAGCATGTTGGGATGCTCAATACTGCTCACCTTGGAAGGAAGTGAGTACATATTGTCCAACCCTCTTCAGCCTCCTCAGAAAGCAGAGCCATTGGTGAGCTTTCCTGATTGTTTCAGATGTGTTCTGGGACCAAGAGAGTTTGTGCAAGATGTGCACTCCCAGGAATTTGAAACATTTCACAGTCTCTACTTTTGTGTTGCCAATGTGAGTGGTGCGAGTTCTCCTGAAGTTGATAACCATTTCCTTTGTCTTACTGACATTGAAGAAGAGATTATTCGCTTGGTACAAGGCCTTGAGCTCTTCCACCTCCTCTCTATAGTTTGTCTCATTGTTGTTGGTGAAGAGCCCCACCACTATCATGTCATCAGTGAAATTGACAATGTCATTACTCGGATGTTTGGCCATGCAGTCATGGGTGAGCAGAGTGTACAGCAATGGGTTTATGGCACAGCCATGGGGGCCAACCATGTTGAGGATGATGTGGAGGAAGAAGTAGTTGTGCCTCCTGATTATCTGAGGTTAGGAAATTCAACACCTGGTTGCACACATGGGAATACTGCATTTAGACCGAGGAGTAGCAATTTGTTCGCCAAGATCTGTGGGTTAACAGTGTTGAATGCCGAACCGAAATCCAGAAACGGCACTCTGTACTTGTCTTCTTGGTGTGTCAGTGCCAGGTGTATGTCTGGGGTGGCAGAAAAGGAGTTTTTGATGTATGCCATTACCTGCCATTCAAAACACTTCATGATGATCACTGTCAGTGTCACCAGAGAGTAGGCACTTAGTTCCGACTGTGTGATTGTCATTGATATGATTGTTTTGAAACATAACTTGAATGAAGTGCCCATTGTCAGAACACAGTTGCCACAATGACACTTGACTGTAAGGAACAAGCATCTGACTCCTTCCTACATCCCTAAAAGAAATGAAATGATAAACCTACTGAGAAGGACTTCAGTCTCCGGACAAGAGATCAACAACTTAATGCTGAGATGAGCAGAGCCTTCTTCTTTCTGGCCCTTGTGAATTATTGAAATTCTAAAACAAAGTCAGAGTGGACTTTTGAATAACAGAGGAATCGAGAACATTGGGGATAGGGAAGTAAATCTTAGTCATGGTCATTGATCAGACCAGCTATGAGTGGTAAAGGAGGGCACTGTGGACCACCCCAAAATGAAAGAGACATGGCAACTCCTCGAATAATCATCATGACTTACCGGACCTGGTTGCAGACCAGCTAAACGCTCAAGGAGTTAAAATACTTTGTTATGAAAATGTTAACATTCACTTGCCTTCCAGGTGTTTTGGCCACATCAAAGTCTTGCTGTCAGATATGGCACAGTTCTGATCCTGCCCTGTGGTTTGAGCTGTGGTTTCTGGAGAACTTCAGGAGAGCTGGAATATCCTCAAATGTTGCTCCCCTCTAAGATGCCATTTGAAAAAATGGCCTCTGGATTAATCTTTTGCCTAAGGCATCTAAAAACATTTGTTCTCATTCTCTTTGCTTTTCTGCTCGTTCTATCCTCATTCTCTCTGCCATACTCTGTATTTTCATAAAAATTAGAATGCAGTCCAATGTTTTGTAATGCAATTCCCTGCAAACATTAGAAGTGTCAGAAACAGTGAAGGTTTTTCCTTCATTCAAGTTCGAGTTCAAGTTCAAATTTAATTATTATTCAACCAGACATGAATACCCATGTATACAGTGAAATGAAACAGCATTACTCTGGGGCCAGCGTGCAAAACACAGTAGCAATACTCATTCACAGCACAAGGCACATGTAGCACATATAAGACAGCAGTAAAGTACAGTTACATATAAAAGAAATTGAAGTCCAAGTCCCTAAGACAGGGCCAGTATTCTGTTCTGCGTGTCAGATGAAGAATTTCCTGGAGACTGACAGCCTCCCCAGTGGTCACATCTACATCAGGTGCATCGAGATGCAACTCCTTAGGCATCGTGTTGAGGTCTATGACCTTCAGCTTGTTCGGGAAAATGAAGAGGTAATAGACAGGATCTACAAGGAAGCAGTCATCCCAAGGCTGTGGGAGACAGATAAATGGGAGACTGTCAGGAGAGGGAAGTGAGAACGCTGGGTAGTGGAGAGCACCTTTGTGGCCATTCTCCTCAACAATAAGTACTCCATTTTGAGTACTGTCAGTGGTGGTGGTGGTGGAGGGGTCGCGAAGATGTGGACAGCCTTCCTGGGGGAAGCAACAGCGGCCATGACTCTGGCACTGAATCTGGCCCAGTGGCTCAGAAAGGTAGGGAACGGAAAAGGATGGCAGCAGTATTAGGGGACTCGATAGTTAGGGGGACAGATAGGCAATTCACTGGATGTGAAAAAGAAACAAGGATAGTAATTTGCCTCCCTGGTGCCAGGGTCCACGATGTTTCTGAAGGCGTCCACAATATCCTTTAAAAAGAGGGTGAGCAGCCAGAGGTCATGGTACATAATGGTACCAAGAACATAGGTAGAAGAAGGGAGGAGGTCTTGAAAACAGAATACAGGGAGTAGGAAGGAAGTTGAGAAGCAGGACCTCAAGGATAGTAATCTCAGGATTGCTGCCTGTGCCACGTGATAGTGAGTAGAAGAATAGAATGAGGTGGTAGATAAATGTATGGCTAAAGGATTGGAGCAGGGGGCAGGGATTCAGATTTTTGGATCATTGGGACCTCTTCTGCAGCTGGTGTGATCTGTACAAAACGGACAGGTTGCATTTGAATCTGAGGGGGACAAATATTCTTGCGAGCAAGTCTATTAGAGTTGTTGGGGGTGATTCAGACTAATATGGCAGGAGGATGGGAGCCAGTAAGATAGAGCTGAGAATGAGCCAGCAGGTTTACAAGTAGATGATGTCTGTAATTGAAGGTAAGGAAGGACAAGCCAATGATTGGGTTCATATGAAAACAGAGCAAAGAGTTAAATTGTACCACAAAGGCAAAATTCAAAGGGGTGAAGAATGCAGACTGAAAGTGTTGTATTTAAATGTGTGTAGCATTTGGAATTAGGTGGATGAACTTGCGGCTCAATTAGAGATTAGATGGTATAAAGTTGTGGGCGTTACTGAGATGTGGCATGAAAGAAGGCTATAGTTAGGAGCTTAGCATAAAAGAATACACCTTGCATTGAAACAACAGGCAGAAAGGCATAGGTGGTGGTGTCGCTCTGTTAGTAAGGGATGGAACTACATCTTTAGAAAGAGGTGCCATAGGATCAGAGAATGCTAATTTTTTTATGGATGAAGTTAAGAAACTGCAAGGGTTAAAAAAAAATATGATAATCATATATAGGGCTCCAAATAGTAACCAAAATGTGGGATTGAAATTGCAAAGGGAGCTGGAAAAGGCGTGTAAAAATACTGGTAGGAATGACAGCACATCAGAGATGGCTGAAGTTTCTGGGAATGGTTCACAAGGTGCAGGATAGATGTGTCCCACAGAGGAAGGAGTTCTCAGATGACAGGGGTAGGCAATCGTGTCTATCAAGGGGAGTTACGGACTGCATAAAAGCAAAGGAAAGTGCATATACAGTTGCTAAAGTGAGTGGGAAGTAAGATGATTGGGAAGCTTTTAAAATCCAACAAAAGGCAACTAAAGAAGCTATAAGAAGGGAAAAGATGAAATATGAGGGCAAACTAACCAATAATATAAAGCAGGATGCCAAAAGTTTTTCAGTTGTATAAAGAGTAAAGGAAGAGTTGATATTGGACCACTGTAAAATTATGCTGCTGAGGTAGTAATAGGGGACAAAGAAATAGCAGATGAACTTAATGGGTACTTTGCATCAGTCTTCATTGTGGAAGACACTAGCAATGTGTCAGAGGTCTAAGAACGTCAGAGAACAGAATGGACGTCATGCTATTACAAAACAAAAAGTGCTCAGCAAACTGAAAGGTCTGAAGGTGGGTAAGTCACCTGAACCAGATGAACTACATTCCAGAGTCCTGAGAGAGGTTGCTGAAGAGATAATGGATGCACTGGTCATGATCTTTCAAGAATCACTTGATTCTGGCATGGTCTCAGATGACTGGAAAATTTTAAATGCTACTCCACTCTTTAAGGGGGAAGGCAAAAGAAAAGTAATTATAGGCCTGTTAGCCTAACCTCAGTGGTTGGAGTCATTTATTAAGGTTGGGGTTTCACAGTACTTGGGGACTAGTCAAAGTCAGCATGGTTTCTGTGAAAACCATCTGGCCTGACAAATCTGTTACAGTTCTTCGAGAAAGTAACCAGCAGGGCGAACAAAGGAGAAGCAGAGAATGTCATTTACTTGGATTTTCAAAAGCCATTTGAAAAGGTGCCACACATGAGGCTGCTGAACAAGATAAATTCCTATGGCATTACAGGAATGATACTGGCATAGATGGAGGAATGGATGACAGGAAGGAGGTAGTGACTGGGAATAAAGGGGGCCTTTTCTTGTTGGCTGGCATTGACTAGTGGTGTTCCTCAGAGGGTCAGTATTGGGACTGCTACTTTCCACATTGTTTATCAATGATTTGAACAATGTAATTGATGTTTTTGTGGCCAAGTTTGCAGATGATACAAAGATAGGTTGAGGGGTAGGTAGTGCTGAGGAAGCAACATGATTGCAGCAGGACTTAGACAAATTGGAAGAATGGGTAAAAAGAAAGTAACAGATGGAATACAGTGTTGGGAAAAGTATGATAATGCATATTGGTAAAAGGAACAATAGTGTGGACTATTATCTAATGGGGAGAAGGTTTAAACATCAGAGGTGCAGAGTTCTTGTGCAAGATTCCCAGAAGGTTAATTTACAGGTTGAGTCTGTGGTAAAGAAGGCAAATGCAATTTTGGCATTTATTTCAAGGGGGAATAGAAAAAGAACAAGGAAATAATGTTCAGGCTTCGTAAGACATAAATCAGGCTGCACTGGGTGAATCTGTGGAACGCTCTACCACAGACTATGATGGAGACCAAGTCCATGGGTAGAAGATGATAGTTTCCTGATTGGTCAGGGCATCAAGGGATATGGCAAGAAGGCAGGTGTATGAGGTTGAGTGGGATCTGGGATGATGGAGTGGAGGAGCAGACTAATTCTGCTTGTATGTCTTATGGTGTTATGGAGTCTATGAATATTTCAACTGTCTGCTGAGTAAACATCGGAGGATAGCACTAACTCCAGCCTGTACGCTCCCACACCAGCTGCGGCACTCCAGTGGAGCAAACCAGCGCCTTTCTCTTGGGTGATCGTAAATAGCTGGCACTGCAGTTTGAAGCCGAGTGTTCACTACAACTAAGGCCACACAGCAACCCCACTGTTAACCTCCTCCATTCACCAATAAACAGTGAATTGGACTTGCAGCATTTCGCATTACCAATGTCCATCAGGATCTTGCAATCTCAAGAGAAGTGGCTAAGGCAATCACTCACTGTTAGACTGCACATCTCCTTCACGCACTGAGGCTCTCTGACACTGGCAGCAGCATGATCTGCACCAGGTTCAGCTCCTTCAGTTTCCCTGCCAATGAGCAACTCACTGATGGGGTAAATCTGCAGTATCGTAAGTTCTTAATGTGCTCCAGAATCTTGCAATCATCACAAATATGTTTAAAAAAGACAATAACTCCTTTGGTTGGCCTCGTTGAAACTGTTGCATCTGAGTATGCCGCCATCTTACCAGAAGACAAAAATGATTTCATCATGATGATCAGAACTAGTTTTACTATAAAAGCTGAAGGAATTATATTATTTAAATTGTTGAGGTTTCATTTGCCTGGCAGGAAAGTGATCAGTGTATATATAGCTCCACCTAAGAAAAAAGAACAATTGTTTGAAAGCCTCAAAAGACTTCCTCATGGAGACATAGTAACACAATAATCAATGTAACGACTACTTCAAATGCCATAATATTGCAGTGACAGTAATGGCAATGTGATAATAATCTGTTAACATAGGTTAATAACCTTTCATGAAGCTTAGCAAGGTCCAGATTGTGTCTTATCTTTGTATGCATGTTCCTACCAGTTAATTGTGCTTATTAATAATCTGAATATTACATTTTAACTCTGCATGGGCCAAGTCTAAAAATCACATCTATTCATTAACCGTGGGATACATTTTTATTTTACGTCCCAAATGGCATTGCAGATAACTGATAGCTCCAATATGTAGAATCAGAATCAGGTTTATTATCACTGGCATGTGACGTGAAATTTAATGTGACAGTTCAGTGCAATACAAAAGATAGAAAAATAAATAAATAAATAAATCTTATTCCGTATACTTTATACAGTATTTGCATATTGAATAGATTAAAAATCGTGCAAAAAACAGAAATACTATATATTAATAAAAAGTGAAGTAGTTTCCAAGGTTTTAATGTCCATTTAGGAATCAGATGGCAGAGGGGAAGAAGCTGTTCCTGAATCGCTGATTGTGTGCCTTCAGGCTTCTGTACCTTCTACCTCATGGTAACAGTGAGAAAAGGGCATGCCCTGGGTGCTGGAGGTCCTTAATAACGGACACTGCCAATAATGGAACTTGAAACTGCTCACTCTCTCCACTTCTGATCCATCTAAAGGATTGGTATGTGTTCCTTCGTCTTACACTTCCTGCAGTCCACAATCTGCTCTTTTGTCTTACTGGCGTTGAGTGCCAGGTTGTTGCTGCGGCACCATTCCACTAGTTGGCATATCTCACTCCTGTATGCCCTCTCGTCGCCACTTGAGATTCTACCAACGATGGTTGTATTGTCAGCAGGTTTATAGATGGTATTTGAGCTATGCATAGCCACACGGTCATGTGTATATAGAAGTAGAGCAGTGGGCTAAGCACACATTCCTGAAGTACACCAGAGTTGATCGTCAGCGGGGACAAGTTATCACCAATCTGCACAGATCGTGGGCTTCCGGTTAGGAAGTCAAGGATCCAATCACAGAGGGAGGTACAGAGGCCCATGCAATATTGTGAGTAGGTTTGGGCACGTTATCTGAGATAAGATGTGCTGGCATTGGAGTGGGTCCATAAGAATGATTCTGGGAATGAAAAGATTAACATATGGGGAATATTTGATGGCTCTGGACTTGTACAAGCTAGAGTTGAAAAAAAAAGAATGAGGAACCTCATTGAAACCTATCAAATATTGAAAGGCCTAGACAGAGTGGACATGGAAAGAATGCTTCCTATTGTAGGGACCAGAGGGCACAGACTCAAAATACAAGAACACCTCTTTAGAACAGAGAAGAGAAGGAATTTCTTTAACCAGAAGATCAATCAGTGAAATTAATTGCCACAGATGGCTGTGGAGGCCAAGTAACTGGGTATATTTAAAGCGGAGGTAGATTGTTTGTTCGTTATGTACTAAGTCATATGACGTGGGTAATCACGGTTTTTGCACGACTGATTGTTCTTGGCAAATTTTTCTACAGGAGTGATTTGTCATTGCCTTCTTCTGGGCAGTGTCTTTACAAGACGGGTGGCCAAGGCTATTATCAATACTCTTCAGAGATCGTCTGCCTGGTGTCAGTGGTCTCATAACCAGGATTTGTGATATGTACCTATGACCATTCACCGGCTGCTCCCATGGCTTCACATGACCTTGATCGGTGGTGGCGGTGGGGGGAGGGCAGAGAGATTGAGCAAATGCTACAATGCTACACCTTGCCCAAGGGTGAACTGCAGGCTAGTGGAGGGAAGGAGTGCCTTACAACTCTTTTGGTAGAGATGTATTTCCACACCACCACCCACAGTTGATACATTCTTGATTAGTAAGGATGTCAAAGGTCACAGGGAGGAAAGAGTTGAGAGGGATAGTAATTCTGCCATGATTGGAATGGTGGAACAGACTCGATGGACTAAGTAGGCTAGTTCTATTCCTATGTCTCTTTCCTATGTTTCATTTCATTGAAACCAACATAACGTAAATGAGTGACTTACTGAAGGTGGTAAGACTGTCAATAAATGAAATGGAAAATCCTTGCTGAATGTTGCCGTAGAAATCATATTGCTGCAGTAATAGTTGGACAGGAGTGGTACAGTCTTAATTCTACTACGACCATCAGCTGGTGGCAAGGAACAATGACCAGCTTGTCATTTGTTCATTTTTCAGGGGCAAGACTAACATTCATTGCTCATTCAGAATTTTCATTGTTTGTTCAGAATTTCTTTTGAGCTACTAAAGAGGTGACATTGAACTGCTCCTGTTTTTCTGGTTAAAGCGCACCACAATGCTATTGATTTGGGGAGTTCCAGAGATTAAGCCCAATCACAATAAAGGAATAGTAATAAATTTCCAAGTTGGAGTTGGAGAGAAATCTGTAGGTTGGAGATTTTTCCATGTGTACGTTATTTTGTCCTTGATAATCGAGGATGCAGGGTCAGGAGATTTGATGTCTGCAGCTAAATTAATAGTGACAGATGAAACAGGAAGATTTACTGAGGATCTTGTCTAAATCAGACATTGACAGTTGCCAGATGACAGTCATTGCCATCCATCAGTGCACTATCTAGTTACAAGTGTGTTTAGAACAATGATCTCCAAGGGCACATTCCAATCTTCTTGGCTGAAATATTTAGTCTGATTTTTCTCTAAATATCTATAGTTTTTTTATATGATAGGAATATTGTTGTTGCAATTTGCTGTTAAAATAAAGCCAGTAGTTGTTATTTCTTGGTTTCCTCAGTCAAGGAATGAAATCTAAATTGTCAAGTTACTGGAACCAAATAGACTCATTCAAGAACAGCTTCCAGTTATGCCATTAGCTTTACTGTAAAAAAAAATCCAAGTGTATTTGGCAGGAAGCTTACATCAAGAAAAAAAAAACTGACATTAAGCCATATTGGGTAATGTTACAAATGTCAGATGAACAAAAGATTTTGCTGTGTTAAAAGAAGAGGAGATTAAGAAAAAAATTCTAGTTTTCATAGCTTTGGCAGCAATTAATAATAGAGCAGATAGATTTGTGGTTGATTTGATTTTATCTTAAAAAATTATTGACACGGGCCAGCTGGTGGTGCAACGACATCAGCGCCGGACGGGGGAGTGAAGGTTCCCGGGTTCAAAACGAGTCAGGTCTGCTCCCGAGTACGCTTTCCATCCGTGCCGGGTTGAGTGTCGAGATTGCAACTCGACCTCTTAAAATAAAGGGAAAATACTGCGAGCATATCTGTGTGCAGAGTGGCTTGCCACACAGTCTCTCTCTTGCTCTGCGCCTTGTAAAAGCCATGAAAAAGACATCATCGCCGACGCATGCACGGACACGCAGACGCACATACACAGACTCGCACACGCCAAAGAAAAAAAATTATTGACACAATTGATAATTCAAATTTAGCAACTTTTGGAGCAATGTGCAGCACAGACACAAAGATCATTTCATTAGAACAATAATACTATAGTCTGATCATATAGCTAATAAACATTTCCTTAAGAATTATTCTTCTTGCTCTTGGGTAAAAATCTGTAGAAACTCTCAGTATTACACAATTTTTGACATAACTAGGATGGTCTACAGGGAGAAATATCATAGAAGTTACATCCCTAATTCAGAAATTACACTATGCTTCATTAACTTGAATTCTCCTATCATTAAGGTACTCTATATTCGTGTCCTAAGTCCATTAATGGTAATTATTTTGTGAAAAACAAAATGCTGCCACAGCTCACCACCAAAATTAATAGACAAAGTTCAAACTATGGATCCAATGAATCAATGTATACAGAGGAAACTGACGAATTAAAGTTTTGTGCAAAAAACTTTCCACAACAGTTTAAAAGCTTAAATGAAAAATGTGGCAAAACATTACAAAGTACAAAGTAAATTCAGGATCAATGTACGAGAGGTGATTGATACGTTTGTGGCCTAAGGTAGAAGGAATCAATTTTAGAAAACCTAGCACATTTATTTTTCCTACATTTACACACTTAGTCCAGCAGTCGTGGAGCATAAAGGATCCCTTCTTTGTAGAAGTCGGCGTCTTGGACCTTCAGAGTCGGTCCACAGCAGGGGTGATTGATAAGCTCATGGCCTAAGGTAGAAGGACATGAGTTATTAACTTCAAACTTTCTGCATAATCACTCAAAGAGTTGAACTTCACATGCATGTAACGAGAACTGTATAATTCATCTCCTACTACAACAACAACATCTTCAATCATTTAAGTCCTATAGTATTACAATGAATTTCAAGGTGATTTGTGTGAATGTTAGTAAACAATAGATTATATTGAATCATATGCAGTTATAAATGATCAAAGGTTTGGACAGAGAAATATTAAAGAAGCATTTCCAAGAAGGAATTTTAGAAGAAAAGGTGAAGACAGAGCTACCATTAGTAAAGTGATTAATTTCACTTCGCCCATGGTAGTTGGAGTATAGTACATGAGTTAATGCTCAGGCCAGAGACTAGGCTTTTGCTTCATGCTCCACATCTGGAGGCTAGTGATGACGTGGACGAAGGGCATGTCTGGTAAAGGCTGTGGATGAAGACAAGAAAAAACAAGGGTTGGTGCCACCCATTTCACCCAGTCAGAGAGTCCACTGTGAGATAAACAGCATCAGAGTTCCATGCGGGCAGGAGGCACAATGGCCTGTGGCCCCACCCCCACCAATTACCTTGTCATGATTTGGAGGCTTGAATACCTCAATTACCCAGAGAGCCATGTTGGCTGGAGTCAGGGCAGAGTTTGTCTCTTAATAGGGACACCTATGCCAAACAGGTCAAAGGGTGGAGACCAGACAATGTGTGGTCAACTGGTCCTCTAGGTTTGGAGGTTGAGCTCAGGTTTAACAACCCTGAAAGTAAAACAGAAATGTTATGGAAACACCATAACATGATGTATCCTTCTACATCTGAGTGCAATGGTAGTGCTCAGTCTTCACCAAGGAGTTCCATGACTGGCAGAAGAGGAAATAGAGAGGAGGCTACTCACACGATGAAGGAAGCCCTGAACACCGTCAGAGATGGAGGCCCTCCATTGCTGCCCTAAACACCAGCAATGTAATGGGCAGTAAGTACAAAAAATTCAGAGAAGAGTAAATGCACATAAATCCCAAACCTTCATCTTTTATTTTTAACATGGTACCTCATCAGTATCACCTTTGCCAACACTTAGCAAAGAGGGTCCTGTTGTTCAATCAAAAGCAGCCCACTTCGATTAACCAGCTATTAAGTTCCTCTGAGAAGGTCATTATTTATTTATAAAAGGCCCTGAAATTAATTAATCACTTAAGATAAAATTTTAACCTTGCCAGAACTTTTCATATACATGATATTTGGAACCGCTTTGAATGTAAAAAAAAACATTCATAAGTTGGACCAGGCCTTAGCAGAGTTGATTTTAAGTAGAATCTGCAGAGCTGATGAAAAGCCTCAGGGAGTTAATACCTTAATTTAGTTCTTGCATTTGTGTGTATTGATCAAAGCAAAGGACAGAACCAAAGAATGTCACTTGACATTCACTGAAATGATTGAAAAGTTCTGAATTCTCTTAACATTCAAGGCAGTTCCTGAATCTTTTTGAGTAATATTGACTTTGATTCTAATCATTGAGTGCAACCACGAAGTCTCTGGAATTTTGACCTGTACTTGTACCAACAACTACAATTTCTATTTAGGTTGCGAAAAAATAATTGCGGAATATTACAAGTGTCTTCACAAGAGAGTTATCACTCAAAGGTTTGGTGCTAGGTCATAATATTACTCAAATATTACTGAAATATTAAATCTACAACACTCTTTGCTGCTTAGCTATAAATTCCAGCACAATGAAGAACGCATCTCAACTTATACGCACAGTGTATAATGTAATACTATATAGACATCCACAGCATAGTAAATTTTTAGATGGTTTCACTGAGGCCTAAAGAGCTAATCGCTGTGGAGGATTTCTTGCAATTGTGGGATAATGTCTTTCTGACAAAGGGAGCTAGTCTGCCTGGCAAGTGAAATGAGTGGCTGTGAACAATCTCAGCTTCTGTGGCCCCTGCCATAGTGGTTGTAAGACTTGACTCTAAGACCGAAGGAATTAGTTCAGACAGTTCTGGACACCTTTCTTCCAGACATGTTGGCATCCCAAGCAGTGCATGGTAAGCTTCACTGGGCGATGCAGATCATAATGCAAGTACAGTGTTTGATGCCACCATTTCCTTTACCTTTCGGAAAGCCACCTGCTTTGTCCATTGCCATTTCCTCCCGGTCCGTAGTAATGAGTTTTAAGGGTAGAGCACAGTGGTCAGTTTTGGGAGGAACCAGTTATAGAAATTGACAAATCCTAAAAAGAGCCTCAATTGTGCCACATCTTTTGGCCTTAGGGCGTCCAACACTGCTTGAATTTCCTCAGCACACTTGAGTAAATCTTGTGCATTGATGGTGTGACCACAGTAAGTGATGCTTGCTTTAAAGAATTCACTCTTGTTGCATTGTGCTCTGAGTGCATAATTACACACTTAATTGAGATTTTGGAGACAATCTTTGTAATCCTTACTGATACAATGATGTCATCCAGGTAATACTGTGTACCTGGGCGTCTTTGCAGCACCTGGGCTATAGCTTTCGACCAGAGTGCAGTTACGTATGCTACTTCAAAAATATGGCTATTATAGCAATAAAGCCCTTTATGAGTAATTATGGTGAAAAATATTTTGGACGCTTCTTCTATTTCCATCTATAGGTAGGCCTCAGCTAAGTCTCCTTTTCTGAAGTGTTTTCATCCTGAAAGGTTTGCAGAGATATCATGGGCAGAAGGTATTAATCTACTTTTAGTACTAAGTTGATCATGATCACCACAGATCCTGATACAATGTGGCTTGTTGGTTTTTGTATTTCATTGTTATAAATGTCATTCTCACAGGGGCTATTGTTTCTTCAGTATGTTTGTAGTTGGATATCTGCACACTTCAGTTCAGTATCCTTGAAATGCTGTTCAAACTCATTTTGTGGAATGACTGAAACACCTGAACCAGTATCCAATCCCATTTTAGTTAATTTGTAGTTCACTTCTAGTGTAAGCCATATTGCTTGTATCTTGTTAGGTTTCACATTGTAAATCTCAGGGCTGCTCAGTCCTAGTCACTCGCGTTATTATCAAATTTTTCATCAACAACATGTAGTTTTTGAAACTGCAACTTTACTTTTTATTGCATTTTTTCTTCTGTGTGCAGATCATTTATTTTGTCTGCCTGACATGTTCTTTGCATGTGTCCTATTTTGCTGCATTTGTTACTAGTTTTGCCTTTAAACCTGCATTGGTCGGGTATGTGAGATCTTGCCACAACAGTAATACAATTTTTTCTGCCAGGCCTGTTTCCATTAAGATGTTACAATTTTGTTCATGCTCACTGTCATTCCTGAGTGCAAATCAATTACATCTCAGTCTGTTGTTTCCACTGATGGTGCTATTTTAACTGCTGTTTCAAATGTAACGTGCTTCAGTTAGGGGCTGTTTTTGATTGTTTTCTTGTAAGATTTCACAAACTGAACAATCTCTCAGTCCATCATTAAACCCATTACCGAACGAATAATGCTCAAACAACTTCTTCACTTCTGCCATGTGCACAGAAATGGACTCCCTTTCCTTTTGACTCCACTTATGAAACGGAAGTATTCTGCAATTAACAATGGCATTGGTTCTAAATACTCCTGCATTGCTTTCATGATATCAGCAAAGCTCATTTCAGCTTGTTTGGTTGGAGCATTTAAACTTCTAATCAAACTCTATGCCTATAAACCCAATGCTTTCAGCAAAAATAACAGTTGGTTCTTATTGGCTATTTCCTTTGCTTCAAAATACAGCTCAGTTTGCTCAGAATACATCTGACAGTTATCTTTTGTGCCATTGAGCACATCTATCTTTAAAAGTAGCCAGATATTTCTGCTCTTTTTTTAAAATTTATGATTATTATCTGCTACCCATTGTTTATAAACTGTGAATTTGTCCATTTTCTTCCTTTTTTCAAAAACTCTACCATCTCTTCCCTACTGAAGAACACATGCTGTGTATTTCTTTTAGCTTGAAGTCTCACTGTGCCTTTTTAAATCTTGAACATTTCACTGCACTTCAACAGACAAGTAGTGTCTTGCGTTCAATTAAAACTTCCTCATTATCACTGTTTTTGTAACTCCAAAGCATAAAACTAATCAAAGGAAAAACAAGGAAGCCTGAGAGATGTGCGTTTTAGTTTTGTTTTCATTTTGAACAAGGTGAACACGTATGACTTGGTGGTATGATGACATATACCATTCATGTACTTCTACATATAATCCTTAATGAATTATTTAAATGAACAAGAATGCTTAATCAAATAATATATTTGCAATATTACTTGTTCACATCTTTACTGTTATGCTGTAGGTATTTCAGATATCAGTTCTGTAAGATCAGTGTGTTCTGCTTCCAGCCTGTTTGAGTTATTGTTGAAGATAAGGGATGATATAACCATATAACCATATAACAATTACAGCACGGAAACAGGCCATCTCGGTCCTTCTAGTCCATGCCGAACTCTTGCTCTCACCTAGTCCCACCGACCTGCACTCGGTCCATAACCCTCCATTCCCTTCCTGTCCATATATCTATCCAATTTAACTTTAAACGACAACATCGAACCTGCCTCAACCACTTCTGCTGGAAGCTGGTTCCACACAGCCACAACTCTCTGAGTAAAGAAGTTGCCCCTCATGTTACCCCTAAACTTTTGCCCTTTAACTCTCAACTCTTGTTTGAATCTCCCCCACTCTCAATGGAAAAAGCCTATCCACGTCAACTCTATCAATCCCCCTCATAATTTTAAACACCTCTATCAAGTCCACTCTCAACCCTCTACGCTCCAAAGAATAAAGACCTAACTTGATCAACCCTTCTCTGTAACTTAGGAGATGAAACCCAGGCAACATACTAGTAAATCTCCTCTGTATTCTCGTTGTTTTGGTGAGGGACATTAAAGTTGGTCCTGGAGCTTTTGTTTGGCAGGAGATGAAGAGAGAAGACGCTGGGGAGAACTGGTCATAAAATACGAGCTGGTGGAAGATCTGTTTGTTTGAGATGTCTGATAACAGCTGTCCCTATTTCCAATCACCATTGATCCACACACTAGCATGCTAACAATTGTACTTCAATTAATTTCCATCTTGTGGTAAATTGTAATAATTGTAGTAAGTTGTAATTCAACTGCATGCCCAACTATTGTTTAACTAAGCCTTCTTAAATGTAAATCAAATTTAAAATTTGTAAATTCCTGCTTAGCTTTGGGTTTAAATGATTCTTCAGAAAATCCAACATTTTTTCCCAAGCTTCCCACTGAACAATATACAGGTCTCCCAAAACACTATTGAAATAGACCCATGTTTATTTTTATCAGTGATCTGACTTGCAACAATATTTCAATTTTTTTGTCCAAATTTCATTATCAGCTGTAATTGAGCATGTTTCTGTGGGCATTTTTCTTTATCTTTGTACTTTTTTTAAACAGACAGTTGGTGGAATGTTCTTATTCATCTAATTATTACCACCCTTCCCTTATTTTTCTTTAAGTAGTTTTTCTTTTGTCCTACTTGACTTTAGGAACAATATTCCTCATAGCATCCAGAGAAAAATAGAAGCTGAGTGTTTGGTTATTTCCTGAAAGCCTTAACAGAGAATAACAGAGTGGTGTCTGTCAAAGCCCAAAATATGACATAAACTTGTCCCTGAAGAGATAAGCTTGTGTCATATTTTGATTAAAACCCCATTTATGAAATATATTCATTCTATCATGTAATAATAGTCATCACTACAATCCCTGACACATCAATTTTGTGTGCTCCATAGGTAAAATGAATGAGACATTCCATGTGTGTAAATTTGAAGTCCTCCACATAATTGGGAATCTAAACTTTCCTTATACAATATGTTTATTTTTCAAGTTAATTTCAATATGGCTTGCTCTTATGTTCTAAAAGGAGACAGAACTTGGTCTTGGTCATTGGCTTTCTGTGGTTTATACTGATATGAATAGTCTCTAGGGTCACTAGATGAATCCTTTCTCCTTCATGTTAACACAGGAAATTAACCATGAATTTCAGGTATCAATTGGTGGTTTCTAAATATAACACATTATTCAATATGAATGATATGTGCATCAGCCTACCAACAGGGTCAATTCAAACTGCTAGATAAATAAGGTCCTAATAGTAACATGAAAATGTGCAAGACAGTAGTGGTTAGCGTAATGCTGTTACAGCATCTTCTGTAAGATCAGGGTTCATTTCCTGCCGCTGTCTATAAGGATTCTGTACGTTTTCCTGGTAACTGCATGTATTTCCTCCTATGTTGATGCCAGAAGCACAGCAGTGATTGCCCAGCACAATCCATATTGATTTGATTGGAAGCAAATGACCCATTTCTGTGTTTCAATCTGCACGTGACAAACAAAGCTAATCTTTAAATTGTCGATGACTCAGAGTAATAGTTAGCAGAAATTTATTGTTCAAGAATCTGTAAAATCTGTTAAATATTAAAGTGATGAAGTTAGTAGAAAGCATTTCAAAGCATATTCAGTTATGTCACAACAACTCAGTATTGTGTTTGCTTGATTACAAAATTACACTTATAATCAGTGTCCAAGTTTAATATAATTTATTATAGTTATTCCACCTGATGAATTTAAAACAATGATGTGTTGAATACTTTCTATATATATATATCCGTATATATCCGTGTCTGTCTGTCTGCCTGTGTTTCCAGACTTTATATAGCCTTGTTGCCAGGAGCTAGAGCTGCTGATTGCAGCATCCTCCTCTGTGTAGATGGCATTAAAGATTCAGAGTCATGAATTTGTGAAGGCAAACAATCATTCGATCTCTCAATTAATTCATAGGATGTGGATAGTAGCTGGACTTTTGTCAGTCCTAATTGGCCTGAAAATAAACTTTGCTAGGCCATTCCAGAGGACATTTTACAATAAAATGTATTCTTTCAAACCTGGTGTCCAATAGAAAGCCTGTTGAGGCAAAGATAATAGATTCCCATTCCTAAGGGGATATGAAGGAACAAGTTGAGCTTTTTAAGTCGATCAAGGAATTTAATTTATGTTACACGATTTTTTAAAATTCCAGTATTTATCCAATTAACTAAATTTAGAGCCATCTCATGTTGTATTGGGATATGAATAAATATAATTTCCAGGGAGAAGCAGCCACAGCCAAAGTAAAAGGTTAAGATATAGTAAATGTTAATAGAATCAAGAACCATGGAATATTTCAAAATATAAAGCACAAGCAGTAATTAGTTTTCAAATTTTAAAGGACAACTTCATTAACAATAAGTACTGTCTACAAAACATAGGCTACTGGCTTACAGTAGGAGACTGTTTAAAACATATGGTTTGAAAACTAAAGTGACTTTGAGGGACATACTCATATCATCATCATCATTATGTGCCATGTATTATGATGTAGGGCCTGTAGGAGATCGTGTGTCATGACCATGATTGTTCATAGCAAATTTTCCTACAGAAATGATTTGTCATTGCCTTCTTCTGAGCATTGACTTTATAAGATGGGTAACCCCAGCAATTATCAATAGCCTTCAGAGAATTGGCGTCAGTGGTCACATAACCAGGAACTGTGATAATGCACTAGCTGCTCATATGACCATCCACCACCTGCTCTCATGGCTTCTCGTGATCCTGGGTGGGTGGGTTGGAGCAAATCAGATGCTACATCTCGCGCAAGGGTGACTTGCAGGCTAGCGGAGGGAAGGAGTGCCTTACAGCTCTTTTGGTAAAGATTACTCATATGCACTGGCCAAATAAACAGACAATGGAGCAATGTTAATTTTATTTATTTAGAGAGACAGCATGGAATAAGCCCTTCTGGCCCTTTGAGCTGTGCCACCTAGCAACTCCTACAACCAAATTTAATTGGCCTTTCTTCAAAAAGACATATGAAACATATTGAGATAAAATATTTTGCATCATTGTGATAGAGATCAAGGAAGGCTGCTCATATTTTGTTCAAGATTAAATAAAATGAGATTAGATTTATTTGTCCATGTACATTGAAACATGAAAACATAGAGCAAAATGTGCTATTTACAATAATAACACACACAGAGCGAGGATGTGCTAAGGGCAGTCCACAAGTCTCGCTATACTTCTTGTGTTAAGCTAGCATGCCCACAGCTTAATAATCCCAGCCTGTGTGTCTTTGGAATGTTTTTGAAGGAAAAGGGAGCATCCACACAGTCACAGGGAGAATGTACAAACTTTTTTCAGACAGTGACAGGAAGTGTCACTGTTGGCAGTACACATTGCTACTTTAGTAATTCAAGGAGCTAAACTATTGTGGTCGCTGATCGCTGGCAGCTGTACAATGTTGCGCTAACCACTACACTACCATGCTACCCACTTCATATCTTAATACATAAAACAAGATGTTTGGCTTATTTGTTCCATCAACCAATAAATGGGAAATTTGTATACTTAGAGGCAGCCATCATGACAGGCTAGATGCAGGAAGATTGTTCCCAATGTTGGGGAAGTCCAGAATGAGGGGTCACAGTTTGAGGATAAAGGGGAAGCCTTTTAGGATCAAGATGAGGAAAAACTTCTTCACACAGAGAGTCGTGAATCTGTGGAATTCTCTACCACAGGAAACAGTTGAGGCCAGTTCATTGGCTATATTTAAGAGGGAGTTAGATATGGCCCTTGTGGCTACGGGGATCGGGGGTATGGAGAGAAGGCAGGTACAGGATTCTGAGCTGGATGATCAGCCATGATCATACTGAATGGCAGTGCAGGCTCAAAGGGCCGAATGGCCTACTCCTGCACCTACTTTCTATGTTTCTATGTTTCTATGATATTTATTTTGAGTCTCTGGTGTTTCTGTACTTAGAAGATTGTAGGCCATTGATGTGATCTACCTTGTCTCACCAAAGGGATATGATGGTCTTGTCATTTACAATGTACTCCCATTGCAAATATGTAATTTGATGGAAACAATTGTCTGCACTCTAAATACTGAAGGAACTATGGAATGGTAACGACTAAAATCGCATTCAATCATCTGCTTTATCTTTGTTCTCAGAGGTTTAAAAGCTTACTGCATTTTGTGTTTGGGAGTTTCTAGCAAGAGATTGGAATCATAGAGACATAGATTCTCCCAGGAGATTCTCCCACCGGTCCTCTCCTGAATATCTGCCTGAATAGAAACCTTTTACATCTACAGCTCCAATTTCTGAGTGACGCATTTAATCACAACGTCACCAACACAATAGTCTGGCTCCTTGAATTAGTAAAGTAGCGATGTGTACTGCCCACAGATTTTTTTAGTAATATCAGCTACGAGTTAAACTCCACAGAGAACAGGAAGTCATGCTTAAATCACAATCCTCGCAATCTCAAAAAGGACTGAACTTAACTGCAAAAAAAAATACCTTGTGTTCCAATCATTTTCAAAGAAATCTCAAATTCCATTGGATAATTGGCTCTTGGACAGTGGCCAATCAGAGATCGGGAGTGAGAGAGACAATGACTTACTCGGGTCAGTGGATGTGCAGGTTATATGTGTGAAAAAGTACATGATAATTGTGAATTCTTTATCCAAATAAAAATAAAATTAAAAAAAAAAAGTAGTGCTTCACAGGAGTTTCGGTGTTTGGATAGCAGCCAATCGGAGATCGGGATTCATTAGCAAGGGCAAATAAAAATAAGGCAGGGGCAAGAGGAGTAGCCATTGTTGGAATGGGGAATTAAGGCATCTTCGAGGTGTGCCTATAATTGCACAGTTAGAGCAGTAGGGATGCCAGGCAGGATGATTGAATGCTCCTCTTGCGGGTTGTAGGAAGTCAGGGAGACCTCCAATGTCTCTGATGACTTCAATTGCAAGAAGTGCATCGAGTGAAGCTTCTAACATTGCACGTTAAAGAGATGGAGCTGGAATTAGATGAACTCCAGTTTATTCAAGAGCCGAAGGTGGTGATAGACAGGACTTATAGAGAGGTAGTTATATATGTCTTCAGGACACAGGAAACTGGTGGCAGTCAGGAAGGTGAAGGGATTAAACAGCCAGTACAGAGTAGGCTGTGGTCATCCCCCTCAACAACAGGTATACCACTTTGGATACTGTTGTGGGAATGACGTAGCTGAGGAAAGTAACAGCAGACAGGTCTCTGACAGAGTTTGACTCTATGACTCAGAAAGGAAGGGGGGAGAAGATCTGAACTGTGGTGAGAGGAGATTTTGTTAGTTATAGAAACAGGAAAGAGATTCTGAGGATGATAACAAGATTCCCAGATGGTATGTTGCCTCCCAGGTGATAGGGCCCAAGACTTCTCATATTGAGTCCTAAGTATTCTTAAGTGCAAAGACGAGCATCCAGGGGTCATGGTCTATATAGAAACCAATGACATGGATAGGATGAGGAATGAGGTTCTGCAAAGTGAGTTAGGTGTGGCTAGTGAGATAGAAATAGGAAGATCATACAGTCATGCAGTTTAACACATGATGAAGGGAGCTGGGCTTCAGATTTTTGGATCAATGGGCTTTCTTCCAGGGAAGACATGGTTTGCATCTAGATGGTGGGGGGGGGGGGGACTAATATCCTCGAGGGAATGTTTGATATTTCTGCATGGGAAGGGAGTTGTTAAGACTTCAGACAAAGTCAGGAATTATGATATTGGTTGAACTATGCTGGACATATATTCTGAGTTGTGTTATATTTCAATGCAAGAATTATTGCAGGAAAGGCAGATGAGCTCAGGGCATGGATCAACACATGGAATTATGATATTGCAGCCATTAATGAGACTTGGTTGTAGGAGGGGCAGGACTGGCAGTTCAATATTCCAGAATTCATTGCTTTAGATGTGACAGAGCAGGAAGGATTAAAGGGGGAGAGGCAGAGTTACCAGTCAGGGAAAATGTCACTGCAGTCCTCAGTCAGGACAGACTGGAAAACTCATCTAGTGAAGCTTTATGGGTAGAAATGAGGAATAAGAAAGGTATGACCATGTTCATGGGGCTATATTATACACTACCCAGCATTATGTGGGATTTAGAGGTACAAATTTGTAGAGAGATCACAAACTGTTGCAAGAATCATAAGGTTGTGGTAGTAGGTGATCTTAAGTTTCCACATATTGACTGGGACTCCCATTATTCATTTCATCCACCATTTCTTGGCCCCCCCCCCCCATTACTACCTCTCTAGCATAATTTTCTAGCAGTTCGATATCTACTTTCAGCTCTCTTTAACTTTTTATATCTCCGAAGAAACTTTTGGTATCTTCTTTAATATTGTGACGTTCTGGTTGGGGGCATGGTCAACAGCCCACCCCTGCATTTCTAGTGACCAGTACTGTTTATTGTTCTTGTGTTAAAATGCTTTTGTGGGATTATAGTGGGAAGTTCCAGTTCGTTTATTGTTTCATTTTAGCTTGAGTTATACAGTTATTTGCTTGTGTATTTGTGGGTCACCCGAACTGTAACCGGGGTGTGTGTTGGTCACCTCCTTCATTGGTGTGAGACTGGTTGGGTTCACTCTATGGGTCATGGTGTCCTGTCTGTTTTGTGTTTATCACAATAAAACAGTTATTGAGTTAAAGAGCTTCCTCGTCTGTTATTATGGACCAAATGCTCCCCACAATAATATCGGCTAGCTTGCCTTTGCATTCTATCTTTTTGCTCTTTATGACTGTTTTAGCTGCTTTCTGTTGGTTTTTAAAAGCTTCCCAACCATTTAACTTTCCACGATTTTTTGTTTCATTATATGCCCTCTCTTTGTGTTGGCTTTGACTTCTCTTGTCAGCCACAGTTCCATCATCCTGCCTTTAGACTACTTCTTCATCTTTGGAAAGCATCTATCCTTTACCTTCCAAATTGCTCCCAAGAACTCCAGCCATTGCTACCTTGTCATCATCACTGCTAGTGTCCCTGACCAATCAATTTTGGCCAGCTCCCCTCTCATGTCTCTGTGATTTCCTTTACTCCACTGTAATACCGATATATCTGACTTTAGCTCAATTTGTCTTATCTTATCTTATTATGATCACACTTTCCCTAAATGTCTCTTTTACCTTAAGCTCTCTGATCAATTCTGCTTCAATGCACAACATCCACTCCAGAATATGTGATCTCCTAGTTGGCTCAACCACGAGCTTCTCTAAAATGTCATCTTGTAGGCATTCTACGAACTCCTACAAGATTGGGATGCCAAACCAACCCAATTTTCCTAATCTACCTGCAAATTGAAATCCCCCATGAATATCATAATTTTACTCTTTTTACATACATTTTCTAACTCCTGTTGTAACTTGTAGCCTACATTTTTGCTACTGTTCGGAGGTCAGTATATAATTCACACCAGGGTCTTTTTACTCCGACGCACAACATTTCTGATCCTTTGCACCTCTTTCTAATGATTTGATTTCATCTTTTTTTTTTACCAACAGAGCCACACCAACACTTTGCCTATCTCCCTGTTGGTCTGATACAATGTGTATCCTTAGATGTCAAACTCCAAGCTATAATCTTCATTCAGCCACGATTCAGTGATGACCACAACATCATGCAAGCCAATCTTTAACTATGCTACAGTTTCATGTACTTCACATTCCGTATTCAAATATAACACCTTCAGTCCTGTATTAATCACCCTTTTTGTTATTGTCCCCCTTTTACACTGCAGCTCTTCTTGTTGACTGCAATTCTGTCCTATCATCAGCCTGTCCTTGCTAGCAGTCTCACTACAGCCTACCCGTTCCTAAAGCAATTTCCTCACTCTCAGCTCTATCACTCTAGTTCCCATCCCCCACCCAAATTAGTTTAAGCCCTCATGAACAGCTCTAGCAAACCTGCCCACCAGGTTATTTGTTCTCCTCAGGTCCTTGTGCAAACCATCCCTTTTGTACAGGCCGTACCTTCCCCAGAGAAGATCCCATTGATCCAGATATCTGAACCACCCCCACACACCCCTGCACCATTTCCTCAACAAAACATTTATCTACCAAATGTTCCTATTCTTATCCTCACTGGATTGTGGAACAGACACCAAGAGAGATTACAAGCCTTTAAAGTTAAATGTGAAAGGTGAAATGTTCACAGATTGTGGAGGAAATTCATGAGACTCACCAGGAGTGTCTCAAATGAAAACCTTGCAAGCTCCTACTTTTGGTGGCCAAGAATGGATCAGGATCTGGAGAACAAGGTAAAATCATGCACGCAGTGTCAGACTAATCAGAATATGCCACCACCAGCTCCTTTGCACCCATGGGAGTGGTCAGACCACCCCTGGTCTAGGCTACATTTGGACTTTGCTGGCCCTTTCATGGGGCAGATTTTTCTTGTAACGGTAGATGCGCATTCTAAATGGATCGACGCTCACATCATGAGCAACATCACAGCCCCCTCAACCATAGACAAACTCAGGCAAGTGTTTGCAGTCCACGGGTTGCCTGACACTCTGGTCACTGATAATGGCCCGACGTTCACCAGTGAGCTGTTCATTGAGTTCATGCACCAGAATGGAATTCGTCACATTCCGGCGGCCCCTTTCCACCCAGCCTCAAATGATTTGGCTGAGCGGACTGTTCAGATAGTGAAGGAAGGCCTGAAGAGGATGACAGGTGTGACGAGAATACACATAGATAAGATGTTAGCTGTCCTGTGTGATCAGCAGTTGGTCTGCCACCTGTCTTCAAGAGAGAGATAAGGGACACAATGAAACAGCACCTGGAGATGTGTAGAGAGCTGTCTGGAGCGGCTCCCCCTTTGAACCCTGAACTGTTTGAAGTGATGGACAGGCGATACCCCAGCAGGGGGATAAAAAGGGACAGGTTCGCTAAGGCGACACACACGACACCCGAGGTAACGAGACCCTGGAAGCGGTGCGCCTCTCACGAGTCGGTGGGAAGTATCGGACAACACACAGGGTGGAAAGGTACGATCAGCGGGAACCCGGTGTGTGTCCACCCTTGCTTGGGTGCCGGGTTCACTGCAGAGGATCGACCGCATCTGGAGGAGGGGTCACAGTCGGTGACCTCAGGTGACATCACCAAGGACCTGCCCAAAAGCTGCTTGTGAGCCATATTGCCGGTCTGTGAGTGGAAGCCGTGTCTGAATGATCAGTCGTTCCCATTCTCTCTCTCCCCCCCCGCCACGTTGTCCATCGCCATGGCAATGATTACTGCAAACTGAACTAAATTGGACTGAACTTTTGTGTCACTTTGAAATTTGGTCATTTACCCCTAGACAACGATAGAGCTTGATTGATGCTGTTATCTTAATTCTGTGCACATGTGTGTTTATCATTGCTGAACTGTTGCATTTATTATCCTTTCGATTACTGTGTTGCTTGTTTCTTTAATAAAACTTTCTTAGTTCTAGTAATCCAGACTCCAACTGAGTGATCCATTTCTGCTGGTTTGGCAACCCAGTTACGAGGTACGTAACACAGGGGACTCTCTTAGCATTCAGCTTTCACGTTTCCTGTTTAAATACTGCCTCACGTCACAGACTACGACTGCCCTCACATCAGCAGAGATGCTGATAGGGCATAGGGCCAAGTCAAGATTAGACCTGCTGCGCCCAGTCATGAAGGCAAAAGTGGAGAGAAAGCAGGAAAAGCAGAAGGAGGGACATGATCAACATGCGCGAGAGAGAGGCAGTTAAAACCGGATGACAATGTCTATGTGAGAAACAATCAGCAATCTCTGCCTGAGGTTATTCTTAAGCAGAGTGGTCTCGTCTCCTATGTTGTTAAGCTGACTGATGGGCGTGTTTTCCGCAGACATCAGGACCATGTGCGCCTGCATCATGATACCGGCTCAGAGGCAGACAGTTCCATAGAGTTTCCATTTGTGAGTCAGACTACGGGGGAAACATGTCCACCAGTGACTTTTCCAGAGGGTGAGATGCTGGCAGAAGGGCCGGGGTCCCCTGAGGAGGATGGACATAACGGTTTTGAAGTTCGAGATAAAGTTGTTTCTTTGGCATGAAGTTGTCGAGTGTGCCTTTTTCAAGGTAGAAGTTTCTACATTCTCCATTACTTCTCTCCTCGCCATTATTATAATTTTCCACTATTACCCCCCCCCACCAACAAGCAAAGTATACACATTCCCCTACTCAGACTCATTTTATGCATAACCATAAAGCGATCTACTGAATGAAGCTCAAATGGAAAACAGAGATTTGAAAATGAATCAGAGTGCAGGAGAAAAGTATAAGTTCATGTAAAGTTGGGCAACAGTAGAGCAAAGGACAAGAAAACAGAATAGAAATCAAATGAGAAATGAAAAATTAAAGTTAAAGGAAGGGCAACTTCCTTTTTCAACATTTATAATTACAAGTGATGCCACTGACAGTGCGAGCTTAAGTGGCTGACAGTCAGGGTAAATGTGGCTGTTGATGTATCTCTGGAGACAGACTGTGCCACGGTTAGTTCCAGTAGATTAATTATGTGGCCAAGTCACATCAATGAGCTACAAATTCCACATGATGGAGAATTATGAAAATGTCTGTTCCCATTAGAGGATATTAAAACCTTCAAATATGTACAGTGGAAAGAGATGAAAGATTTGATTGCAAAGTAGATGAACAATTATAGCCTCCTGAGCGTTAGATGGCCATTTGTTAAAATTAGCGATCATTTATTACAAGAAATCTTGTCGTGAGGAGGAATTACTGGGGAAAAATGATGCTTTTATGTGTCAAATATATAAACAATAAAATGAATAATAAATCTAGATTTTTTTTAACTTTCATCTATTTTAACAAAGTGATTGAGTAAGTAATCTATCATTCATTTTTAAAGGAATGCTGATATACACTGATACCAGATTTGGAATTATTATTGGCATATATCTGCTGATTTCTGCAAAACAGATTTAGATAATCTGCTACATTATAGACATTGTATACATTCTGAAGAATAATACTGCAATATCAGTTTCAAAATGCAAGTAAACTGAGGAGAATCCAAAGATACATGGGATTTTTGCCCATTTTTGTGATGGTTGTGGTAAAAACACAAAAAATAATCCTGCTTTGTCTAATTCATTAATCTGAAATGATTATCTGTAATCTGTCAAGTAGGATGCCATGCACAATCCTGATTTGATGGAGACAGACATGAGAAGCATGGAAGAACATCTGGTGAAACTTCTAAAATGCCTATTTTGCTGCCACTGCTACTGTGCGATCAGGAATCTCCGGAGGGGAAGGCCCCGAATCCTTGGCTTGGCCTGTTGCTTGGCAGCCGGGGCCGGGGTCGAAGTGCTCGGCAGAGATGGTGCTCGGTGCTCGGTGTTGGAGAGCTGGTCAGAGGCTCAAAGTTTCTAGACGGACTTAGAATTGGCTGTGGTAGGGTGCTTCCAGGGTGCTGCATCAGCAAGTTTGCAGCACTGGAGGTTCATGGCAGGGAGAGTTTTTCTTCCTTCTACCGGCTGCGTGAGATGATGGGGCTATCAGGACTTTAAGACTTTTTTTTTACCATGCCCATTGTCTGCTCTTATCAAATTACAGAATTGTTTTGCACTGTTGTAACTATATGTTATAATTTTGTAGTTTTTGTCAGTTTTAGTCTTGGTTTGTCTTGTGTTTCTGTGATATCATACTGGAGGAACATTGTATCATTTCTTAATGCATGCATTTCTAAATGACAATAAACAAGGACTGAGTGTCCTCATAATCTAATTGTAGAACAATGATTTGGTAACAAAAATACATTTTCAAAAATCACTTTTTCAGGACTGAGAATAGCAATATTTCCTTTAGTGTGAGATAAAATAGCAACACAATTAATTGCATGAAGAATACAGAAGCTTGAATAACATATATTCACATCTAACCTATGCTCTGTTAAAAGGAGTGATGGCACCTGGAATTTCACTTAAGTTCCCCGCAAAAGTTCAACTAAATCTTCAAGAGAAACTATTGTCAGAGAAAAGGATTTAGCTTACTATTAAATGACCAGTCAAGGTTTTTCTCAAGTCTTCTGTCAAAATTCCAGTGAAGCTGAATTGAAAAAATTCCTTGGGATGTCTCTAGGTTTGTAATACCCTGTCATTGAACAGAAATAGCCCCATGCTTTCTAAATTATTACCCCCAATCTATTCAATCTTCCCTTCCACATATGAAACTTCAGAATTTTAGTAGTTGTGCTTAATTTTTCTCAGATCAGCATAGCATAAAAGTTATTATTCACTTTGTGATAACATCAAAGTAAAAAAGAAACTCACTATATTCTTACTTTTTATTCTTGTAACACTCATCAGTTTGACACTTTGTAGCAATTTTTTTCCTTAGTAACACTATATAAACCATCAGAGTTCACTAATCTTTACATTGGTTAAGATAGCACTTCTGAATGCCTGCAACAGCTCGCTGGTAGCTAGAATAGCAAGACATTTGACTAAAAACTCTTTATCTGAGGTAAATTGTGTTAAATTATCATTGCAGACCATGAAGGGACCAGCAATGGTGAGGCAAGTTCTGGAGGTGAGCCGGGCTGGTGTGTTGCACAATCAATGCATATGGAGTGAGCCATTTGGAGAGGAGAAGTTGGGGCCGGGGCAGAGCAGTTCCGATGCCTGTACAGCTACTTTGGGTGCAAGGTTGAATCGCTCCGGGTGCTGAGGGGAGAAGTTAGGGCCGAGCTCGAGGAGATTCAATGCCTGTACAAATGGCCTGGTTGTGAGGTTGGGTCACTCTGGGTACCAAGCTGATTTAAAGTACTTGAGAGTGGCTCGGGCTGAGTGGCAAAATCTGGGTCTAGAGCAAGCTGTTGGGCAGCATGGTTGAGGCTCCTGAGCCCCTCACAGCAGCTGAATCCTAGTACAAGGTACAATCTGCTATTTAGACAATTCAAACGCCAGTCATGCAAACATTTAAAGCAAGCAACAACATTCCCAACCAAATTGAGTCCTCAGATCTGCACCCCAGAGCATCCCGGAGTGGGCCAAAAGCCTCGCATATCCGTTCATCACATTAATAGGCATAGAGTACAGCAGCTGGGGCAGTCTTCATAGACTCAGCACCATGGAGGGAAGAGTGACCTTCACGGAGAGTGAGCAAAATCAGCTCTTGCCTTGGATCCTGACACCCTGTCTTTTCAGTCTATCTGGGCCGGCATTTAAATTGACCAAGCAACAGATTGTGCCTTGCATTATACCCGGGAATCATTGTAGTGAAATTCTACGTTGCCCTGGAGAGAGGAGTGAACATTGCAGAGGGCGAGCGAAGTCTGGGCTCTTGTGTTTTTTTCTCCCCCCTTTCTCTTGCACATCGGGTCTTTTATGTTTTTTATTGGATTCTTTCATGTTTCTTGCTTTGTGGCTACCTGTAAGCAAACAAATCTCAAGGTTGAATAATTTATACATTCTTTGATATTAAATGTACTTTGAACCTTGAATCTTGAAATCCAAAAGCCCAGTTGAAGAATTTACATGAAACGTTGTCGTAGGAAAGCAGCATCAATTATCAAAGATCCTCACCACATAGGCCATGCTCCTTTTTCACTGCTGCCATCAGGTAGAAGGTGCAAATGCCTCAGGATTCACACAACCAAATTCAAGAATGGTTACTACCCCTCAACCAAACACTTATTGAAGGACTCTAATATCTTGTTATTTCACGCTCAATTATTGCTATTTATTTATACCTGCATTTCTGCAGTTTGTTGTCCATTGATCCTGTTTACAATTACTGGTCTATGGATTTGCTAAGTATGCGCACAGAAAAAGAATCTCAGGGTTGTATGAGGTGACACGTCCATACCCTGATAATAAATTTTACTTTGACATTGACTTAGACTTTGAAGAATGATGTTCTGGGGATACATAAACACTTGTGTAGATTGTAATAAGGTTCCACTTCAAAGTTAAAAGAAAATCTTCAATTTTTGAGCTGAAAGTTATCCCTGTATTTGTTGTACTTAAAGTACCCGAAATGAACAGCAATTGTTTTGGCAAACTGTATTTCCTATGCATTCCTCCTCATTGGATTATACTCAACAACCTAAGAAACAGAACAGGAGTAGGGCATTCAGCTCTTCTTGCTGCCATGTTATTCAACATGATCATGGCTACTTTATACCACACTAACTCCATAACCCCTCGGTTTCATGAATAGTGGACCAGTCTCTTGAGTACATGTAAAACCTTAGCCATCACAGTCTTCTTGGTTAGAGAATTACAAAGTAAAACTAAAGATTCTGTAAATAACTATGTTTTTTTTTACCTTTCTTAAATGGGATGATTGCATTTGCTGTTTTCCAGTTTGTCAGTAACTTTATAGAATTCAGTGAATTTTGCGGAACTTTATTCAATGTCTCACTTATCTCTGCAGCCACGTCCTTTAAGATACCCAAATGGTTCAAGTGGTTCAATTTAATACCAGAGAGTGTGTACAATATTCAACCTGAAATTCTTGTTCTTTGCAGGCATCCAGGAAATAAGAAACCCCATGGAGTGTATGATGGAAACATCAGAACATCAAAGCCCCGCCTACCACTCCCATCGCATAAGCAGCAGCAGAAGCATTGATCTTCCATCTCCCCCTCCTCCTGACTTGCACCAGTAGAAGCACTGGCCCCCATTACCCCATCATGCAAACAAAAGCAAAAGACCCCAAAGAGACCTTGACCTCCATCAGTGGTGGAGGCGGATACACTAGTGAAGTTTAAGAGACTACTAGACAGGCATATGCAGGAATTTAAGGTGGGGGGTTATATGGGAGGCAGGGTTTGAGGGTCGGCACGACATTGTGGGCTGAAGGGCCTGTAATGTGCTGTACTATTCTATGTTCTATGTTCCAGTGTCCATCAAAAACTACAGTCCATAACCTAGCACTTCAGTATTTCAGACAGCCTCTCTCTCTCCACTGAGGGAGAGTGAGGCTGTTTCTGCAACAATAAGAGCGAAGACCAGCAACTCACTTTTCCAGTGGTATAATCTTCTGTGTCACTTCTCCAAATCCCCAGACTTGAGGTCTGTCAGGCTCTCACTCACCATCAAGAGAGAGAGGAAGGAATTGCTTGAATTAAGAGACCTTCTTCTGACAGTAACACATATTGGCTGCTGTCAAGATGTTTCACTCTCCCACAGTGCTCTATTCAGCGAAATCAGCGAGGAACCGGGTTGTCTACGAGGCCGCTCTTCAAAGGCACACGTCTTCCAGGATGTTCCTAGAGATAACAAAACACTAGGCTACAAAGCCGGTCTAAAAACCCACCTGCTGTGAAGAACCATAGTTTGAACTATAGATCACGGGCTCCAACAGAACCACAACCATTTTGAAAAGAAAAGAAAGATTATAGAGAAGAATAATCTGTTTTGTGGATGAACTGGAAGAAGATGCCTGGGCCTGAAAAGAACGCTGATGCCATTTTGCCTCGCTCCTCCCTCATTCCAGGTAGTTGGGAACTGGAAACCCATCCACCATTAGTTCCATCAGGTTTTCCCCCTCCAATACCATTATCACTCATCATAGTTATTGTTACAATTCTGTGCTTTCTGAAACTGTATTGAGACCACATCTGGAGTATGTTTGTAACTTTGCTCTCTACTCCTAAGAAAGTATAAACTTGCCATAACGCAATGAAGAGTGACTAGACTGATTCCTGAGATGATGGATAAGTGCATAAGTAAATACTTGTTTAACAAGGTCTGTATTCACTGGAGTTTAGAATAGATGAGACTAGCTTAGAATAGGTTAGAATAAATACATTTAACTTCAAGTTCTGACTGAGTTCAACAGTCTAGATGCTAGGAGGAAGAGCTGGTGGTCCAGAGTGAGTTGTAGGATAGTGGTTAAGATACTTAGAACTGAGGTGAGAGAAAATAACTTCACTCAGAGGGTGATAACCCTGTGGGACTTTCTCTCACAGAAAGTGGTGCAGGCCAAGTCTCTGAAAATACTCAAGAAGGGAGCCAATAGATTTCTAGATAACCTGGACAACAAGCAGAATGAGCACAGGGAGAGGGCAGGAATATGGTACCAAGTCAAAGGATAGACACAATTATATTGATAGTTGGATTAGAGTTGAACGTCCAAATGCCTGTTCCGACTCCTGTTTTCTATGTTACATGTATATACTATCACCTTTGCTAATATAATGGGTATAATCATTGATATTTTAAATTCCTATATTGGGTAACATTTTTGTTATATTTCTTGTTATAATTGCTACATCTATACAGTGGCCTATGCCTTAATCAAAGATAACTGAAGAACATAACATTGGATATAACTTTTTTTTGGTTTCACTGGATCATTACCTTTAACGTATCACAAGTTCAAGCTAAATGAGACAAAGAAAAATCTTGTGTCCTGTTCCAGCCATCATCCCCAGAGTAATGCTCTAATTATGTTCATTCAATTCCCAAAGACTGGCCACATCACTCAGTTGCTCAAACCAGAATCACAAAGCAAAAATTAACTTCAAGATCGCTCATGGCAAGAAGTCAACAAGAATTCAGAAAATAATACTTGAGAGAGGGATGTTCTCAAAGCCTCATTTATCCTCACTGCCTCAAGGAAACTTGGGGTCATGACTACACAGGTAAAGAAGACGGGTGCTGGTGGGTTCTCAATTATCTTCATCCAGAGCACCTGGATAGCCAATTGAAAGGAACAAAACAAGGGAATTGGTGCACTACATCACATGCTAAAAGGCCATCTCACCATCTCCCTCCTGAAACTATTCCATTGGGCACTGCTCAAGTGCAGTCCATGAATACCACATTGGCTTCCTCAGCCTCCTCAAAACTTACAGAACAAAAGTAGAAATATGTCATCCTCAACTCTAATTTATTCTTTCAATTTATTGGGCTGCATAATTGAATAGAATTCAGAGATCACAGACATAGATATTAAGTGTCTAAGGAGATGAATCCAGTGACGTTTCAAACCTATCCTGTCTTGCAACTCCTTTTTTAATGATATTATTTTGGAGGCCATGATCAGTAATTTAATAACTGATTTGTGAAGCCTCTCCCCTTCACCATCCCCCCCCCATTCCTGTTTCCCTCTCTCATCTGGCCTGCCCATCACCTCCCTCTGGTTCTCCTCCCCCTTCTCTTCCTTTCATGGATTCTTACCCTCTCCTAACGATTCTGCCTTCTCCTGTCCTTTATCTCTTTCAGCAATCAACTTCCCAGCTCACTACTTCCCCCTCCCCCCTCCCTGTTTCACCTGTCACCTACCACCCTGTACTCCTCCCTCCACTCCCCCCACATTCTTGCTCTGGCTTCTCATCTTTTTTTTCAGGCCTGAAATGTCGACTGTACTCTTTTCCATAGATGCTGTCTGGCTGCTGAGTTCCTCCAGCATTTTGTGTGTGTTGCTTGGATTTCCAGCATCTGCGTGTTTTCTCGTGTCAGTAGTTTAGTTGTTTTGTTTACTTTCACCAGATGTTAACTCTCTTAGCTTTCAGTTCACAAGTAATGGCAAACTGCAGGCTAGAAAAGCTGTTTGTTAAAGTTGGAAAATATATTTAATTAAATAATACACAAGTAAGTGAGGGAAGGAAAGTGTAATGTTATAGATGTCCAAAATTATAATCCTCAGAAATTTTACAGAGCTTATTATTCTATGCAGTTTCAAACATAACATGTATTTAAGGCATTCACTAGTCTTGCAAGACCACAGATCTACACCTGGAAAGTCTTCACTCTCCAGGGAGCAGGCCTGGGTAAGGTTGTATGAAAGACCGGCAGTTGCCCATGCTGCAAGTCTCCCCTCTCCATGACACCGATGTTATCCAAGGGAAGGGCAAGGGCCAATACAGCTTGGCACCAGTGTCGTCGTCAGAGCACTGTGTGGTTGAGTGCCTTGCTCAAGGACACAACACGCTACCTTGGCTGGGGCTCGAACTCACAATCTTCAGATCGCTAGTCCAATGCCTTAACCACTTGGCCATGTGTATAATATAAATAATAGTGCAAATAAACAAACTGTTTACTGGATAGAATGCAATGCCGGCATTAAAGCTGAATGTCCTAAGTATATACTTTCTTCATTACAACCAAATGGAATGATTTCTAGGAGACATATGTTAAAATGTTTTGAAATACGTATATCAGCAAAGTTGAAGTACATGGTACTTAAGGGTCCTTGAGAGCATACACAAAGCTCTATGAGTAAAGGACTACATAGTGTCATGGTGAATAGTTGCTTTTGAGATTGGAGGAAAGTCAACAGTAGTTATCCAGACATTGGGATCATTGCTGATTTTTGATCTATATTTCTGTCTCTGCTGTGTACAAGATGATAAGATTCATAGATTGAGTGGAGAGCTAGAAATGTTTACCAAGGCTAATATGGCTAATAACAGGGGTTATAATTTTAATGTGTTTGATGGAATGTATAAGGGGGTGTCAAAGGTAAGCTTTTACTCAGCGAGTCGTGAGTGTGTGGAATGTGCCGCCGGACTGGTACTGGAGGCAGATACATTAGGGACATTCAAGAATCTCTTAGATAGGCACATCACATTGACAATGGAAAAGTGGGGGGCTATGTGGGAGGGGAGGGTTAGATTCTCTTACAGTAATTTAAAAGGTTGCGACAACATTGCGGGCCAAAGGGCCTGTATTGTGCTGCAAAGTTTTTTAAAAAATTTGTATTTAGAGATACAATGCGGAATAGGTGCTTCTAGCCTTTTGAGGCAGGCTGCTAGCAACCCCCGATTCAACCCTAGCCTAATAAGGAACAATTTACAATCACTAATTAACCTACTAACTGGTACATCTTTGGACTGTGGGAGGAAACCAAAGTGCCCAGAGGGAACACATGCATTCCACGGGGAGGACATACATATTCCTTACAGATGAAGCTGGGGCTGAACTCTGAACTCTGACGTCCCCAAGCTGAAACTGCTGCACAACTGTGGTCTATGTTCTGTCTTCGATTACTGACCTAGACTTGAAGGTCTAATCTGCATTCATATTTTAGTTTGCAGATGATGCAGAAACCTGTCAGTATTTTGAACTGTGAAGGAGATGGTGATAAATTGCTCCAACCAGGAATGGAGTTCTGTGTTTAGTGTTCATCACCACATTGTGGGAAGGATGCAAAGGCAATAGGGACATCCAGAATTAATTTATGTGAACGTGGCCTGGGAAGAGGAATGAAAATTGTAAAGATAAGATAAATGCATGCAGTGGACACTTTATTAGGTACTCCTGTACACCTGCCCATTAATGAAAATATCTAATCAGCCAATAATGTGGCAGAAATTGAAACACATAAAACATGCAAACATGGTCCAGAGGTTCTGTTGTTCAGGCCATCTATCAGAATGCGGAAGAAATGTTGTCTAAGTCACTTTGACCATGGAACAATTGTTGGTGATATACAAGGTGATTTGAGTATCTCAGAAACTGCTGATCTCCTGAAATTTTCATGCACAACATTCTCTAGGGGTCACAGAGGATGGTGTGAGAAACTGTGACTGGCAGTTCTGTGGGTGAAAACATCTTCAGAAGTCAGAAGAGAATGGCCAGATTGGTTCAAGCTGACAGGAGGCCGACAGTAAATCAAACTACATTTTACACCAGTGGTGTGTAAGAGAGTATCTGTGAACACTCAACTCCTTAAACTTTGAAATGGACAGTGGACAGAATGGATAGTGGGAGGTCATTCCCTTTGGTGAAAGGTTAAAGCACTAAAAATCACAAGTACATCATTAGAGAGAAGAGAAGGATTACATTAGTGAAAACCTTTCTGTGTGCCATGTGGATAGAATCTGAATTGCTCTACTAGCAGATATGATGGAGACATCTTGCATTGTGCACTTTGAGGGACACCCAGTAAATACAGAAAAATCAGTCAAGAGGTAATAAAGAAGCCCTCTGAGATAGATAGCTCTCTCCTCTAAATCTGACCTGTTAAATAATTCTCAATACTCGAATAGAGCCATACTTCAGCAATACTAAATTCCTGCTGTTTGAGACTCATTCCTTTATTCTGTCCAGCTCAGTGTATCCCATTCGTTCAGATGCCTCGTAAAATCTACCTCTTTGATATGTTTTGGCTTTCTAGCCTGATACTTCTTTATGTGGCTCAGTGCCAGGTTTTGTTCAATAACATATCTGTGTAGTGCCTTGTGATATGATGTTATGCTGTGCTTAAATAATAAATTGGAGCATTGTTAATTCAGAACTCAAAATGGAAATAAACTAAATTCTGGTTTCTATTTACTGTAATCAGAAGAAAATTATCTTGCAGATGCATATAATAGCCCAAGTGCAGTAAAAAAATGTTCCTGTGCAGTTTGGAATTATGGAAATATTAAGGTTATAGATCATGGCAGTTTTTTTCTTAACTGATGCAATTTGTAAAGCTCAGTTGTATGTTAAATTTGGCCTTACAAGCATATAGATAATATACAGACCGGGCCATCAGGTAGTCATCACATGCTGTTCATGGGAGATGGCTGTGAGGAAACACAGTTGTGTTGCAGCTATAACAATATATATTACGTATTACATTGGCTGAAAATCTAGGCCATGGAGATGCTACCTAATGCAAGTTTTTCATTTAATCCAACCAGCAGCCCTGGATTAGTTTTTCATCACAACAGCAGCCCCTTGTCTGTACAAAGGAGTCATTGAATGTAGTGATTAATTACATAGTCTGGCTCACTCTGTTGTCTACCTGCTGTTATAGAAGGTTTATGGACTGGAGACACATCTGGCAAAACAAGGCGACAAACTAATCTTTCAGTAGCAGAATACAAACACAGGAAGCAGGATGCAAAATATTGATATGACCATGCTAACCACGGATTAACTTCCAGTCGCACAGTTTTATTTATATAATCCTATCTATTCTTTGCCTGGTGTTCTCTTTCAAACTTCGTCTTTCATTTTTCACCCTTTGAAATGCCAACATAGAGATTTATTTAGCATTGCTGCCTGATATTCAGGTTTTTGAAGATGTCCTTTGACCACTCATGATTGACCAAATTATTTCTCCTTTCATCATTTCTTCTTTTGAAGCTGCCAATCTCTTTGCCTTCTCCTCAAGTCTCCTAATCCCAGGTAACCACTATGGTGCACCAGCATGAAAGGGTCATTCTCAATATCCCTATAATCATTGGATGCAATTGAACAACTGCTGGGTACCTAAATCTGTTGGCTTTCAGGAAAGATCAGGAAATTCAGTGGACTTTGGATGAGCAAAGTGATAATGGAAGTGCAGGGCAAATTTGATAAATGAATTTCAAAGATATTTGAAATGTTGACAAAGTAAACAGAGGCTCCCCTATTAGCTTCAGATGAGCATGTCTAATTGTACCAACTCCCTTGGGTATTCAAAGAATTTTGTTCCCATGTTTAGATAGTCGTTCATTTGCAAGCCGAAGTTTACTCAGTCTGATATGAATTTGATGGCAGCTACAAAAAGAAGCACGTGCTAGAGTTTCAACTCAGTGCTATCCACAAGAGGCTTATGTCAGGAATATCATGATTCAGGCTCAACTAAGCTTGCAATAAGAGAGCAACAGAGAAATGGCAATTACCATCTGCTTGCGCCAATAATGGCCATTAATCTGATTGTCTTAAAGCTGGTTTTAGCACGGAAAAGGAGCTCACAGAAACACAGCACTTATTTTGTACATTCAAAAATGGTTTCAGCAGGAGCACGAATAAAAAGAAGGCAATAATTACCAAGTAACAAAAACACCATTGAGAAGTAAGCAAGGGAATTTGGTGGCCAAGTTTAAATTACCTATCAAGGTTGTGCCTGAGGAGCTTTGAACTCAGTAAACAAATGCTAAATCTAGAAGGAAGCAAGTCTAATAGTCTCATTTGTGGTTATAAATATTTAATTTATGTTCATGGTGGATATTATACAGCGGGAAGGTTTCATGTTTAGGCAGACTGTGGCTAATCCAATCTCCAGTCTCTTCTCCATCCATCAGCAGAGAGATTAGGTTTGTAACTTGCAATATATCAAAGAATCCTCAACTAATTTAATTACCACAAGCACATCTTGTCTCAGTGATTGGGCTACAACATACAGCAATGATATAAAGACTGCTTATGGCTTTGCAAAGTCTAAAGCATTTCTTAAAATGTCAGAATGATTATTTAGTGCATTACCAAGCATAACAGTGCTTTCAGATGAGATACCAAAGCAAAATCTTGCCTTCTTATTTCAAGGGACTTCTAATAATTCCATGGCATATTTTAAATAAACTACCATGGGTGGTCCCAAACCCAGATGCAAAAGGAGGGTTGGGCATGGGATTAGCAATACCATCCCATAAAACTCCAGTGCTACAGAAACACCTACAGAATATCCAAACACCTCATCATGGGTAGAGGAACGAAAAGATGGACTACACCTGAGATGACTTGAAAGACTGGCCCAGGTCAGAGGTCTTTGGTGAGCCTATGCCTCAGTGGGGGTGGGGGGGGGAGTGGAGAATATGCTTAACTACGAGGGGTGGTTGATAACTTTGTGGCCTAAGGTAGAAGGAGTCAATTTTAGAAAACCTAGCAGATTTGTTTTTCAACATAGTCCCGTCCTACATGCACACACTTAGTCCAGCATTCGTGGATCCCTACTTTGTAGAAGTGGTCCACAGCAGGGGTGATTGATAAGTTTGTGGCCTAAGGTAGAAGGCGATGTGTTGTTAACTTCAAACTTTCTGCATTATCACTCAAAGAGTTAAACTATAGGTGCATGTAACGAGAGTGTCTTGGACCTCCAGGTGGTCCACAGCAGGGGGAGTAATTGATAAGTTTGTGGCCTAAGGTAGAAAGAGATGAGTTATTAACTTCAAACTTTCTGCATTATCCATCAAAGAATTGAACTGCAGGTGCATGTAACGAAGGTGTCTTGGACCTCCAGCTGGTCCACAGCAGTGGTGACCGATAAATTTGTGGTCTAAGGTAGAAGGAGATGAGTTATACAGCTCTCATTACATGCACGTGCAGTTCAACTCTTTGAGTGAAAATGCAGAAAGTTTAAAGTTAATAACTCATCTCCTTCAACCTAAGGCCACAAACTTATCAATCACCCCTGCTGTGGACCACCTCCGGAGGTCCAAGACGCTGACTTCTACAAAGGAGGGATCCGTATGCTCCACAACTGCTGGACTAAGTGTGTAAATGTAGGAAAAATAAATGTGCTAGGCTTTCTAAAGTTGATGCCTTCTACCTTAGGCCATGAACTTATCAATCACCCCTCGTAAGTAAATATTTAAAATAAAAGGAGACATATTATCTTGGCTGTCCTGAGCAATGTATATCCCTTCATTGATATTGCTTAAACAACAAGTATTCTGTCACTTTTTGGGGTGTATGTTATATGTCAATTGGACAGCTCATTAATATATTAACACAGTAATTATATTCAAATTGTTTTCAATGCTGGTAAAATACCTTGCAGTATCGAGAAAAGGACAGTTGGATTATAATTTCTTTAACACTGGTTAAGATGATGTTGGCTGAAGTATAAAGGTTTAGTTTTCAGCACTCCAGTGTTGTACTTTCTAGTAGAGAGAAATAAATCTATCAGGATTTTGTTGTAAGGAATTCCGTTGATAACCACAAAAATATTAAAGGATTTTAAAAAACCTTTGAAGACTTTATTTTGCTCTTAAAGTACTTGCTTTTTGCAACAATAAGAACATCGATAGTAGTGAATAATCTTGACAATAGTCAAGATTTATCCACCCTCATTATAAAAAAACTCTGCCTTTCGGTTGAAGGGAGAAGATGTTAACTATAAAGATAGTTGGTTTTGGATATTTGTGGATTGGGGTTAGTAAGAAGCACACGATTAGGCAATGAAGAGTGCATTTCCTGATGATTCAACTGATACTTATTTTTGAGCCAAAGTTTTGAAAATAAAGGAATTCCCTTCAACACTTTACCATATTATAGTTGTTCTTGAGAGGTTTATACAGAATTTTTTAAAAATTAGCTGAATTTTATCATTAAGAAATCCTAATATAACTGATCAATTCTAGCTAAGAAAACCAAACACACACCTAGAAATTGGATTAGTTAGTGCATGATTTTCATTTGTAAATTATGAAAATATTGATTTTACTCATATTGGATTATCCTCATGCTCATTTGTTAGTGAAGCAACACCCAATAGGAAAAACATATTAAGTATCTCCATGCACTATTTACATAAGTATGTCTAATGACTTTCTGGTGTCTGGTCTATGACATCATGAAGCTAAGGGCCTATAAATCCCCTGGACCTGATTGGTGCATCTACAGATCTTAAAGCAAATAGCTGCAGAAATAGTAGATATATTAGTTGTCATCTCCCAAATGTTTCTGGATTGTAAAAAATTTTCAGAGGATTAATAAATACAAATATTATTAAAGGTTCAAGGAATGAGATGAGAAAGCACGAAACTATAGACTATTTAGCCTATTATTGGACATTGAAAAATACGAAACTGTTAAAAAGGAAGAGATATTGAAACATGTATTAATGCTTGGAAAATTAGTGTTTTCATGAATAGGAAGTTGAATTTTTTGAAACAAGGTTGTTTCATATTAAATTTTGTAAAACATTAAGTGAATATTTAAATAGTTCAAAAGGTTAATTAAACTCTTACTGAACCCTTAGCATGTGGCATCTGCATGTTTGTCAGAGAGTAATGTTTGCAGAGTGTCTGTACAAGGTAAACATTATTAATGTCTTTAGATTATTTTGCTGATAGCAGTAGGATTCTTTCTTAGTCCCAGCCACAATTATAATGTGAAAGTCTATCAAGTTGGCTAGATGGATTCTTTTTTGGATTCAGAGTTTATATGTAATATTAATGTTCTTTTCTGAGTCCGAGGATTGTTGTCCAACACATTGGTGGACTTTGTGGATGAGGAGTAACCATCTCATTTTCAAACTAACTGTGCTAATGGACGCAGGAAGTGTTTAAAATAAGGCAGGCTGTGTTAAGACAAAAGATTAAAGAGTTATTCTGTCTCATGGCTGCTCTGCGCTTGTGAAGGTCATATTTATTGGGCTGCCTTTCTTGGTTTCATTGGACTTCCACTGAGGGTCGTAAATTGCAATCGGTGCCAAGGACCCAGGGGTGGTTTCACAGTCCCACGACCTCAGAGATTCCCAGACATCAGCAACAATCAAGTGGTGACTAAGAATCATGCGCCCTGAAATCTTTGTGACGTGCTATCTAGTATTTTGTGTGATTTATTTGTGCTTTCTATTTATGACAGTAAATAAAGCTTAAGTTACATCGTTGTGTGTGTACACTTATTACCACATCTCCTGGATGCTCAGATGGTTTGTTTCTACTCAAACCATCCCGTTACAAAGGTGGTAAACAGGAGCTAGTTGATAGAGTGCATTTGGATTTCTAGAAAGCATTTGATTAAAAACATAGATTACGGCATAAGTGTACACAAGGTTGGGTAATATTTGGAAAGGCAATGACTGGGCATAGATGGGTTATTTTTAGATTGGCAATTAATAAATAATAAAATAATTAAGACAGGATACAATTGTGTTGGAGATCACGCAGAAATGTTGCACCAATTTTATACTAGAGATAGAAGAATGAGAAGTGATAAAGTTAAAGATGTACTCAACATTGAAGTGTACATTTGACAAATAAAGCTCATCTTGATCTTTATACAAAATGTGCCATTTGCGATAACAACCAACACAACCTGAGGAAGTTTTGGAAGTAGCCCATAAAACTCGTTAAGCTTTCGGCATCAATATGGCATGCTCACTACTTACTAACCGTGACACATACACCTTTGAACTGTAGGAGGAAACTGGAAGACCCAAAGAAAACCCACTTGGTCATGCGGAGAATATACATACTTCTTATAGACAGTGACCAGAATTAAATCCTATATTCTGGCTCTGTAAACTGTTACACTAACTACTACACTACAGGCAAGGTTTGTTGTCACTGGAGTTTAGAAAAATTAGAAGTAATATTCCTTTATTTATTTGGATATACAGTTCAGAACATGTCTTTCCAGTCCAATGTGTCATACCACTGAGCAACCAATCCGACTAACCTTAGCCTAATCACTGGACAATTTATAATGAACAATTATTCTACTAACCAGTACATCTTTGGAATATGGGAGGAAGCAATAGCACCTGGAAGAACCCCACCTGTTCATGGGAAAAATTTACAAACTTCTTACAAACAGTGTCAGATTTGAATACTGAGCTCTGACGCCCCAATCTGTAATAACGTCGTGCTAACCACTATGCTTTCCTGGCATCATAATAAAATATTAAAGATTCTGAGGAGCATCGACAAGATAGATGTTTATAGGATATTTCCCTAGGCACTGTATGTGGAACAAGGGGAATAGATCTGAAGGACTCACCCATTTAAGAACTAGATGAGGAGGACCTTCTGTCCAAAGTTCAAAGAGAAAAGTGCATTTATTGTCAAACTCTATGTATGCATTGAGATTCTTCTTTCTGCTCTATGAAAATTGTGAATCTTATAAACCACTATGCCAGAGAGCCGTTAGACACAGTCATTCAATATATCTGTAACCAGGTGAACATTGAATATCATTTTTAGTGTTAAAGTGCACTTATTTATTCACCTTCATAATGCCAAAATAGCTGCCTGTGCCTTTATGAGAAAATGGTGATGTCATTTTGCACGGGTTGAGTAGAAAGAAGAGTTACTATCTTCTAAACAGAACGACATTCGAGTGCTTTTCCCAGGTTTGGTGAGGAAAGATTTTCATGAGTAAGGTATTGGCGCTGGATAGTGTGGTGGTGCAAAGTTCCTTATCGGCCTAGTAGGTTAATCGCTTTAGTAATTTAAACTCCAAATTGTAAAATTTTTTAAAGTTTATTTGTGTCCTTCTTTATTGTTTCATGACCAAATGTGAATGTAACTAAGTAATGTGAATGTGTTAATCTCTGTTTATGCAGCTTGGGGGAGGAGAGCTCTTTTTAGGGTCTAACCTAAATGTGTTTGGAAGTTAAGCATATGTGTGCCAAAGTGAGTATATCTTTTAATTAAGATGAGATGTATTTATTCATAGTTTTGATGTGGTGTATAAGGTACAGGGTTGGAAGGATTCTAATGTTGCTTGTATTTTTTCTTTTAGAATTGCCACTAGTATTGGTTTTGTATATATTTTTTTATTTATTTTCATACTGCATACGTAGCAAGGGTGTGGACCGAAGTTAAGTTGAGATTGTAACAGCAGGAACTGTATTTTTAATTCATTTTATCCTTCTTATTTTCACACCCTCTTTCTGCATTAAAACATCCAAAACAGATAAAGGAATTAAAGACCTGAAAAAATATTTGTTGTCCTGCGTGTGTACTTTTCCCCAGGCTAAGTATCCAAGGCAGAATTTGACAGACTTTTAAACCATGAGTGATTCATGAGGTATGCACAGAAAAGGAAAATTGATATTTAAGTGAAGATTGCGTTAGCTGTGATCTTGTTGAATAAGGAGAAGGAATGAGGGGTTGATTGGTCTATTCCTTCTCCTGTTTCCTGTGTTTTTATTTTTCATGCTATGCCCCGACATAAATTGAAGTTTTATGGTGTAACCCATTATTATTGTGGAACAATCAAAGTACAGCCAGGAGGATAATGCACAACTTAGTTATATTTAAACCTACTTATTGACACACTGGGCTGACACTGGGAAACATGACTGGATGACTTTAGAATGCTCTGCAGGCTACTCAAGTGCCTTTTAAATTCCATTGTATGTGTGTTAGAACCAGTAGCGAGTGCTTTCTCCACCATTTAGCAGCTGACATTCTCATTCAATTGGTGCCTTGGGAATGATACAACTAGTAACAATCCATTACTGAAAGCTTTGCTATAGCAATGACTGGACATGCAGTGTGCCTCTGGTCCTTCAGGTGCATCTGCAAACAGAAGACTGTTAGAGAGTCTTCTGATACATGATACTGTGTCTAATCTTCCCAGAGAAGCAATGGATTTGCAGTTTCAAACTTCTCTGGGTTGCCTTCTGAGAAGTATTTGAGGTGCCACAGGAAGTCCTTCAGCCACCCTCTTGACCCTGCATTGTATTTTCTGTGGAGCTCAAAGACTGGCTTATTCTCAAATATATTGCCACAGGATATTTCTACGTGATTTCAGCATATCTTGTATCAGAAAGTTTTACCCAGGCACTATGCTCATGAAGAAATTGTTTCACCAAATTTGATTTGAGTGATGACTACCCTTTCAACGTTCAAGTGGCTGTGTATTATGTTAAGTATTTTCTGACGGTGAAAGCAATGAGTCAGGGAACCACATATGCAGCCTTCTTTCTCAGGGTGACATAAATGTCAAATATTTACATGGCCAGTTCTGCCAGAGGATTGATTCCTGGTGGAAAAGGCCTATTCTGCCCTCGCTCAAGAGTTTCCCTGTTTTCTTAAGCTAGATGGACAGTAAACTTCAGTCCTGGCGTTGTTTTAGTTTGAGGGCTACTTTATTATTCACCTATGCGTTACAGTACGCAAGGAGCCGATGCATAAAAAAGACACTATTTCTCAGCGTTCTAATGAAAGGCAGACTAAAATATTGATATACATTCCTTCAAATTCTATCAACTGCTTCTAACTACTAAATGAAATGTATAAACAATACAAAATGGCCGCTCTGATGATGAAAGCTAATTGCTTAACATGATAGTGAGCAATCAACAACAGCTATGAATGCACAAGTAAGCAGTGAGATCTGGTAAATAGAAATAGAATAACAATCCTAATCCCCACCCAGTATTTGTAAAAGATGCCACCAACTGAAATCATAATTTTCACAAAAAACATTAAACATATTGGAGTCAATGTTCCTGATTAATTAAATAGCAGTCAAAAACTAAAGAATAATAAGACCGTCAACTGAATTCGAGATACAGGAGTAAAATTCTGTCCTTCAAGAGGGATCACTACAAAAACTTTGAAATAAGCATAATAGATCATATCAAATATACAGCAGATAATCCAAAACAAATCTAGAAACTGTACAAACTTATAATATTGCCTTTATTTTTACAGATTTGTAACCAGAGTTCACATTTCAATCACTTTCTGATAGTCTATTTCTCCATTGATGCTGTTATTTTCTTCCTAAGTAATTTCAGGACAGTTCTTCAGCATGTGCTTAGGTGAAGGAAAGCAGCTGCTTGCTCTTGGTTGTTTGGGAGGCATTGCCAGGGGCTACGAAAGGGCCTATGTATGAGTTGTCTTGATGGAACCCAGTATCCTTCACCCTCAGGAAAGTAAGGTCATTCATTGAAGGAGCTGGTTTGTAGTCATTGTAGTCATCCTTTGTATGGACAAAGACAGATTCACTCATGCTTACTGTGTTGCTTGTCGAATGTCTTTGTTGGAAGGTCAAGGCGGGAGAGATGGTGCATTGGCAAGATTGACTAAAGATCTTTTTGATGTGGATGCTGCTAAGGCATGGAGTGGAGTGTCCATTTTCTAGAATGCTGGTTCTGAAGCTGTTCAGAGATGAAGGTTTGTATGCACACCCTAGGCAAACGTCTCCGACTACGATCTATTCCAGTGTTGACCTCCATGCAAAGGGAGTATTTGGAGGTCCGTTATGTTGCCTGAGTACCTTGTGTACCTATATGATGTCTCTTCCTAGCAGGAGCAGGATCTCAGCCTTTGGGTCAAGCGACGGTATTTTGCTGGCTCGGGACTTGAGGTGAGGGTGGTAAGTTGCTGCTTCTGGAGTGGAGATTTCCTTCCAGTTGTCTGGAAGTTCGTAGCACGCGATGAGCATGGAGAGAGCTTAAGTCTTTTCATCTACAGATTCGACAATAAAGCCTCTTGCACTTCACCCAACCATTTATGACACACCTGCGCATGTAAGGTGAGGTGCTATTGGTTATGTTGAAGACGTTGGATAAAGATGATTTAGCAAAAGACTTATTGCTCTGATCATCGAAGATGACATACACCCTCATCCTCTTCTCACAGTGGCCTTCTGGGTAAACTGATGAGGCAGATCCTTGAAAATGACTTACTGGTGGAGTTTTCTCCACAGACCTTAGTATAGCAAGAGGTAGCAACTAATGAGGAAGGGGATTCATTTCCCTCCCCACTATGCTGTAAGGAGGCACTTGTGTTGTTCTTCACAGACCAGCGAGGTCAGCCAATGTGAAGAGCAGTCACATTCAGAACACAGGATGACAGTATTACAGTCCCTTGCCCAGTGGCTGGTTGAAGAACAGCAACAGAAACATATGGAGTGTTCTTTAAGGAAGGCTCTTCACTCTTCTAGAAGTTTCTTCCAGAAGCCTCTACACTTCTGGAACAGCAGCAGAAACATATGGAGTGTTCTTTAAGGAAGGCTCTTCGCTCTTTTAGAAGTTTCTTCCAGAAGCCTCTACCCTTCTGGAGAGGGTGTGGTTTCAATGAAGAGGGCACTGTTTGCTCGAATCTTCTGACATCTTGGAATCATCCTTTTGGATAGTGTTGTCCACCTCAGTTTTGTACACCATGACAAGGTCTCTAACAGGTCTCTTTGATTTTAGTAGTGCTGATCATGATAAAGCTGGGAATATTCATCATTCTGGCTTCATCCTGGATGAAACTAGAAAAGAAGGAGAAGGGTGGGAAGCTGCCTTCCTTTTCCATTCTGCATCTGGGTCCCTCTGATATCCATCTCTCCTGTAGACTAACGTGGAGTTTCTCTTAGATGGGCAGTGTCTAGGTAAGACAAATGCCATAAGTAGCCTTTGGCTTTGGCTGCCTCCAACTCCAATAGCTGCTCTCCTAGTTCTCGCAAATGCTGGGGTTCCCTGCTAGAAATCTTGGGGAATGATTCACTTTTGTTGAAAAGGGCAGTCTCCATTGCCTCCGCTGATCTGCAGCGCTCTTCCAATCTTTTCTAGACTAAAGAAAGAGCAGCACTTGGAGTGTTTGATGTGAACTGACCCTAATCTGCTTGCATGCTCAGCAGACTTGGGTCCAAGACCTTCATCAACAGATCAAGTTCTTCACTTGGCTTGAGTTTGAAGTCTCCCATGGTGTTGGAGAATGCAGATTTCAAAGCCCAGTAATGTTCTGGCTTATCATCAAACTTAGTGAGTCCGACCATCAGTGAGTCACAATGGACTAGTAATCTCATGATATCTGACACATCGTAATTATGTTGGGGTTCATTGGGGGTGTGATGTTCCTTACCAGGAGGCTGAGTATTGTCACCACCTGTGTTATGCCATGGTACGCAGGAGCCTTGGAGTCTAAAACTACATGGCTGCATGTCTCCTTCATATCTATGGGCCAGTGAGTGGCTAGCCATTGGATGTTTTGAAATGTCTGCTTGTTCTGGGTAAGTACAAGCATGTGAGGGAGATGGTGTCTGTTATGTTCACTTTAGGTAAAAGATGTTGAATTGTGGGATGTTATCCTGAGGAAGAAGAGCTCTCCTTTCAGTCTTGATTGGCTGACATAAGTCTTCAGTGCCTGCTGGTGGATGGGGTATAAGTATGAGCAGACTGGTGTTGAACATACTTCATAGTCCTCTCAGCTGAATTATATGGTGAGTTTTATCTAACATTGTCATTAGCTAGCTGCTCTATGCTCACCTCAAAGACTTTGACCTTGGCTAAAGGTATATCTGCCTCTTTTTCATGCTGCAGTGCCTCTAATGTGGCTTCCAGGTGCAGGTCTTCTCTACTTTTATATCAATTTCTCTTTTAACAAATGAATCTCTGACTTGCACAGCTTCTGCCCTTGCACAGGCTTCCAGTGCTGCTATGCGTGCCATGAATCCATTAGACAGTCTAAGTAATCTGGAAGAATGTACCAAACACTAGTTTCAAGGCTTCTCTTCTCAGTTGCCATCATTTTAACTTTATGTCACGCGGGAGCTCACACAATCAATATCTTATCAACTGTGGATGTGTCACCATTGACAGTATCTTTTTACTATTCTGCTATCACTCAGGAGTTTCCCAATTTTCTTAAGCTAGGCAGACAGGTAATCTTCAGTCCCGGCATGGTTGGAGTTTGAAGGTGGCTTTATTATTCAGCAATGTGTTACAGTGCACAAGGAGTTGATATGAAATGACAGAACTTTCCGTTCTCTGAAAAAAGGGATTCAAATATTGATTGAAGGTCCTTCAACTTCTAACAAGTGCTTTTAACAACCAAAAGGAATGTACAAATGATACAAAATGGCCACCCTGATGATGAAAGCAGTGAGATCTGGTAAATAGAAATAAAATAATAATCTTAATCAGCAAGACATAACAAGGCATATTCTCTACCTCCAGGGCCCCTCACACCAAATGAAAAGGATTTGTATAAAAGTCAAAATAAACCAATCATAATAAGAATTATTTACAAAAAATAATCCACTTTTTATTCTTACATTCATTGTCAATGTTTTCAGCACTGTTCTATTATCTTCCTTAAAACCAATAGGACTGTTGCCACTCATGTGGTCCTACGATCACTGACAGGCTTCCTCACCAACTCAGCCCCTCCCTCTCCAGAAGAAGAAGGAACCTGCACTGTGGTCCAGATGAAAGTAAACATAGCAATAGTGGCAGGGCTGGGGGGTATAATTGCAGTTTTAGAGAGCTGTACTAGTCATAGGTGGCAGCATAGAGATTTATTTCTACCAAAGGAGGTGTAAGGCATTCTGTCCCTCCACTAGCCTGCAGCTCACCCTTGGGCAAGGAGTTTCACCTACTTCACCCCCAGTCAAGGTCTCATGAAGCCATAGGAGCAGGTGGTGGATGCTTCTACAAGCAGTTGGTGCATACCACAAGTTTTAGTTATGTGACCACTGATCCACCAGGCAGACAATCTGTGAAGAGTGTTCATAATGGCTGGGAACACCCATCTTGTAAAGACACCACCCAGAAGAAGGCAGTGGCAAACAGCTTCTGTTGAAAGGAATTGGCAAGATCAGTCATGATCATGGAAAGACCATGATCACCAATACCATATGATGTGGCACATAACATATTAACTAGTCTTCATTAGTCTGCCATATAGCTCTTACATATGTGGAGACTTCATGGTGCAGTGCATGTAGCATCCCTTAGCAAACAGAAGACAGCAAAAACTGAGAAAAAAACAACAAAAACACGAGCAGCCCAAGGGTCGTGAAACTCAGGTCAAAGAACAACAAAACTAAGAAAGCCAGGGGCATAAGGAAGGCTATCATGGGAAATCCCAGAAATGGCACAGTTTTACTGCAGCCACTTGGAAAACCACTTGCTGCTATTTTTCTCCATATCTTGGTGTCTATTCCATGTCATCCCAGCTGGTTATCCACTTCAGTACCCCACTGCAGTTTTCTCTCTTCTTGAAAGTACTTAATAACTTGGCCTCCACTATCTTCTATGGTAGAAAAATCCATGTTCACCATGTTCTGGGTAAATAAATTACTTTTGTTCTGTGTTCTGCAGTACAATGGAGAAGAAAGCAGGAATATTCTAAGCTTTTTATAGCAGTGATGTTATACATTCTATTTGTAATATGTGCAACTAATTGTTAAAGCAAACTGGTGTGGTAATGATCAATGTGTTCACAAGCTTTATTAAAGCTTAGAACTATAAGACCATAAAACATAGGAGCAGAATTAAGTCCGTCAAGTCTACTTGGCCATTCAATTATGACTGATCCTTTTTTCCTCTCCACAGCCCCACTCCCTGGCCTTCTTCCCATAACCTTTGATGTTTGGCCAATCAAGAACCTATTAATCTCCACCTTAAATGCACTGAACAATCGGCCTCCACAACTGCCTGTGGTAACAATTTCCACAAATTCACCACCCTCTGGCTAAAAGAATTTCTTTGCATCCTTATCGTAAATGAATGTCCCTCTATCCTGAGTCTGTGCTCACTTGTCCTAGTCTCCGCCACCATGGGCATCATTGTTTCAACATCTAATCTGTATAGGCATAATCCTTGTGAACCTTCTCTGAACCCTCTCCAATGCCAGCACATCTTTTCTTAGATAAGGAGCCCAAAACTGTTCACAATACTCAAGGTGAGGCATCACAAGTGCTTCATAAATCCTCAGCATCACATCCTTGCTCTTATATTCCAGACTTCTAGAAATGAATGCTAACATTGCAATTGCCTTCCTCAGGACCGACGCAACCTGCAACTTAACATCGGTGTTCTGCACAAGGACGTCCAAGCCCCCTTGCATCTCAGATTTTTGGATTTACTCCCTGTTTAGAAAATAGTCTACACATCTGTTTCAACCAAAGTGCATGACCATGCATTTTTCAGCATTGTATTTCATATGCCACATTTTGCTCATTCTCCTAATCTGTCTAAATCATTCTGTAGCCTTCCTGTTTCCGCAACACTATCTGCCCCTCTATCAATCATCATTTCATCTATAAACTTGGCATCAAAGCCACCCATTCCATCATCTAAATCATTGATATACGGCATAAAAAGAAGCAGTCCCAACACTAACCCCTGCAGAACACCATTAATCCTCAGCACCCAACCAGAAAAAGATCCTTTTATTCCCACTCACTGCCTCCTACCAATCAGCTAACGCTCTAACCATGCTAGTAACTTTCTTGTAATACCATGGACTCTTAACTTAGTAAGCAGTCTCATGTCTGGTACCTTGTCAAAGACATTATGAAAGAACAAATATACAATATCCACTGCATCCCATTTATCTTCCCTACTTGTAATCTCTAAGAATTCCAAAAGGTTAATCAGGCAGGATTTTCCCTCAAGGAAACCATGCTGATTTTGTCCTATCTTGTCCAGTGAAATCAAGTGCTCCATAACCTTATCCTTAACAATTGACTGCAACATCTTCCCAACCACTGAAGTCAGGCTAACTAGTCTATAGTTCCCTTTCTGCCGCCTCCCTCCTTTCTGAAAGAGTGGACCGACATTTGCAATTTTCCAATTCTTCAGAACCATGCCAGAGTCTAATGATTCTTGAACGGTCATTTCTAATGCCTCCACAATATCTAGCCCTACCTCTTTCAGAACCCAAGTGTGCAATTCATCTGGTCTGGGTGACTTGTTCCCTTTAGGTCTTTCAGCTTTATGAGCACCTTCTCCCTTGTAATAGTAACTGTGCTCACTTCTCTTCCCTCACACCCTTCAACACCTGGCACACTGCTAGTGTTTTCCACAGTGAAGACTGATGCAGAATATTAATTTAGTTCATTTATCATCTCCTTGGCCCCCATTATTATTTCTCCAGCATTATTATCTAGTGGTCCTATATCCACTCTCATCTGCCTTTTATTTTTATATACTTGAAAAAGTTTTTTTCTATCCACCTTGATATTGTTTGCTAGCTTGCTTTCATAATTGATCTTTTTCCCTTCTAATGATTCTTTTAGTTGCTTTCTGTAGGTTTTTCAAAGCTCCCCAATCATCTATTTTTTTGCTTTGTTGTATGCCCTCTCTTTTTATTTTACATTAGCTTTGATTTCCTGTGTCAGCCTCAGTTATACTATTTTGCCATTTGAGTATTTCTTTGTTGTTGGAATTCATATACCCTGCCCCTTCCTCATATTTCCAAGAAACTCAACTTATTGCTGCTCTGCTATCATCTATGCTAGCATCTCCTTCCAATTTACATTGGTCGACTCCTCTCTCATACAACTGTAATCTCCTTTACTCCACTGAAGTACTGTTATGTCAGACTTTACTTTCTCCCTATCAAATTTCAATTTGAACTCAATCATATTTTGATCACTGACTCCTAAGGGTTCCTTTACTTTAAGCTTCCTAACAGCCTCCACTTCATAACATAACACCCAAACCAGTATAACTGATCCCCAAGTAGGCTCAACGATAAGCTGCTCTGAAAAGTCATCTCGAAGACATTCAACAAATTTACTGTCTTAAGATCCATTACCAACCTGATTTTCTAAATCAACCTGCATGTTAAAAACTCCCATAGCTATCGTAACCTTGCCCTTTTGACATGCCTTTCCTAGTTCCCGTTGTAATCTCGATGCCGCTACAGGTCCCTGCCCATCAGCACCAGAAGAGCCTTATCCAGTTTTGTGACTTCCTTCAATCACCTCCTCAACACACAATTTTGAATATATAGTATGCAATGCAAACACCTATGTCAGGATGCTGTTCATCGACTATAGCTCAGCATTTAATACCATCATTCCCACAATCCTGATTGACAAGTTACAGAACCTGGGCCTCTGTACCTCCCTCTGCAATTGGATACTTGACTTCCTAACCAGAAAACCACAATCTGTGCCGATTGATGATAACATATCCTCCTTGCTGACAATCAACACCAGCATACCTCAGGAGTGTGAGCTTAGCCCACTGCTTTACTCTCTATATACACTCGACTGTGTGGCTAGGCATAGCTCAAATACCATCTATAAATTTGCTGACGATACAACCATTGTTGGTAGAATCTCAAGTGGTGACGAGAGGGCGTACAGTAGTGAGATATGCCAACTAGAGGAGTGCTGCTGCAGCAACAACCTGGCACCCAACATCAGTAAGATGAAACAGCTGACTGTGGACTTCAGGAAGGGGAAGACGAAGGAACACATACCAGTCCTCATAGAGGGATCAGAAGTGGAGTGAGTGAGCAGCTTCAAGTTCCTAGGTGTCAAGATCTCTGAGGATCTAACCTGGTCCCAACATATTGATGTCTTTATAAAGAAGACAAGACAGCGGCTATACTTTATTAAGAGTTTGAAGAGATTTGGCATGACAAAAAATACACTCAAAAACATTTATAGTTGTACTGTGGAGAGCATTCTGACAGGCTGCATCACTCTCTGGTTTGGACGGGCTACTGCACAAGACCGAAAGAAGCAACAGAGGGTTGTAAATCTAATCAGCTCCATCTTAGGCACTAGCCTACAAAATACCCAGGATATCTTCAGGGACCGGTGTCTCAGAAAGGCAGCATCCATTATTAAGGACCTCCAGCACCCAGGGCATGCTCTTTTCTCACTGTTACCATCGGGTAGTAAGTACAGAAGCCTGAAGGCACACACTCAGCGACTCAGTAACAGCTTCTTCCCCTCTGCCATCCAATTCCTAAACGGACATTGAATCTTTGTACACTACCTCACTTTTTAAAATATACAGTATTTCTGTTTTTTGCACATTTTTAAAATATCTATTCAATATACATATACTGTAAATGATTTACTTGTTTATTTATTACTTTTTTTTCTCTTCTATATTATGTATTGCATTGAACTGCTGCTGCTCAGCTAACAAATTTCACGTTACATGCTGGTGATAATAAATCTGATTCTGATTCTGATTCTGATTCTTACTGTAAAAACACTCATGTGTAGTTGTATTTTAAATAACATGCATTAATTTTTAGCATTTATTATCTATTGTGAGTATTTTATATTGTGTTTAATAATATGTAGTATGGTGTTGTGTATTCTGTGATGTTTTTCTTACCTCTGCACAAACAAAGTTCCTCACAGAAGATAAAGTGAATTGAATGTATCTGTAGTCCACATCCCAGCTACTGTTTGGATGCCTCTATATAACTGCCATCAGGGTCCTTTTGCCCTTGCAGTTTCTTAACTCAACCCACAAGGATTCAACATCTTTTAATCCTATGTCACATCTTTCTACTGATTTGATGCCACTCTTTACTGGCAGAGCCATGCCATACTCCCCGTGCCTACCTTCCTATCCTTCTGATACAATGTGTAACCTTGGACATTCTGCTCCCAACTACAACCATCCTTCAGCCACAATTCAGTGATGGCCACAGCATCATACCCAACAATCTGTAAAGGTAGCAACAAGATCATCCACCTTTTTTCTTATACCCCGTGCATTGAGATATAACACTTTGAATACTGTATTTGTTACCCTTTTTGATTCTGCATCCCTAATGCACTGATACTCACCCTGCTGGCTGTAGTTTTGCCTTATCATCTGCCTTCTCTTCCTGGCAGTCTGACTGCACGCTGTCTTTGCATTTTATCATCCGTCCTATCCTGAGTCCCTTCACACCAGTTCCCATCCCTCTGTAAAATTACTTTAAAACATTCCAAACAGCTCTAATAAATCTGTCCACGAGAATATTGGTCCTCCTTTGGTCATAACTCCCCAAGAGATCCCAATGATCCAAGAACCTGAAGCCCTGACCCTTGCACCAGCTTCTCAGCCACACATTTATCTACCAAATCATCTTATTTTCTACCCTCAATGGTGTGAGGCACAGGTTGTAATCCAGAATTTATCACCCTGGAGTCCTGCTTCTCAGCTTTCTGCCTAGCCCTCTAAATTCTCCCCTCAGGACCTCTTTGCTTTTCCTTCCTATGCTATCGGTACCAATATGTACCAAGACATTTGGCTGCTCCCCATCCCTCTTCAAAATGCTGTGGAATGACCAAGACATCCCTTTCCCTGGCACCTGGGAGACAACATACCATCCAGGTGTCCTTTTTACATCCACCAAATCTCTTATGTGTTCCTCTGACTATTGAGTTCCCTATCACTACCACATCCCTCTTCTCCCTCTCTCCCTGCTGCACCACGGACCCATGCTCAGTGCCAGTCACCTGGTCTCTGTGCAGCCTGAGTCTCTAGAGGGTTCCCGTGCTGTGGAAGACATCCTGCCTCGTCCCTGTGCCAAAGATGCCGCGCCCCAGCGGCCTCAATGACTACAGACCAGTGGCATTGACCTCCCACATCATGAAGACCCTGGAGAGACTTGTTCTGGAGCTGCTCCGGCCTATGGTTAGGCCACACTTAGATCCCCTCCAGTTCGCCTACCGGCCAGACTAGGAGTTGAGGATGCCATCGTCTACCTGCTGAACCGTGTCTACGCCCACCTGGACAAGCCAGCGAGCACTGTGAGGGTCATGTTTTTTGACTTCTCCAGTGTGTTCAACACCATCGGCCCTGCTCTGCTGGGGGAGAAGCTGACAGTGATGCAGGTGGATGCTTTCCTGGTGTCATGGATTCTTGATTACCTGACTGGCAGACCACAGTACATGTGCTTGCAACACTGTGTGTCCGACAGAGTGATCAGCAGCCCTGGGGCTCCACAGGGGACTGTCTTGTCTCCCTTTCTCTTCACCATTTACACCTCGGACTTTAACTACTGCACAGAGTCTTGTCATCTTCAGAAGTTTTCTGATGACTCGGCCATAGTTAGATGCATCAGCAAGGGAGATGAGGCTGAGTACAGGGCTACGGTAGGAAATTTTGTCACATGGTGTGAACAGAATTATCTGCAGCTTAATGTGAAAAAGACTAAGGAGCTGGTGGTAGACCTGAGGAGAGCTAAGGTACTGGTGACCCTGTTTCCATCCAGGAAGTCAGTGTGGACATGATGGAGGATTACAAATACCTGGGAATACGAATTGACAATAAACTGGACTTGTCAAAGAACACTGATGCTGTCTACAAGAAGGGTCAGAGCCGTCTCTATTTCCTGAGGAGACTGAGGTCCTTTAACATCTGTCAGACAATGCTGAGGATGTTCTACAAGTCTGTGGTGGCCAGTGCTATCATGTTTGCTGTTGTCTGCTGGGGCAGCATGCTGAGGGTAGCAGACACCAACAAAATCAACAAACTCATTTGTAAGGCCGGTGATGTTGTGGGGATGGAACTGGACTCTCTGACGGTGGTGTCTGAAAAGAGGATGCTGTCCAAGTTGCATGCCATCTTGGACAATGTCTCCCATCCACTACATAATGGACTGGTTGGGCACAGGAGTACATTCAGCCAGAGACTCATTCCACCAAGATGCAACGCTGAGCATCATAGGAAGTCATTCCTGCCTGTGGCCAACAAACTTTACAACTCCTCCCTTAGAGGTCCAGACACCCTGAGCCAAATGGCTGGTCCTGGACTTATTTCCTAGCATAGTTTACATATTACTATTTAATTATTTATGGTTTTATTACTATTTAATTATTTATGGTGCAACTGTAACAAAAACCAATTTCCCTCGGGATCAATAAAGTATGACTATGACTAGGACTATATCCCTGGGAGGTCATCCCCCACAATGGTATCCAAAATGGTATATTTATCATTGAGAGGAATGACCACAAGGGTATTCTGCGCTATCTGCTTATTCACCATCCCATTCCTTCTCCTGACAGTCATCCAGCTACCCACCTCCTACAACTTAGGGTGACTACTTTCCTGTAACTCCAATCGGCGATCTCCCCACTCTCCTCACTTGTGTGCTATGACAGCTTGCCTCCCGATATGAAGGACGTGCCATGTGAGAGGAAGTTGTTTTATCATGTATATAAGAAGTGGATTTTTTTTTCCATTTTGGAAGAGAACCTTTTTTACATTGGACTTGGAAGTGGTGTCAAGGATCTGAATTTTGAAGACAGGTGAGTCTACACTTGCTGTTGCTGGGGCTTTGGAAATGTAAAAGGACTGTAAGAGCTTTATTTTCCATTGACAGCTGTTTGTTGTCTGGATTGAATAATCATATTTGTTTTACAGTGTAGTTTTGGCTGAGTGGTGTTGTAGCTAGGAACTATAGAGTATGACTACGGGTGATTAATTTAAACAGTTCTGTTGCTAATTCCAATAAAACTTTTCTCGAGCCTTGATTAGATCAGAGCTGAACTGTGTTTGCAACAAGCTCTAAAATACATGCCTGATACTTTGGGTTTAGAAGCAATTGGAACTGTTCTCCCTGCTTCTAATCTTCTGTCCTGTAGGCTTTCGTGATATCTTTTATTCTTCTAAACTCTACTGAATATAGGCCCAAACTCCCCTTATCTGCCACTGCAAAATTTCATCTTACATCTTTACTGCCGTCCCCCTCTTGCAAAAACATCCTTGGAAAATAAAGCTCTAGATCTAGTCAACAAGACCATAAGACATAGGAGCAGAATTAGGCCATTTGGCGTATTGATTCTGCTCGACCATTCCATCATGACTCATCCATTTTCCCTCTCAGCCCCAATCTCCTGCCTTCTCATCATATCCCTTCATGCCGTGACCAATCAAGAATCTACCAACAATCTGTATAACTGTAGCAAGACAGCCCTACTCCTGTACTCAAATCTTCCCTGCAGTGAAGAGTAGTGTTATTGTGCAGCTATATGTTTAGTTCTACTGCTTTGTAGAGCAGTAACCTGGGTTCATCCCTGATCTAAGGTACTGTGGAAAAGGGTTTTACACATTTTCTCTGCAACTGAGTTGGTCTCCACCTGCATCCCAAAAATGTGTAGAGAGGTTTGTTAAATAGCAACCGTAAACTGTCACTAGTGTGTGTATAGAAGGTAGAATCAATGGGGAGATGAAGGAAAAAAATGGATTAATTTAGGAGTGGTGGAGATTTGGTGAGCTGAAGTGCTTTTTTTCTAATCTGTATCTATAACCATACAAGTTGCCTTCATAACCCATTGGTACATGCAGTATGTTTGCTTTCAGTGATGGGGAGTATCCCTTTTTTAATATACCATTGGGTAATAATCACCTGACTTTCTTGGATCCAGCACCTTCGAGGAAAGAAAGAAAATAATTTATCTTCCTTCAAGCCAGTAACTTCCATCTTTTGCTGCATCAAATCATGCTTTCGTGTCCTCTTACCTTCAAGCCCCTTTGTAGCTCCCTTAACAGTCTACATGTGCTGTCTTGTCCACCTCCAATCCCCTCTGACCATCAGCTTTTTTTTTATCAGGAATCTTGGAAATGTCACAATAGGTTCCCTCATCAAAATAACTGATTAACTATTGTGAAAACGGCTGAGGCCTGAGCACTGATCACTTTGGCAGCCATGCAGTTCTTGTCTGCCACTTGAAAAAAGATCCACTTACTTCTACTGCTCTATCAAAAAATACTCAATCCATGCCAGTTCGTTCTCCCATTGACTTGACTCATTCAGATTTTTCACAGAGGAAATTTAGCCTGAAGCATTAACTCTCAATTGATTTCCATAGTGCTTGAACTAATGAGTGTTGTCGGCATTTTGTTGTTTCAGTTTTCATGTTTCTGTTTTTTTGTCTTTCATTTATAGCTCAGTATTTGTGATGGCGGAAAAAAGATACACAGTTGCAATGCAAGAAAGCTGTAAAACACTGACACTGCAATCTGGAGTAAGAAGCAAATTGCGAGAGGAACTTTGCAGATAGTACGGCATCTGTGCAAGGAAAGGATTTCTTCTGGGTTGAGACCCTCCAATAGAACTGAGTGGAGAAAGAAGGTAGCTCATAGAGAGAAGAGGGAAAACATGAGTGGGTAGGTGACAGGTGGATTGAGGAGGGGTGAGGAACTGATGGGAAAATATAACTGGGGAGTTAAGTTGTGAGAGAGAGATAATTAAGTGAAATGGTAGCAGACTAGGGGATAGAGAGACATGTGATGGGGTAAATGTAGATAGTATTGGAATCTAAATTATTCCCACTCTCACCTTCCTTAGTTATGCAAGAGATGGGCAGAAGGATTAGATGCAGCAGAAGGTCTGATGGGCTGTAGATGGAGAGGGATATGTGGGAATGGAGCAAAAATCATGGCACCTGGGATTGATCAGGATGAGGATTATGCAGGAAGAAACATTGGTGATCATATCATTGGGCTGTAGAGTATCCAATTGAAATTTGTATTGTTTTCCAGGTTTGCAGTTCCCCTCACTCTGGGAGTGCAGAAGACAAAAGACAGGTGGGTTAGTACGGGAAGGGAAGCTGCAGCAGCAAGCAAACAGGAGCTGGCTTCAAAGTGTCGACCTCCAGCATTTTTTTTGCCCTATGAAATCTGATAACAATATTTGGAGTTTCCAGCTGTGTGGTTAATCAGGGAAATTTAAGTTATTGATAATGTTTTACTGCTCTCCAATGTAACATTCATTAAAGACATTTCTGAGGGATCCAATATATAATTAGTAACTTGGCAAGGTATTCAGCATTCTACAAATTATTTTGTTCTTGTAGAATGTTTATTCTGATGTAAAACTATGTTTCAAACAAATATGCAAACCATCAATATTTCTGAACAACCTTTCTGACATTTTACACCTAATATCATCTGCTTGAAATCTGTTTCCTTCAAAATTATTTCAATTTTATGATTTTGTGTGAAATCTGAGATTGTTATTTCTGTACCTATTTATACAGTGCCCAAAGAAAAGTATTCATCCCCCCTTGGAAGTTTTCAGGTTTTATTGTTTTACAACATTGAATCATAGTGGGTTTAATTTGGCTTTTTCCACACTGATCAACAGAAAAAAACTCTTTTGTGTCAAAGTGAAAACAGATCTCTTCAAAGTGATTAAAATTAATTACAGATATAAAACACAAAATAATTTTTGCATATGTATTCAGCCCTTTCAAGTCAGTATTCAGTAGATGCACTTTTGGCAGCAATTACAGCCTTGAGTCTGTGTGGATAGGTCTCTATCAGTTTTGCACATCTGGTCACTGCAACTTTTCTCCATTCTTTTTTACAAAGCAGCTCAAGCTCTATCAAATCGCATGGGGATCGTGGGTGAACAGCCCTTTTCAATTCCAGCCACAAATTCTAAATGAGATTGAAGTCTGGACTCTGACTTGGCCTCTCCAGGATATTAACTTCGTTGTACTTAAGTCATTCCTATGTAGCTTTGGATTTACGCTTGGGGTCATTGCCTTGCTGAAAAAAAAATCTTCTCCCGAGTGGCAGTTCTCTTTCAGACTGCATCAGGTTTTCCTCCAGGATTTCCCTGTATTTTGCTGCATTCATTTTTATCCTCTACCTTCACAAGTTTTCCAAGGCCTGCTGCACTGAAGCAACCCCACAGTATAATGCAGCCACCACCATATTTCATGGTAAGGATGATGTATTTTTGATGATGTGCCAAGCAGCATTTAGTCTGATAGCCAAAAAGCTCAATTTTGTTTTCATCAGACCATAGACCTTCTTCCAGCTGACTTCAGAGACTCCCACATGCCTTCTGACAAAACTCCAGCTGAGAATTCATGTGAATGTTTTTCAACAGTGGCATTCTCTTTGACACTCTCTCATAAAGCTGCAACTTGTGAAGCACCTTGGCAACAATTGTTTTATGTACAGTTTCTCACATCTCAGTCACTGAAGCTTGTAACTCCTCCAGAGATGCCGCAGCTCTCTTGGTGGCCTCCCTCACTAATCTCCTTTTTGCACGGTCACTCAGTTTTTGAGGATATCCTGCTCTAGGTAGATTTACAGCTGCACCATATTCTTTCCATTTCTTGATGATCGACTTAACTGTTCTCCAAGAGATAGTCAGTGACTTGGAAATTTTCTTGTGCTTTTCAATAACCTCTTCACAAATTTGCATGGAGTGTTCTTTTGTCTTCATGGTGTAGGTTTTTGCCAGGATACTGACTCACCAGCAGTTGAGCGTTCCAGATACAGATGTATTTTTTCCACAATCAACTGAAACACCTTGACAGCACCCAGGTCTCCGAAAACAGATCTCTATTGAGCTAATTATGTGACTTCTAAAACCAATTGACAGCACCAGTGATGATTTGGTGTGTTATATAAAGGGGGTGAATAATTATGCAATCAAGTATTTTGTGTTTTATATTTGTAATTAATTTAAATCACTTTGTGGAGATCTGTTTTCACTTTGACATGAAAGTCTTTTTTCTATTGATCAGTGTCACAAAAGCCAAATTAAATCCACTGTGAATCAAAATTGTAAATCAATAAAACAGGAAAACTTCCAAGGGGTGTGAATACTTTCTATAGGCACTGTATATGCAGGTATTCATCCATTTAACATGGGACATAGAACAATACGGCACAAGAACAAGCACTTCAGCCCAAAATATTGTGCCAAACCAATTAAATTAATAATTGACTGGCCAACTAAACCAGTCCCTTGCCTACACAATATCAATACCTTTCCATTTCTCTAACATTCATGTGCCTATCTAAACATCTCTTTAAATTCCCTTTTGTATCTGCCCCACCTCTACCCCAAGCATCCACCACTCTCTGTGGAAAAAAGCTTTCATACCTCCTTTGAAATTACCAACACTCAATTTAAATGCAAATCCTCTGGTATTAAATAATTCAACCCTGGGAAAAAGATACTCTCTGCCAAGTCTATCTATGCCTCTTATAAACATATAAAACTCTGTCAGATCTCCCTCAACCTTCTCCACTCCAGAGACAACAACATAAATTTGTCCAACCTATCATTATAGCACATATCCTCTATTCCAGGCAGATCCTGGTAAACTTCTTCTACACCTCTCCATAGCCTCGACAATCTTCCTATAATGGGCCGACTCGAACTGTATACAATTTTAGAGATGTGGCTGAACTAGTTTTATAAAGCTGAAACATTAATTCCTGATTTTTCAACTAAATACCACAAGCATGCCATATTCTTTCTTAACAACCTTATCAACCTGTGTAGCCACTTTCAGGGCTTTGAACTTGGACCCCAAGATCCCTCTGCTCATTTTGCCCTTAACAGTGTACTGTCTCTTTACATTTGACTTACCAAGATGCTAACCCTTCACATTTGGCCAGAATAAATTCCATCTGCCATTTCTGTGCCTACTTCTGCAACTGATCTTTATCTCATTGCATTCTTTGCCAGTCTTCTACGCTATCCACAACACAACCAAACTCTGTATCATCTGCAAACTTACTAAACCGCCCATCCATATTTTCATCTAGGTCATTTATTTGCAGTAGAGATCCCTGCATGACATCACCAACTACAGATCTCATGCTAGAACAATTCCTTTCAAACACTACCTTCTGTCTTTTATGGGAAAACCAGTTCTGAATCCAAGTGGCCAATTTACCACAGATCACATTGTTCTGATGAGCCTCCCAAGAGGGTTCTTGTCAACTATCTTACTAAAGTTCATGTAAACTACATCCATAGTTTTGCCTTCACCTAGGTCACCTTGTCAAAAAACTCAACCAACTTAGTATGATACAGCTTGCCCTGCCCAAATTCATGCTGGCTCTGCTTAGTTAGGCCATAATTTTCCAAATGTTTATATTGTGACAAGGATACACATAGATAAGATGTTAGCTGTCCTGTGTGATCAGCAGTTGGTCTGCCACCTGTCTTCAGGAGAGAGAGAGTTAAGGAAGACAATGGAGCAGCATTTGGAGATGTGTAATGAAGGGACGGGAGAGAGAGTTGTCTAGAGCGGCTCCCCCTTTGAACCCTGAACTGTTTGAAGTGATGGACAGGCGATACCCCAGCAGGGGAATAAAAAGGGACAGGTTCGCTAAGGCAGGACACACACGACACCCGAGGTAACGAGACCCTGGAAGCGGTGCGCCTCTCACAAGTCGGTGGGAAGCTCTTGGACGGCTGATCGCGGGATCAGCCTTAGATGCTCAGGGTGGAAAGGTACGATCAGCGGGAACCTGGTGTGTGTCCGCCCTTGCCCGGGTGCCAGGTTCACTGCAGAGGATCGACCGCATCTGGAGGAGGGGTCACGGTCGGTGACCTCAGGTGACATCACAAAGGACCCGCCCGAAAGCTGCTTGTGAGCCATCTCGCCGGTCTGTGAGTGAAGCAGTGTTCTGAATGATCAGTTGTTCCTGTTCTATCTCTCTCTTCCCCCACGTTGTCCATCGCCATGGCAACGATTACTGCGAACTGAACTGGACTGAACTTTGAGTCATTTTGAAATTGGTCATTTACCCCTAGACAACGATAGAGCTTGATTGATCCTGTTATCTTAATTCTGTGCACATGTGTGTTTATCATTGCTAAACTGTTGCATTTATTATCCTTTCGATTACTGTGTTGCTTGTTTCTTTAATAAAACTTTCTTAGTTCTAGTAATCCAGACTCCAACTGAGTGATCCATTTCTGCTGGTTTGGCAACCCAGTTACGGGGTATGTAACAATATCATAGCTGTAAGAATTCTCTGCTATAATTTCCCTACCACTGATGTGAGACTCACAAGTGTATAGTTTCCAGGATTACCTCTGATTCCCTTCTTGAATAATGGAACAACATTAGCTACTCGCCAGGTCTCGGGAACTTGGCTGTGAAGACATTAAGATATTGGTCAAGACCTCAACAATCTCTTCTTTCACCTCTCTCATTAACTTGGGGGTATATCTACCTCAATGTTCTTTAAGAAACCCAACACTATAAGTTATTTTACTTTGAAATGCCCCAACATATTAATATGTTTGACAATGATCTCCCTGACCCCCACGTCCTTCTACTTCGTATGTTGAAGACTTCCATAGCTTAGGGTCAATCATGAATATTGCGCCCTAGCTGTCTACGTGTATGCAAGAACAGTATGATATGGAGAGCAAGGTGTGGCCCATTCAGCAGGCTGCCCCTCTCCATGCAGCTTATGAATCTAAAGGAACAGCAGAGACCAATACAGTTCAGCACCAGCGGCATTGCAGGAGTTGCCAGTCAGTGTTGGACTCAACGTAGGCTGCCTTAGGGACATCAGTTCTGGATTTTTCCTCGGGTTTTATTACCAAATACTTCTCCATAAGGCAACAGAGGTTTGAGATCCGAGTTCTCCTTCGTCTGGATGAGGTGCCAGCCATGGATGATGAACACCATCTTCCAAAAGTGACTGCTTTTAAGGTGCCCGTAACCTGCCTTTGCCCCCTCTCCTGTCAGTAGGAATGGTTTAACTGGGCTTAGTAGCTAAGCTGTACATGAAGGCAAGGAGATGGACTTGAGTGTCAAAAGAGATGCATGCCATTGAGAGCATATAATAGCTAGTGGGAGATATATCCCCACTATTTCCCCAGCTATGACAACCTTAACAAACCCTACTTAGTAAATAATGATGTGAAATATTCATTAAGGACCTCATTTTTCTCCCTTGATTAAATGTCCACTTAATTAAAAATTATAGCTTTTTACTTCCCTGTATTTTTGTTAAATCTTGAATTTGTTTTTTGCTCATTCACATTAAAGTCATAATTATTGTTGATTATCACAATCCTTAAACGGTGGTAGATGTTATCTGACTATGAAAGTGGAATCCATACCATGTAGCTTACAGAAGCCTGGAGCTCGCTTCACAATCGATGGGCTCTAAGCTCTCTTTGTGCCACTGTTAGCAGGCCAATTTCACCCATTGTAAATGTCAGTCCTGAAAGTACCTCCATGAGAATTACAAGCTCTCACCAGGTTAATGTGTGTTACAGCAAACCTTCATGACATTAAAACCTCAAGTAATCTGACATTTCTATAAAATAATTGTACTCACTACTGGGGGCAAATTCTGTAAGCCTTCAACAGTACAACATTGTAAAAGTTATAATAAATAGCTTTATAATATCATTCTGATGGTTGCATGCCCAATATCACACTGTAGAGTTGACAGATGTGGATATTTTAATAGCAAAAATACTTAAAGACCATTTCTGTAAATATCAGGGGATGGCTCTGATCACTAAAATGCTGCAATGTATGATCTGATGGAATTTTAATTTATCTTCAAAAGATTCTGCAGTGGATCACTAAACATAAAATGAGCAAACTTCATTTTGATTACTTGTTGAAAGGGAATATTTGCAACTGATTTGAGAAAATAAATTAACTGGTGTATTGACAAAATGCTTTGACATGAATTATTAACCTATTTGAACCTCAGAAGGTTCATTTTGCACTTCCAACATTTTTGCTTTCCCTTCAGATTCTCAGTATTGGCAGTTTATTCCACTTTTGTTAGGATCACTTCTTTAGAACAGTGGAAGGACAACGTTTGCATTAAAGTAATGACAAAGCTGACCTCCAGCCTTTTCTCTATTTTCCTCTATTGCTTCTACCCATCCCTTGCTATTAGTAATAGATTTATGATACCATGTGCAGCTTTCATTTTGTCATATGCTAATGCCTACAAAGCTGTCAATTTGATAAACTGCATCTAAAAATACTTCACCATATTTGAAGGAAGGGGGTCAAATCCTTGCTAACTATAAATGCAAAGTATATTAAAATTCACTGCAAATTTGCTGTATTATAAAATTCCAACTATTGTTATACAGTTGTAATGGTGAACTTGGGGTAGATAATACCCCAATCTCCATTGATCTTTACATACAGCCATATTGCCTTTGATCTTAAATAATTTGAATAAATATCACTGTAATCAAATCACTTCCTAGCCTTGTTTCAAGACTACAGAGGATATTCATTCTTTAACACCTTGGATCAGTTTGCTGATTTGAGCAACACACATCAAAGTTGCTGCCTAACGCAGCAGGCCAGGCAGCATCTCTAGGAAGAGGCACAGTCAACTTTTCAGGCCAAGACCTGACGAAGGGTCTCGGCCTGAAACGTCGACTGTACCTCTTCCTAGAGATGCTGCCTGGCCTGCTGCGTTCACCAGCAACTTTGATGTGTGTTGCTTGAATTTTCAACGTCTGCAAAATTCCTCTTGTTTGCTGATTTAAGCATTGGATTGAAAGACTGAAATGCAAAAGAATGCTTGAACAACCATAGGGTTGTTGCAGCATTGCCAAATCCCTATAATTAAAAAAAAATCCATTGCAAAATGTTTAGCTTGTAAGATATTGCAAATATTTGAGCGGAGTAGGAAATGCAAAATTTTGGTAATGGCTTCTGATTTAAATAGCGATGGTCATAGATCTTTCTTTGTTTGTAATTTTTCTGAGGCTTGTTAGCATCAAATGTTCTGTCATGATGCAAAACTGTTGAAGTAGACATTCTATTCAAAGCTCTGACACAGGAAAGATTGAAGATGTCCTCAACCTTCTTGAAGTTAGTGAATTTAATATTATTTCCTTGAAACACTATTCTATGATTATTAAAAATAGAAAAGGAACACTTGGGATGGCATTGGTGACATTGTCTGTCCTTTTGGAACATACAAAAAGAGCACACTACCACAAATCCCTACTTCCTCCAGGCATGTTCTGTGGTTTCCTAATTAGCATCATCAGCCATCTCTGAAGCTACGATATTACTGTATAGTACTGGGGAAGAAAGTTGTCTTTGATTCCAAGAAACCACAAAGGACAGCATGATATTTTAACAAAAATCTTTAATTTTTTTTAATATTCTATAGATATTCCTTATGCACATTGTTTTAAAATGCTAATTATAAGAACATGCAAATGTCTGAGATTATTAAGGTATTTAATATCTTCAATTCTAAATTCAAATGGAAGAATGATAACATGTACAACATTTATTCTAATGGGAAAATAAGATGTAAAATTATCTCATGATCAGAGAGCAAAATAGTTTTGGAATTGGCAGCTCCAAACCTGCTGAACTTGCCCAACCATTTGAATCAGGTGTAAAATAACTCAAACTTTACCCTCAATGAAGACCATTATCACTGCTTCAGCACTTAATTTTAGTTTTGAACTTTTGGAGGAAGGAGGACTTTCATATATTGCATGTTCTAAGTGTTGGCTGCAATACAGATGTTCATTAAAAGTAATACAGTTCAAAATTGAATACTGTAATTTTAATGTTGAAATTTCCATTTAGCAGTTTGAAATACGTGATACTGATATTTTAGCACTTCCAAGTACATCTGAAATGTCTTTATAGTTGATACCAAGAGCAGATTCCCACTTAGTAGATTTCTATTTGAGTTGCTGAGATTTAGTAACGGTACAAATTGGGCCACCATGATGCAGAACAGCTAATGGTCCACTAATGAGTGGAGATCAATAGCTATTGAAGTTGCTTCAGTTGTATTTGATGTTAGTAGTGAAAGCAAATCTCAACAAGGTAGCATTACAAGTAATCCAAAAACCTATCATGTTAATGCCTCCCAGCAATAGCATACAGCCCTGGGCCAGTTGCCATCAAAGAAATTCTGTTAAAGTTTCTTAATTTTGTGAATTATCTGCACTGAGACTATGAATATAGAAAACTGCCAATGCTTGTCTAAATTTTTTCATGCAAGTAAATGAATTTTGATAATGTAAAAGAAGAGCTTCCAAACTATTTTTAGAATCATAAACAATCAACAAGGTTGAATACTTAAATCTTTAAATTCAAGGAATTTTTTAAATGTTAGCTCCTAATATTGAGCTTGCAGGAAATGGAACAATTCCCACAGCAATCCATTTCATTACACCGTAAGTGAAAAGCTGAAGGAAAAGGTGAAGAGATCTAACGCGAAAAGTAGTCAAGAAAAAAAAAAGTTTATGACCTCATACTGTTTCACTTTTATTTTGCAATATGGCTTATTGCAATAAGCTATTCAGCACTCCAAATCCTTACTTTAGCTTGACCTCATTATTTGCAAAGCTTATTCTATCAAATATGATAGTACAAAATCTTGCTCATTTATTTTTTAGTACAGTTAGCATAAATATTATGGATGATGCTAAAGTTGTAAATTAGTAATATTTAAATTGCAGGATTTATTTTTAATGAGTTTTCAACTAATCTTGCATTGCAATGAGTCTATATGCAACTTTCAGCAATTGTACACCAAGATAAACATTGAAATCATGTAGTTGATTAGTATTCATTCAAACTACTACATATCAATTAAATAAAAAGCACACAAGTGGGTGATGGTTTTAACTGATAGATTCACATTTCACCAAGAGAGAGAGAAAATAATGCATATGCGTAGACAACAGTGCATACGCAGACAAAAGGTCAATATATATTACTAAGGGGGAGGGTCATTGCTCTAAAAGAAATAGGTCTACACATTACACTCCCTCCCCCTTAATATTAATGAAACAGGGAACTGTATTTGTACAAAACATTCAATTTACCTTTAATAAATCCATATTCCAAATAAATCTGCTTTCACAAAAACATCCCTTAATTAACTTTAAATTTTTAAAGGTTCAGTGTTTTGGGTGGTGCTCTGTTTCTTGTTGCATCTCTGGACCTGAGAAGTGACATCAGGTTTGGTAGGTGTCTCGCTGAAGATAACGTTCTAGGTTTCTGGTGTCACATTGCTGTCCGTTGACTGTAACATGTCCATCTTGTTGGATGCAGTCGACTCAGGTGCGTTCTTTGGTTGAGCATCCAATATCTAGTCCACATGATGTTTCCATGTCTGGTCTCCAACGTTGACTGCATACATCAGTGGTCCAGTTCTTATAGCTATCCTACTGTGTGTCCACTTGTCTCCTGTCCTTAAAGCTCCTTGCTGCTTCACTTGGTAACTGGCTGAATTATTCTGCACATCCCTCCATTGATCTGGTTTCAGGAGGTCTATGTGAGATCTCAGATTCCTATTCATGAATAGCATTGCAGGTGCTTGGTTATCGTCACATGAGCAGAGTTCCAATACACAAAAAGGAAGTTGTCCACCTTGTGCTGTAGAGAAATATCCTCCTTGTCCATCATCTTAATGGACTTCTTGAAGGTTTGGATAAACATTTCAACTAACCCATTTGTTGCTGGCTGGTGAGGAGCTGACAAAATGTCTGATGCCATATTTCTTCATGAACAGCCAGAATTCTTGTGACGTGTATTGTGGTCACGGTCATCCACAATTTGTTCAAATAAGCCATTTCTGGTGAAGATAGTCCTCAGAGCAGAGAGTCTTTGCTGAGGTGGTTGACTTCATTGGCATAACCTCTGGCGACTTTGAATGGACATCCGCTACAATCAGAAACATGGAGTCCATGAATGGCCCAGCAAAGTCAATATGAACCGGTCACATCTAGAAGAATTAGGTTTTTTTTTATTTCATGTCCCAACATGAGGGAGTAAAAATCTTTACATTACATCTCTATTGCTATGTACATGCAATAAGGAAGGGAAATGTGGGAAGATATTGGCCAAACACTAAGATTGTATACAGAATTATTTGTATACATGTATGTACAGTCAGATATGCAATCAGATCAATATGTATTGATAAATCTGATGGCCTGGTGAAAGAAGCTGTACTGGAACAGCTGGTTCTGGCCTTACTGCTGCAGTACCGTTTATCAGAAGGTAACAGCTGAAACAGTTTGTGGTTAGGAAGGATGGGGTCCTTGATGATCCTCTGAGCCCTTTTTATGTCCTGAACAGAGGAAAGTTCACATTCACAAATGCGCTGGGAAGTCCGCACCACTCTCTGCTGTGCCTGCAAATGAGGGCAGTACAGTTTCCGTACCAGGTGGTGACACAATCAGTCAGGATGCTCTCGATGGTGCCCCTGGAGAAGGTCCTGAGGATCTGGGGACTGATGCCAGCTTCTTCAGGCATCCGAGGTGAAAGAGAAGCTGTTGTGCTATTTTCACCACACAGCTGGTATGTACAGACAGGTGAGATCCTTGGTGATGTGTATACTGAAAAAACTTGAAACTACTCACCCTCTCAACTACAGCCCCATTGATATCAAAGGGGCTAGCCTGTCTCCGCTCTTCCTGTAATCCATAATCAACTACTTTGATTTTTGACATTGAGGGAGAGGTTGTTTTCTTGGCACCACTGTATCAGGGTGTTGATTTCTCCTCTGTCAGCTGTCTCATCACTGTTGGAAATAAGGCCTATCAATGTCATGTCATCTACAAATTTGATCAGCAGATTAGAGATGTGTGTGGCAATACAGTTGTGGGTCAATAGAGAGTAGAGGGGGGCTCAGGGTGTTGAGGGTCAGAGGGGCAAAGGTGAGGGTACCCATCCTTACCAACTACCAGTGATCCAACAGGAAGTCCAAGATCCTGTTGCACAAGGCACAATGTAATCCAGATGATTTTGTGATCTGCTTCAGTTGTACTTTGCAGTTCTAGTATGACAGTTCACCCTTGTCAGTCTCTATGTGTCCAGGATGGATTCCTGTCACAGTATGTGGACAGGCCGACCGGGGGAATGCCATACTAGATCTAGTACTAGGTAATGAACCGGGTCAGGTCACAGATCTCTCAGTGGGTGAGCATCTGAGGGACAGTGACAAACGCTCCCTGGCCTTTATAATTATCATGGAAAAGGATAGAATCAAAGTGGACAGGAAAATTTTTAATTGGGGAAAGGCAAATTATGAGGCTATAAGGCTAGAACTTGCAGGTGTGAATTGGGATGACGTTTTTGCAGGGAAATGTACTATGGACATGTGGTTACTGTTTAGAGATCTCTTGCGGGATGTAAGGGATAAATTTGTCCCGGGAGGAAGATAAAAAATGGTAGGGTGAAGGAACCATGGGTGACAAGTGAGCTGGAAAATCTAGTCCGGAGGAAGAAGGCAGCATACATGAGGTTTAGGAAGCAAGGATCAGCTGGGTCTATTGAGGAATATAGGGAAGCAAGAAAGCAGCTTAAGAAGGGGCTGAGAAGAGCAAGAAGGGGGCATGAGAAGGCCTTGGCGAGTAGGGTAAAAGAAAACCCCAAGGCATTCTTCAATTATGTGAAGAAAAAAAGGATGACAGGAGTGAAGGTAGGACCAATTAGAGATAAAGGTGGGAAGATGTACCTGGAGGCTGTGGAAGTGAGCGAGGTCCTCAATGAATACTTCTCTGGTATTCACCAATGAGAGGGAACTTGATGATGATGAGGACAATATGAGTGAGGCTGATGTTCTGGAGCATGCTGATATTGAGGGAGAGGAGGTGTTGGAGTTGTTAAAATACATTAGGACAGATAAGTCCCCGGGGCCTGATGGAATATTCCCCAGGCTGCTCCACGAGGCAAGAGAAGAGATTGCTGAGCCTCTGGCTAGGATCTTTATGTCCTCGTTGTCCACGGGAATGGTACCGGAGGATTGGAGGGAGGCGAATGTTGTCCCCTTGTTCAAAAAAGGTAGTAGGGATAGTCCGGGTAATTACAGACCAGTGAGCCTTACGTCTGTGGTGGGAAAGCTGTTGGAAAAGATTCTTAGAGGTAGGATCTATAGGCATTTGGAGAATCATGGTCTGATCAGGGACAGTCAGCATGGCTTTGTGAAGGGCAGATCGTGTCTAACAAGCCTGATTGAGGAGGTGACCAGGCATATAGATGAGGGTAGTGCAGTGGATGTGATCTATATGGATTTTAGTAAGGCATTTGACAAGGTTCCACACGGTAGGCTTATTCAGAAAGTTAGAAGGCATGGGATCCAGGGAAGTTTGGCCAGGTGGATTCAGAATTGGCTTGCCTGCAGAAGGCAGAGGGTGGTGGTGGAGGGAATACATTCAGATTGGAGGATTGTGACTAGTGGTGTCCCACAAGGATCTGTTCTGGGACCTCTACTTTTCGTGATTTTTATTAACGACCTGGATGTGGGGGTAGAAGGGTGGGTTGGCAAGTTTGCAGACGACACAAAGGTTGGTGGTGTTGTAGATAGTGTAGAGGATTGTCAAAGATTGCAGAGAGACATTGATAGGATGCAGAAGTGGGCTGAGAAGTGGCAGATGGAGTTCAACCTGGAGAAGTGTGAGGTGGTACACTTTGGAAGGACAAGCTCCAAGGCAGAGTACAAAGTAAATGGCAAGATACTTGGTAGTGTGGAGGAGCAGAGGGATCTCGGGGTACATGTCCACAGATCCCTGGAAGTTGCCTCACAGGTGGATAGGGTAGTTAAGAAAGCTTATGGGGTGTTAGCTTTCATAAGTCGAGGGATAGAGCTTAAGAGCCGCAACATAATGATGCAGCTCTATAAAACTCTGGTTAGGCCACACTTGGAGTATTGTGTCCAGTTCTGGTCACCTCACTATAGGAAGGATGTGGAAGCATTGGAAAGAGTACAGAGGAGATTTACCAGGATGCTGCCTAGTTTAGAAAGTATGCATTATGATCAGAGATGAAGGGAGCTAGGGCTTTACTCTTTGGAGAGAAGGAGGATGAGAGGAGACATGATAGAGGTGTACAAGATAATAAGAGGAATAGATAGAGTGGATAGCCAGCGCCTCTTCCCCAGGGCACCACTCCTCAATACAAGAGGACATGGCTTTAAGGTAAGGGGTGGGAAGTTCAAGGGGGATATTAGAGGAAGGTTTTTTACTCAGAGAGTAGTTGGTGCGTGAAATGCACTGCCTGAGTCAGTGGTGGAGGCAGATACACTAGTGAAGTTTAAGAGACTACTAGACAGGTATATGGAGGAATCTAAGGTGGGGGCTTATATGGGAGGCAGGTTTTGAGGGTCGGCACAACATTATGGGCCGAAGGGCCTGTACTGCGCTGTACTATTCTATGTTCTATGTTCTCTATGTTGTCTGATAGTCTTTTACATTGGTAACTTTATGCATTTGCTTGGTTTTCTGTTTGAGAATTTTCACTCATTTGTGCTTTTTCTCTGCCTTGCACATTCTCTCAATGTCGGTGACACTTTCTGCAGACTTTTTTTTTTGTATCAACAGTCATTTGCATCATGGGAGGATTTGCCATATCGATAACATCTTTGGCTTTTTGCACCATTCAGGATATTTTGTGCATTTCACGTTCTAACCCCTTTTCTGTAGCTCTACCGCATCCTTTGCTGCAGTCTTATAATGGTCAATGCCCATCCTAAGGTTAAGTCCCTTTCGGCCAGTAGCCTTGTTTGAGTGCTTTGACGATGCATGCCACATTCATGCCGGTCCCTTAGTGCATCAGAAAGTCGATCTCTAAGATCACAGTATTGGGAAGGTTTGTACAGTTTTGCAATGTATTCAGAAAGGCTTTTATTTTCTGACTGGTTCCTTTTGTGAAATCTAAATCTCTCAGCTATTGTTAGTGGCTTAGGCCTCAAGTGATTTTGTGAAATTGTCACAATTTCATCGACCATCTTGCTTGCTGGCTTTTCAGGGGTTACTAAGTTGTGTTTGATTCGAAGAGGGAAGTCTGAGAGTCGGAGCGGGAGTGCGGAGAAAGACATTTTTGAAATTTTCGTTTTTTTCTCTCCAACGGCGTTCTGAGAGGCGGGACTGCGCAGGCGTGTGACGTTGGGCAGTGCAGCGCGGCAGATTTAAAAGGAACAGAGCCTCATACAGCGGGCAGCGGAGTTTGCGGGCTGCGGAGTGAGCCGGGAGCAGAGTGAAGGCTTAAGGGCTTCGGCTCAACGGGCTTAGAGGAAACGGGCGAGGCGAAAAAGGTTTGGTATTCATTTTCTGTTGTTATTTGAGGAGAGGGGCAGTATGAGTGTGAGGGCAGTTTGTTGTTCTCGGTGTCGGATGTGGGAGGCCCTGGAGTCTCTAAGCCTCCCGGACGTCTACATCTCCTAAGATTAGGAGATGCAGCTCCTAAGGGACCGCGTTACAGAACTGGAGCTGCAGCTCGATGACCTTCGTCTGGTCAGGGAGAGTGAGGAGTTGATAGAGAGGAGTTATAGGCAGGTGGTCACGCTGGGGCTATGGGAGGCAGACAAGTGGGTCACGGTTAGGAGGGGGAAGGGGAAGAGTCAGGTAATAGAGAGTACCCCGGTGGCTGTGCCCCTTAACAATAGGTATTCCTGTTTGAGTACTGTTGGGAGGGACAGCTTACCCGGGGGAAGCGACAGTGGCCGTGCCTCCGACGCAGAGTCCGGCCCTGTAGCTCAGAAGGGTAGGGAAAGGAAGAGGAGGGCAGTTGTGATAGGGGACTTGAAGTAAGGGGGTCAGATAAGCAATTCTGTGGACGCAGTCCAGAGACCCAGGTGGTAGTTTGCCTCCCTGGTGCCGGGATAATTCTGATCGTGTTCAAGATATCCTGAAGTGGGAGGGTGAGGAGCCGGAGGTCGTGGTACATATAGGTACCAATGACATAGGTAGGAAAAGGGAAGAGGTCCTGAAAGGAGAATATATGGAGCTAGGAAGGGAGTTGAGAAAAAGGACCGCAAAGGTAGTAATCTTGGGATTACTGCCTGTGCCACGCGACAGTGAGAGTAGGAATGCGATGAGGTGGAGGATAAATGCGTGGCTGAGGGATTGGAGCAGGGGGCAGGGATTCAAGTTTTTGGATCCTTGGGACCTTTTTTGGCGCAGGAGTAACCTGTACAAAAAGGATGGGTTACACTTGAATCCTAGGGGGACCAATATCCTGGCAGGGAGATTAGCGAGGGCTACTGAGGTGACTTTAAACTAGAATGGTTGGGGGGTGGGAATCAAATTAAAAAGGCTAGGCGAGAGGAGGTTAGTTCACAACAGGGGGATGGGAACCAGTGCAGAGAGACAGAGGGGTATAAAGTGAGGGTAGAAGCAAAAAGTAGTAAAGAGAAAAGTAAAAGTGGCAGGCCGACAAATCCAAGGCAAGCCTCAAAAAGGGCCACTTTTCAACATAATTGTATAAGGGCTAAGAGAGTTGTAAAAGAGCGCCTGAAGGCTTTGTGTGTCAATGCAAGGAGCATTTGTAACAAGGTGGATGAATTGAAAGTGCAGATTGTTATAAATGATTATGATATAGTTGGGATCACAGAGACATGGCTCCAGGGTGACCAAGGATGAGAGCTCAACGTTCAGGGATATTCAATATTCAGGAGGGATAAACATGAAAGAAAAGGAGGTGGGGTGGCATTGCTGGTTAGAGAGGAGATTCACGCAATAGAAAGGAAGGACATAAGCCGGGAAGATGTGGAATCGATATGGGTGGAGCTGCATAACACTAAGGGGCAGAAAACGCTGGTGGGAGTTGTGTGCAGGCCACCTAACAGTAGTAGTGAGGTCGGAGATGGTATTAAACAGGAAATTAGAAATGTGTGCAATAAAGGAACAGCAGTTATAATGGGTGACTTCAATCTACATGTAGATTGGGTGAACCAAATTGGTAAAGGTGCTGAGGAAGAGGATTTCTTGGAATGTATGCGGGTTGGTTTTTTGAACCAACATGTCGAGGAACCAACTAGAGAGCAGGCTATTCTGGACTGGGTTTTGAGCAATGAGGAAGGGTTAATTAGCAATCTTGTCGTGAGAGGCCCCTTGGGTAAGAGTGACCATAATATGGTGGAATTCTTCATTAAGATGGAGAGTGACATAGTTAATTCAGAAACAAAGGTTCTGAACTTAAAGAGGGGTAACTTTGAAGGTATGAGACGTGAATTAGCTAAGATAGACTGGCAAATGACACTTAAAGGATTGACGGTGGATATGCAATGGCAAGCATTTAAAGATTGCATGGATGAACTACAACAATTGTTCATCCCAGTTTGGCAAAAGAATAAATCAAGGAAGGTAGTGCACCCGTGGCTGACAAGAGAAATTAGGGATAGTGTCAATTCCAAAGGAGAAGCATACAAATTAACCAGAAAAAGTGGCTCACCTGAGGACTGGGAGAAACTCAGAGTTCAGCAGAGGAGGACAAAGGGATTAATTAGGAAGGGGAAAAAAGATTATGAGAGAAAACTGGCAGGGAACATAAAAAATTACTGTAAAAGCTTTTATAGATATGTAAAAAGGAAAAGACTGGTAAAGACAAACGTAGGTCCCCTACAGACAGAAACAGGTGAATTGATTATGGGGAGCAAGGACATGGCAGTCCAATTGAATAATTACTTTGGTTCTGTCTTCACTAAGGAGGACATAAATAATCTTCCAGAAATAATAGGGGACAGAGGGTCCAGTGAGATGGAGGAACTGAGCGAAATACATGTTAGTAGGGAAGTGGTGTTGGGTAAATTGAAGGGATTAAAGGCAGATAAATCCCCAGGGCCAGATGGTCTGCATCCCAGAGTGCTTAAGGAAGTAGCCCAAGAAATAGTGGATGCATTAGTGATAATTTTTCAAAACTCGTTAGATTCTGGACTAGTTCCTGAGGATTGGAGGGTGGCTAATGTAACCCCACTTTTTAAAAAAGGAGGGAGAGAGAAACCGGGGAATTATAGACCGCTTAGCCTAACGTCGGTGGTAGGGAAACTGCTGGAGTCAGTTATCAAGGATGTGATAACAGCACATTTGGAAAGCGGTGAAATGATCGGACAAAGTCAGCATGGATTTGTGAGAGGAAACTCATGTCTGACGAATCTCATGGAATTTTTTGAGAATGTAACTAGTAGAGTGGATAGGGGAGAACCAGTGGATGTGGTATATTTGGATTTTCAAAAGGCTTTTGACAAGGTCCCACACAGGAGATTAGTGTGCAAACTTAAAGCACACGGTATTGGGGGTATGGTATTGATGTGGATAGAGAATTGGTTGGCAGACAGGAAGCAAAGAGTGGGAATAAACGGGACCTTTTTAGAATGGCAGGCAGTGACTAGTGGAGTACCGCAAGACTCAGTGCTGGGACCCCAGTTGTTTACAATATATATTAATGACTTGGATGAGGGAATTAAATGCAGCATCTCCAAGTTTGCAGATGACACGAAGCTGGGCGGCAGTGTTAGCTGTGAAGAAGATGCTAAGAGGATGCAGGGTGACTTGGGTAGGTTGGGTGAGCGGGCAAATTCATGGCAGATGCAATTTAATGTGGATAAATGTGAAGTTATCCACTTTTGTGGCAAAAATAGGAAAACAGATTATTATCTGAATGGTGGACGATTAGGAAAAGGGGAGGTGCAACGAGACCTGGGTGTCATTATACACCAGTCATTGAAAGTGGGCATGCAGGTACAGCAGGCGGTGAAAAAGGCGAATGGTATGCTGGCATTTATAGCGAGAGGATTCGAGTACAGGAGCAGGGAGGTACTACTGCAGTTGTACAAGGCCTTGGTGAGACCACACCTGGAGTATTGTGTGCAGTTTTGGTCCCCTAATCTGAGGAAAGACATCCTTGCCATAGAGGGAGTACAATGAAGGTTCACCAGATTGATTCCTGGGATGGCAGGACTTTCATATGAAGAAAGACTGGATGAACTGGGCTTGTACTCGTTGGAATTTAGAAGATTGAGGGGGGATCTGATTGAAACGTATAAAATCCTAAAGGGATTGGACAGGCTAGATGCAGGAAGATTGTTCCCGATGTTGGGGAAGTCCAGAACGAGGGGTCACAGTTTGAGGATAAAGGGGAAGCCTTTTAGGACCAAGATTAGGAAAAACTTCACACAGAGAGTGGTGAATCTGTGGAATTCTCTGCCACAGGAAACAGTTGAGGCCAGTTCATTGGCTATATTTAAGAGGGAGTTAGATATGGCCCTTGTGGCTACGGGGATCAGGGGGTATGGAGGGAAGGCTGGGGCGGGGTTCTGAGTTGGATGATCAGCCATGATCATAATAAATGGCGGTGCAGGCTCGAAGGGCCGAATGGCCCACTCCTGCACCTATTTTCTATGTTTCTATGTAAGAGACTATACGTTCTTGCACCCATTAAGCTAAGAAGCTACGAAGTTTTCCTTTGTTCCTCCATGTTGCTCACATTACAATACAGTTCAACCCTCTTGATATACAACTCCCATTTTTCATTAGCACTATCAAATTCGGCAAATTGCCGACTGAAGCCAATGCCACATTATTTTCACTTTAAATTCAATGTGTCTTTCACTGATACTGTGCACTGTACTCACGTGTTTGCTAGCGTCTGTGACAGCCTTCTCATGCTGTTTAATGCTCACTTTTTAGTCCTGTAATTGTGCCCTAACTGTTGGTGCAATTCGTGATATTTTCTGACATTCAGGTTCATATTCGTCCCCAATTCATTGTGTCTGTGCACAACTACATATCAATTAAATAAAGGCATGCATGCGGTCTTTAACTGATATATTCACATTGTAACAAGAGAGAGAACAATGTGCATGCATAGGCAACAGCACGTGCACAGACAACAGATCAATAAATAGTGCTTAGATGGGGGGGTGTGTGTCAGCTCATTGCTCTAAAATAATTATATCTATATATTACAGGGACTTATTCGTTCAGGATCCAACCTGCCAATTTCTCTTGGTCCTATTTGCATCAAGAAGATCACCTCAAATTTACTCTAATAGTTATAACCAAATGTACTCAGTGCATCTTCATATTGTCACATCCTTCATCTAATGGATAAATTTTGTGAGCCTTCTTTACTCTGCCATGCTTAAATACAGGGACCAATACAATGCAGTACAGTCGGCTCTCTTTATCCGCGGGGGATTGGTTCTGGGACCCCCGCGGATACCAAAAAACGTGGATGCTCAAGTCCCTTATTTAACCTGTCTCAGTGTAGTGGACTTTAGGACCCAGCGGAGCCCCAGACCTTATTTAACCTGGCTCAGTGCAGTGGACTTCAGGACCTGGCGGAGCTCTGAATCCGCAGTGTTTCTGTTCACGAAAATAATCACGATCACGATTGAAAATAACGTGGAAATAATAAAGCAATCAGAAAGAGGTGAAACACCATCGGTCATTGGAAAAGCATTAGGCTACAGTTGGTCAACGATCGGAACAAATTTAAAGGATAAAGTGAGAAAGGCCCAACCCCGATTAACCATAACTTGATCCTGGGACAATTTACAATGGCATATTAATTGACCTGGTATGTTTTTGGACAGTGGGAGTAAACGGGAGCACCTGTGGAAAACCAATGTATTCCATGGGGAGGACGTCCAGAAGAACACACGCAAAATGCTGGAGGAACTCAGCTGACTAGGCAGCATCCATGGAAAAAAGTACAGTCGACATTTCGGGCCGAAACCCTTCAGCAGGACTGCACTTTTTTTCGTAGATGCTGCCTGGCCAGCTGAGTTCCTCCAGCATTTTGTGTGTGTTGTTCAGGTTTCCAACAACTGCATATTTTCCCTTGTTTGGGACGTCCAGAAGAGACTCCTTACAGACTGCACAGGAACCGAACTCCAAACTCCAAAATGCCTCGTGCTGTAATAGCATCACAGCAACCACTACTATGCTACCACGGCAACCCATGTTAATGCTTTTGGTGGAGCAAATGAAATACGCATGTATACTTGTGCATGTGCTTAAGGGGCATAAAAATACATAATAATTATTATTGCTGCTGCCTGATAAAATTACTTCCCTCCTTCACTGCCACATATTCAATCCTACTATCTTTTCTGCACCTTATGTTCCAATGCTGACATTGACTAGAAACTGAAGAATTAATTTTTCATATGCTGATACATATTTTATTTTAACAAATGTTTACAATAGTTATTCTGCTTCATATATACTTACATGCAAGTACTTACCTATCCTTTAGCTCTTGCATTTTTTCTGTTAGCATCTCAGGAATAGCACTGCTGGTAGGCGAGAGACAACACGGCATCCTTTGCAATCTGTAAAAGTTAAAGATTAAATTTGCCAGAGTCATTTTATAGCGTGTTCCAGTTCAAGCAATAAAAGCATTGGCAGCATAATTTTGGAGGAACAACATTTTAAATTTGATAGATAAAAGCAAGCAACACCCTGGATTCTTGGAATTTAGTGGAAATAAGTGTTAGATGCAGCTGCTAGTTTTGTTAACGTTTCAGTATCCTGCTTGCAAACCAAAACAGTGTCAATGAATAATTGATTTTAAAAGGCTTTTATTATGGTGTCAAATGTTTAGATGTTTATCATTATGTGTTGATGACAACCTCATATATTATTCATGAAATACCAAGCCCATAATTCATTATTTAAAAAAAACAGTCTTGCACTATTTTCAAAAGCAATTAACAATTTTTGTGCTAAAGCCTACTAAATTAGCCAGAGCTGTCTCTGTTTGCCTGAGTAAATGTGTTATTATAATTTGATAATGCAGAGTTTTTACCAGTTTAGTGCTCTCCACATAAAATTTAAAAGTAGCATTATCTGAGCATTTGCATCTTCATAGTAGTAGGAATAACATTTTAGCTATTTTATTCAAATGTGCTTTATATATGCATATGGATGTATTTTTTAAAAATACTGGCAAAGCATAGTAGGAAATATCCAAAGACCAACTTTGATCATAAGATCATAAGATACAGCAGTAGAATTAGGCCATTTGGTCAATCCAGCATGCTCCGCCATTTTATAATGGTTGATCCATTTTTCCTCTCAGCCCCAATCCCCTGCCTTCAAGAATCTATCAACCTCTGCCTTAAATATACATAAAGACTTGGCCTCAACAGCTGCCTGTGGCAAAGAATTCAATGGATTCACCATTCGCTGTTGAAATTTCTCCTCATCTCTGTTCTAAAAGCATGCTCCTCTATTCTGAGGCTGTGTCCTTTGGTCTTAGGCTCTCCCATCATAGGAAACATACACTCCACATCCACTCTATCAAGGCCTTTCACCATTTGATAGGTTTCAATGAGGTCATCCCTCATTCTTCTCAATTCTAGTGAATACAGGTCCAGAGTCCTCAAATACTCTTCATATGACAGACCACTCAATCCTGGAATAATGTGCCATTCCCAGTCCTCAGTGTATTTTATTTTATCTCTGTCCTGCTGGCTTCAGTTGTAATAGCATTTTGTGGATATTTTTTATATATTCTATTAGCTATTCCAACTGTACTAGCAGATAAGAACTATCATAACCAAAACAATTTCCGTGTAGGTGTAAACTCGACCCCATCCTATCTTTTGCGATAATAGATTGATTCGTAATAAGCAAAAGAGTGACAAGTTAGAGTGGGTAAATGGAGAATATGGAAATGAGTGTGCAGCAGATTATCCTTAATTCGATTATAGTAATTATATTTTATTTTATGTCTTGGCAAGGTAACATAGTGATTAGCTACTGCAGCTCTTGTGACCCGGGTTCTATTTTGCACATTCTGTACGTGTTTGTCTATTCTCCTTGTGACCATATTGGTTTCCTCCTGGTGCTCCAATTTCCTATCACATTTCAAAGACTCATGGGTCAGTAGGTTAATTGGTCACACAAGTGTAATTAGGCAGCCCAGATTCCTTGGGCTGGAAGGGGCTGTTGTGTTGCATCCACAGATAAATAAATATATTAAATGTTCTTGTAGTCTTGAGGGTTAGTGTCCTACTGCTCCTATTTCATTTTTTTAAAACACACAAATAAAATGCTTAACAAGACCCATCTAGATATGACTGTAATCAGACTATTGTGTCCAAAACATGGACCCATTCAGCTTTGATCTAGGGCAGTGATTCCCAACGGGTGTGGTTACTTGTGCTAAGGGGGCACTAGGGCAAACAGAAGTTGTCGAGGGCATTCAAGGTTCTTGCAGGGAGCGGTAGGTAGCTCCTAACATGAGGCACGAGACTTGGCCAACCGTATCAACTCGTTACCATTGTCAACATCCAGTAGACATTCCCAGTTTGTGTTATTTTTTGTTTTAATTTAGCCCCTTTAATAATGGATAAATGCCTATGTGTCTGAAGGTGGTGAAGCCTTGAATTCTAATCCTGCAAAAAAACAGAAACTAGAGAAACAGTGTTAATACAACATTACATACCTAGAGTATGGTTTTATTCTGTTCCTGTCAGATTAGCACCATGTATCTTATTTGTAATACTGTACTGTTAAATGAAGCCATGATATCATCAAGACTGCAGGAACACTTCTGTAAAAGACATGCTGAAAAGACTACCTATGGTATTACTCAGTTCCAGAAGATGGGCATAGGGCATATTACGATCAAGGAACGTGTCTGTAGCCCAGATATTGAACTTTTTGCTGTTGGACTCTGGCCATGTCATTTGCCAAGGGAAATCTCGCATGCAATTGTGGTTGTTGTGTACATCCCTCCCTCTGCCAACCCAACGTCGACGTGTAACATCATTTACACCACCATAGCCAGATTACAAACCCAGCACCCGAGTGCCCTCATTACCATCTCGGGTGACTTCAACCAGGTTACCGTGGCTAGAACACTGCCCAACTTCACGCAGTATGTGAGCTGTACAACCAGAGGGGAGAGGACTCTGGGTTTGTGTACGCTAACGTTAAGGATGCATACAGCTCCTCTCCCCTCCCCCCACTGGGAAGGTCAGATCACAACCTGGTGCATCTAAAACCCTGCTACGTGCCTTTGGTGAAGAGTAAACCTGCAACCTCGGGGACAGTGAGAAAATGGTCAGAGGAGGCTTATGAGGCGCTCCAGGGTTGTTTTGAGGTGACAGACTGGCAGGCACTCTGTGAGCCACATGGAGAGGATATTGATGAGCTCACAGAATGCGTCACTGATTACATTAACTTCTGTGTGGACTGCAGTGTTCTGACAAGAACTGTCCTTTGTTATTCAAATAACAAGCCATGGGTGACAAAGGACATTAAGGACATCCTGATCGCTGAAAAGAGGGCGTTTAGAGATGGAAATAGGGAGGAGCTGAGGGCAATACAGAGGGACCTGAAAGCCAGGATCAGGGAGGCTAAAGACAGGTACAGGAGGAAGCTTGAGTGGAAATTCCAGCAGATCAACATGAGAGAGGTCTGGAGTGGGATGAGGACCATCACTGGGTTTCAGCAAACTAGCAACAGAGGAACTGAAGGCAGTGTGGACAGGGCCAATGAACTTAACCTGTTCTTTAACAGATTTGACATTGTGACTCCTGCCCATCCCCCACATGAGCCATCTGTTGTCGGCCCCCAACCAACACATATTCCACTCTCCCCTCCTACCCCTCCTTACAGTCCCCCACCCTGCTATCATGACTATACCCCTTCCCCACACGAAACCACCATGGTGGGCTTTACAGCTGAACAGGTGAGAAGACAGCTGAAACATCCCCTCAGCAATGTGGAGTACTTCGCCATGTATTCAACATGAGCCTGAGGCTCTGGAGGGTTCCTGTACTGTGGAAGACGTCCTGCCTCGTCACTGTGCCGAAGATGCCGTGCCCCAGCGGCCTCAATGACTACAGACCAGTGGCATTGACCTCCCACATCATGAAGACCCTGGAGAGACTTGTTGTGGAGCTGCTCCAGCCTATGGTCAGGCCACACTTAGATCCCCTCCAGTTCGCCTACCAGCCCCGACTAGGAGTTGAGGATGCCATCGTCTACCTGTTGAACCGTGTCTACACCCACCTGGACAAGTCAGCGAGCACTGTGAGGGTCATGTTTTTTGACTTCTCCAGTGCGTTCAACACCATCCGCCCTGCTCTGCTGGGGGAGAAGCTGACAGCGATGCAGGGGGATGCTTCCCTGGTATCACGGATTCTTGATTACCTGACTGGCAGACCACAGTACGTGTGCCTGCAACATTGTGTGTCCGACAGAATGATCAGCAGCACTGGGGCTCCACAGGGGACTGTCTTGTCTCCTTTTCTCTTCACCATTTACACCTCGGACTTCAACTACTGCACAGAGTCTTGTCATCTTCAGAAGTTTTTGGACGTCTCTGCCATAGTTGGATGCATCAACAAGGGAGATGAGGTTGAGCACAGGGCTATGGTAGGAAACTTTGTCACATGGTGTGAACAGAATTATCTGCAGCTTAATGTGAAAAAGACTAAGGAGCTGGTGATAGACCTGAGGAGAGCTAAGGTACTGGTGACCCTGTTTCCATCCAGGAGGTCAGTGTGGACATGATGGAGGATTACAAATACCTGGGAATACGAATTGACAATAAACTGGACTGGTCAAAGAACACTGATGCTGTCTACAAGAAGGGTCAGAGCTGTCTCCATTTCCTGAGGAGACTGAGCTCCTTTAACATCTGCCGGACGATGCTGAGGATGTTCTACGAGTCTGTGGTGGCCAGTGCTATCATGTTTGCTGTTGTGTGCTCGGGCAGCAGGCTGAGGGTAGCAGACACCAACAGAATCAACAAACTCATTCGTAAGGCCAGTGATGTTGTGGGGATGGAACTGGACTCTCTCGCGGTGGTGTCTGAAAAGAGGATGCTGTCTAAGTTGCATGCCATCTTGGTCAATGTCTCCCATCCACTACATAATGTACTGGGTGGGCACAGGAGTACATTCAGCCAGAGACTCGTTGCTCTGAGATGCAGCACGGAGTGTCATAGGAAGTCATTCCTGCCTGTGGCCATCAAACTTTACAACTCCTCCCTTGGAGGGGCAGACACCCTGAGCCGATAGGCTGGTGCTGGACTTATTTCATAATTTACTGGCATAACTTGCATATTACTATTTAACTATGTATTACTATTTTCTACTGCTATTCTATTACTATTTATTATTTCTATGACTATTACTATTTACTATTTACTAATAGTAATATTACTATTACTATTTCTATTACTACTTATTATTTATGGTGCAACTGTAACAAAAACCAGTTTCCCCCAGGATCAATAAAGTGTGACTATGACTATGAAAGAAGCATTTGGAAAGCGTTGCACACTCGAGTCATTTGCCAAGATAGCTAAAAGTGACCTTGATAGTGGTCTCATTGCTTCTTATACCATTTCTAAAATAACAGTGTGGAAAATTTCAAACAATTGGTGAAAAATTAATAATGCCTGCTGTATCAGAAGTACTCACCGCTGTTCTCAAAATGGACATCAGTATTTTAAAATCAACTCCTCTGAACAGTAACTCTGTAGCTCCTTGTACTGACAAAATGAGTGAAGATATTAAGTATCAAATATGCATAGAGCTACAAAAAACAGATTTTGGGATACAACTGGATGAGTCAACTGTATGAGACAATGAGGCATTGCTAATGACATCTGTACGGTTTATCTAAAATGTAAAAGTTTATGAAGAGGTTCACTTTTGTAAAAAGTTAAAAAGCAACTATCAGCAGCTAATCAATCTACAACAAACTCAAAATGTATATGAGGATAAAAAGATTCCAATTAGGAGCATGATTTCTTGTGCAACAGATGAGGCTCTATATAGGGCTGGTTGCCATGCTGGTTTAGTGGCATTTATGAAAAAAGAAATTCCAGGTCTTTTGCAATCCATTGTGTAGTTCATTGTCAACATCTCATAGCCAAAAATCTCAACCAGTGACTTTTTTCAAGCATGACTCTTCTAATATCTGTTATCAACAAAATTAAAGGTCATCCATTAAATAGCAGAATATTATGCCAAGATAAAGATGACGAGTTTGAATGCTTGCTTTTGTACACCGAAGTGTGTTGCCTGTCAAGAGGCTGCTGCCTAAAACGTTTCTTTGATTTTTTTTTAGATACTGTGGCTGAATTTTTGCTCAAAGTTGGTAAGAACTTGGAAAACAAGATTGAACTTCTACATGGAGAAGTGGCATACCTAGCCAACCTGTATGATAAATTGAGCAGGGTGAGAGATTCAATTTAATCCAGGCAAAAAGTGCAGAGTCCATTTTTATCAGAAAATCGGAAATATATAAGCAAAACATTGGAAGAAGAATGTTCTGACAGTTTCCCTACGTGGAAAGTATGGCACTCTATTTCACAGATGGTAATCTGCAAGAGTACTGCTTACACCTGCGTTCACTGAAGAAGGATGTTCAGAATTGATTTAAAAATTTGAACAATCTGGAAATTCTGGACTGAGTAATTAACTCATTTCTTTGCAAGGTGGAATAACAGGAAGAGAGCTTGCAAGAAGAGATTATCGAAATTCAGAATGATGAAGCAGCAAAAATGCTTTTCAAAAATGTAAGATTTTGTGGTATATGGCTACACTGTCATATGAAGTTTCCTGGTCTTTGGAGAAGAGCCAAACTGCTCTTCGTTGCAATTCTGTCCTCCTAACTTGTTGAAAGAGGCTTCAGTGCACACACTCACAAAAAAACAGAAACCACTTGGACATTAATGGGGACTTAAGGCTTTTGCTGTCACAACTAGAACCAGATATTTCAACTCGTGTTAAAAACCATCAAGCTCAAGGATCACATTGATATTGAAGCTGCTATACAGCTCACGGGTACTGGGTAAGCTAGATTTAGAGACAAATAAAAATTGAAATAGAGTCATTTCTTCTCATGTTAGCATATATGGTAGACATGTTTTTAAACTATGGGGTGCCAGAAAGTATATTTTGCCTAAGATGGGCATTGGCAATTATAAAGATGCTTTAGGGGAGCACTGGCATGGATGAAAGTGCTTTAGGGGGATGCTGGGCTATAAAAGGTTGGGAAACACTGATCTTGGGGAACTTCTTAGTGTTTGCTCCCTCAGTCCAAAGTGCAATTCAACGTCAACATCTCCTATTGTTTAGTAGGTTCTTTGCTCTTTGTAAATTGTCCTGTGATTAGGCAAGTATACAGTAGATGGGCTGCTGGTGGTAGCGCAGCTCGCTGGGCCAGAGGGAACTGTTCTGTTCTGCATTTCTTTTTCTAAAAAAATAGAAACATATGGTCCTGTACAATCAAATCACATAGTTAGGAGCTTTGATATATCATACCAATTTGGGATTATGCCATGTGTAGAGATGGATAATATAGTTCTTCCACAGCACATTTTTTTGCTGGTTCCACCTGAATTTATATATATTCTTAATGATAATAATTGGACTTTGCTGTACACTGCACGCTGTCGGAGCAGTGCTGCCAGGATAATCAAGGACACGACCCACCCAGCCAACACACTTTTCATCCCTCTTCCCTCCGGGAGAAGGCTCAGGAGCTTGAAGACTCGTACGACCAGATTTGGGAACAGCTTCTTTCCAACTGTGATAAGACTGCTGAACGGATCCTGACCCAGATCTGGCCTGTACCCTCCAAATATCCGCACTACCTTACTTTCCATTTTTCTATTTTCTATTTATCATATATAATTTAAATTTTTAATATTTACTGATTTTTACAATTTTTAATATTTTAATATTTAATATTTGTAATCCAGGGAACGGGAAGCACAGAATCAAATATTGCTGTGATGATTGTACGTTCTAGTATCAATTGTTTGGCGACAATAAAGTATAAAGTATAAAGTATCAGTCACTCACATATTGACTGCATCTCTCAGTTCCACCTTCGTATTTCTCCCTCATCTCTATGCTCATTTGTCGCCCAAGGTACAGAAATATCCACAAGAAAGTAGGTGGGGTGCAGATAGCACTTACACTTCATGAAGGGAAGAAAGGATTTATAACAACATTCACAAGTAGAGGAAATCTGGAATTGTAAGAAATGTGAGTACAGAACTAGAAGTAACATCCTCTTCTGCTTTGGTACTGCCCTTTGTTGTGAGCAGCGATTCCATTTAATTTCTTCAAGGCCACTTAAAGTTTACTGTAAAGTAGTCCCTGAACTTGTGAACTCTAACTGCGTATCATTCAATATGTGGAGGTTTGAATATATTTAAGGAGAATACTAGACAATGGTATGTATTTCATTTCATTTATTCACTGGGAACATGGAAAATGTTTACAATATAGGTATTGCTTATTTGAGGCTTCAATTTCACAGTGCAGTTTCAACTAATAGAAAATTTGAAAAAAATCTGCTTAAATATTTATGGGATGAACATTGATTCTGAAGGAGGAAATCTACGATCATGCTTTTTTTGTAAAGAATAAAGGAATGTTGAATGATTTGAAAAGTACAGGCAAAAAGTATTCAGAGAGATTTCATTGGGCCCCTGCTACTAAAAGGTATCTCTGATTACAACACGTTATCCTCTGTATCTTCCACCATCTCCAAAGGGATCTACCACTAAACATATCTTTACCTCCCCCCTTCACTTTCTGTGTTTCTCGTCCATTCATCTCTCCCCACTAATCTCCCTCTAGGCACTTATTTCAGAAAGCGGCCTAAGTGCTACACCTGCCAATACACCTTCTCCCTCACCTCCATTCAGGCCCCCAAACAGTCCTGCCAGGTGAGGCAAAACTTCATTTGTGAATCTGCTGTGATTGTCTAATGTGTCTCTTACTCCAGATGCAGACTCCTATACATTGGTGAAATCTGTTATAAACTGAGGGATTGCTTCATCAAACAACTCTGCACCATCCACCACAAAGCGGAACTTCCCAGTGGCCGATTCCCATTCCCATCCCATTGTGTCAACCCATGGTCTCCTCTTAGGCCAAGATGAGACCACCCTCAGGGTGGAGAGAAACACCTTATATTCTGTCTGGGTACCCTCTAATCTGATGGCATGAATATTGATTTCTCCTTCTGGTGAACAAATTCCATCCCCCTCTCTATTCCCCACTGTGATCTTTCACTCCTCACCTGCCGATTACTTCGCCCTGGGTCCCACCTCCTTTACTTTCTCCTATTGTCCACTCTCCTCTCCTATGAGATGCTTGACCTTTCTCATGAACTTGGCTTCATCTATCATCTTCCAGCTAGCAGCTTTCCCCTCCAGCCCAAAGCATCTACTATTTACTCTTTGCCACAGGTGTTGCCTAACCTACTGAGTTCCTCCAGCATTTTGCGTGTTGCTAATGACGCTAAATATTGTTTGATAGATGATTTCACTAAATATATAGAAAAATAGGTAATGTTGTAGCTATATAGGACCCTCGTCAGACCCCATTTGGAGTACTGTGCTCATTTCTAGTCGCCTCACTATATGAAGGATGTAGAAACCTAGAAAGGGTGCAGAGGAAATTTACAAGGATGTTGACTGGATTGGGGAGCATGCCTTGTGAGAATAAGTTGAGTGAACTCGGGCCTTTTTTCCTTGGAACGACGGAGGATGAGAGGTGACCTGATAGAGGTGCATAAGATGACGAAGGGCATTGATCGTGTGGATAGTTGGAAGCTTTTTCCTAGAGTTGGAATGGCTAGCATGCGAGGGGACAGCTTTAAGTGGCTTGGAAGTAGGTACAGAGGAGATGTCAGAGCTAAGTTTTTTTACACAGAGGGTGGTGAGTGCACGGAATGGGCTGCTGGTGACGCTGGTGGAGGTGGATACGATAGGGTCTTGGACAGGTACATGGAGCTCAGAAAAATAGAGGATTATGGGAAACCTTAGGTAATTTCTGAGGTAAGGACATGTTCGGCACAGCTTTGTGGGCCCAAGGCCCTGTATGTGCTGTAGGTTTTCTATGTTTCTATGATTATACATTATCTAAGATGGTGCCAGGAAGTGAACTCCAAAGGCAATAATCAAATATTCCTTTTTACAACTTCTACATCTAAAATCCACACTCACAGCCATGGATACTTAAGTAAACAATATTGCTTTAAGATGTTTTGAATGTCAATTAGTCCTCAAAACCAACAGACTCTGGACTGTAGGCTCAAGTTGTGAGTGCAGTTTTCCTTTCAATAAAAAAGGAAAGCACCTCCTCTCCCTGTGCCATCGGATTTCTTAATAACCAACCCATGAACAGGAGCTTTTTTTGCCCTTTTTTGCACTACTTACTTAAATTAATTTTTAATGTATTTTCAGAATCAGAATCAGAATCAGAATTCTTTATTATCGCCAAGTAGGTGGACACATGCAGGGAATTTGATGTCGGTTTCCCCGAGCTCTCACTGTACGGAATTAAAAGGCAAACAATTCTTATTGCAACTTAATTTTTTTTTGCACTGCTCTGTAATGCTGCTGCAAAATAACATATTTCACAACATATGCCAGTGATAAAAATACCGATTCTGATTCAGATGTGAGCTGATTGCTGCACTGCGGACAGTAAAGGGATATGTTCCATATGAGGACTCCTTCAGGTGAAGTTTGATCAGAGAAGCCATTTTACAGGCCAAGTAATGTGAACTGTTCTAAAATGATGAGGAATTGATGGAAGATGGCATGTGACTTACAGTTGTTTGATGAAGCAATCCCTCAGTTTATAACAGATTTCACCAATGTATAGGAGTCTGCATCTGGAGTAAGAGACACATTAGACAATCACAGCAGATTCACAAATGAAGTTTTGCCTAACCTGGCAGGACTGTTTGGGGGCCTGAATGGAGGTGAGGGAGAAGGTGTATTAGCAGGTGTAGCACTTAGGCCGCTTTCTGGAATAAGTGCCTAGAGGGAGATTAGTGGGGAGAGATGAATGGACAAGAAACACAGAAAGTGAAGGGGGGAGGTAAAGATATGTTTAGTGGTAGATCCCTTTGGAGATGGTGGAAGATACAGAGGATAACGTGTTGTAATCAGAGATACCTTTTAGTAGCAGGGGCCCAATGAAATCTCTCTGAATACTTTTTGCTTGTACTTTTCAAATCATTCAACATTCCTTTATTCTTTACAAAAAAAGCATGATCATAGATTTCCTCCTTCAGAATCAATGTTCATCCCATAAATATTTAAGCAGATTTTTTTCAAATTTTCTATTAGTTGAAACTGCACTGTGAAATTGAAGCCTCAAATAAGCAATACCTATATTGTAAACATTTTCCATGTTCCATTGTAAATGCAAGGCTTGATTTGCCACAATAATGAGCAGATTAACTTTAACAGTAAAGGACATTCAGCGCAAATGTCCTTTTTTGTTTAAGTGAAGTAATTATATTTATTGTAGTCTCAAATCAAACCTATCCTATGAATGTCTTCATAGCTTATTTTCATTTGTGTGAATGTAACAGAAATATATATTTTTTAAAAAATCACTGTTTATGAAGTTTCAAAAATCTCACATGTTTTATGTTAATAATCCATAATCAATCAGGACATCAGAAACATTGTTAATATCCATGTTAATTAAGTGAGAAAAAAATCCCTTAACGAAAAGCATATCAGAGTTATTTCAGAAAATGCTGATTGAAAATTCACATTCTCTATTTTTAGTGCCTAGCAACCTTATGCTTGGAATGAGTGATTCTCAAATCACATGCAGCTTTAAATAAAGATTCACATGACTACTGCAGAACTGGAGCTCCAGCTTGTCACAATATTAATTAATATTTTTAAAAGGTAGAACAGACATGAAGGAAAGAAAGCGGATAAAGTCAAAATGGAGAGCACATGTTTGCAAACAACAATTAGAAAAATATTGCTGCTCGTCAGCAACTTCCAGTTTTTTTCAGATCCAGCAACTTTATAAATCACAAAGCTGAAGAAAATGAATTACTGCGTCAACAAAACATTGAACGTTGTTGTTCATCCAAAACTTTATAAAAGTGGAACGTCATAGAAGTGTTGACAGAGGAATGTTGTACACACTTTCAACTCAGATCACTTCAACAAGCTTAAGATAAATTCTGAGACCTTCAACCTCAGAAAGAAACAGAGGATTCCCACCACTCCCCCTCCAGTTCCAATATTTCATTCTATTTTTAAGTCCTGCAGTTTGGTGTAATCACCTTTGTTTCAAACCCTATTCAGATGCATGGTTTCCTCATAATAGAACTTGTGTGTGATTGTGGAAAAATAACAGATGTCAGACTGGCAGTAACAAAATTAAAATGTGTTTTAGCAACCTTTCATTTTAGTAATACATTATCTTCAGTTTGGTCTGCATGAAACAATAATAATATATTAATTGTGGACCAGTCTGAATGATGTTTGCTTTCATTTCTGTATTTATTAGCAGGTTTGCAAGTACTGTTGGGGAGGGTTTAAAAGAATTTGGTAGGGGGATGTGAACCAGATTGATAGAGCTGAAGATGGGACAGTTGGTGTACAACTAAAATCAGCGTGTAGAGAGACTGTGAGGAAAGACAGGCAGATGACAGAGCAAAATGACTGTTGGTGGGATGAGTTAAATTGTAACACAGGGACAAAATCAAAAAGAGTGATGAATCCAGGACTGAAAGTGTTAGATTTCAATGCACGTAGTATATGCAATAAGGTGGATGATTTTTTTAGCACAGTTAGAGATCAGCAGGTATGATGTTGTGGGCTGAGTCGTGGTTGAAAGAAGATTATAGTTGGGAGCTTCACATGCAAGGATACACATTGTATTAAAAGTACAGGCAGGTAGGCGGAGGGGGTGGTGTGGCTCAGTTGGTTTAAAAAAAATCAAAACCTTAGAAAAAGGTGACATAGGATCAGAAGATGCAGAGTCTTGTGGGTAGAGTTAAGAAAGTGCAAGAGTATAAAGGCCCTGATGGGAGTTATACACAGGCCTCTGAATAGTATCTTGGAAGTGCACTACAAATTACAATGGAAGATAGAAAAAACATGACAAAAGGGCAATGTTATGATTGTCTTGCAAGATTTCAATGTGTAGATAGATTGGGGAAAATCAGATTGATGCTGATCTTGGATTCCAAGAGAGAAAATTTGTGAATGCCTATGAGATGGATTTTTAGAGAAGATTGTGACTGAGCCCACTAGGGGATCAGCGATTCTGGATTGAGTATTGTGTAATGAACTGGATGTGATCAGAGAGCTTAAGGTATAGGAACTCTTAGGAGAGAGTGATCATAATATGATAGAATTCACCCTACAATTTGAGAGGGCAAAGCCGTTATGAAATGGCAGAGCAAGACTCAATGAGCTGAATGGCCTAATTTTGCTCCAAAGTCTTATGGAATTATGTTAATTTTAAAATGGGCATCAAACTTCAATCAGTCTTGAAGCAGAATCTTGTACTCTATATGAACATGACTGGATTTGCCCCTCGCAAACAAACACACAAATGGTGTAAGGCTACACTCAGAGAATAAAGTTCATTTCAAATGTTTTATAGCCTGTGGCTTCTGTGAGGTTCATGTCAGATCATCAGACAACAACAGCACTTCCCTTGGCAGAAGATATGATGATAAGATTAGGACTGGTCCTAATATGCAATCAACAATTTAATGGCCACTTTATTAGGTACACCTGCTTGTTAATGCAAATATCTAATCAAGCAATCATGTGGCAGAAACTCAATGAATAAAAAAAAAAGCAGATATGGTCAAGAGGTACAGTTGTTATTCAGACCAGCCATCAGAATGGAGAAGAAATGTGTTTTAAGTGACTTCGACTGTGGAATGATCATTGGTGTCAGGGCTGGTTTTAGTATCTCAAAATCTGCTGATCTTCCAGGATTTGCATGCACAACAGTCTCTAGAGTTTGCAAAGATAGCGCGATAAACAAGAAACTATCAGTGAGCGTTTGTTCTGTGGGCAAAAATGCCTTGTTAATGAGTGTTCACAGGAGAACGGCTAGACTGGTTCAAGCAGACAGGAAGGCAACAGTAACGATTTACCACAATGGTGTGCAGAAAAGCATCGTTGAATGAAAAACACATGAAACTTGAATTAGATTGGTTTCAGCAGCAGAAGGCCACAATGGGTTCCATTCCAGTATCTAATAATGTACAATAAAAATACCAGCATTCTCTTTCAGTTTAAAGCAGAGAATGAAGCTTTGAGTATGTTTTCTTGTCAGTCTATGGAATAGTTCAATGACAATCTTACTGCTAAAGATTTTAAGCATTACTTTGACATTTGAAAGCATAAAATGAGCACCAACAGGCAAGTAGCCTCCAGTTTCTATGAATTACAACTGACTGCTTTGTAACTCAAAAGATTCCCAGTTCCAATCTTCTGTCACCTAATAGCAGGCAACATTCTATTTTTCCATTATCTATTTTGAACAAATCATTGTTTAAGGTCCAGAACTGTAGAATGTACAGTATTAGGTTTGATCTCTCCAGCAATTTTCATAATTTATTCATAAGTCAAATACAATTTGAGACCAAGGCTTTGGTAATAAAATATGCTTTACTTAAAATAGCTGCAGAATTGTATGCACATATGGAGTTCTAAATTCTATAACCTTTTCCTACCAAATCAGTAAGGGTTTACTGCACAAGTAACTGGTAATACCATTAAATATACTAATTCCTGAAACAGAAGCAAATTTATAGCTTTTATTTTAGATCTTAATTCCATTACAAAATGGATTACGTGCAAAACTTAAATGTTCATACACATGTGCTGCTAGATTTGAATGCCAACAGAGCAGATCATTTGTCTATGACCAGGGCATGGGTACTGCACTGAAAATTGACTAAGTTTCCAGCCAAACTGATCAAATGCTGAACAGCTTTCACATCTCCAAAATGAATTGGCCTCCATATAGAACTATTCTGCTCAGCGAGAACTAGAGACAAATTGTTTTCTCACACATCAACCATGAAATCAGTATGGGCCTTCCAAGGCCAAACTAGTTGAACAAGTATTCGGAAACAACAATCCAACTCTACCAAGAACAGTTGTTGCTTTTATTTTTAACCTGTAAAACAACGCAGATGGTGTATTGTGGTCAACAAAGTTATTTATAAAATCTTGTTGGTTCTGTAACAAGATTGTCCATACACTGGTGAGAAGAGGAAAAGATTAATTCTTGCATTTGGTCAAATTAAAGAAAAAGATCTTTTTCTAGCCCTCTTAGCAGGTCTTGCAATTTTCACTGAGTTAAAAAAATCAATAATATGTGGAGAGGATCATGGATGTAAAGAATTCTTCAACCTCATAAAAACTTTCAGTTCTGTCAACTCAGTTGTTTATGCAGAACCATTCTCAAATGTAATTGCCTTTTGGTGATAGAATGTGGTGTAGGAAACAATTTGCCAACAGAATTCAGCAGGTCAAGCAGCATTTGTGGGAGAAAAGGAAATGATGCTTCAGATTGTGTATCATTCTTGATGCACAGTTTAGACATGAAAATTTGACACAGCTTCCCCCACCACCTCCCCATCTCCCACAAACACACACACAAAATTTACATCTGATAATGGCATGCAATCTTTTTGTCTCATGTCAATGTGTCCACAACAGCCCCAGTTCTAGCTATATTATAGACTGTGGTCAAGCAATGCTGTGGGATTGCTCCAACGTATTCTCGATTTTTCTTGTTTTGGTATTACACCTCACATTCAGTAATTCTTTTTTGGACAAGAGTTAATCAGTAGGAAACCATTCAACTTTCATCAGAAGAGGACAGTTGCAAAGAATAATACCCCTCTGAGAATAAAATGTTTGAATCACTGTTGCTCTAAATGGAATGCTCATCATTTTTATATGGTGATAACTAGTTTTATATCCTCCAATAAATGACACTATTTCTACTCTTTGAAGATCAATTTTCTAGTAAGTCTGACCTATCATTCTCCAGAAAACAATATTGTTATTCTAGGTGTTAGATATAATGTTTTCCCTGAACTACTCAAAAACACTTATGTGCTTTGTTAATTCAGGAGAGCAACACTGTAATCACTGACCTAGACATGGCATCACCAACACCTCTATAGCTGAAGCATTGCCTTTCCAATTCTGTATTCAGTTCTGACTAATAAACAATTACATGCTATTAACTTTCCTAAATACTCTCTGAACATGCATAGAAACAGAGAAACATAGAAAACCTACTGCCCAATACAGGCCCTTCAGCCCACAATGCTGTGCTGAACATGTACTTACTTTAGAAATTACCCAGGGTTACCCATAAACCTTTATTTTTCTAAGCTCCATGTACCTATCCAGGAGTCTCTTAAAAGATCCTATCGTTACCGCCTCCACCACCGTCACTGGCAGACTATTGAAGGTACTCACCACTTTCCGCATAAAAAACTTACCCCTGACATCTCCTCTGTACCTACTTCCAAGCACCTTAAAAATGTGCCCTCTCGAGTTAGCCATTTCAGCCCTCGGAAAGAGCCTCTGACTATCCACATGATCAATGCCTCTCATCATCTTAGACACCTCTATCAGGTCACCTTTCATCCTCTGTCGCTCCAAGACAAAAAGGCCAAGTTCACTCAACCTGTTATCATAAGGCATGCTCCCCAATCCAGGCAGCATCTTTGTAAACCTCCTCTGTCCCTTTCTATAGTTTCCATGCTTGCTATGGCAATAACGCCTCCCGACACTGCCCCCGCACCTGTGTTCTGCACTTGGGTTTGTCCACGGCCACGCTCGTGTAACATAAACTCAATCTCATGGTTGATGAAGGCCAATGCACCGTATGCTTCTTAACCACAGAGTCAACCTGCGCAGCAGCTTTGAGTGTCCCATGAACTCAAACCCCAAGATCCCTCTTATTCTCCACACTGCCAAGAGTCTTACAATTAATACTATATTCTTCCATCATATTTGACTTACCAAAATGAACCACCTCACACTTATCTGGGTTGAACTCCATTTGCCAATCCTCAGTCCAGTTTTGCATCCTATCCTCTGACAGCCCTCCATACTATCCGCAACACCCCCCAACCTTTGTGTCATTAGCAAATTTACTAACCCATCTCTCCACTTCCACATCCAGGTCATTTATAAAAATCATGACGAGAAGGGATCCCAGATGGATCCCTGAGGCACACCACTGATCACCGACCTCCATGCAGAATGTGACCTGTCTACAACCATTCTTTACCTTCTGTGAGCAAGCCAGTTCTGGATCCACAAAGCAATATCCCCTTGGATCCCATGCCTCCTGCCTTTCTCAATAATCCTTGCATGGGGTACCTTATCAAATGCTTTGCTGAAATCCATATACACTACATCTATTGCTCTACCTTCATCAATGTGTTTGGTCACATCCTCAAAAAATTCAATCAGGCTCGTAAGGCACGACCTGTCTTTGACAAAGCCATGCTGACTATTCCTAATCATATTATGCCTCTCTAAATGTTCATAAATCCTGCCTCTCAGGATTTTCTCCATCAACTTAGCAACCACTGAAGTAAGACTCACTGGTCTATAATTTCCTCAGCTATCTCTACTTCCTTTCTTTAATAAGGGAACAACATCTGCAACTCTCCAATCTTCTGGAACCTCTCCTGGCCCCATTGATGATGCAAAGATCATTGCCAGTGGCTCAGCAATCTCCTCCCTCACCTCCCACAGTAGCCTTTGGTACATCTCATCCTCTTCCAGTGACTTATCAAACTTGATGCTTTCCAAAAGCCCCAGCACATTCTCTTTCTTAACGTCTCTATGCTCAAGCTTTTCAATCCACTGTAAGTCATCCCTACAATCATCAAGATCTTTTTTTATAGTGAATACTGAAGCAAAGTACTCATTAAGTACCTCTGCTATCTCCTCCAGTTCCATACACACTTTTCCACTGTCACACTTGATTGACCCTATTCTCTCATGTCTAATCCTCTTGTTTTTGGGGTTTTCCTTAATCCTGCCCACCAAGGCCTTCTCATAGCCCCTTCTGGCTCTCCCAATTTCTTTCTTAAGCTCCTTCCTGCTAGCCTTATAATCTTCTAGATCTTTATCATTACCTAGCTTTTTGAACCTTTTGTAAGCTCTTCTTTCCTTCTTGACTAGATTTACAACAGCCTTTATACTCTATGGTACCTATGCAGAACTCCACACAAATATCCCCTGAACATTTGCCACATTTCTTCGGTGCATTTCCCTGAGAACATCTGTTCCCAATTTATGCTTCCAAGCTCCTGCCTGATAGCCTCATATTTCCTCTTACTCCAATTAAATGCTTCCATAACTTGTCTGCTCCTATCCCTCTCCATGCTATAGTAAAGGAGATAGAATTGTGATCACTATCTCCAAAATGCTCTCCCGCTGAGAGATCTGACACCTGACTGGGTTCATTTCCCAATACCAGATCAAGTACAGCCTCTCCTCTTGTAGGCTTATCTACATATTGTGTCAAGAAATCTTCTTGAGCATGCCTAACAAACTCCACCCCAACTAAACCCCTTGCTTTAGGAACATGTCAATCGATATTTGTGAAATTAAAGTCTCCCACCCTGACAAATCTGTTATTATTACACCATTCCAGAATCTGCCTCACTATCTGCTCTTCGATATCCTTGTTACTATTGGGTGGTCTATAAAAACACCCAGAAGAGTTATTGACCCCTTCCTGTTCCTAACTTCCACCCACAGAGACTCAGTAGACAATCCCTCCTTGACTTCCTTCTTTTCTGCAGCCAAGACACTATCTCTGATCAGCAGTGCCACACCCCAACCTCTTTGGCCTCCCTCCCTGTCCTTTCTGAAACATCTAAAGCCTGGTACTCTCAGTAACCATTCCTGCTCCTGAGTCATCGAAGTCCCTGTAATGGCAACAACATCATACCTCCAAGTACTGATCCACGCTTTAAGCTCTTCTGCTTTGTTCATGATACTCCTTGCATTAAAATAGACACATCTCAAGCCATCGGATTTGAAGTGGGATGTAAACTGGGTTCATTTTGACATGCTTGTTAATAGAATTCTGTGTGAAGAGCAAAGCCTTTCAGAGTTCTCAGGCTTGTTGCTTATGGGCTTGGCCTAGAATAGTGACATTGGTCCAGTCGAATAGATGGGTTTTGCTGTCACAATGTATAGATATAAAGGAAAATTTACATCCCACTTCAACATCAAGTCTTCAGTCCAGAGCCAAGAACCAATTCACACCTGATTGTACGTGTCAATCAATGAGGACGAGGTTAATCCTACATAATGGTCGTTTAACACAAGTCGGCCAATGACCATCACCTAATCGGATTTTAATGAACCAATCACGGATTACATAATTGGTAGCCAATAGAAACAGCACATATACCCACACAATACACAAACGGACTAATCACAGGACACATAAAAATGAACAACTGTCATAGTCCGGTCCGTAAAGTCCATATTCCGGTTCACGGTCCGGTCCATCAACCCTTGCTCCAGGTTTTCCTATCTACCCTGTTTCTGTCCTTGTTAAGCAAACTGAAGTAGCTGATGCTAGTTGGGGCTGGCTGCATAAATACCTCCAGAGAGCAGGGTGTGGTTGCTGGATTGTTCTTGTCCTTACTCCTTGGATCCCTTCCTCTACTTTCTGTTTCCTCGCTTGAAGCCCTGCCTTGTCTTGCCAGTAACTCTCGCCTTGCCTGAAGTTCTGTCTCACCTTGCTTTGCCAGAATTCCTGCCTTATCTTGCTGGTAACTCTTGCCTCGCCTGATGTTCTTGTCTTGCCTTGCTTTGCCTTGCTGCCTGGTCCTGGAGCCACCCTGTACTTAGCTCCCTTCCTGTCCCTTGCCTCTTCCCAGGTAAGCCAGGCTGTCTTGCCGTTACCTGGAGTTGGTTCTGTCCCTTCCTGTCCCTTGCCTCTGTCGGGTGGTGATCCATGCCCTGCCCAGGAGGGGCCAAGCTTAGTCTCCAGCCTCCTGCCTCGCCTCAAGTCTCCAGTCTGTAGATTTCTGCCTCGTCCTGCCTGCCTGCCAAGCCTTGTCCTTGCCTAGTTCTGGGGTCCGAGCCAGAGGCATGACCCAGGTACTGGGTCCTTGTCCAGTCTCTGGCTCAGAGTCCAAGCCCGGGCTCCTAGCTCTCTTGTTCAGTCCTGTTCCAGGTTCCTGGTTTTCCTGTCCATGTCCTTGCCACTGCCCTGTATCCTAGTCCTGTCCCAAGTACTTCAGTGTCTGTGTCTTGCACTTGGGTCCGTTCCCAGCCACCGTCCTTATGACAACAAAGTAGATCACCAACATTTCATTCAAATTTACACTGATGATGTTGCCTAGCTAGGTAACAAAATGTCTGCAGGCTAACAAGCCAGCTCGGTGAGCCACTCAACAACAACACAATTAAACATATATGCTGGATCTTCTCCTTGGATTTTCTTTCCATTGAAATGCATCTATTTAGTGCATTTGTAAATATCATCTTGATAGGAATAATCATGGAATGGCAAGAAGAATGACAGAAAGACTGGGTGCCAAGAATCCATTCCTCTGCCTTTAATTTCTGTGATGGTAAGTCATTCACCACCAACTTGTCGTTATGTCTTTTTAGATTATAGGAATTGTTCCAGTGTTTTGGACATCCTTTTTGTTTTAGAAATCATTTGTACTTTGAAAACCTTCTTTAAATAGAAAACGTGTTTTAATTGTGTTTTGAGAATTTTGTCTGTTTTTAAATGTATATCAATAAAAATTAAATGAAGTGTGTTTAAATTTGCATACAAAAGGAATTCTGCAGATGCTGGAAATTCAAGCAACACGCATCAAAGTTGCTGGTGAACGCAACAGGTCAGGCAGCATCTCTAGGAAGAGGTACAGTCGACGTTTCAGGCCGAGACCCTTCGTCAGGACCTCTCCCTGAAACATCCACTGTACCTCTTCCTAGAGATGCTGCCTGGCCTGCTGCCTTCACCAGCAACTTTGATGTGTGTTGCGTGTGTTTAAATTTACTTTGTTAGCTGGAAGTATTTCCTCTTTGGTAGGAAGGGGGAACCGATCACTCAGATAGTGAGTATTGGCAGCTAAACTCAATATAGAGGATAAACAGGGAAATAGACATTGAAGATTGGGTGGCCACAGTATAATCTCCCTTTAGTTAAGGTACCCATGGCTAGGGTTTAAGATCTTTAAACGCAAACAACAGGAATTCTGCAGATGCTGGAAATTCAAGCAACATACATCAAAGTTGCTGGTGAACGCAGCAGGCCAAGCAGCATCTCTAGGAAGAGGTGCAGTCGACGTTTCAGGCCGAGACCCTTCGTCAGGACTAACTGAAGGAAGAGTGAGTAAGGGATTTGAAAGCTGGAGGGGGAGGGGGAGATGCAAAATGATAGGAGAAGACAGGAGGGGGAGGGATAGAGCCGAGAGCTGGACAGGTGATAGGCAAAAGGGGATACGAGAGGATCATGGGACAGGAGGCCTAGGGAGAAAGACTGGGGGGGGGGGGTGACCCAGAGGATGGGCAAGAGGTATATTCAGAGGGACAGAGGGAGAAAAAGGAGAGTGAGAGAAAGAATGTGTGCATAAAAATGAGTAACAGCTGGGGTACGAGGGGGAGGTGGGGCCTAGCGGAAGTTAGAGAAGTCAATGTTCATGCCATCAGGTTGGAGGCTACCCAGACGGAATATAAGGTGTTGTTCCTCCAACCTGAGTGTGGCTTCATCTTTGTTTGAGTTTAGAACTTCAGGATCAGCAAATTCAATACTATCACACACTTATTTCACTGTCACTGCATCTTGATTGACAGAATCTTTAACCTCCTTTCTCAGCTCAATTTAACTGAGTCTAATTTCATGTCCTCACAATTTCCTCTTTAATCTTAAATTGAAATTTTAATCTTCCTCTTTCAAACTAAATGCAAAGTTCAGTTATATTACGATTATTGCTACATAGCAGTACTTTAACAATAAGGTCATTAATTAATTTCATCTTATCACATATCATCAACATTACCATTGTCTGTCCCCTTTAGTTGGTTACAGAATGTGATAGCTTGAGAGAGATTCCAAAACATTCTGCAAACTCTTCATCTAGACTATCTTATTCCATCTGATTTATTTAGGTTTATGTGCAGACTCAAATTCCCTATAATTTCTAACCACTCAGTTTCTTTCTTGAAATAGTATTGATACTATTGATGTGCCTGCACATTAGCTTTAGATAGATAATTACTTTATTGATCCCAAAGGAAGTTTCGGTGTCACACTAGTATTACAAGTGCACAGATTATACAAATATAAGAAGTGAAATAAGAAAGAATAAAAGATAAGTTACTTCAGACAGTCTAACATGAGTCGGTCATCACTTCCCCAGCTACAGGCTGACTCGAAGGGCCTAAAGGTCAAACCTCACAGTACTCTTTGGAACAGTGGAGTTGTCTTAGTCTATTACTAAAAGTACTCCTCTGTTTAGCCAAGATGGCATGCAGAGGGTGAGATACGTTTTCCAGAATTGCCAAGATTTTCTGTAGGGTCCTTTGTTCCACCACAGCCTCCAGTGTGTCCAGTTTGACTCCTATAAAAGAGCCAGCCTTTCTAATCAGTTCATTGAGCCTGTTGGCATCACCTGCATTGACGCCATTGCCCCAGCGCACCACTGTATAGAAGAATGTACTGACAACAACAGACTGGTAGAACATGTTTTCCTTATATTTTATCTCTATTCATCTTGCCAAACTAATTTGTGTAACAGTCTAATTTGGTTGATATTTGTATCTGTCTCAAATAAAAAGAAACCAGAGCCATAGTGGTGTAATTGTCCTCGGTAAAGAATTTGAACATCCTCCCTGGGGAATACGTGGGTTTTCCCCTGGTGCACCAGTTTCCTCCTACAGTCCAAAGATGGGTTAATTGGTCATTTAAATTGTACGATGGGTTAAATCGGAGTTACTGGGCAATGCTGCTAGAAGGACCTATTCCATGCTATATCTCTCACTAAGTAAACAAAACAGCAACAGAAACAGCTTACTGGATACTCTCATTCCAGCCATGAACCATACGCTGATTCCATAGAAAATTGTATTAACTAGAATATGGGACAAAAAGAACAGTCTCAGAAAAAGACCATACTTGTGGAAAAGGTACTTTGCGTGGGTTAGACATAAGCTTATTCGAGATTCAAGTTTTGAGATCATTTAATGAAATTTCCAGGACACATGTTGAAAAGAGATTAAAATAATTGTTGCTCTGGATCTGATGTTGCACAGAAAACATTAAGATAAAGAACAAAATAATAATAAAGAATGCAATAAATATACAAACATATGGTTGTTTTTATACATTGATTGCATGTCCATAAAGTGATGCTAGGCACAGAGTATCTGCACATAAGGTGACTGATAGGAAATTATAAAGTAGCAGTGTTTGATAGTGGGTTACTTGATGGAGGTGTTGATCAGTCATACTGCTTGAGGAAAGTAAATGTTTTTTGAGTCTGGCGGTACTGGTGAGGATGCTAAATAGCTTCCTCCCTGATGGGAGTGGGACAAGCAGACCATGAATGGGGTGTTGAGATCCTTAATGACATTACTGGACTCTATCTGGCACCTTTCTGTATGGCTGGTAGGCTGGTGTTGGTGATGTGTTGGCAGTTTTAAACATTCATGGTAAGGCCTTCCTGTCTGCCATTGTCATGATTCCTGCAGCTTGCCATAGAGCATTGAGCTGCTTGGGTTTTTGAACATCTGTACTTATCAATATTTTAACTAGAGTCATTAAGTCCGTGTGTTCTCGGTTTAATCTCATCATACTAATTGTAGCTGGCACATGTTTCTCTCATTCTATAGATTAAAGAGGTCTCCCATTCAGTGTCTGAGGGGGATCATTGTGTCAGAGTGGATAAATTGCTGCGTGGCGTTACTTAGTCGCTCCTCTGAGGCTCTGATTCTGACGTTTAACCTCTTGCTTCCATCTCATCCAGGGGATCCCGTTGTTCCTCTGCACTTGGGTCCGTCCTTCATGAGTGCATCATGACAGCCACAGTGCAGTTTCCATACCGTGCAGCTTGTTGGGATGCTTTCCGCAGCACACCTGTGGAATGGTATGAGTATTGATGTGCAAAGTCCAGCTCTCTTCAGGCTACTCAAAAAACAGGTGTTGATGAGCTTTCTTGACTGTATAGGATATGTTCTGGGAGGATGAGAGGTGTATGTGATGTGCACTCACTAGAGTTTGAAACTGCTGTGCCGCCAATGTAAAGAGGTGTGTGAGTGGTGAGTTCTCTTGTAGTCGATCTAATTTGTCTCATTGACATAGGGGAAGAGGTTATTTGCTGGGCACCAGGTAATTGCAATTCAATTTGGAAGTCATAATTAGAAAGCAAAATGTTACTGATGCAGCAAACATATTTTACAAATTAAAATGATAAAAATGCACAATTGGTCAGGCAGCATCTGAGAAAAGAAAATCAGTTGAAACAATAACTATGATGCATGATTTTTGCCCCTTTTCTGTGAGTGCTGCTTGACTTACTGAGTGTTTCTAGCAGTGCTAGAAGTTTGTTAAATAAAAGCAGATTTATCATGTTTTTATAGAAGTATTGAAGAGCACTTTTTTCTGATTGTAGGCTTATCGTACTTATAGTTGTAAGTACATTTATTATCAATATATGTACGCAGTATACAACCGTAAGATTCTTCTTCCCACAGACAGCTTAGAAACAAAGAAACACCATGGAACCTGTTCAAAGAAAACATCAGACAACCAACATGCAAACAAAAAGAACAAATAGTGCAAATGACAAAAAAAAGTGGAAAAACACACAGAATATAAAACCTCAAACCACAGAGTCCTTGGAACAACCTGAAGAAGAAAGCCCTTAACTCTGGGTGGAGCCATCAGGCCGCCGTCATGATGGCGTTTTTTAGCAGGCTTTCTTAGTTTTACGAGGCTGAGTTGCTAGCTCAACGCTCAACCCAGCATGGATGGAAAGCATGGAAGGGAGCCGGCTGGATTCGAACTCGGGAGCCTTCGCTCCGATGTCCGGCGTTGATGCCACTATGCCACCAGTCGGCGATTGGAACGATCTGGGAATGTTAAATTTAGTTAAGGTCAGTCTAAAGTAGTGCTGAGTCATTCAGCCACAGACAGTTCATCCTGATCAACATTGCACAGAAAAACTGTAAAGTAAAAGTAATCAGAAACATATATAACATGAACTACAAAGTCCAATCTACAAACTATGTTAATTAAACCTTGTCCGCGATGCAAGACTCTGGCAACATTGGGCGAGAGGGAGAGAGAAGCCAGTCAAATGCAGGCACCTTCCTTGGGGGGGTGGGGGGAGGGAGACTGGTCACACACAGGCAGATGGTGCTGAACATCAGCTCATCTTCCGCTCTCTCCCTCATTGACTTCAATCTTCCTTGATGCTTTAATCAGTGAGACTGGCGATAAATGGAGCCAATCATGACCCTATCTCCACGTTTCTGGCCTCCAGGCCACACACTCTACTCCAAACCTCACTGAATTCCCTCAGATTCAGTCTGCTCAATCGGACTGAAAATACGCCATCAAAATGTAAAGGAAGGATCAGATAAAATCTAGGCACTTAGACCATAAGACAAAGGAGCAGAAGTAGGCCATTCAGCCCATCGAGTCTGCTCTGCCATTTTATCATGAGCTGATCCATTTTATCCTATTTAGTCCCACTGCCCCGCCTTCTCACCATAACCTTTAATGCCCTGGCTACTCAGATACCTATCAATCTTGGTCTTAAATACACCCAATGACTTGGCCTCCACTGCTGCCTTTGGCAACAAGTTCCATAGATTCACCACCCTCTGATTAAAAAAATTTCTTCGCATTTCTGTTCTGAAAGGGCGCCCTTCAATCCTGAAGTCATGCCCTCTCGTACTAGACTCCCCCATCATGGGAAACAACTTTGGCACATCCACTCTGTCCATGCCTTTCAACATTCGAAATGTTTGAGGTCTCCCCTCATTCTTCTAAACTCTAAGGAATACAGTCCAAGACCGGGCAAATGTTCCTCATATGTTATCCCTCTCATTCCTGGAATCATTTTAGTGAATCTTCTCTGTACCCTCTCTAACGTCAGCACATCCTTCCTTAAATAAGGAGACCAAAACTGCCCGCAGTACTCCAAGTGAGGTCTCACCAGCGCCATATAGAGCCTCAACATCACATCCCTGCTCCTATACTCTATTCCTCTAGAAATGAATGCCAACATTGCATTCGCCTTCTTCACTACTGACTCAACCTGGAGGTTAACTTTAAGGGAATCCTGTATGAGGACTCCCAAGTCCCGTTGCATCTCAGAACTTTGAATTCTCTCTCTATTTAAATAATAGTCTGCCCATTTATTTTTTTTCTGCCAAAGTGCATAACCATACACTTTCCAACATTGTACTTCATTTGTCACTTCTCTGCCCATTCTTCCAATCTATTCAAGTCTCTCTGCAGACTCTGTTTCCTCAGCACTACCGGCCCCTCCACCTATCTTCGTATTGTCAGCAAACTTAGCCACAAAGCCATCTATTCCATAATCCAAATCGTTGATGTACAATGTAAAAAGAAGCGGCCCCAACACTGATCCCTATGGAACATCACTGGTAACCGGCAGCCAACCAGAATAGGATCCCTTTATTCCCACTCTGTTTCCTGCCAATCAGCCAATGCACTATCCACATATGTAACTTTCCTGTAATTCCATGGGCTCTTATCTTGTTAAGCAGTCTCATGTGTGGCACCTTGTCAAAGGCCTTCTGAAAATCCAAATGTACAACATTCACTGCATCTCCCTTGTCTAACCTACTGGTAATTTCCTCAAAAAATTGTAATAGGTTTGTCAGGCAGGATTTTCCTTTAAGGAATCCATGCTGAGTTCTGCCTATCTTGTCATATGCCTCCAGGTACTCTGTAACCTCATCCTTGACAATCGACTCCAACAACTTCCCAACCACCGACGTCAAGCTAACAGGTCTATAATTTCCTTTTTGCTTCCTTGCCCCCTTCTTAAATAGCGGAGTGACATTTGCAATCTTCCAGTCCTCCGGAACCATGCCATAACCACTTAAGTAGGTTATGCTACTATACTGAGCTGATCTGAAATTCAAGAGATTAATATCCTCATTTTGTGTTGTTATGATGTGCTTCATGATTCTATGAAGTCCAATTTCTCACCTATACCTGCTGATTCCATTAGGGTGTAAGACTCTGTGATACTTGAATAGATTCAATAATGGAGCATGAGAAAAACTCTAGAAATTAACTTCTGATGATGTACAACTTTAGAGGAAAGCAAATCCCTCCCTATCTGAATTTTAAGTCATCAACTCTTTATCCTGAGACACTTCCCAAGTTCAGGATTCTCCAGGAAAAATAACCTCCCAAAACCCATTTTCAATCTATCTCAGACATATCAGCTCACGAAAGCAGAGAAAGTATAGAGTTGAGAATATTAGCATTGTTCTCTCCAACATCAAGGACCAGTGTTTGTGCAGATGAAAATTCTACCACCTGCTTACAAACATCTGCTTATCCAGCATGCTTTAGTTGGAATACTTTCCGGCAAGTTCCATATTTAGCATCACATCATTAGTTTGGCGTCTTTTAATCTTTTACAAAATTGATGTTAAAAACACTGGCATCAAATCTTAATACTGTCAGTGAAAGTCACGTTGTTGTTATATTGGGGAAAAAAATCTGAGTGTATAAGTTTACTTCACTTTCAGTCACTAAATTGGATTTCTTTTATCAACAATTATCAGTTTGTATTTCACATGAATGCATACACCTGCATAATGCTGTTAACAATGAAGCCACTTCATCAGATCAATATATAATGAATAAGTTAGTGGTTCAAATGAAGGTCAATGAGCACTTGCTGAAATGCCTGCCAATTTTCAAGTGTTCTTCTACTGAAAATATAACACTTTTTCTGTGAAGTGCACAAGACCTTTTAGTCACATTATCGCAAATGAATTCAAGTATGAAATCTGACAGCCACCTTTTAAAACCAAGGTACTTTTAAGTGCCTATTTTCTTACTTTTTTTTTGCTGACTTGAATATTTCACTACTTAAAATAAGTGAGTACATCCTGTACAATAAAACCCTCAATGTGGTTGATAAACATTTGAGTTGCATGTGGTGATGAGGGAGGAGCGTGTCCTTCCAAAGTCTTCCCCAAACATTATATTGACCCCCAGTTTCTAGAATGGCTGACAAGTGCATGAGCAGACTTCAGGATGTTGAGTCTCTGATCAGTAATACATGCCCTCCAATAGCTTGGGAATCATTCAGAGGGACCTTTAGGGAAGTGAATATTTATGTTTTTATAAAATCATCTATTTGATTGCTAAAGTTACATTAAAACTCAACGGTGTTTTGGTTTGTCAAATGCTTCACATCATACTCTCCTTAATACCTCAGTCAATGGCTCTGGCCTGGGAAAATCTTGAATCAGTCATTTGAGCTTTCCTTACTGTCTGAAATATTTCATGAGAATTATCACTAGGAGTAGGTTATGCATACTGTCGTGTTTGTTCTGTCATTTGACATGATTGTGACTGATATTGAACTTCAAATACATTCACATGATCCAGCCCCACATATTTTGATTTTCCTGGATTCAAAAATCTATCACCTTCTGTCTTGAATGAATGCATTACTTGAGTGGAAGACCACGGCTCTATGGGACAGAGAGCTCCAAAAATTTGTAAACAATTGAATGAAGAAATTCTTCTGGGCCTTTGTTCAAAATAACCAGCTCTGTATCCTCAGAGTTCTCTTATTTTTAAGTCATGGGACGTTATATAAAGGAAATTGACCACTGTAGAAAACAACTTCTGAAATATATTTGTCTGTATAACACTAACAATGAAGGCTATTTCATGTCTAACTTAGAAAAGCGAGGAGGAGAAGATAGTGAAACGGCGGCAGCGCGCGCGGCCTCTCCGTTGATTATGTCTGTTATCTGTCAAGTAGGGGACCATGCACAATTCTGATTTGATTACGTATATGTAACACCCAAACATTAAGATTAACTGCTTTATTTAGATAAATGAACAGACTGTAAATGTAAGGCTTGGCTTCAGATTGAGATTTTTTGGGATAAATTTTGCTTCAGTCGGAATGTCAATTAAAGTATTTAACTTTTCTTGATTTATTTCTGGGAAATGAAGTAGGACAGATAACTAATTGTAAAAATAAATCAATTGCAAGACAGTAACTACAAAATAATTAGGTTGAACTCAATAATAAAAAAGTGTAATTAATTGCCATGGGTACTGATAGTGCATGAGCTTGAATGAGGTAAAATACAAAGAAAGGCAAATAACACTGGAAATCTTTAACTTTCAGTTCCCATCAGATTAAAAAAAGATATATAAAATTCAATGTCCTCTAAAAGAGCTTAAAACTAAACTTGAAAATAAAAAGGAAGCATGTGGCAAAGCAAAATGTGAAAATGTCAAAGAGAACTATGAAAAACAAAGCCTATACAATAAAGATCTGCAAAAATGGGGAAGCCAAAAATAAATATAAGAACAATGAACCAGACATGTAATATAAAATTGTAAGGATTGATTAAAAGCCTTTAAAGAATAGTCAATGAGACAGTAAGAATCTTCAAATACAGTGTGAATTAATTGAAGGGATGCAGTTACTTAACAATAGCAAATTATATAAAAAAAGATTAGAAATGTTTAGAAAATGGTGGAGAAGGAACCAATAAAATAACCTTTTAGACTCAACATGTTTCTAACCTATGTATTAGTGAATTAATGTTACAGGTTCCTTATTAACCTCCATGGAGGAGGAGGAGAAGATGGTGGCGTGATGCAGCATGCGCGGCCTCTCCAGTGAATGATATCTGCAATCTGTCAAGTAGGGGACTGTGCACAATTCTGATTTGATGGAGACAGACATGAGAGTACGGAGGAATACCTGGAAAACTTCTGAAATGCCTGCTTCGCTGCCGCTGCTACTGTGTGGTAACCAGAATCTCCGGAGCAGAAGGCCCCGAGTCCTCGGCTTTGCTTGTTTCGACGGCCGGGGCTAGGTCGAAGGCACTCGGCAGAGGATGGCGCTCGGGAGGCTTTATCAGAAAGGCTGGTCAGAGTCTCAAAGTTTTCAGATGGGCGGACTCAGTTTCGGCTGTGGTTGGCTGCTTCCAAAGTATCGGCAGTTGTCAGTGCTTTGGAGGTTTATGGCAAGGAGTTTCTCCTTTTGCCACCTGCTATCGGGGACTCGGGAGTCGATCGGGACTTGAGACTTTTTTTTACCATACCCATGGTCTGTTCCTTATCAAATTATGGTATTGTTTGCACTGCTGTGACTATATGTTACAATTATGTGGTTCTGTCAGTGTTAGACTTTGGTTTGTGCTGTTCTCTGTGATATCACTCTGGAGGAACATTGTATCATTTCTTAATGCATGTATGCATTTCTAAATGACAATAAAAGAGGACTGAGTGTTCTCATAATCTAATCTAAATTCAAATTGCAGGTATCATCAGTTGAATTAACATCTCATTTAATCTTTAAATGGAAGTCCCTCATTTTGATATATTTGCATTTCATCAAATTTACTTCCTTGTCCAATAGAGAACACTATTAATGACATGGAACAATTCAATGTATAAAGTGATAGATAATTATTTGTCTGCTACTAGTTTTATGCATCTGTAACTTGCAATGCCCATCAAACTAGGCTACCTAAATCCTGCACAAAGATTTAATTTTGAAAATAATTGACCACTATGAAAGTGTCCCATTTACATTATTTCAAGCCATGCAGAAAATTACTTCGTGCTTCAAAAAAATTAAACCGTGTAACCCAATCACTTCTCACTTGGAGATAGGAAAGGGACATTTTATTTTTAATTGTAAAGAGCAGAATTCCTTTTTTTTTAATGGAGATTTTTTTATTGAAGCAAAAAAAATCGTATTTTATAAACAGACACACAAGAAAAAAAACAAAAAACAGACAAAATACACCCTCCCACCACAACCCTGGTATGGTAAAAATTTCTTCCTTGTTCACAATTGAAAAATAGCAAAAATAAAATTTGATCAAGTAAGGTATGAGGTCCTAATGTGTATTAATGAAGTATAATATATGACTACACTAAGCAGAGCAGTAGAAGCAAAGGAGCCCCATATTTTTTTCATATCTTGCTGGTTTCCTTCTCACACTATACAAGATCTTTTCAGGTTTACTACAGGATGTTAACTCATTTAACCACTGAGGGAGGAAATTCAGATTTCCAGTTTTGTAGGATACACTTTTTCCCTGGCTGTAGCTGCATAAAGAGTAGAATTCCTTACAAAATTGACAAATGTACATTTCCTCACTGAAATGCAACAGTAGACACAAACCCTCAACTCTTGCATGTATGTGTATGTATAATAAACTTAAGAAATATTTAATCTTTATCTATCTTTCATGCTGCATACTTACAAGGATAATTTTGACTGCTTGTGTAGACATAGAACAAAAAGGAAAATGGAGGAAGTGCAATGCAGCATTCTAAGCACACTTTTATTAATGATTTTGTGTCAATTCAGTAATTTTCAAATGTACCAAAATGCAGCCAGTTAAGAAATATGGGTCACAAATGTAGGCTGTAGGAGTCCTGTATTAAACTACTCCCTGCGATAGAGTATAAGATATAAATCATGTGGTCAACAGCTGGATGCTGTGCATTGCTGTCTAGATCTTGCCTACCTCTGTGGACTAAGCACACAGGGAGATATAGAATATAGAACATACAGTTCAACTACTTCAGCTAAGCGTTATGCTGACCTTTAAACTTCAAGATCTATCAAGTTCTTCCCTCCACCATAACTTTTTTTTTTCTTTCATCCATGTGCCCAAGAGTCTCTTAAATGTCCCAAATGCATCTACCGCCATTCACAACACACTGGAGGAACTCAGCAGGTCGGCTAGCATCCGGGGAAATGATCAGTCAATGTTTCCAGCCGGAACCCTTCTGGAACGTTGACTGATCATTTCCACTGATGCTGCCTGACCTGCTGAGTTCCTCCACTGTGTTGTGAGTGTTGCTTTGACCCCAGCATCTGCAGAGTATTTTGCATCTACCACCATACCTGGCAGCATGTTCCTTGCATCCACCACATTAAAAAAAATACTACTGTACCTCTAATATTCCTCCCTATATATTTTACTCTAATCACCTGAAAAGTGTGCCATCTTGTACTAGCCATTTCTGCCCTGAGAAAAAGGTGCTGGGTGTCCACTCTATCTACGCTTTTTATCATCTTATACAGTTCCATCAAAACACCCCTCATCATCCTTTACTATAAAGAGGAAACTCCTAACTTGTTCAACCTTTCCTCATGCTCTCTAATCCAGGCTGCTTCCTAGTAAATCCTCTGCATTTTCTCTTAAAGCATATATTCCCAATAATGAGGTGACTGGCACTGAACACAATCAGTATCAGAATCAGGTTTATTATCACTGGCATGTGATGTGAAATTTGTTAACCTGGCAGCAGCAGTTCAATGCAATACATAATAAAGAAGAGAAGGGAAGATAAAATAAAAACAATAATGAATAAGTAAATAAATTACAGTATATGTATATTGACTAGATTAAAACACGTGCAAAAAAAAAACAGGAATACTGCATATTTTTAAAAAAGTGAATTCAATGTCCATTTCGGAATCGGATGGGAGAGGGGAAGAAGCTGTTCCTGAATTGCTGAGTGTGTACCTTCAGGCTTCTGTACCTCCAACCTCATGGTAACAGTGAGAAAAGGGAACACCCTGGATGCTAGAGATCCTTAATAATGGACGCTGCCTTTCTGAGACACCGCTCCCTGAAGATGTCCTGGGTACTTTGTAGACTAGTGCCCAAGATGGAGCTGACTTGATTTACAACCCTCTGCAGCTTCTTTCAGTCATGTGCAGTAGCCCACCCCATACCAGACAGTGATGCAGCCTGTCAGAATGCTCTCCATGGTACAACTATAGAAGTTTTTGAGTGTATTTGTTGACATATCAAATCTCTTCAAACTCCTAATAAAGTATAGTTGCTGTCTTGCCTTCTTTATAACTATATCGATATGTTGGGACCAGGTTCAATCCTTAGAGATCTTGACACCCAGGAACTTGACTCTTCACTTCTGATCCCTCTATGAGGATTGGTACGTGTTCCTTCGTTTTACCCTTCCTGAAGTCAACAATCAGCTCATTCGTCTTACTGACATTGAGTGCCAGATTGTTGCTACGACATCACTCCACTAGTTGGCATATCTCAATCCTGTACGCCCTCTCGTCACCACCTGAGATTCTACCAACAATGGTTGTATTATCAGCAAATTTATAGATGGCATTTGAGCTATGCCAAGCCGCACAGTCATGTGCATATAGAGCGTAGAGTAGTGGGCTAAGCACACACCTGTGAGGTGTGCCAGTGTTGATTGTCAGCAAGGACGATGCGCTATCCCTATTTCGCAGAGATTGTGGTCTTCCAGTTTGGAAGTCGGTATCCAATTGCAGAGGGAGGTACAGAGGCCCAGGTTCTGCAACTTCTCAATCAGTATTGTGGGAATGATGATGTTAATTGCTGAACTATAGTCGATGAACAGCATCCCGACATAGGTGTTTGTGTTGTCCAGGTGGTCTAAAACCGTGTGAAGAGCCATTGAGATTGCATCTGCCATTGACCTATTGTGGTGCTAGGCAAATTGCAATGGGTTCTTGCTGAGCAGCAGTTCAGTTTTGTCATGACCAACCTCTCAAAGCATTTCATTACAGCAGATATGAGTGCTACTGGGCAACAGTCATTAAGGCAGCCCACATTATTCTGGTATAATCGTTGCCTTTATGAAGCAAGTGGGAATTTCCACCCATAGCAATGAGAGGTTGAAAATGTCCTTGAATACTCCCGCTAGTTGTTTGGCACAGGTTTTCAGAGCCTTACCACGTACTCCATCTGGACCTTCCGCCTTGCGAGGGTTCACTGTCTATTCCAGTTGTGGTATAACCACAATTTTATAAATCTGCAACATTACCTCATGGCTCTTGAACTATTGTAGGCCATCACAGCATTCTCCTTAAACATGCTATCAACCTGCACAGCAAATTTGAGGGAGCTACGGAGTAAACCCCAAGAACCTTCTGTTCCTCCATACTGCTAAGAATCCTGTCATTAACCTTGTACTTTTCCTTCATGCTTCACCATCCAAAATGTATCACTTCACACTTGCTTTTGAATTGAACTCCACCTGCCACTTTTCAGTCCAGTTCTGAATCCTATCAATGTCCTGTTGTAACCTACGACAATGTTCTACACTATCCACAAAGCCACCAAACATCATGTCATCTGCAAACTTACTAATTCACTCTTTCACTTCTACAGTCAAACAAATTATTAAAATCATAATGAGCAGTGGCCCCAGGCCAGATCTCTGCAGAAGACCACTGGTCATCGAACACTCGGCAGAATATGTTCCATATCCAAAAGTCCTCTTCCTTCTGTCAGCAAGCCAATTCTGAATCCAGGCTGCCAAATTTCTCTGTAACCTATGCCTCCTGACTTTCTGAATGAGCCTACCATGGGGAAACTTGTTTAATGCCTTACTAAAATCCATATACACCATATCCACTCCTTTACCTTCATCAATTTGTTTTGAAATTTTCTTGAATAATTTAAAAAGGCTTGTGGGTCATGGCCTGCTCCACACAAAATGATGCTGACTATGCTTCTCCAAATGCTCATTAATTCTATCTCTAAGAATCCTCTCCAATACTTTCCTTTGATCTGATGTAAGATGCACTGGCCTGTAATTCCCAAGATTAGGACTACTATCTTTCTTGATCAAAGGTATAACCTATTCTACCCTCAGATAGAACCAGGAACTATTTGTAGAAATGTTTCTTGTTTCACTTAAAAGTACATTTTTCATTCATTTTAATAACTAACTACCTCCCAGCAATAGAGATTGAATGACAGTCAGTGCTGCAGTGCTTTCAAAAGTTCACAATTTTTCAAAGTTAAAAACGCCTAACTTATAAATGATAATTATCTTTGGTTAAACACAATCATAATGAATGAAGTCGAGATGATTAATTTTTGACAAAATATAAAAATCAGGACAAACTTACATAAACGTCCCACAATTGTTTAAATGCAATTATTGAAAATTGAGCAAATTTTAGTGCAAAATGCTGTGAAACTAAGTGGTGTATCTACTGAGTATTGATTTTGATGAATAAGAGGCTAATTTCATTTCAAATTTTAAAAATTTTAGGTTATTTTAATTTTGTAATTTTTTTTATTACCTGTGCCGGACAAGTAGTACTGAACAAGCCTTTAGACTGTCAGGTATTTAAATAATCACCCAGAACAAGTTAACCCAAGTTAACAAGTTAGCTGACTCAAAACCAGTTTCTGTAGGTCCTGCTTGGACTGAACATGTTTTACTACTTGTGATGGTTAATGAATTCAGTGTTTACGACGGGTGGACTTCAGAGAAAAGGGTACTTTGCCATGGTGGGAACAGGTGCAGCTGAGAGGTGTTGGAGGTAGTGCAGCCAACTTGCTGCTGCAGTGACCTAGATTTGATTTTGATCTCTAGTGCTAATTATGTGGAGTTAGCACATTTTCCCTGTGTTCTTGTGCATTTTTCCAGGTGCTCCAAATAACTCCAACCTTCCAATGACATGGAAGTTGGGTTACTGGTATTAAACCTTGTATCAGTATGTTCAAATGGGAATGTTTAAGCGAGTACATTGCAGGGAAATAAGTTTGTTGATGGAATTGCTCTGAGAGCTGGCATATATTCAATAGGCTGAATGAGTTCCTGTGTTGTATGAAATAGTTTGACAGGATGGGTGATGTTTTATAGCTGTTGTATTTGGGAAATGATGGAGATTTTTGTGATTCCTGATAATCACTTCCGCAGGAGGTGTATGGAATTTGGGGAACTTTGCCTCAGAATTAATGAGCTGGAGTTCTGGGGAAGAGGAAAGTACTGGGTTTCAACCTGAAGTGTCAACAATTCCTTTCCTCTATAGATGCTCTGTAAACTGCTGAGTTCCTTCAGAAGATAATCTGTCGCTGATCTTTCTCTTGTGTGATTTCATGTCACTGAAATGCTTCGCATTATAACTGTATTATTAGAAGAGGGCACTGCTGGAAAGTGTCCAGTATTTAGCTATTTTATAGGAGGAATGTGATTGAGTGTTTAGACAATGGAAATGTAGAGTGTTTCTATTGCTGCAGCCTATTATCATGAGGCAGAATGATTTGTAAGCTAAAGCATATGTTTGATCCAAGAAATAAGAAGTGCACTCACTGATACTAATAGAAATTGAAGCAGGTGGCAGCTGATCTCAAATGACAAAGTTAGTGAAGCGTCGTCTTTAAAAAAATCAAGTTGGGTGTTGAAAAAGGTATTTCAATTGCACCTTTACTGTTGTAAGTATTGGTTTGAATTTCTAGTGATGTGACTTTTCTAAGACACTTCTCACACTATCCCAACCTTATCTTCCAATTAGAGGTTGAGTTGTAGGCAGGTTAGTCTCTGCCACTTCAATGATTCTATCCAGTGTAATGAAATCAATACAATGTGGTTGTAATCCTCAATCATGCTGATAGATGTGTGGTTGTTTTGTTGAGTAAGGCTGAACAAGATCTGGAATGTTTTTTTTGTTTTGTGTATCCTTCTATTTGTTGAACCAGGTAATACCTGAAAATTATTTTTTTCTCTTTTCCTTTGATCTAAAGAACTTTGGGAACTTGCAGTACACTGCAATGTCTTAGGCACGTGTATATAGCTAGGACACTTAAGGCTTTTGCACAGTGCTGTATTTGTCAACGTGAAGTTGAATGTGTGTTTGTAAATCTGGTGGGAACAAAGGATGTAGGAATGAGGAGGGTGGAGAACCATGAGTGGGGTGTGGGACAGGTGGCAGAGGAGTGCCAGGGGCAGGGGGTGTGGTGCAGGTGCAGCCACACCCAGTCCATAGACACCAGTCAAGGTTACTTGATTCCAAACAATTGGTTTATTGACCATTACAGAATGCACCTCTGCTGCTTCCGGCTCCCTCTACTCTCCCTTCCCACTTTCCCAACCATGGTTTCTCTCTCCCTGCCTCCTACACACTCAGTTCACAATAGAGACCCATATCATCATTCACATTTGTCATGAATTATTTTTACAGAGGCTCTTTGAAAAGTTTTAGGCACCCTGCCTAAGACTTTTTCACAGTACTGTGTTGTAGATCCACCAATCAATATATTACTCAAAAACAGATTAACTATTATGCTTCCAAAAAGCTGTGTGTACCCTTTGTTTCCTCTGCTCCAGCATAGATTAAAATTTAAAATTTAATTGTCTATAAAGAACATTGATCCTTCAGTACTGGAACAAAGTAATAGTGATCACAGTCATAAGTATAATGCAAGTAGAGTAGAGGCTAAGCAGACAGTTTTGTTGCATCTGTGCTGAAGGAGATTTTGGAGGAGATGTTTTTGCCAATTGGAATTGACTGGGGTCTGTAAGTGAGGAAGTCGAGGAACCAATGGCACAAGGAGGTATTGAGGCTAAGGGCTTGAAGGCTATTGATTAGTTTTGAGAAGTTGGTGGTACTGAATGCCATCAAGTTGTAGTCAATAAACATGAGAAAGCCTGCAGATGTTGCATATCCAAAGCAACACACACACAAAATGCTGGCAGAAGGAACTCAGCGGGTTTGGCAGCATCTGTGGAAATGAGCAGATGGTCGACGTTTCAAGCCAAGACCCTTCTTCAGCATGGTGAAGGAAGGAGAAAGGTGGGGCAAGGGGAAAGAGGTGAGCTAGAAGGTGATAGGGCAAGCCAGGTGGGTGAGGAAGTTCAAGAGTTGGAGAAGATGGAATCTGATAAGAGAAGAGAGTGGTCTGGAGAAGGGGACACAATGGGAAGTAATAGGCAGGTGAGAAGAGGTGAAAGGGCAGCATAGGGAATACAGGAAAGGGGGGGAATTTTTTTACTGGAAGGAGAAATCAATATTCACATCATCAGGTTAGAGGCTTCCAGATGGAATATAGGGTGTTGCTCCTCCACCCTGAGGTCGAGGATAAAGAGCATCCTGACGTATGCATTTTTGCTGTCCAGATGTTCCAGGTTTGAATAAAGAGCCAATGAAAGGGCATCTACTGTGGACCTGTTGTGAGGCTAGGCAAATTGGAGTGGGTCCAAGTTGCATATCAGGCAGAAGTTGATGTGTTTCATCATGAACCTCTCAAAGCACTTCATCACACAAATGTAAGTGGTACTGGATGATAGTAATTGAAGCAGGTCAACATGTTATTCTTAGGGACCATAATTAGAGCTGTGTATAATTGAAGCCTGCTTCTGGTTGAGTAAGACTGAATGATTTTGTGGGGCACTCTCATCCACAACTGTTTTTTTTTATATAAGGTCCATGACAACTGGTGTATTGATTCAGATCCTCCGAGTTCTTGAACATGGCTCAGTTCACCAACTGAAAGCAAACCCTTGCCCTTATTTCTGAAGCCATGCTCTTTAGCCTCTGCCTGTATACAGATTGAAGAAGTACAACCAACTGATCGAATGCCCCAAAGTGCAGTCCAAGCTTGGAATGGTTGGCTTTACTGCAGTATAGCAGTGGTATACTTACTTATAAGAAACTGGATTACATCTAGTTTTGATAGTTAAAAAATATATTGTATATAATACTAACACCCACCTGGTTCCCTTGTCTTTTTTTTGAAATTTGTAAAATATATTGAAAGTATCGTTCTGATGATTTATATGCAGAATTGTGTAATGCATCATGGTTCTGTACTTGAATGTTGTACAGCCACTTGTCACTAGGAGAAGCATCAAACTATAAATGGCTTCACCCTATGGTGACCACAGACCACTTGTGGAGGTTAGGGAAACCATGAATGTGAGGGAATATGATGATGTGCAGGCACCTTTCATGTGATAGTTTGCACAAATCAAGTCTTGTGTTTGAGAAGCCCCGCAAAATGGTGTGATGTGGGAATACGGATAACACACAGCTTTAATTTGTGTTATATAAAAATTATTTGAACAACAAAGAAATAACCGTGATAGACTTCCCATTATCCAGAGTGCAGACAACAAAAGGTGGAAAATATTTTGTGCAAGGCATCAATATTGCCTTGCAGACTCTTCATTTGTGTGTGTGTGTGTTTTTTTAATTGTGAAGGTTTGACATTCTGCATCTATTTTTAATGACAATAAAGCAAATGTGCCGAATGTGAATTGTGGTTTCATTAGGCGGGTGAATGATTCAGGAAAAACACCAGAGGTATTGAGCTGAATAGCAAATGAAAATGCTGAGGATTTTTACCTGGAAATGAAAAGCAGTTGATAAAACCCAGGAAAATAACTTCCATGTTTAATATAAAAATGAAATTGGGCATGAATGGATCCAAGTTCCAGGCATCTATTTTTCAGTATACGATGCATTCCTTTTACACTGGACATCTTTGCAATACATAGTACAGGATGCATGTCTACTGACTTCTCTGGCTGTGATTTGCACTGGTAAATTTTAAATTACAGACTTGTAGTCAGTTGTAATATTTCTCCATTATTATATACTCATCTTGCAGAGAAAAGATTATCTCATCAGTTGAAGCTGGAATAGAAAACGTAGTGCGGTAATTTATTGTGTTTCCCAGCCCTCTATCACTGTTGTTCTTAAAAAAAATAACCAGGTTTTATTATGACATTATAATTTTTAATGACTAACCATTTTAATGTTTCAAAGTGAATGATGATCAGCCTCCATTTCTAATTCCCAGCTTTTGAGTTTTTTGATTGCAGAAATTCTGTGATGTACTTAGATCTGTGTAATTACATTTCAAAATGTTTGAAGAACTCCAGCATTGGGTAAGGAGTAGCCTATTTAACACTTCAGTCCTTCTCTGCCATTCCATGATATTATAACCTGACTCTAAATAACGGAAACCTTCAAGGTGGAACATATTTTTCAAAAGCCTTATGGAACACAGTAGCATGAGCAGGATGTCCAAATCTTTCAAATACTGCTAGTATACAAGAATTTTCAAGTTTCAAAATACATTTATTATCAAAGAATATAAAAATTGCATAATTGTGAGATTTGTTTGCAAAGCAAAAACCTGTAATAACCTAAAATAAAGAGCAACACTCAATGCCCAGAGAAAGGAGAAAGAAAAACACAAACTTTGCAACCAATAGAAGCAAGCAACAACATTCCAAACCAAAAATAATCCTTCGATCCAAACCCTGGTGCGGCCTGGAGTAGGCCCAAAGCTTTGGTATCAGTCCATTATATATTAGTGAGCACGAAACACACCAGCTGGGGTGGTCTTCATAGCGTCAGTGCAGTGCAGAAAAGAGTGAGTATTGTGGGAGAATGATCGATGTTTTTCCAGTCTACCTGGGTGTTCCACAAAACTGATACCCAATGAGAATAACTGTGATGGGTGGATGCTGCAACTATTTGGTTTAGCATGAACAAATGGACCCAGACTCGGTCATTCCTCCAAGACTCACTTTATTGTTAATACAAAGAAGAAAATAGAGAGTTGCGAGAAATGCTTTATATTATACACTACCTACACCACTAATAGGTAGGGCTAACTTAAGCAACCCCTAGTAGTCTACACTGCCCAGTATACTTAGCAACGTCTGCATGGTCCCTGAGGCAGGCGATCGACTGTGGACTTGCTAGGGTGGAGGTCAATGGCTCTGGTTCAGCTGCTCGGCCCGAAGGTGGGACCCAGGCGAGTGGTCTGCACAAGAAAGAACTTGCCCACCTTTTATAGCACTATTGCCACCTCCCATACCAGCCGGTGGGGGCGAGGCATCCAATCCAACGTTTACATGACCCTAACCTCTCGGTCGGGTGACCTCCAACAATCAGCCTTGCCTTCCCAGAGACAATACATCCTATCAAGTTTACAACCAAACAATGTAAAAAAAAAATTCTTTAGAGACAAGGCGATTAATCACTTTTACACAAATCATTACTTTTAGGTTACTCTCAGGCATGTTATCTGGTAGACCAGAGTCATATATTGTTCTTCCCTTATCTAGTATCAAGGGTTAGTTTTCCCAACACACAGGTAGACCCTCAAAAGAGGACAGACCCACAAGTTCCTAAGTGTTAACCATTTCCTTGCCATATCCATTTTTCGTACCCACACATCTCACCCATACACTTACCTATACACTGGGCCAGCATTTAAATTGCCTAAAGTGCATTTTGTACCTCACACTAGGACCTGGGCCCCAGGACAGTGAAATACACCAGGGCTAGACCCTGCCACCCAGCAACTCGCTCTGGCCCAGAGTTCGCTGCCCAGCACAAAGTTGCTATCAATTTCTCCAAACCAGCTCGGCTGCTCAGAGTAATCCAACCTCACACCTGGGCCAGTCGTATGATTATCAGAACTCACCAAATGCTTACTCCATCTGCGTCGATTCTGCAATGTACCAGCACGGTTCACCGCTTCTATTCACTTCACCTCCGCTTGCCTCTTCATTGTTTTTGGTGGTATTACCACAATTTACTTCTAAAAAGGTGTTATTTGTAATGTTTTTAGTTGCTTCTTGCCTTTTGAAGTACTAGTGAGCTGTTGCATGCGTTCGGTAGCAGCACCTTAAACCGGAAGTTTAATGGTGCCGTTAACTTTCCCCTCCTTTGTTTCTTTAGAAATCTCAGTTATAATTCCTATTTGAATTTGTAATGCCCACATTGTTCTACTTGTTTCACAGTACTGTTGATCTTGTTATGGAAGGAAGGAAAAGATGACCTGTTTTTAATAGGTATCTTATGACAAGGAAACAAAGGCTATTCATTGATATAACAGCTCCTCGTCTTACCTGCGGAACCTATAATTTTCACAGCTAATGCCTTCATACAGATTTGTTTTGAACATTATGATGTCCTAACAAGATGTTCAGGTAATCCATGAGGATGTTAAAATATTAAAAAGAAGTTGCTAAATTGAATAAAGATATGATATAATATGTATATGCAAATAACTACCTGTCCTTCGGGAATCTGTAATCATTTGAAGCATTATGGATCTGTTTGATACCATTAGTCTAGAGATTGGTGATTGTATTTAGCCACTTTATCTGCATGACTGCATATCACAGAAAGACACCCTTCAGCCTAACTGGTCTATGGTAAAAAAAGATGCCATTTACTCTCATCACATTTAGTTCTGGTCACCTACCTACTGGAAGGTGATAAATGAGATTGAAAGAGTACAGAGAAAATTTACAAGGATGTCGCCAAAACTTGAGAACCTGAGTTTTAGGGAGAGGTTGAGTAAGTTAAGAGCTTATTCTCTGGAGAGTAGAAGAATAAGAAGAGATTTGATAGAGCTATACAAAATTGAGAGGTATAGGTAGGGTAAATGCAAGTGAGTTTTCTTCCACTGAGATTGGGTGAGACTAGCAATAGAGTTAAGGGTGAAAGGTAAAATATGAGAGGGAACTGCTTCACTCAGGGAGAGGGGTGAGTGTGGAATGAGCAGCCCAGTGGAAGTTGTGGATGTGCATTCAATTTCAACATTTAGGAGAAACTTGGATATGTACATGGATGGGAGGGGTATGGAGGATTATGGTCCAGAAGCAGGCCTAGGCAGAATGGCAGTTTGTCATAGACGAAATGAGCCAAAGTGCCTGTTTCTCTGCAGTACTGTTCTATGTCTCTACTTATGCATATTTTGTCCATATTCCCTCTAAGCAGGGATTCTCAACCAAGAGTCCAAAGACCCCTCAGTTAATAGTAGGGGCCCATGATAAAAGAAGTTCGGGACCACCTGCTCTAAAACTTCTTTATCCATGAATCTGTCCAAATGCTTTTTCTATTGCAGGTACATTCGGGGCAGCCATCACTGGGAGCGGATGCTGCTTCGAGACCTGATAGCAGAAGAGAAGCTGCGGTCAGTTCCATTACTCCGCGCTGCTTAGAGAGTCAAGCAAGATACAAAACCATCAAGGATGAGAGCAGAAAGTGAACAGGTGTTCAGCACTGTCTAACTGTGTTTGACTGGATTCCCTCCCTTCTTGCTACTACCGAACAGTGTGAGGTGGAGTTGTAGGTCCCTCGCTGCCCGGTATGGGAGTTGGTGCCCTGCAGCCATATGTTTCCGAGATGGGTGTCACTTGTCTCAGTTCTGAATAGACTCTGCAGTTGTGGACTCAGATTTGGATAGTCTGCAGTTCGTGTTTCATGTCTTTTTGTTTATATTGTTTTACCATTTGCGTGATTTATGCTCTTCTACTAATTGGAGATTTATACTCTTCTGCTAATTGGATATGTGTCCGTTTTGTTGAGTGTGTATTTTAGTGACTTCTATTGTGTTTCTTTGTGTTGCGAGTGCTTGCAAAAAGGAGAATATCAAGTCTGTATATTGTCAACATTTAACATATACAAGTTAGTACATAGTACATAGTACATAGCCTCAACCAAGCCCCCTGGGAGCTTAAACAACAGGAATTCTGCAGATGCTGGAAATTCAAGCAACACACATCAAAGTTGCTGGTGAACGCAGCAGGCCAAGCAGCATCTGTAGGAAGAGGTGCAGTCGACGTTTCAGGCCGAGACCCTTCGTCAGGACCCCTGGGAGCTTATTTGATATACCAATGAAAAGTTGGTTCTTGCTGAAAAGGTTGCCCCACATTGTCTCTCTTCTTCACCTTGATCCTATGCCCTCTAAATTTTGAACCCTCAACCCTGGGGAAAAACACTGTGTATTTGCTCTTTTATGCCTCTCATGATTTCATACACCTCCATAAGATTACTGCTCATTCCTGTTATGCCTGCTCTTTGTAAATTCCAACAGCATGGGTAAACACCAGAACATTCTATTTACAGACAGCTTCACCTCAACCTGAGCGTGCGCAACCAGTTTACCAGTGTCACCTCCGGTTTCGAGAGTGAACCACACCCATTGCCCACTGGGAACAGAAGGTCCTTTTTATGTACACACATAATAACATATCTTCCCACTTTGAAGAAAATCAAACAATACCATGACCCCATAAATCTGCAAGGAACAATAATCCTTTCCAACAAAAATACCTACATTATTTGAATTCAATTGACTTTATTACTTATGTCCTTCGCATACATGAGGAGTAAAAATCTTTGCGTTAGATCTATCTAAATGTGCAATGTTCAATTTATAGTAATTTCTAATAAGTAGTATGTCCAACAGGACAGTCAGTATAACATAGAAATACATTGTATCAATGTGAATTAATCAGTCTGATGGTCTAGTGAAAGAAGCTGTCCCGGAGCCCGTTGGTCCTGGCTTTTAAGCTGTGGTACCATTTCCCAGTATCGTTTCACATGCACAAGGCATGTGCCATCACAAACAGGCAGCTTTTTAAAGACACCCCACCCATCAGTCGGGTCCCCTCCCTGAAATTGGGAGCAATAACAAACAGGGCATGTCAAAGAAGGCCACTGTCCTGGAGTGTGCACGTACAAACAGAAGTGTCCATGCTGCTCATTAGGCTAGTCTGCACACCCAATAGGCATTACGTCAGCACTGCCAGACAGGGATAATGAGAATTACAGGGCTACCTGGGGATGGGGGTGGGGAGGGAGAGGAAGAAATTGCTTGTGGCAAATCTTTTCTGTCACATTACCCTCCCCTCTCTTCTAGTTTACACAAGTTGGGTAAACAGGAGAGGTAATCCGCACTGGCATTCCAACTGCCGGCTCTCCGACAGATTATGAAGTAGAAGGGCTGCAGGGCTAGACACCATCTGGTCATGTAAGCATTTTGATCCTTCTGTTTCTGTAATAAATCATGCAAGCACTTGCTTGTGAGAGCAGCCCCTTCCATTGTGTGGTTAATTTCCTTCTGTTTTTCAGAAATATCCTTCTGTTTCTGTAAGTGAGGTCTCTGGGTCTTGCAGTGGCCTCCTGCATTGCACCTCCTTCACCTACACATAGAGAGCACCTCAGAGCCGGTAGGGATAGTCTTGGGCTGGAACTTTCTGCAAATCTTTGCATTTCACTGTCGGACAGGGATAATAAGAATTACAGGGCTTGGTGAGGTGGGTGGGGGAGGAGAAAGAAATTACTTGTGGCAGACCTGCGCTGTCACAATCCTCATGGGACTGTCAATTTCTGAAATGCCTGGTTCACTGCTGTTGTTACTGTGCGATCGAGAATCTTCGGAGGGTAGGCCCCAAAATCCCCGGCTTTGCCTGCTGCTGGTGACCGAGGCTGAGGTCGAAATGTTCGGATAGAGATGGTGCTTGGTACTTGGTGTTGGAGGGCTGATCAGAGCTCGAAGTTTTTGGACGACTCACAGTCGGGCTGTGGTCGGGCATGGCAGGGAGAGTTTTCTTCCTTCTCCCGTCTGCGTGAGATGTGGGACTTTTGAGAAACTTTGAACTTTTTTACTGTGCCATGGACTGTTCTTCATCAAGGTATGGTATTGTTGCACTGTTGTAACTATATGTTATAATTATGTGGTTTTATTAGTTTTTCAGTCTTGGTCTGTCCTGTGTTTTTGTGATATCACACCGGAGGATTATTGTATCATTTCTTAATGCATGCATTACTAAATGACAATAAAAGAGGACTAGGTGTCCTCATAATCTAATCCAATTAAGTGGTTTGGACATACTTGAGACCAATGGTTTGTGGTCCATTCCTACTGTCGCTGCTCAAAGAGTGATCTCCTCAAGTGGTGCTGACAGTAAACATTCAAGGGATGAACAGCAAGGTAAGCCAACATCTCCAAGAAACGTTTCAACTCCTCTTTGTTTTAGTGTCTCTCCATATTTTATATAGTTAATGCCTTTCTTGGTTCAAGCTTTACTCTATCTTCCAGTATGATATCTCCTGTGAAAGTCAGTGTCTTAACACCAGACTCACATTTCTCTATTTAATTTCAAATTGACTTCCCGTGTCAGATCAAGTACCTGTCTCAGCCATGCACTGTGTTCCTGGTGGACCCCCAAATGATGTTCTCCATCATGGTCTTAATGTCACGTATGGCCTCAAAGATCAAGATTTATGGTAGACATCTGGAGCAGAGAAATCTCATACGGTAGCTGAGAAAAGCAGTATCTTCCCTGTGGTGTGTTAAAAGTATAGTCTCAAACCTGCTTCATCAAGCTTCATCTGCCAAAATCCAGGCAATGGGTCGAGTTTGCTAAACCACTTGGCACCTGCAAACTGGGACATGAACTCCTTCCATGATGGCAATTTAAAATGCTCTCTCGATATCTTTACTGACATCTCCTGGGTCTAGACACATCCGCAATGCTCCACTTTTCTTTTGCACAATAACCTGTGAGCTCACCCAGTCTGCTGGTTCTTAAATTTTCTGTATGACATTTATCCGTTCCATGTGTGCTAATTCTTATTTAAGTTTGTGTCTAAGGGCAATTGGAACTATCCTGCATGGACAGCAGGAGCCACTGTCTCAGCTATAGGTGCAAGAAAACATTTGTGAACCCTCCGTTACCTGGTTTTCTGCATTAATTACTCATAAAATGTGGTCTGATCTTATCTAAGTCACAATGACAGACAAACATAATCTGCCTAAACTAATAACATACAACAATTGTACTTTTCCTGTCTATATTGAACACGTTGTTTAATCATTCACTGTCCAAGCTGGAAAAAGTATGTGAACCCTTGTAGTTAATAACTGGTAGAACCTCCTTCAACACCAAACATTTCCAGTAGCACAATCAGACTTGCACAATGGCGAGGAAGAATTTTAGATAATTCCTTCATATGAAACTGTTTCAGATCATAAATAGTTTTGGAATATCTTGCATGAACAGCCTTCTTCAGGTTGTGCTACAGCATGTCAATCGTGCTAAGATCTGGACATGCCAAAGAACAAACTTTCTTCTTTTCAAACCATTCTGTTGTTGAATTACTCTTGCGTTTCAGATTATTATCTTGTTGCAATATCCAACTTCTATTACTCTCCTGTAAAATGTCTTGATACAATTTTAATTCATTATTTCCTCACTTTATGTAAGCTGTCCAGACACTGAGACAGCAACACAGCCCCAAACAATGATGCTCCATCCACCATGCTTCACAGTTGCGATGAGGTTTTGGTGTGTGTGCAGTGCCCTTTTCCCTCTAAACATAGTGGTGGGCAATTCTGATAAAAAGTTCAACTTCTGTCTCATCCGTCCACAGAACATTGTCCCTGATGTGTTGTGGAATATCGAGGTGATCTTTTGCAAACTTGTGACATTACATGTAGCAATGTTTTTTTTCTGGAAAGTAATGGCTTCCTCTGTGGTGTCTTTCCATGAACACCATTCTTGTTCAGTGTTTTTCTTATAGTGGACACATATCAGAGACTTCAGCAAGTTCGAGAGATATCTACAAGTCTTTTGCCGTTACACTCGTGTTCTTTTTCACCTTTTTCATCTTTACACATTGTGCTCTTGGTGTGATCTTTGCAGGATGCCCACTCCTCGAGAGAGCAGCAACAGGACTGAATTTCCGCCATTTGTGGACTGATGATCACTCAGGTATTTAGAAATGTTTTTGTAGCTTTTTCCAGCTTCATGCAATTTCTACAATTCTTTTAAGTTGTTTTGATTGAGGCATGATACACATAATCCGATCTTTCTTGAGAAGAGCTGACTCCATCAGTATGCTGCCTTTGTGTGTCATTTTTGTAGGGCAGGACACCTCTACAACCCACACCTCCAATCTCATCTCATCGATTGGAACACCTGACTCCAAATAGTTTTTACAAAAGGCATTACTACAGATGTTCACATACTGTTTTTGAACCTAGACTGTGATTGTTGAAATGGTATACTCTGCATTGACGAGAAGAAGTAGAATTGTTTGTGAGTTATTAGCTTAGGCAGATTGTGTTTTTCTATTACTGTGACTTAAATTAAGTTCAGACCACATTTTATGAGTAATGAATGCAGAAAGCCAGGTAATAGCAAAGGGTTCACAGTCTTTTTCTTTCAACTTTATATATGAATTGTGTTCACCAGGTAATCATCTGAGACCCTCAAAGACATCTCTGTACTCTTCCATGAGTGAAGTGTGGTCTTCTTTGTATTGTGAAGTCTCTGCAGAAACTCCTTGCACCAGGTATAGCTTTCCACATGCACTCAGATGTAATATTGGCTGTTTGAACCATTTCTGTTAAATTGCCAGTAAACTGCACAGGTGAGGGAGGACTTAGTTTATCCATGATGAGAACTATCATGCCCTCCTGGAGACACAATGTGCTGTCTTGCATCACTGACCTCACTTGCTGCCCTTCCATACTCACCCTGTCTTTTTCTCAGTAGTGCACAATATCCATGCACTCCCCTTGTTTAGACCTTATGACAACTTCTGACACCATGCTACGTTTGCTCTTAGAAAAGTCAAACAGTGTGGATGAATGCCTGAGCAATTTATTTACAGAATGGCTTTAGTAACCCTTTGAAGCCTCTCCAGTTTCAGCAGACCTTTTCTCAGATAAGGAGCCAAAAACTGCTCACAATACTTCAAGTAAAGCCTCACCCATGCTTTATAAAGTTTCAACATTACATCCTTACTTTTGTATTCTAATCCTCTTGAAATGAATGCTCACATTGCATTTGCCTTCCTCACCACAGACTCAACCTACAAGTTAGCTCCTATGGAATCCTGCATAAGAATGCTTAAGTCCCTTTACACCTCAGTTTTCTTTTGTGTTTTTTCTCCATTTAAAAATAGTCCATCCTTTCATTTCTTTTACCAAAGTGCATGTCCAGACACTTCTCGAAACTGTATTCCATTTGCCATTTCTTTGCCTGATCTCCGAATCTGACTTCCTTCTGTAGCCTGTCTACTTCCTCAAAACTATCTGCCCTTCCAGCTATCTTAATATTATCTGCAAATGTTGCAACAAAACCATCAAGTCTATCATCTCAATCACTGACACATAATGTGAAAAGAGTCAGTCCAAATACAGACCCCTGTGAAACACCACTAGTCACTGGCAGCCAGCCAGAAAAGGCTCCTTTTATTCCCATTCTTTACTTCCTGCCAATCAGTCACTGCTTTATCCATGGTAGAACCTTTCCTGTAACACCTTGTTAAGCAGCCTCATGTGTTGCACCGTGTCTACGGCCTTCTGAAAATCCAATACACCATATCTACTGTCTATCCTGCTTGTTATTTCTTCAACAAATTCTAAAAGATTTGTCAGGCAAGATTTCCCTTGAGGGAAACATGCTAAATACAGCCTATTTTATCATGTGCCTCCAAGTATCCTTAATAATCGACACCAACATCTACCCATCCACTGAGGCTAGACTAACGGACCCATAGTTTCCTTTTTTCTGCCTCTCTCCCTTCTTGAAGAGCAGAGTGACATTTGTCATTTTACACTCTTCTGGAACCATTCCAAAATCTAGTGATTCTTATCAATGCCTTCACAATCTCTTAAGACAACTCTTTCAGAACTCTTGGGTGTAGACCATCTGGTCCAGGTGACTTAACTACCTTCAAAGCTTTCAGTTTCCCAAGAACCTTCTCTCTAGTTTTGCTAACTTCACTGACTTCCTGAACCCTGGCACCTGGAACTTCCACCACCATACTGCTTGTGTACTGCACAATATTGCACTGTGAAGACTGATGCAAAATGCTTATTCAGTTCATCTGTCATTTCACTGTCCCCCATTACTACCTCTCCAGCGTTGTTTTCCAATGGTCCAATATCCACTCATGCCTCTCTTTTACACCTGATGTATCTGAAAAATATTTGGTACCCTCTCTAATATTATTGGCTAGCCTACTTTCATATTCCATATTTGCCTTCTTAACGTCCATTTTTAGTTGCCTTCCGATGGTTGTTGAAAGCTTCCCAATCCTCTAACTTTCCATTAAATTTTGCTCTGTTATATGCCCTCTCTTTGACTCTTATGTTGGCTTTGACTTCTCTTGTTAAGCCACATTTGTGTCATCTTGCCTTTTAGAATACTTCTTCCTCTTTGGGATATATATTCTGAATTACTTCCAGAAATTCCAGTCATTGCTGCTCTGCCATCATCCCTGCTTGTATTTGTTTCTAATCAGTTCTAGCCAACTCCTTTCTCATGCCTCTGTAATTCCCTTTACTCCAGTGTAATACTGATGCATCTGGCTTTAGCTTCTCCTCAATTTCAGTGTGAAATTGATCATATTAAAGGAACCTAAGGGTTCTTTTACCTTAAGCTCTCTAATCAATTCTAGTTCATTACACAACACTCAATCCAATAGTTTATCCTCCAGTTGATCCTCCACATAATCTGATGTGGATAGGGTGGTGAAGAAAGTTTTTGGTATGCTGGCCTTATAAATCAGAGCACTGAGTATAGGAGTTGGGATGTAATGTTAAAATTGTAAAAGGCCTTGGTGAGGCCAAATTTGGAGTATTGTGTACAGTTCTGGTCACTGATTTATAGGAAGGATGTCAACAAAATAGAGTGAGTACGGAGGAGATCTACTAGAATGTTATCTGGGTTTCAGCTCCTAAGTTACAGAGAAAGTTTGGACAAGTTAGGTCTCTATTCTTTGGAGCGTAGAAGGTTGAGGGGAGACTTGATAGCGGTATTTAAAATTATGAGGTGACGTGGATAGGCTTTTTCCATTGAGAGTAGGGGAGATTCAAACAAGAGGACATGAGTTGAGAGTTAAGGGGCAAAATTTAGGGGTAACATGAGGGGGGACTTCTTTGCTCAGAGAGTGGTAGCTGTGTGGAACGAGCTTCCAGTAGATGTGGTAGAGGGAGGTTCGATTTTGTCATTTAAAAAAAAATTGGATAAGTATATGGACAGGAAAGGAATGGAGGGTTACGGGCTGAGTGCAGGTAGATGGGACTAGGTGAGAGTAGGTGTTTGGCACGGACTAGAAGGGCCGAGATAGCCTGTTTCCGTGCTGTAATTGTTATATGGTTATATGGTTTATATGGCTCAAACATGAGCTACTCTAAAATGCCATCTCGTAGGTACTCTAGAAATTCCGCCTCCTGGAATCCAGCACCAACGTGATTTTCCCAGCCTACCTGCATATTGAAGTCCCCCCTGACTATTGTAACATTATCCTTTTGCATGCATTTTGAATCTCCCATTGTAATTTGTAGGTCACATCCTTACAACTGTTGGGGGTCTGTAAGCAATTCCCATAAGGGTCATTTTACCCTTGCAGTTCCTTGGCTCTATCCACAATAATTCAACATCTTCTGACCTTATCTCACCTCTTTCTAATGATTTCATTTCATTTTTTACCACTACAGCAATGCCACCCCTTCTGCCTTCCTGCCTGTCCTTTTGATAGAATGTGTATCCTTGGACATTGAGCTCGCAGCTATAATCTTTTAGCCATGATTCAAAGATGCCTAAACATCATGCCTGCCAATCTGCAGCTGTGCTGTAACTTCATCTACCTTATTCCAATTACAGCGCACATTCAAATAAAACACCTTCAGTCCTGTATTCACCCTTTTCAATTTTGTCCACCTTTTACATTGGAACTCACCCTGTTGACTACAATTTTGCCCTATCAACAGCCTGTCCTCACTATACATTGTACAGGTCCCTGCTTTGCTAGAAGAGAGCCCATTGATCCAAAAATTTTATGCTTTCTCTCTCCTACATCAACTCCTTAGCCATATATTAAACTCTATAATCTTCCTAGTTCTGGCCTCACTGACACGTGGAACAGGTGGCAATCCTGAGTTCAAAACCCTGAGCGTGTTGCCCTTTAACTTAACACCTAATTCCCTGAAGTCCCTATGCAGAACCTCATCACTTGTCCTACCCATGACATTGATACCTACATAGACCACAACTTCTAACTGTTCACCCTCCCATTTAAGAATGCAGAGGACTCGATCCAAGATATCTCGGACCCTGCCACCTGTGAGGCAACATACCATCAGGGAATCATGTTCTTGCCCACAGAACCTCCTGCCCATTCCCCTAACTAACATACCTCTATCACCACTGTCTGCCTTATCCTCTCCTTCCCTTCTGAGTTACAGAGGCAGAGTCAGTAGCAGAGACCTGACCACTGTGACTTTCCTCTGTAATGTCATCTTCCCTGACAGTATTCAAAGTGATTTACCTGTTGTTGAGGAGGAAGGCCACAGGAGTATTCTGCACTGGCTGTTTAACTGCTTTCCCCTTCCTGACCTACACACAGTTTCCTGTGTCCTGCACCTTTGGTGTAACTGCCTCTCTATATGTCCTATCTATCACCTTTTGGACCTCTCAAATGATCCACAGTTCATCCAGTTCCAGCTCTAACTCCTTAATGCAGTTTGTAGGAAGCTACAGCTGGATGCACTTTTTCCAGATGCAGTTGCAGACATCAGGGACACTGGAGGTGTCCCTGCCTTCCCACATCCCACAAGAGGAACATTCAACTATCCTGCCTGGCATCTCTACTGTCATAGCTGAGCAGATATAAAAAAAATGGAAGGAGAAAAATCTTAGCATGAGCTTTTCTTTGCTTTCTCTGACTGAAGCCTCTTTTTGCTGAAGCCTCGAAGAGCTGAAACCTCAGGATCACCACTCTGAGACTCTGTCCTATCAGATGACAGCCACTGTGATGATGGCCACTGCACTTGCCCCTGTCTTCCTTTAACTTGTTCCTGCTAATCAATCCCAAATGCGGACTAGTTGCTGGTCAGAGCTCAATTTTGCTGCCACAGTCTGCTACTGCCTTTTCCTACTCGGGCAGCGGACCAGAGTTAAATCTCTTCCTCTCAAATGTCTGATGTCCGGACGTACTGATGTAGTCAACATTGGCATGAAAAGCTGCCAGCTCACTTACAACAATGCTGAAAAAGACCTTTCCCCCTTTCCTTCGACACTGAGGAAGATGATCCAGAACTGGTTGATGTTTCTGGAGGCATTGTCTTTTGAAATTTTGACTCCAGCAACAAATCACCACAGTTTCCCACCTTTCCTCTTTACCAGTGACTCTCAGTATCCCCCATGGTTGTTTGCCATTTAAGCATTTGGGGACAGTGCTTGTAGACTTTGTACAGGACTCCACTCAGTTGAGATGTAGAGCTAAACCTTGCCTTCATCACTTCATCTTGCATTTCTTCCTAGAACTAGAACTAGGAGACAGAACTTCAAGATTTGGTGGAGTAGATTTAGGATGGAGATGAAGAAGAACTGTTTTTTCCAGAGTGAGGTGAATCTGTGGAAATCTCTGCCCAATGAAGCAGTGGAGGCTACCTCAATAAATACATTTAAGACAAGGTTTGAAAGATTTTTGCATAGTGGGGGAATTAAAGGTTATGGGGGAAAGGCAGGTAGGTGGGGATGAGTCCATGGCCAGATCAACCATGATCTTATTGAATGCCGGAGCAGGCTTGATGGACCAGATGGTCTACTCCAGCTCCTATTTCTTATGTTCTTATGTTCTTTCAGGAGTGGTTCCCTGCTGTCAAGTACATGCTGGATGGAGGTGGATCTATCAAGATACTACAGGGACTCAGATCTCTTCCTCTGTTCGGGTCGCAATAAATGGTCTGGATATGCAGGTCTAGTTCCTTCTTGGAGTATACTAATGTCTCAATTAGCTTCTGCCCCAGCATTTGGTGACCCAAATGGGTTGGGTATGAAGTTCTGCTCCTGGCTCTCTCCTTCCAGCTTCTTCTATGCCACTATGTTCTGGGCAGGGTTATTAACCTCTTCTTAGATTAGATTATTAGATTATGAGGACATGCAGTCTTCTTTTATTGTCATTGATTAATGCATGCATTAAGAAATGATACAATATTCCTCCAGTGTGATATCACAAAACACAGGACAGACCAAGACTGAAAAAAAACTAACAAAACCACATAGTTATAACATATAGTTACAACAGTGTAACAATACCATAAGTTGATCAAGAACAGGCCATAGCACAGTAAAAAAAAAGTTCAAAGTCTCTCAATTGTCCCACATCTCACGCAGACGGGAGAAGGAAGAAAACTCTCCCTGCCATGCCCGACCACAGTCTGACTCTGAGTCGTCCGAAAACTTCGAGCCTCCGATCAGCCCTCCGACACTGAGTACCGAGCACCACCTCTATCCGAACGATTTGACCTCAATCTCGGTCATCAGCAGCAGGCAAAGCCGGGGATTTTGGGGCCTTCCCTCCAGAAGATTCTCGATCGCCCAGTAACAACGGCAGCGGACCGGCGTTTCAGAAATTTCTCCAGATGTTCCTCTGTGCTTTCACATCTGTCTCCATCAAATCAGAATTGTCCATGGCCCCTATTTAACGGATACAATATCATTTTCACCAGAGAGCTGCACGTGCGCGGCGCGCTGCTATCTTCCCCTCCTGCCTAAAAATGAAATACCACCTCGAGGATGATAATAAGCTCTGGCAGAGGTGGTCACTGCTGCCCACTGGGCTTCTTATACCAGAGTTTCAGGGACTTCAATTGCTGGTGGATTTTGTGGATCTTGCCTGCTCTCTAGTTCATAATAGTTCACACTGCACTCTAAGAGGAGCAATTTCACTACAAGAAATAGATCTGTACACTACAGTTCCTCCCCCTTTAGATTAATGTAACATAAAGCTGTATGTGTCACAAACATTCAATTTCTCTTCAAGAGACCATATTCAAATAAACATGCTTTCACAATAACAGTCCATAACTAACTTCACTATACTAAAGATCCATTCTTTTGGATGGCACTCTCTTTCTTTCAGGATAGTGCCTTTGGACATATGGAGTGACAGGTGTCTTGTCAAAGGCAACTTACATTGCTGTTAGTGACATGATCATCACTGAGGGATAATTCCAGTGGATGCAGTGTGTCCATTTTGTTAGATGCATTCGACTCAGATGTGTCCTTTGGCTGTGCATCCAGTATCTGGTCCACATGACGTCTCCATGTATGATCTCCAACATCCACTGTTTACATCAGTGGTCCAGTTCTTGTAGCTATCCTACCGGGTGTCCACTTGTTTTCTCGGTAATCATGAGCTAGGATTTTCTGTCCAACCTTAAAGTCCCTTGCTGATTTACTTGGCAACGGGCTGAACTGTCTATTCTGCACTTCCCTCCATAGATCTGGTTTCAGGGGGTCTATGTGAGATCTCAGATTCTTGCTCATGAGCAACACTGATGGTGTTTGATTCATCATCGTATGAGCAGAGTTCCAAGGTACAAAAAGGAAGCTGTCCACTTTGTGCTGTAGAGAAATATCCTTCTTGTCCATAGCTTTAATGGATTTCTTGAAGGTTTGGTAAAAACTTTCAGTTAGCCCATTTGTTACGAGGTGGTGAAGAGCTGACACGAAATGTTTGATGCCGTATTTCTTCATGAATATTCTGAGATCTTCTGATGTGTATTGCGGTCCATTGTCACTCACAATTTGTCCTGATAAACTCTTTCTGGAGAGGAGAGTCCTCAGAGCAGAAACAGACTTTTCTGATGTGATTAACCTCCAGCCACTTTGAAAGAGCATCCACAGCAATCAGAAACATGAAGATCATGAACGGCCCAACAAAGTCAATATGTACTCTTTGCAGTGGTGAAGACGGCCACTCCCATGTGTGTAACGCTGCCCGTAGGGGTGCATTTTGAACTTTGTGGCATTCCGAACAGCTTTTGGTCAAGTCTTCAATCTGTCCATTAATCCCGGCCACCACATGTAACTCCGGGTGACAGTCTTCATCTTGACTGTACTTCATACAGGTTTTCTAACTCTCAGTACGCAGTTTAGAGTGAACCACAACACAAGGTCCACACACCAGCATTCTTTGACATACAGCCAATTAGTCTTGTCTCACTGAGAACTCTGGAAGCAGGGGATCACCATTAATTGGCCATCTGTGCGTGGTGACTTTTGACAATGTGAGGTCATTTTGTATTTCAAAAATTGTTATTGGCAGTTGATCCACCAATGCTGTGTGGTACACTTCTGCTGGGTCGCAGAACAAAGACTTCTCTTCAGTTGTCGATGGTGGAAGACAGAATAAGCCAGCGGCATTGCTGTGTTGTTTGGTACCCTTGAACTCCAAGTCATAAGAGTGGGCTCGTGGGAAAAGTGCCCATTATTGCAACCAGTTAGTAGACATCACTGGGATTTCCTTCCTGTAATTGAAATGGACAGAAGGGGCTGGTGGTCTGTCACTAGACAAAACTTTTGTCCGTAGAGGTACTGGTGAAACTTCTTTACTCCCTATACCAGACTAAGGGCCTCTTGGTCAATTTGTGTGTAGTTGCGTTCTGCGCTCATTGGTGATCTTGATGCAAATGCAATCAGATGTTCAGATCCATCTTTCATAGTGTGTGACAAAATGTCACCAATACAATAAGGGAACATGTCACACACTGGGCAAAGATGGGTCATAATGGGTGAGCAAATCATCTGATGTTATTAATTTTTTTGTTTGCTTGAATGATCTTTCACATCTTTTTGACCATTCCCACTTCACACATATCTGAAATAGTGCATTCAATGGTTGCAGCACTGAAGCAATGTTTAGGATCTGGTGGCTGTAGTTTACAAGTCCAAAATATGACCTGAGTTTGACGCATTTTCCAGTTTGGGTGCCTGTAGCACTGCTTCAGTCTTCTCTTGTGAATTATGTAAGCCATGCTTGTCAATAACATGTCCACATAGTTAAATTTCATTCATCAAAAAACTCTCATCTCTCTCCCTCTTTGCCTGTAGACCATACTCACTCAGCCTGGTAAGCACTTTACCCAGGTTCTGGAGATGCTCTTCATCATTCCTGCCCATCATGATGACATCATCAAGGTAACAATGTGTTCTTGGTCAACAATGGAGCAATGGAGTACTTGGTCCATTGATCTTTACCAAATTGCAGGAACTGATGCAGCGCCAAAGACAAGATAATTATACTGGAACAGTCACTTGTGAGTGTTGATTGTGAGGAACTTCCTGCTTGACTCCTTATGCTCCATTTGCAGATAGGCTTGTGACAAGGCAATCTTTGAATACTTTTCCCTGACTGCCAAAGGTGCAAAAATGTCTTCTATTCATGGCAGGGGATACTGCACAGAATGTAACATTAAGTTGATGCTCACCTTGAAATTCCCACATGTGTGAATGACTCTGGCCTTCCCTTTGATCACTGGGACAATGGGCTTGGCTCAAGCACTCCAATCAAGCTTGGAGAGAATTTTAGATGTATAAGGCACTGGACATGTTTTATAAAATCTTGGTGTTACTGCTTCATCCACTTCATTTCTGGCCTTCATGCCTTTGAATTTACTAATACCCTTCTCAAACACATTCTCATTAGCATTAAGCAGCTGTGACAGTCTCTGGTTATTGCTATTTTTTGTGCTGTAGTTGCCTGTTGATGACACATTGAGAGTTTTGATTGTGTGCCAGTCTAGTTGGATTTTTCACAACTATATACATCTGAATAATGCTGGCTCTCCACTTTTCTACACATCAAGCTCTAACTGCTGTGTCAGCCTCCATACATCACATTTGCTTTCTGTTTGTCTTTGGGAGAAAGTTTATCACCTGCATAGGTCTTTCATATCATCAAGGTCTTTTCTCAAAGTAATGTAGAAGACAACCTGTTGTAGTCAGCCTCTGAAATTATAGACAAAGCTAACCCTGTATCCAGCTCCATTTTCACCAGATACATTACTTATGATCAATATGATTCAGCGATCTGGTTCAGTAATGCTACACAGTTCTCAGCATGGCAGCTTATCTTTGTCACACTCCATGTTGTCTGATTCAGTTTCACATTCAGTCACTTTATGCAATTATTCAGTTTTGTGTTTCACTCTGTTTGGTTATTCTCTTTGGTTCTGCTTTTTGTCTGAATTGCACAGTCTCTCTTTGTGGCCTTGTCTGTGACACTTTCTACATACTTTTTCTTTGAATCAACAGTCATCTACATCATGGAAAGATTTGCAACATCGGTAACGTTTTTGTTTTTTTGCACCATTCAGCGACATTTTGTGTGTTTCATGTTCTAACCTCTTTTTCTGTAGTTCTGCCATAACCTTTGCTGCAGTCTGTAATGATATTTCAATGGTCAATGCCTGTTCTAACGTAAGGTCTCTTTCAGGTAGCAACCTCTTTGAGTGCTTTGACTATATATGTCACCTAAAAGGACAGGCTTGTATGTATCAGAAAGTTCACCTCTAAAGTCACAGTATTGCGAAAGTTTGCGCAGTTCTAAAATGTATTCATAAATTATTTCCTCCTTTGGTTCCTTTTATGAAATCCAAATCTCTCAGCAATTACTAGTGGTTTTGGGCTCGTGATTTTGCAAAATTGCAACAATTTCTTCAAATGCTTTGCTTGCTGGCTTTTCAGGAGTTACTAAGTTGTGTAAGAGACTGTACATTCTAGCACTCATTAAGCTAAGAAGTTTGGAGACTTTCTTTGCCTCATCCACATCGTTAGCATTATAGTACAATTCAACCCTCTTGATATATGATTTCCGGTTCTCATTAGCACTGTCAAATTCATCACCTTTTCCAACTAAGGTCATCATCATGTTATTTTTACTTAAGCTTTGCTAGTTGTGCTTCTCTCACTGTGTACTGTTACTCATGTGCGCTTTTCTAGTGTTTGCGACTGCCTTCTCTGTACCAGATCAGTTCACTCTTTTCTCTCATTCTCTCTCTCCCTTCCTCCAAATTCTGTCATTGTTTAACTGTCAGTGCTATTGGTGATATCTGTTGACATTTAGCTTCATACTCGTCACCAATTTGCTCTGTCTGTACAAGTACATATTAACTACATAAAGGCACACATTCAGAGAAGTTAATTGGTATATTCACTTTGCAGAAAGGGCAACAAATCAATACAAATGCATAACTTATCAGTCTATAGTTAGTGCTAAGGAGAGTCATTGTGCTAAAAAAATAGATTGGTATACTACATCCACCACCCACCAAAGCCTCCCAAAGAGATCTTAGTCTGCAGTACAGCAAGGACTAATCGCTCACTCAACAATTCAACATATCACAGGCTCTCTCTCTTCTTAATCAAAACAAAGAAATGCAAGTCGTTGATTGCTATGTTAAAGTCAGCCATTCACTTTCTTTCCTGTGTTCTCAGAGTTGAGAATCGACCATAAATTCTCTCCCTCCGTTGAGAGAGAGAGAGAGAGAACAACCCAAGTACAGAGACCTCTGACAGCTGATCCGTTGTTCATAATATACCGTTTTCTCCTGTGGTACTTCAGTTGGCGACACTGGGATAGAATCAATTCATCCACAGAGCTGCAAAGACTCAGCACCTCGAAGACGTGCTTATCTTCTAGGCCATGCCCTTGGGATATTGAGAAACAGCTGGTCGGTGAGTTCTGGAAGCAGGAACCATCGCTGTAAGGAACTGTAGGCTGAGTGCAGCTACAGGTCAAGAGCACTGACGGAACCCCTTCCACATTGAAAAGTGAAATAAAAGAGACATTAATGGTAGAAATTAAGCTGCTTCCACAGACGAGCTCGAAGAAGCTACTATCATTGTAGCTCCGCCTTATTGTACGTGAGTACAATCGCAAATTTAAGAGTTATTTGGATAGTATGTGGAGGGTAGAGATTTGGGGAGATTTAGCATGGAGGATGCTGATATTGGTATGGGCAAGTTTTAATGTGAGGCCTGTTTCCATGTAGTATTACTCTGACATTGTGAAAATATGCACAAATTCATTTTCTGACAATTTCTATTCAGAATTGGCTGAGAAGTTTGTAAGTTCTTTTGTATCTTTTGAAACCGATTTGGAAATAGATAATGTCCCAATGGATTGTTGTGTATCAGGTGAAACTTATTAAAAAGGACAAGGGATCAGCAACTTATTAAACATTAAGATTTCTCTTGACAATGCAAATTGTTTGAAATGTGGTGCTAGTTTGTGAGCAGTGGACACAATGTGATAATGAATCAACAATGTGCATTTAGTTATTGTAACTGCAGGATGAATTTTAGGCAGGAAACTGGGACTAATTAATCATCTCTTCTTTGAAAGGGAGCTCAAGGATTCTTCTTTAACCAACAACAAAATGATAATTTCAACAATGCAGGTCATGGGGGAGAGCTATGTTCACCTGAGAAAATAGATAACATATTCTGTAACAGAGCATCTGCAAAATGACACTTCCACTGCAGCTGCATTCCCTCAAAAAAAGAAATAGGATTTGAACCAAAGGCCTTCACACCCAGAAGTAAAAGCGCCGCAAAGTGAGTTGTGTGTTTATTTATTTACTGTATAAGGCAGTCCTTTAAGGCATATTAAATTTCTGTCCTCTTGTCGCATTGTTGAAGGCCGACTAAAAACATCTATCAACGTTTCGTGTCAGATTATTATTGTCATTTATAATCTTAAAAGCCTCCATCAATCTGGAAATCTCAACCAATATTTTTTATGTACTTCATAAGCTTGCTGCACATTTCAGCATTGGACTAAGTGTTACGGTAGTGTAGAAGTTGGCATGACGTTTTTGCAGCTTGGGCATTCTGGAGTTTGGATTTCAAATCTGGTGCTGTTCTGTAAGGAGTCTGTACATTCTATCTATGAAATGTATGGGTTTTCCCAAAGAGTGTCTTGGTTTCCTCCTAAGTCCAAAGGTGTACCAAATAGGTTAATTGGTCATTATAAAATATCCCATTGATTTGGCGAGGGTTAATTGGGTATTTTTGGGGGATTGCTGGGGCAGCATGGCTCTAAGGTCCAGAATGGCTTCCTCCATGTGTTGTAGCTCGAAAAATATATCAGTACATCTCCAATTATTTATCTTGGGCAAGTGAGTTCAAAGCTTTCCATTTATCTGCATTATCGCCTTTTCTTTTGCAGTAAAAATTCTTAGACGTGAAATTCATTACTTTGCCAAGAAACAATTTAAGCTTAGTATTCATTTGTTTAATCTGAAATTATTATTTACTCCATCTACGTAACCTCAACCAGATGGCATGAACAGCAATTTCTTCATCTTCCAGAAATTTGCCCCTCCCCTTCCCTCTTCTTCATTTCCTAAGTCTGGCCTCTTGCCTCTTCTCCTCACCTGCCTACCACCTCCCCCTAATGTCCATTCTCCTTCCATTTCTGCCATGATCCACTCTTCTCTCCTATCAGATTCCTTCTCCTCCAGCCCTTTTACTTTTACACCTATCCCCTCCCAGGTTCTTACTTCATTCCCCCTCTCACAACCACCTGGTTTCACCAATCACCTTCAAGTTTGTCCTCCTTCCCTTCCCCCACCTTCTTATTCTGATATTGTTTCCCATCTTTTACAGTCCTGTTGGAGGACATCGGCCTGAAATGTTGACTGTTTATGCATTTCCATAAATGTTGCCCGACCTGTTGAGTTCTCCCGCATTTTGAGTGTGTTGCCTTGGATTTCCATCATCTGCAGAATTTCTCCTTTTTATGCTCTCCAGCCCTTTGCCTCTTGCACTGTCACTTCCCAGCTTCTTACTTCATTCCCCTTCCCCCACCTACCTGGTTTTACCTATCACCTCCTAGCTTGTCCTCCTCCCCCTCCCCAAACCATGTTACTCTGGCTTCTTCCCCTTTACTTTCCAGCCTTTATAAAGATTCTCAGACTGAAACATTGAGAGTTTATTCATTTCTATAGATCCTGACTGACTTGCTAGCATTTTGTCCGTTATAAAACAATAAAGTTTCTAGTATGATAACATGGACTCTTGATCTCACAATCTACCTCACTGTAGCATAGAAACGTAGAAAACCCACAGCACCATGCAGGCCCTTCAGCCCGCAATGCTGTGCCAAACATGTGCTTACTTTAGTAGTAGCCTTGCATTTTACTGTCTACCTGTATTGCGCTTTCTTTCTACTGTAACACTTCATTCAAAACTGTTATCTTTTTACCTTGCACTACTGTACCTCAAATACAAAAAATGTTTACATAAGACTAACACAGAATCCAGCAACATGCAAAAGTCACTTCATTCATTATAGTTAAATAGTATATTCAATACAATATTGGATTTTGTAAATTAAATAACAACTATATTCACTTTCCATTTTACTGAAAGCATCACATATTTTGCTACACACACAAACTGCTGGGGGAACTCAACAGATCAGGCAGTATCTATGGAAAAGCATAAGTAGTCAATGTTTTGGGCTGGGCCCCTTCTTCAGGACCAGAGAGAAAGATAATGTCAGAGTAAGAAGGTGGTGGTAGAGGAGAGAGAAGTAGAAGGTAGGAGGTGAAAGGTGAAATCAGGAAAGCGGGAGTGGGTGAAGCAAAGAGCTGGGAAGTTGATTGGTGAAAGAGATAAAGGACTGGTGGGGCGGGGAGAATGATAGGACAGGATAGAAGACGATGGAAGAAAAAGGAGGAGAAGCATCAGATGGAGGTGATGTGCAGGTAAGGAGATAAGGAATGGAAATGAGAAATAGAATTGAAATTGGATGCTCCTGAGAGATACTGCATTTTCTGGCAGACAGAGCACCAATGCTCAGAGAAGCAGTCTCCCAATCTACATCATGTCTCATCAGTATATAGAAGGCCACACTGGGAGCAGTGGATATAGTAGGTGACCCCAAAAGAATCACAGGTGAAGTGTCACCTCACCTGGAAGGACTGTTTGGGTCCCTGAATGGTGGTGAGGGAGGACGTGTAGGGGCAAGTTTGCCATTTGTTCTGCTTGCAAGGATAAGTGCCAGCAGGGAGATCAGTGGGGAGGGATGAGGGGACAAGGGATTCATGTAGGGACCGATCCCTGCTGAAAGCGGAAAGTGGGGGAGGGAGATGTGCTTGTTGATGTGATCCCATTGGAGATCATGGAAGTTACAAAGAATTATGTTCTGGATTTGAAGGCTAGTGCAGTGGTAGGTGACGACAAGAGGAACCCTATCCCTGGTGTGATAGTTTGAGGATGGGGAAAGGGATGCAGGTGAGGGCAGCATTGATGTTGGAGGAAAGGAAGCCCCTTAATTTGAAAAAAGGAGGACATCTCATTAGTTTTGGAATCTTTGAAGGAGGCCTAAGTTTTCCTTTGATTCACTTGGGACACTAGATCTTGCCTCTTTCCTCTAGTTAGTTTTGAAGTCACTAATTACCTCCAATTTTATCTTTTTTGAGTCACCTCTGAATGCTTTAACTCAGACATGACTTATTTTAATTAGTCCTATGTCTTTTGGCTTATGGTTATCACACCATTTCTGGTATAAGATCTTCACTTCACTTGCCCTATTACTAAACTGTTCCCATAAATTATGTACTCACTTTCAAGATCTCTTTATCTCATGTTCTCAATACTTATTCTTATTTTTAATTTTTTTTGTATTTGTAGATTTTTTATTTACACATTGATTGTTGTCCATCCTCTCGTGTGGTCTTTCATTGATTCTATTGCATTTCTTGTATTTACTGTGTATGCCCACAAGAAAATGAATCTCAGGGTTGTTTATGGTGACATATAAGCACTTTGATAATAGACTTGCCTTAACTTTGAGAGATTTGAAGGAATGTCCATATTACAGTGATATAATTTTTCGGGGTATCTTACTCAATATGTATTTGATCCAGTCTATTCAACAACTCTGTTCATAGCTGGAACATTCACATTATCTGCCAAATGGATTACCTTCAAAGCCCTTCTGCACTGGACACAGGTAGTCATGATCTATCCCATGATTACATGTCTGTCCAATGGATAGAGCTGCCTCTATTCACTTTGCTTTCGTCCTGAGCTTTACTTTCTCTCATTCTCCCAGAAAGCTACAGAGTAGCCCTTGAGATATTCTTTCTTTTAGCCATCTCAGAATGCTTCCTCACATTTGAAATAAATGTGGACGAGCACTTGAAAAGACAGAACTAAAAAAAACTCTCAATTGGGGACTAGTTTATCTTCTGGCTTGAAAGCTCCTGCTAGACTGAATGTACTCCCTGTATTTTCATAATTCTATTAAAAATGCCATGTGGAAAAAATCAGATTAATTTCCCTAGAACACACTTGCAAACCAGATGGAATTCTTTACAGTTTTGTAGTTTCTAAACTGCACCACAGGTGCTCGTTGCTTAATCCAGATTTATTTAATTTCCTGAAATTAAATTACTAAAATGCTAGAATTTTGACTCTGATACTCCAATCTTTTTAAAGGAGGGAGGCAAAAGACAGGAAATTATAGACCAGTTAGTCTGACTTCAGTAGTTGGGTAGATGTTGGCGTCCATTTTTAAGAATGAGGTTTTAGTGTACTTTGAGGAAAATTATAAAAAAAGGCCAAAATAAACATGGTTTCCTTAAGTGGAAATATTGTATGATAGATCTGTTGAAATTCTTTGAGGAAGTATCAGGCAAAATAGACAAAGAGTCAGTGGATGTTGTTTACTTGGATTTTCAGATAGCCTTTGATAAGATGCGGTGTGTAAAACTGCCAAACAAGAAAGATACCAGCATTGACGGTGGATTGGCTGACCTGCAGAAGGCAAAGAGTGGGTATAAATCGAGTCTTTAATGGTTAGATGCCAATCACCAATGGTGTTATACAGGGCTCAGTGTTGAATCTGTTACATCTTATATGTTAATGATCTGGATGATGAAATTGATGGCTTTGTAGAGAAGTTTCTGTAAGATAGGTGGAGGGCAGATAGTATTGAGGAATAGGAGTCTGCAAAAGGACTTGGACAGATTAGGAGAATGGGCAAGAAAATGACAGATAGAATGCAACGTCAGGTATTGTACGGTTGGCTATTCACTTTATTAGAAGGAGTAAGGGAATAGATCATTTTCTAAAAGGGAAGCAAAATCAGAAATCAGAGGTGTAAAGGGGTCTGGAAATCCTACCGCAGGATTCCCTGAAGGTTAACCTGCAGGTTGAGTTGATAGTAATGTAATATTCAAAGTACATTTATTAAAGTATGGATGCATTATACAACCTTGATCTGTCTGCTTAAAGGCAGCCATGAAACAAGGAAACCTCAAAATCACCTTTTAAAAATGACCATCAAACACCGAAAGCACAGAGAGTGGAAAAAAATGGTGCAAACAATAAAAATAGGCAAATAGCATTCAGAACTGGAATTTTATGAATGATTACACATAGACATTTACACCACACGCTGCATCCGCAAAGCAAACAGCATTATGAAGGACCCCATGCACCCCTCATATAAACTCTTCTCCCTCCTGCCATCTGGAAAAAGGCACCGAAGCATTCGGGCTCTCACGACCAGACTATGTAACAGTTTCTTCCCCAAGTCATCAGACTCCTCAATACCCAGAGCCTGGACTGACACCAACCTACTATACCCTCTACTGTGCCCACTGTCTTGTTTATTATTTATTATTATTTATTGTAGTGCCTGCACTGTTTTGTGCACATTATGCAGCTCTGGATAGGTCTGTAGTCTAGTGTAGTTTTTGTATTGTTTCATGTAGCACCATGGTCCTGGATAACATTGTCTTATTTTTACTATGTTCTATACCAGCAGTTATGGTTGAAATGACAATAAAAAGTGACTTGACTTGATTCAAAGCCAGACAACACTGCAGCTGGAGCAGACAACAGTGTAGTTCATCACAAAGCTGAGTAAACATTGTGAGACCACAGATGAGAAGCCAGGCATCACTGCAGTCAGCACTACAGCTCAGCATAGAGCTGAGTAAATGTTGTGGAGCAGCAAACAGAACTAGACCTCACCTCACCACCGGTCCCTTGCCTTTTATAATCTGGGCTGGCATTTAAATTGTCCAATCATCGGGTCATTCCTCGCTATCGGAATGCTCTGGGGCCTGGACCCTGCTGGCACGACTCGGCCTGTTCCTGATCTTTCTATTTCAGTTCAGCACTTGAATTGATCAGACGTCGGAACTTTCCTCACTCCCGAGGACACCACGACTCTGCCTTGACTCTGCCTCTCATGACCTGGCTTCTGCTGCACTCGTATCTCCACGTCCGCCACCGCTCGCCTCCACTTGACTGAGTGACCCTTTGCTCACCTCTCCTTTGCTAGTGTTGATCATTATCAATAAGCAACTGTATATAGTAGTTTCCTTTATTTTATATTTGCCACCAGTAAGTAGTCCCTCATCTTATACCTGATGTTTGTATTCATTTCGAGAGGACTACAATATAAGAGCAAGGATATACGGTGGCATGCAAAAGTCTGGGCACTCCAGTCAAAATTTCTGTTACTTTGAATAGGTAAGCGAGTAAAAGATGAACTGTTTTTCAAAAGGTATAAAATTAATGATGACACATTTCTTTAATATTTTAAGCAAGAAAACTTTTTTATTTCCATCTTTTACAGTTTCAAAGTAACAAAAAAGGAAAAGGACCTGAAGCAAGAGTTTGGGCACCCTGCATGGCAGTACTTAGTAACACCCCCTTTGGCAAGTGTCACAGCTTGTAAATGCTTTTTGTAGCCAGCTAAGCTTCTTTCAATTCTTGTTTGGGGGATTTTCGCCCATTCTTCCTTGCAAAAGGCTTCTAGTTCTGTGAGATTCTTGGGCCGTCTTGCATGCACTGCTCTTTTGAGGTCTATCCACAGATTCTCGATGATGTTTAGGTCAGGAGACTGTGAGGGCCATGGCAAAATCTTCAGCTTGCGCCTCACGAGGTAGTCCATTGTGGATTTTGAGGTGTGTTTAGGTTCATTATCCTGTTGTAGAAGCCATCCTCTTTTCATCTTCGGCTTTTTTTACAGACGGTGTGATGTTTGCTTCCAGAATTTGCTGGTATTTAATTGAATTCATTCTTCCCTCTACCAGTAAATGTTCCCCGTGCCACTGGCTGCAACACAAGCCCAAAGCATAATCGATCCACCCCCATGCTTAACAGTTGGAGAGGGGTTCTTTTCATGAAATTCTGCACCCTTTTTTTCTCCAAACATACCTTTGCTCACTACAGCAAAAAAGTTGTATTTTAACTTCATTAGTCCACAGGGCTTGTTTCCAAAGTGCATCAGGCTTGTTTAGATGTTCCTTTGAACCTTTTGAATAGAACTTTTTGGCCGTAACTTTTTTCTCCAAATATACCTCTGCACATTGCGGCCAAAAATTTCTATTCCAAAGGTTCAAAGGAGGTTGGTAGATTTTTCCAGTAGTAAAAGTGTTAAGCATTATGGGCAGAATGTAAGAGAATGAGGTTGAGAGGAAAATAAAGCAGCCATGATTAAATGGCAGAACAGATTCGATGGGCTGAATGGCGTGATTCTGTTCCTAAGTCTTATGATCTTATAGAATGGGGTTTAAATAAATATTTCCAGGATTTGCATTGATAATTTATTGAGAATGCTAATGTCCTACTGTTTCAATTAAATAATGAAAAAATATAATAAATTGTTGCAAACCTTAAAGACATAAAAGTCTCTTCTGTAACCTTTGTACAGACAAAAAGTAAAAGACTTCACTTAATAAGTTATGTCAATAAAGAAGCCGATCTAGAGCTACCACATCCAGGAAGAACCAGAAAATGTTCTGTTTTGATTGTAGCTGTCAGCTTGCATACCCTGTGTGCATTCAGCTAAACTGCAAAGCCTGGAAAGTACAAGTTGCATGACTCTTAATTTATTTGTCAATCAGATCATTAGGCTAAAAGAAAGTTAGTGAATTGAAAAATATCAGGAATTAAATTAATGAATGGAAAAAAAGTGCTACCATCTAACAGTTGGGAGTTTCATCACACCAAGACATTAATATGGCTGCAGTAAGCTTCTAAAATTGTTTATGTTTATGATATTTCTAAAGGCAGGAACTCCTTTATGCTGACTCTTGTGCTTAGAGTTAAATATCCTTATATAACACAACAGAGGTCCTGTTCCGGCGGGGCAGCAGGTGCTAATGTAGTTCCTAAAGAATCTATATGTATTTGTGTTAATGTTCGAACAACAAAGACAAGATTTTCTTTTGTTTAAACAACTTCACTTTCTCTGTCCACATTCAGTACACAGGGGTTGCCATCTTCTCACCCACAATTTCCTTTACCTCCCCTTGTATACATACTCAAAACAGGGAAGGTGTCCATCCCACCTAAATGCTTACAAAGCCCAAATGTACAGAACTCAACACCATACACTATACACATTTTGTATGATGGTTCATCACCACCTCTGATAAAGACAACAACAGTAGTGTCAGCAACTTTAAATATAGTATTGTATCTGAACTTAGCCACACAATCATAGATATAAAGCTTGAAGAGCAGGGAATAAGCACACAGCCTTGTCGTTCACCTGTTCAGAGGAGTTGTTGTTGTCAATCCATATTGATTAGAGTCTGCAAGTGAGGAAATTGAGGATCCAGTTGCATAGGGAGGTATGAAGACCTAAATGTAAAAGCTTAGTGATTAGCTTTGAGGGGATGATGGTATTGAATGCTGAGCCGTAGTCAATGAAGAGTATGCTGATGTGTACATCTCCATTTGCTCAGATATTACAGAGCTGAGTAGAGAGTCAATGAAATGTCATCTGTTGTTGGCCTGTGTGATGGTCGGCAAAATGGAGTGGATTCAAGTCATTCCTCATGCAGGATGAGTTGATATGCTTCATGAACAAATTTCCAAGGCACTTCATCACAGCCAATATAAGCGCTACTGGATGATAGAGGCCAATTCAGGCCAATTACCATTAACTTCATGTGCACCAGTGTGATCTGAAGTCTATATGAAGCAGTTGGATATCTCAGACTGCTGAACTGAGAGGTTAAATATCTCAGTAAACACTCCAGCCAGTTGTTTAGCACAGGTCTTCAGTACTCGGCCAGGTACATCATCTGGACAAGATGATTTCCGTGGACTAGGCCTCATGAAGGATGCTCTCATGTTGGCCTTAGAGTCTGAAATCACAGAGTCATCGGGGGCTTTGGGAGTTTGTACCTCCATGTTCTGCCGGTCAAAGTGATCATAAAAGGTATTTAGCTCATCAGGGAGTGAAACCTGCTTTTGCTTTGCAAGATGTAACAACACTCAAACCCTATCTCAGCTGCCGCGCATCCTCCTGTCTTTCAAATTTGGTCCAGAATTGCCACATTGTATGTGCGATGGCTTTCCTGAAGTGTTACATGGACCTCTTGTACTTTGTTGGGTCGCCACTTGTGAACATCACCAATCTAGCTGCCAGAGGATTGTGGATCTTTTGGTCCATTCGGGATTTCTGTCTGGGGAAGAATCTGAATAAGTTTGTAATATAAGTGGCCGAGCCACAGACCATTACTACACTGACCTTTCACACTCAATGCAGACAAATCCCCGGAATAAAAGGAGGGACCTGGCATAATTTGGAAGGAAGAATATTGGATAGAATGGTCAGAGTGAATTGTAGCTGGCTTGAATTCTGAGATTTAGGATTATTGATTAGGGGTGAGGTGATTAAGTCTGGTGGTCAGATAGTGAGATTGGGGGTTTAGGTTTAATAGTTAGGGATGTAATCAATGTTCAAGCATTCAGTTGGTGGGTAAGATGTGAGTAGGGATTTTAAGGAAGACAGTCCTCCTGCAATTAGTAGTTGGTGATGACAGTATTAAACTGCTCATGCAATCCGGTTACAGATTGCTGGAAAGCTTAGCTCAGCAAGGATCATACGCATGGTGGAGTGCTGCACTTGAATAAAGAACAAAGCTCAGATGGATAAATGCCTACTTTAGAGGGACCTCACTGAGTCACATTCCCATTATTAGTATGGAATTGGCTCATGCAGTTTCCTTTCCTGACAATGTTGTTGGAATGCAATGTGCTCATCTACTGTCCTCCGCATTAATGTATCCAATGTACAGCATGCTCAAAACTAAATTGTCAGACTTTATTTCCTTTTCTCAAATATTTAAACTTGGTATTAATATTTCATTTCTCTGTGTTCATGTCATGGTAAACTAGCCATAATATCTCAGATTATGAAATGTATTTTTCTACAGTGAGTTAAGAGTTATACATTATTGAGACTTCCATTAAAACCTCAATCCTATTTAGCAGATGATGTTCTGAACTTGAATCAAGAATTGACTGTAGCTACATTAATCTCAGCTCAGAAAATATATTCAGTTATTTAATTGTTTTTATGCCTTAGTTATTCCATTTTGTTTTATCTTTTAGTTTCAATAAACCTTTCCTCTTTCATATTTAACTTTCAACTTCAAGTATGGCTAAGTAAATAGTAACAGTCATCCAGCAGTTTAGCTGAGTGGTTTTCGCTTACAAGGGTGTCCAGACATTGAATGCTGGATTGTCACCACCTGATCTTTTCCTGTCCTCATTCATTATCTGCACACATGTAATTTTCACTAGGAGTCACTAGATTCCAATTATCATCAGCGAACCTTGATTGATTTTTGTTCGCCCTAACTCAAGGACACTACGGTTAATTGAACCTTTGCCAAATTTGCTTTGTCTAACTTCAAGTAACTTGGTACTGACCAGGGACCTATACAAGATTCTTTAGATGCTCAGCAGTGCAATCCATTTACCAACTGACACATGAAGCAGAGCTTTTCACAAAGTTCAATTTTTCCATTATTACCGTTTCATTGCTCCCTTTGATTATTCAATTTATTTCAGCTTTTAAATAAAGCATATTGTGGCATGTTTGCTTCCTTCTGAGATTTTTCCTTGACATTTGGCATTTCCATTACTTCCTGTTCTTGTTTTCTTTTCAAAATTCTACACTGCATTCTTCAGTAATTTCTATGGATTCTAATGAATCAACAATGGTACATATTACTGGAACTTGCTGTGTGACAGGCTGATTCTTACCAAAACTGAGTTAAAAATTATATATAAAACAGACAGAGGACAGTCATTGAAGCAATTTAGAGGGAAATTTTAAGATATTTGAATGGAATAAAAGTGTCCAGGCAAATGCATCATACCATCCATGTTGGAAATTCCAATTACAATTGAAAGGCCTTGGAAATGGTCAGAAATTGGGAGACATGAAGAGTTAATGTTTCAGCCCGATATCCTTTCAATAGAACTGAAAAGGAATTATTAGGATTGCAACAGATTTAAAGGGACAAGTGAAGGACTGAAGGAAGGGAAGAACAATAGGGTCTGTGATAGGGTCAAATCAAGGGAGGGTAGTGGAGGAAGGGGTAATGGGCAAATCAAAATTTTGGTAATGACACATAAGTAATTGATGGGTCTAGAAGACTTCAAATGGCAAAAAGTAGAAATATAGTTGTTTAAGAATAGAGCAGTGGTTATGTTCTAAAATCATTACTTTCAATGCTGAGACTGGAAGATTGAAAAATGTCTATACATTTTCTCTAATATTTTCTAGTGCTGTTAACTATTTTTCCTCTCCATAATTGAACGGTTCACCCCTGTTTCACAGCTCAATATATTACAATATAACAATGGCAAGCTTTGACTAAAATAATAACAATAACAAGGGAAACATTTTATACCTGCTACTATTCACTTTATTTTTTTAAAAAAAGATGATTTGAAGACTTTTGAAGAGAATCAGCTTTTCAACAGGGGTTCTGTTCAACAAATGTAGAAAGATGCAGCTCCGGGGAAATGTGGGGAAATCTCTTCTGAAATATCTCAAACAGGGTTTGACTAAGCAGTATTTATTGGCATATAGAAAAATTTATTGATAGTGAAAAAATAAAGGTTTGTATTTTGTAATTTGCATCGTAGAGCTTATGAAAGGAGAACTAAATGCTTGATAATATTCTTCAGATGCAGTATAACATACAGATGCTTCCATAAATTTCCAAAATTTCATTCTACTGAATTCAATTGAACTATTGCAAAGTGCCATCCATGTACAGCACTATATCATGTTACTTACTGCTAGTAATCTATGGATCAATCAAGAAGCTATGCAGTTTAACATTCAATCTTTCAGTATAATGCTTTGATTGTTTATTCATGGAAGTACTTGTTTTCCCTGTAAGGACATTAATCTGACAGAAGGTTGGCCTCCAAAGAGACTGATTAATTAGCTATTGTTATTCTTGCATCTTGGGCTTGAGAATAAATACATATGAAAATATGCCTATTTTTTAATTCAGTGTTGTATTTTCTGCTATTATTTGTGCCCAGATTGGAAGTTACAGCAAGTTTTGTTTGCATTGAAATTTTTATTAGTAAAATATATTAGGAAATAATTTCCACATATTTAAAAATTATGCAAGGGACCTGTTAGGAACTGTTAAAGATGAGAAGTTGAACATGCTGATAACAACTATACATATATATTCCCAAATGTATAAGTGCATGTAAAATACAGAATTATTTCTGTCATATTTAGACTTTTCCACAGAAGTTACATAGTTATATGTTCTTTCCATCCTTCACAAGACACTTACTTGCTCTGTTCCTTCAATGAATTCTGAGATGAAAGCTATTTAAGCAAAAATTGTTAAATAGAACATTCACTTGTATATCAATATACTCCCTCCAGGTATCATCAGCTATCTAAAAATAATCTATGCACAACAGTTTCATCATATGTCTTATGAAGCTTCTCAGTGTCAGAGTTCTGGTCCCATTAACAAAAAAATGCTAGTGGTTCTAATATGTGTTGGTTCACAGATTGACTTCTGGGTTAAGAAGGTGCTGGTGAAACGCAGCGATGACTCGCTGGCAGCAAACAAAACTACTAACTACTTTATTAATCATACTTCTTCCAGAAAAATATCACTGCGACCAACCTGTGCAACCTGACATTTTGCAGTGCAAACTGAAACCCCAAATGTGTAGGATGGTTGCTCACTCTTGAACCCATATTGAGGAGGTGGGGCCCAGGCCCAGGAGAGGGGAATGAGCCAAAGCTTGGCCATTGATGGAGTGGACATGGATCTGATTTAAAGTGGTAGAACTAAAACAAGGCAGAGTCCAGGCAGTGAAGCCTGGGCCCAAGAGCCAGGACCAGGCTGATAATTGACCAATTTAAATGCCAGGCTTAATTGAAAAGGTCAGGTAAGGGCTGAATTGAGGTGGCAGGTCCCAAGCCTGAGAGGGTGTCAAAGTGGCAGGACCTGGGCCCAAAAATATTGAATAACTTGCTGTTTGGTCAAGTTCAGCGTTGGGCCAGTTTAAGAAGGTCAGAGTATCGGAGCCGAAGGCAAGGGCTGAGCCAGTGTTCAGTTCACTGCTTACGAGATTTACTCGACACTCTGCTGAACTGAGGCTGTGGTCTGCAACTAACGGACCCCTGGACCAGCTGTAACTGGCTTCGTGGCTGTGGACTGGATGCTATTTACTTACTTTTATTGTTTGTACGATTTGCTTTTTTTCTGCACATTGGGTGTTTGACAGTCTATTTTTTAAAACGGGTTCCATTAGGTTTCTTTGTTTTTTAGCTTCCTGTAATGAGACAAATCTCAAGGTTGTATATAGTATACGTACTTTGGTAATAAACACACTTTGAACTTTGATAATAGTGAGCTTGATAAATGAGAAGAGATTGAGTGGAATAGACTCTGTTCTTCAGAGTTTTGAAGAAGGAGATGACACCGCTTTGAAATATACAATTTCAGAATGCTCAATAGGGTAGATAAATGGAGGATATTTTTCTTGCCTGATATTGGGGTCATAGTCTCAAAATAAATGGTAAGCATTAGGGTTGTAATGGGGAAAATCAGCATGACCGGAAGGGCTATGAAATTTTGGAATCCACTCCCCTGAAGAACTGTGAAGACTCTGCTGATGATTGCAATAAAAACTGTATCATTAGATATTAGAATATTGGAAAGGATTCAAAAATTGATCTGATGGAATTCAGTAGAATGTTGTCCCAATCTAGTTTCATGATGAAATAGAGCTGAAAGGATGAAGATCACTGCAGATAATTTCTTAAATTCTTAATAATAGTGACAAAATCCAATGGAACTGACAGAACTTTGCCAAATACTCACATTAATCCAATACTTGAAATCCAATAGTTGCTGGTGGTGATCTATTGGTTGCCACCTTTGATGCTGACCTTCACATTTAGATTATGAGAACACACAGTCCTCTTTTATTGTCATTTAGAAATGCATACATGCATTAAGAAATGATACAATGTTCCTCCAGACTGATATCACAGAAAACAGGACAAACCAAAGACTAACACTGACAGAACCACATAATTATAACATATAGTTACAGCAGTGCAAACAATACCATAATTTGATAAAGAACACACCATGGGTACGGTAAAAAAAAGTCTCAAGTCCCGATCGACTCCGGAGTCCCCGATAGCAGGCGACAAAAGGGAGAAACGCCCTGCCATAAATCTCTAAAGCACCGACAACGGCCGACACCGAGTCCGTCCATCTGAAAACTTCGAGCCTCCGACCAGCCCCTCCGATACATCCTCCCGAGCGCCATCCTCTGCCGAGTGCCTTCGACTTAGCCCCGGCCGTCGAAACAAGCAAAGCCGAGGATTCGGGGCCTTCTGCTCCGGAGATTCTGGTTACCACACAGTAAACAGCAGCAGCGAAGCAGGCATTTCAGAAGTTTCTCCAGATGTTCCTTCGTACTCTCACGTACTCTTCATCAAATCAGAATTGTGCACGGTCCCCTACTTGACAGATTACAGATAGCATTCACCGGAGAGGCTGCGCACGCTGCATCGCGCCACCATCTTCTCCTCCTCTTCCATGGAGGTTAATAAGGAACCTGTAACATTAATTCACTAATACATAGGTTAGAACATGTTGAGTCTAAAAGGTTATTTTTTTGGTTCCTTTTCCACCATTTTCTAAACATTTCTAATCTTTTTTATATTAATTTGCTATTGTTAAGTAACTGCATCCCTTCAATTAATTCACAATGTATTTGAAGATTCTTACCCTCTCATTGACTATTCTTTAAAGGCTTTTAATCAATCCTTACAATTTTATATTACATGTCTGGTTCATTGTTCTTATATTTATTTTTGGCTTCCCCATTTTTGCAGATCTATATTGTACAGCCTTTGTTTTTCATAGTTCTCTTTGACATTTTCACATTTTGCTTTGCCACATGCTTCCTTTTTATTTTCGAGTTTAGTTTTAAGCTCTTTTTGAGGACATTGAATTTTATATATCTTTTTTTTATCTGATGGGAACTCATAGTTAAAGATTTCTAGTGTTGTTATTTGCCTTTCTTTGTATTTTACCTCATTCAAGCTCATGCACTATCAGTACCCATGGCAATTAATTACACTTTTTTATTATTGAGTTCAACCTAATTATTTTGTAGTTACTGTCTTGCAATTGATTTATTTTTACAATTGGTTATCTGTCCTACTTCATTTATCAGAAATAAATCAAGAAAAGTTAAATACTTTAATTGACATTCTGACTGAAGCAAAATTTGTCCAAAAAAATCTCAATCTGAAGCCAAGCCTTACGTTTACAGTCTGTTCATTTATCTAAATAAAACAGTTAATCTTAATGTTTGGATGTTACATATAAGTAAAATTGTTTGCATCTAACTCACTCCTATCCCATCCATCTCTACTTTTTATTGTTTGCAAGGTAGTAAAAAAAACAGAATTGTGCTATTTTCATTCTTATTCCCTTTCTTATCAACAAGCACCTTCATTGCATCACCTAGTCTTTCTATCCATAAGCTATCCATAAGAAAGTGAGCAAAATTCAAGTGCATAAGATTGGGATTCATGTACTTGTCCTGAGGTGGGGGGGGGGGCGGTGCTTGGCTTATTCTGATTATCTAAAGTTGATTCCGTCATGATTGGTTAGTTCAGAAACTGCAGCTGCTTTTCCCATTGGTTCGCCGCCTGGTGTTCAGTTCCAAGTATCCCGGGCATAAAATAGCATGTGGAAGAGGCTTGTTCTCTCTGCCTTTGTTTAAGGCAAGTGGTGCACATAGCCTTTAGAAAGGTATGCTCTGTGAGTGGTTTTAACTAAATATGTTTGTGAATATTCAGCTTTGTAGTTTCTGTAAGTTGGGGAGCATAAATGTTTGGTCGAATTTTTACTATTTCTAAATAAATGATTAATATACTTATTCACAGTCAGTGTTTTCTGTCTCACTTGCTATACCCGTAAACCTGAGTCAATGGTTTCAATTTGATAATATTTTGAGCAGGGTCTGGCTAATTGAGCAGAGCTGCATTTCTTTAAAAGGTTATTTACAAGAGAGGACCTCCCATCCCATCTAAGAGATTCAGAGTCCTGGCTAGGATTGATAATACTGAGGGCCTTGGAGGTCTTGTTAACTTACTAGTGGGTTATGCAATGCTGGTAGATTGGTCAGACAACTTACGTTTCACCGGGGTTGAAATTGGACACCACATTGTTTCCATCCTTAAATCATTGGGTTTTGCCAGGATAAAGGATAGCCAGCAGGATGGTTTCTGTCTGTTTGCCGCAATTGTAAGATATCAGTATAAAATGCTTTCTGGTCAGAAGAATGAGGTTGAGGACCTAAATCATCACTGTTGATGGCTCAAATTAGGGCCGCAAAGTTAGAGGATAAGAATATAGAGATAGCTTGACAGCTACTGAAGGTACAGCAATTAGATGCTGGACACCAAGCTGGTTGGCAGCTGACCCTGTTAAGATTTAAGCCATGATGAGGCACGACGATGATCCTACTGTAGAGCTGGGGGAAGGGGATGAAAATGAGGGAGAGTGGGTAGTGTGGACACCCCTCCCCCCTTAGCGTTTAATCCTCAAATTGATTGCCCTCTTCCCTACATATCCGAAACAAAATAGGACAGGCTAGTGATCATGCGTTTCCACACTTGTCATGGGGGACATCGCCCCGTGTCTTCTTCCTCTTAGGAGGGGGAGGGGAGGAGGACCGGAATGTGTGGGGGATGATACAATGGGCACCTTAGAGACAACAGAAATCATGGAGTTCTCGGCTAAGATAGAGACAGATAAAAGTCTGGGTTGTCTTTGGCAACATGGCTACTGAGGATTTGGGATGAGGAGGCTACCAGAGTGAACCTATCTAGCAGAGCGATGGGTGCTTTAGGGAGCCCATCAGCCAAATATGCGATCAAAAACACCCTGTGAATGTTGCTTGCTTCCCCTGAGCTATTGGATTGCGTAATGAGCAGTTAAATTTAGGTATCCCACTCTCACTGAATGGACTTTCAAACCCCAAGTGGAATGGAGCACAGTAGAGAAGGGAACTAAAGTTCTGTGCTCTTGGGCTGTTAGTACAAAATAAATCCATGAAAGTGGCAGCCTGCCAGAGGATATTGAATTAACTTCTGGAATGATAGGACATGTGGTTATGCCAGTGACTTTCAAATAAAAGGCATAGTGCTGTATTTAATAGCACCAGCAGTTGGTCATCCTATAATTACAGTGATTCAATTATTACAAGGGTTAAATATGTATAAGAGAGTGTGCGTAGACAGTTGCAGAAGTCAGATAAGTAGATGGGGAGTGTGGTATCCCACGTGTCCCATAAAGAAATGTTTTTACCATTGCTTAAAGCTGGGGTGCTGGAGAAGCAGGTAAATAAAGTTCCCAACCCTATACTCTACACAATCCAGGGAAGGGAAAAAGGGGGGTTGTTGAGAGGGAGGGGCTATTCTTCAAGCCCTCTGCAGATAAGGGATCCTTTTATCCTCTGCAGAATTAGAATCAGAATCAGGTTTATTATCACTGGCATGTGACGTGAAATTTGTTAACTTAGCAGCAGCAGTTCAATAAAATACATACTCTAGCAGAGAGAAAAAAAATAATAATCAATAAACAAGTAAATTAATTATGTACATTAAATAGATTTTTTTAAATGTGCAAAAACAGAAATACTGTATATTTAAAAAAGTGAGGTAGTGTCCAAAGATTCAATGTCCATTTAGGAATCGGATGGCAGAGGGGAAGAAGCTGTTCCTGAATCGCTGAATGTGTGCCTTCAGTCTTCTGTATCTCCTATCTGATGGTAACAGTGAGAAAAAGGCATGCCCTGGGTGCTGGAGGCCCTTAATAATGGACGCTGCCTTTCTAAGACACTGCTCCCTAAAGCTGTCCTGGGTACTTTGTAGGCTAGTACCCAAGATGGAGCTAACTAGATTTACAACCTTCTGCAGCTTCCTTCGGTCCTGTGCAGTAGCCCCTCCATACCAGACAGTGATGCAGCCTGTCAGAATGTTCTCCACGGTGCAACTATAGAAGTTTTTGAGCGTATTTGTTGACATGCCAAATCACTTCAAACTCCTAATAAAGTATAGCCACTGTCTTGCCTTCTTTATGTCTACATCAATATGTTGGGACCAGGTTAGATCCTCAGAGATCTTGACACCCAGGAACTGGAATCTACTCACTCTCTCTACTTCTGATCCCTCTATGAGGATTGGTATGTGTTTCTTCGTCTTACCCTTCCTGAAGTCCACAATCAGCTCTTTTGTCTTACTGATGTTGGGTGCCAGTTTGTTGCTGTGGCACCACTCCACTAGTTGGCATATCTCACTCCTGTATGCCCTCTCATCACCACTTGAAATTCTACAAACAACGGTTGTATCATCAGCAAATTTATAGATGGTATTTGAGCTATGCCTAGCCACACAGTCATGTGTATATTGAGAGTAGAGCACTGGGCTAAGCACACACCCCTGAAGTGTGCCAGTGTTGATCGTCAGCGAGGAAGATATGTTATCACCAATCTGCACAGATTGTGCTCTTCTGGTTAGGAAGTCAAGGATCAAGTTGCAGAGGGAGGTACAGAGGCTCAGATTCTGCAACTTCTCAATCAGGATTGTGGGAGTGATGGTATTAAATGCTGAGCTATAATCAATGAACAGCATCCTGACATAGATGTTTGTGTTGTCTAGGTGGTCTAAAGCCGTGTTAAGAGCCATTGAGATTGCGCCTGCCATTAACCTATTGTGGCGATGGGCAAATTGCAATGGGTCCAGGTCCTTGCTGAGGCAGGAGTTCAGTCTCGTCATGACCAATCTCTCAAAGCATTTCATCATTGTTGATGTGAGTGCAACCGGGCGATAGTCATTAAGGCAGCCCACATTATTCTTCTTAGGCACTGGTATCATTGTTACCTTTTTGAAGCAAGTGGGAACTTCCACCTCTAGCAGTGAGAGATTGAAAACGTCCTTAAATACTCCTGCTAGTTGGTTGGCACAGGTTTTCAGAGCCTTACCAGGTACTCCATCGGGACCTTCGGCCTTGCGAGGGTTCACTCTCTTTAAAGTCAGCCTAACAATGGCCTCTGAGATGGAGGTCACAGGGTCATCATGTGCAACAGGGATCTTCCCAGCTGTAGTTTTGTTCTCCCTTTCAAAGTGTGCACAGAAGCTGTTGAGTTCACCTGGTAGTGAAGCATCGCTACCATTCATGCTATTGGGTTTCACTTTTTAGGAAGTAATGCCTTGAAGACCCTGCCAGAGTTACCGTGCATCTGATGTCATCTCCAACCTCATTTGAAATTGTCTCTTCACCCTGAAATAACCTTCCGCAAATCATATCTGGTTTTCTGGTACACGCCTGGGTTGCCAGACTGGAATGCCACAGATCTAGCCTTCAGCAGACGACGTATCACCTGGTTCATCCATGGCTTTTGGCTTGGGAATGTACAGTAAGTCTCTGTGGGCACACACTCATCCACACAGGTTTTAATGAAGTCGATAATAACTGCAGTATACTCATCCAGGTTCGAACATGAATCCCTGAATACAGTCCAGTCCACCAATTCAAAGCAGTCCTGCAGGAACTCCTGTGTTCCCTTGTCCATACCTTCTTAGTCCTTACTGCTGGTGCTGCAGTCTTCAGTCTCTGCCTATACTCAGTGAGTAGAAATACAGCTTAGTTATCAGGTTTCCCGAGTGAGGGCGTGGAACAGCACGGTAGATATTCTCGATGGTAGTGTTGCAATGGTCCAGTGTCTTGATTCCTCTGGTATTGCAAGTGATCTGTTGATGTTAGTTGCTTTGTGATTTTAGGTTAAATCCTCCCAAAATGCTGGTGAAGGCGTTAGGGTGCACTGTTTCATGCATGTTGATCCCATTACTCAGATCATCTAAAGCCTGCTTGACATTGGCTTGAGGTGGAATGTAAACTGCTACCAGATCGACCCGAGGGAACTTCCGCGGTAGGTAAAAAGGATGACACTTTACTGCTAGATATTCCCCTTCTGGTGAGCAGAATTGGGACAGCACTGATATATTTGTGCACCAAGAAGAGTTGACCATGAGGCATACTCCTCCACCTCTGCTTTTGAGAGCCTTTATAGATCTATCTTGATGGTGTGTAATAAACCTGTCTATCTGGATTGCTGCATCCCATACGGAAGGGGTTAACCAGGATTCGGTGAAACAAAGGACGCAGGCAGTCCTAATGTCTCTTTGATTCTTACCCTGACGCTGATATCATCGATTTTATTCACCAGACACTGCACATTTGGCAGCAAGATGGTCGATATAAGGAGTTTAAAACCCCGTTTCCTTAAATACACTTGTAACCAAATCTACACTTATGTTTTCTCCAAGGTGTCCTCCATGGATTCTTCCTACCACAATTGGTGTTGTTTCTTGCAGTTTTAAGCAGCAATATGGCCGAATGCAGAATATCGGAAACAGACAATATTGAATTGGACTATGTACGGGAGGTTCTTCTTTGTATGTTAAATTTAAAATGGCTTCTTTGTTATGTTAATCTTTTAAACTTCTGCGTATGTGGATTAAAATGGCTTCTATGTTATGTTAGATGCTGAGAAAGTCTCTAGCTGGAAATTTGCTTGGGTTAATACAGATAGCCGGGTGCTATTAGCCAGTGGGTGTTCATGTTATTATTTCTTGGGGTGATAATGCTGTCTCATATGACTGTGGACGAGGGTTTTTGGCGGGGAGTCGGACAGAAGACGGGGAGGACGACGGACGTGTGGGAAGGCTCCGGTCAATCACTCCGGGTGGTCCCGAGCCGTGAGTCGACAGGGTCTGGAGGGTCTGGGTGGTCCCGAGCCATGAGTCGACAGGGTCTGGAGGGTCCGGGTGGTCCCAAAGAACTTCCTGAGCTCCAACGTGTGCACGAAGAACTTGAACTTTGATAAGTCTGGCGCCTTTTTTTTCCATTCCTTCTTTTTCTGTATCGAACTTATATTAATTTTGTAGACGTACTAATATCTATAAAGTGTACTTGGTAAAATGTACTGTGTGTGCTGGCTAATGATTGATGTTCGGGGCTGATTTGGGTGGCACTGGTACAGCAACCAACTCAGCTGAAGGCGTCCAGGCGGGCGCTGGGCAGGATTTCCCCTAGATATATACGAGCCAATATAACGGAGCTTTACAACTAAAAAACACTCATTTCCTTGTAGCATGAATTAAGAACTTAACATTTCACATCCACAGAAAAACTGTGTAAATATATATATATTTGTTTTTAATACTTAAATTTTGTGAAAAATAAACAGAAATAAAAAAGTAGTGAGGTAGTGTTCATGGGTTCAATGTCCATTCAGAAATTAGATGGCTGAGGGGAAGAAACTGTTCCTGAATTGCAGAGTCTGTGCCTTCAGGCTTCTGTACCTCCTTCTTGATGGCAACATCAAGAAGAGAGCATGTCTTGGGTGATGGGGGGTCCTTAATGATGGATGCTGCCTTTTCGAGGTGCCGCTCCTGAAGGTCTGCTCGATACAATGGAGGCTGGAGCCCATCATGGAGCTGACTAGTTGTGCAGTACCCACTTCTAGATCAGATCATGGTACAGCCAGATAGAACGCTCTCCACAGTATACCGACCACTTTTTCAATGAAATCTGTATAGATCTTCAATATAGTCTGTGTTCTTCTACTTCTGAATTCATAATCCCTGATTTTAATCACCTCCCCCTCAGTTGCCATAGCTTTAACTGGAAGACTTACATATCAGATATACAAACAAAAACATGCAGTGAAATGCATCATTTGATATTAACAACTAACAAACAATGCAGTCTGAGAATGTGTTGAGGGGTCGGCAGTTCACAATGTTGCCACATATTCTGGTACTGATATAGTGTTTCCACAATGTTCAGCAGAAGATTCAAAGATATGAAATTTCGTCACTGTGTGCCTTTTTTTTATTACATGCTCTTCAAGATCTTACTCTTTGTTCAAGTTTTTAGTCACTTGTCTCCTCAAATGACTCAGGGTATTTTTTTGTTAGATTGCATTCTTGGGGACATTTAGCTACATTAGAAGTGTCATATAACTGGAAGTCATCTTTATTTTTTAGTTCTCGGCATTTTTGCTTTAAACGGGTCATTAATTTCCATAACCTCATTCTGTCCTTTCCTTGTCTAATTATAACCGATAATGCTTTCTAATTATTTATTTTAACTTCACTTGATTCTTTTGCAATGACCCTCTCCAGTCTCAGATCTAGATCATCATTTCCTCCCTGTTTATCTGCGTAAATCCTCCTCCTGCTGCTGAAACCACTCTCTCTAAATTACTATTTCATCTACTTATATGAAAGTATAGGTAGCCTCCAGCTGAGAGGTCACTAGGGAATGGAAAGGGACAGAATAGTGCATAATGTAGTCTCAGCAGGAGTTTACTGGGACCTGGTTCAACAAGGTGATGGTGATTAATATTTAATTAGACAATTAACTGGATGCAAGTTCGATGTATAGTTAGCTTTTTACTCATTGGTAGCTTATAATCTGAAGTCATTTGGGTGATTAAGACCATCAACTTAGATAGAATAATGTGCTTCTGTCTCAAGCTGTAAATTAGCGGAATTTATGTAGTTGCTGAGGAGTTTGCTGTTAAGGTACAGGTCTATTTATTTTGAAAAAAACAAGCCAACATTCAAATTCTGTGAAACAGTTGACAAGTTTAATTCTCATGAGTTTTAGACACTCTTTCATATTAAGGATGACTATATATACCATATATTTATCTGAGAGATCAGAGTGCACAAACCTCTAGTTAAATGTGTGCATACTTTCACAACCACTCCCTTTGCTGCAAAAATCTAATATGTCCACAAGTACGTATTGATCTGTTTGCTTTGGGGAAATGTTTTTTGGAGAAGAAGGAGCTGAGGAGAATCTCAATTAAGATGTATGAAATGATAAAAAGATTGAATCAGTGAACAGGAAGGATCCAATCTCTCTTAGCACAAAACTTAACAAGTAGGTGACATGGATTTAAGATAATGTTTAGTGATTATATAACTAAAATGGATTTTAAGCTATGTATTTTATGCAAAGAATGATAAGAATGTAACAGAGGCAGTCATTCTCAGATTTTAAAAGAACTTAGACCATAAGGCAAAAGAGCAGAAGTCAGCCATTCAGCCCATCGAGTCTGCTCCGCCATTTTATCATGAGCTGATCCATTCTCCCATTTAGTCCCACTCCCCCGCCTTTTCACCATAACCTTTGATGCCCTGGCTACTCAGATACCTATCAATCTCTGTCACTTGTGAGTATTTGAACTGCAACCCCCATTAGTACAATGCTGGTGTGCTAGGGACCAGATTTGTCAGGCCATGTTTGAAATTCTGAATTGATCCACTTATTTAAGAAAGATTGTAATTAATTGGAAGCAGCTCAGAAGGTTTACTTGGACTAATGTCTTTAATGGGTGGATTGTCCTATGTGGAAGGATTAGATAAGACTTCTATCTGCTGTAGCTTAGAAGTGTGAGATGCAACTTAGTTGAAGCATATAATACCCAGAGGGTTTTTGACAGGGTGGATGTGAAGAGAATGTTTTCTATGTGTGGAAGAATCTAGAACTAGGTATTGTTCTTTAAAAACAACGTGTCACCAAGCTAGTGATGAGGAGAACTCTTATTATTCTCTCAGAATGTCTTGAGCCTTGGAACTGATTTCCTTAAAGGTCAGTAGATGCTAAGTCTTTAAATATGTTTAGGCTACCATTGAATAGATTCTTGATAAAAAGAGAGTAAAAGATACTGTTGGACAAGAACGTGGAATTGAAATTAGAAATAAAGCAACCATGATCTCATTAAATGATGAAGGAGGCTCTCAGGAAGAAGTGGCCAATTCAGCCTGTTTCTGTATTTGAATTTTTTGATTTCACATAATCTTGGTCATCTCCTGCCATTCTGGATGTAGTGATACAGCTGGATGGCTTTGCAATTCAGCACCAAGATAAGACTGCTAAGTATTTCAAAGGCAGAGGAGGTGAATCAACTCATTGTGGTGTACAAAGATTGTGGTGCTGTTCCAATCCTGCTCACCCAACTTGGAACATGTCAAAGTCAAGTGTCGTACTTTTTATCTGCCGCAGGTGATTTCAGCGATCATCTTGGTAGAGATGTACATCCCACCTCGGGCCTGTATCAAACGGTCTCCAAATGTACCCGTGCAACCCGATACCTTCCTGATCACTTTGAAGGATTTTAACCAGGCCAGCTTGAAAAAGTCTCAAGGTAATTATTACCAACAAGTCACTTGCAGTACCAGAGGAACCAACACACAGGACCACTGTTGCACTACCATCAAGAGCACTTAGCATGGCAACCACAATTTGGAAAGTCTAATCACCTGGCTGTACTTCTACTCCCTGAGTATATGTAGAGACTGAAGACCACAGCACCAGCTATGAGGACCAAGATATAGACCAGGGAACCACTGGAGTGCTTATAGGACTATATTCAGGGATTCATCTTCGAGTCTGAATGAGTGTGCCACAGTTGTCACCGACTTCATTAAAACCTGTATGGAAGAGTGTGTGCCTACAAGAACATAACCAAATTAAAGGTCCTGGATAACCCAGGAGGTTTGTGGTCTGCTGAGGGCTAGATCTGTGGCATTCAAGTCTGGAAGCCCAGGACTATGCAAGAAAACCAGGTACAACTTACAGAGGGTTATACCAAGAGTAAAAGAACAATTTCAAACGAAATTGGAGGCAGTATCGAATGTATGCCAACTTTGGCAGGGTTTGCAGGCCATTACTTCCTACCAAATGAAACCACCAGACGAACTCAATGCCTTTTCTGCTCACTTTGAAAAGGAAAATAAAACTACAGCTACGAGGCTTAGTGCGGTGTCCCTGTCTCTGTGATCCCTGTCTCGGAGTCTGATATCAGAGTGTCTTTCAAGAGGGTGAACCCTCATAATGTGACAGGCCCTGATGGAGTACCTGATAGGGCTCTGAAAACTTGTGCCAACCAACTGGTGAGGGTGTTCAAAGACATTTTCAATCTGTCATTGCTACAGTCGGAAGGTTCCACATGCTTCAAAAGGACAACAAATATATAAGTGCCCATGGAGAGCAGGGTGAGCTGCCTTAATGACTGTGGTCTTGTAGCACTCACATCGACAGTGATGACACAGACTAAAGCAATACACACAAAATGCTCGAGGAACTCAACAGGCCAGGCAGCATCTATAGAAAAGAGTAAACAGTTGGCATTTTAAACGCTTTACCAGGACAGTGATGATGTTATTTGAGAGAGCGGTTACGGCAAAAATTAACTGTTGTTTCAGCAAGGACCTGAACCTACTGCAATCTGCCTATTGCCACAATAAGTCTACAGTGGATGTGATCTCATTGGCTCTTCACCTAGCCTTGGAGCACCAGGACAATACAAATACCTCTATCAGGATGCTATTTATTGACTACAGCTTAGTGTTTAACACAATCATTCCTACAGTTCTGATTGAAAAGCCCCAAAACCTGGGCCTCTGTACCTCCCTCTGCAAACGGATCCTCGACTTCTTAAATGGAAGACCACAATCTGTGTGGATCAGAAATAACATTTCCACTGGCACAAATCAGAGTGTGTGCTTAGCCCACTGCTCTACCTTCTACACCCATGACTGTGTGGCTAGGCACAGTTCAAATGCCATCTATAAATATCCTGATGGCACAACTATTGGTGGCAGAATTTCAGATGGTAATGAATGGGCATACAGGAGCGAGATATATTGGCTAGTTGAGTGATGACACAGCATCAGTCTTGCACTCAAGGCCAGTAAGAACCAAGATCTGATTGTGAACTTGGGAAAAGGTTTGCCATTTTATAAGTCAGCACATCACTATGAGATTCCTTAGTTTCTAATAAAGAAGCCTTGTTAATTTGAATCAAGGTTCCTTTTGATACCTTAAAAAGGTACTGCAGCACAGGATTTTAAATATAGATAACTAGGTATGAATCATTTGCTCTTGCTAGAGAGGCTAGAAATAGAAGACATGGACACATGATAAATCTTGGGAATTTAGGACAGGAACAGGAAATTTCTTCATACAGCAGGATTGAAAATCTTTGCCATTAGATGGTGGGAATGCCATTGGAGAATAAATGTATTTGAGCTAGGATGTATTGATTTTTTGAGAGGTGTTAAGGGAATAGATGCATTCTGATTATATGTCATGGTCTGAATCATATGTTGCTCTTTCTTCCTCTTCAAAAGTGCTCAGTAGTTGCAGAATTTTCTGTTTCCCTCAGTGAAGATACTGGAATCAGGTGCCAAAGTGAACATGAGGCACAATGGACATGATCTTCACTGTCCAACATAAAATGCTTTTGAAGCAGTGCCAATGACAGTAACAAAATTTCTGGGTCTCGTATTGGCTTTGTCAGCCACTTGGGAGACACAAAACCAGATACTCGGTCCTTGAAGGTTAGTGTGAACTCAAAATAACTGTTAACATTCTCTGACTCAACAGATGAGAAACCTTGGCAATTCCTTGGCAAGGAATCACTTAAGATGAAGATTGAGAATGGCCCTCTGTTATTTGTAAAATGTAGTGAGAAATTTTGCATGATTTGTTACTTTCAAGAACACTTTGTGGAGGTGTTGAATATGTTGTATATTTATGCAATGCAGAACTGGTAAACAAATCCAAAAAACATAATGGTTCAGTTAACATGACCTGTATTAACTAGACACTTTTAGAAAAAAAATTTGATCAAATTGGAAGACGTAATAGGCTTTGCATTACTAATTAGGTAAACTAATTATGAGTGTAATTATCATCAAACAGTATGTCTAGTCATTTAATTTAAATTATTTATTTAATAATAAATAATGCTGCAGTGATAATTGTGGTATAAACTAGCCATGCAACATCTTTAATGTTATATAGTTGCTAATTCGAACCTGAACCGCAATGGACTGCTAACTTGCATTGATCATAGAATAATTCATTTATACACTTGTATAATAACAACATAATTTGATTCTTTGGTCATTCAGTATTTATTTTCAATCAGTATGTTAAGCTTCTCCAGCAACTTAAAATCCAGTACTTGCAGCTGAATTAAAATCACTTGTGATTGTGGTATAATATTTTAGTTCTTCAGAAGATCTAATCCAATGTCCCTTTGTGCAGCTGTTCATTTCACACCCTATTTGATACTTACCAGAGCTGTAAACTATATATTCTATCAATCATATGGATGCATATTTGTACTTCCCCATCATTGCCCGATATAACCTTATATTGCTTCCATTGCTGCCATCCCTTCATTGGTAATTTTATCATCTCAATTTCTTCAGCAGCCTCTTATCCTCCAACTGACACAAAATCCAATTCACACAAACCACTGACCCACATCTTCATTGAGTTTTATTCATGTATCCGTCTTGTCTTTGAAAACACCGTTAAATCTTTATCCTTCAATGGAATCTTGATGCCACTTGGAGTAGTTACAGAAGGTGCTACATTCAAGGGGAGACAAAGTCTATAGCAGAGTGTGGGAAAAAAAACTGGAATAAGCTAAGCTTAGCACAGACCTAGAGCCCCTCAAGCCCTTTCACGATGTGCCAAAGTCAATTGCAATGTGGGAGGGACTGAAGTAATTTTCTGCATGGCAATTTCTTAAAAATAAAACAAAATAAGGAAAAGAGCTAATGATTCAGTTCAGAAATATTCACTAAGGGGTAGATAATGGCCAGGATGACACTTTTGCTCTTCCTTGGAAACCTGCAAGAGCAAATGATATAGCAGCTTAAGGTCTCATTTGAAAGTAGGCATCTTGAAATAAGTACCAGAGAAAAATGAGCACGGGCGGACCTTCCTGATGAAGGGTCTTGGCATGAAATGTCGACTGTTTATTTCTTTCTATAGATGCTGCCTGACCTACTGAGTTCCTCCAACGTTTTGTGTGAGTTACTCTGGATTTCCAACATCTGCAGAATCTCTTGTGTTTATGAGCTGAATTGTACTGAAATAGGCATTTTGAGTTTGTGTTTTATATTCTGCGTATTCATTTAATTTTTTGTCACCCTTTGCACTCGTGGCAGGGGAGGGGGGTTTGATGGTTTTCTTTTAACTGGTTGGTTTCATAGTTCTTCTTTGTTCTGTGATTGTGGGGTAAACTGATTTCAAGGATGTATACTGCATACATACTTTGATAATAAATATACTTTGAATTTTTGAATATCATTCTTCAATATTGTGCCATTAAGTAAAACCATGACTAATTTGATTTATCACATTGACTTTTCTTTCTTTCCTGGCCTTGCATGGTTACAAAAGTTATCTCTTTCAGCAGTGAACATAGGCTTTGGGTTAAAGATCATATCACTTTGCGATGGAACATTCCAATCGTTGACTATTCAATGAGAGAAGAGCTTCCATTTTGTTGGAGTTGACCCTTTAGACTGGGAATACGCACATTTATGTGAGATTTTCTGCTGGAGCAAAATCCTCCCAACATCTTGTGACGTCCACTCAAAACCTTGAGGACAATCTTCCTGTTTTAAAATCCAGCTAATATAGTGATCATTCAAAAATTTAAATTCTTAAAGAAATTTATCCTTCAAATCTAGAGGGTTAAACCATAAGTTTTTCAGAAATATATGAGTACAAAAGGAATGTGAAAATAGATTTTTGTGCTGAAGTATTTGAGTGATTAGATGTGCAGAAAGCAAGGAGGAAAAAAAAACTGAGAAGAAGCTTATATGATGTATAAACCTCTTAAACATTTTTTCAATGTAAAAGCATAAACAAATAGGAGCAACGGTAGGCTACCTAGCCCTTCAAACCTGCCCTGTCATTCAATATTGTGAGATTTTTTGTCATTCAATATGATGATATATGGGTTACTGTATGAGGAATATCTGGCAGTTCTTGGGCTGTATTCCTTGGAATTCAGGAGCATGAGGAGGGATCTCATAGAAACATTCCCTGAATGTTAAAAGGCCTGAACAGATTAGATATGACAAAGTTATTTCCCATGGTAGGGGAGTCTAGGACAAGAGGGCATGACTTCAAGATCGAAGGACGTCCATTTAGAACAGAGATGCGGAGAAATTACTTTATTCAGACAGTGGTAAATCTGTGGAATTTGTTGCCACGAGTGGCTGTGGAGGCCAAGTCATTGGATACATTTAAGGCAGAGATAGATAGGTTCTTGATTAGCCAAGGCATCAAAGGGTATGGGGAGAGGGCAGGGGAGTGGGGATGACTGGAAGAATTAGATCAGCCCATGATTGAATGGTGGAGCAGACTTGATGGGCCAAATGGCTTACTTCTGCTCTATAGTCTTATGGTCTTTTGGTCTTATTTATTCTGCTCCAGGCCTCATTGCTTCCTTTGTGCTAGTTCCCATTGGCCCTCAATTCCCAACTTTCCAAAATAAATTATTTTTACCTTCTCCAATGATCTAGATTCCTCAGCCCTCTGGAATTCCAGACATTTTCTGCCCTGTACAATAAGTTATCCATACACATCTCAGCTTTGGGCTGTTTCTATGTGAAAATATTGTGTAATTCTACATAACCCTTTACTTGTGACTGCAGCATTCACATTAAATTGAGCCAATGCCAATAAGTTGAATGTGGTGCAATGAAACAACCGCATGCCATGATGTTTATGAACGGGTTTGGCATTGAACAATTGAGTATGGTATCTCCAATCAAGATGTAGATGTCTAGGCTGCTGTAAAGCAGGCATTAGTGCAAATATCTCTGAGACTGTGAAGAAGATGATGTACAAGCAGGTTCCGACTCCAAGATCAAATGAAAGCAAATGTAAATGGGAGATAAATGAAGAAATCAGCCAATGTATTGAGAGGACAAAAGAGGATTTCAAAGGAACTTCATCTGAGTTTATTTCCTTTTACAATCGTGGGAAAAAAAAAGGAAGCAATATATTATGATGAAACTTTTCAAAATTAGGTATGATTTTGATAATGGGCATATGCATGTCATGGTGAATCCTTAATTAGTGTCTGACCAGAATTATGGCAAATAAAAAATCATACGATTAATTATTGGCTCTGATCTTTGTGGGGATTACTCAGCTCCTTCTGATGACTCATCAATACATCACAATGATAAGTTTGTGCTACATCCATAAAAGTATAAGTCGATAGTATTGCTCAAGGTACATGCTGGGCATCTTGCTGAAAAATCCAAACAGAGCCATTAATGGAGGAAGGATGAGGAAAATAATGAAAAATAGCAAAAGTGATCTATCATCATAAAATCAGAGTGAACAGAAATTGAAATCAATTATAGAAAGCATAAAAATCATTGCTGTTCTATGCAGTGTTTCAGGTGTGAATGAAACCAAAAAGGATGGATTGTAGAATATGAAGAATCATTGTTCACAATAAAAAAACAAATACCTCTGGACTTCCATTTCGCAAAATCTAAATACGGTTACACTTCCAATGAGAGAGCTTGTACTGTAAAAAATAACCTTAAGTTTCTGCAACAGTGCAAAATGGATCATATCAAATTGACACCTAATTTTACACTCCCATCATTCCCATTTCTGTATTGTTTTCATGACATATATTTTAAAAGGTTTGTTTGCATTTTAGATACAGCACATTCAGCTAGAATTCATTTGCAAACCTAATTGACTAATTGCAATCTCACATTTGGCACTTTGAGATTTGGTGATGAAGTTGAATTAATGTTGATTGCAACTGAAGACCTCAACTTCAAGGTGAGAGTTTAAACATCTGGTGAAACAAAAACTTGTTGGATTATCATAATGATGAGATGAGGGGTCATCAGTTAGAGCTGAGTAATAATGCAGAAGTCTGCTATCAAGGAAAGTAAAAGGTATTAAGATTTTTTGAGCCACATGTTACAACAGAGGGCCCCTCTGTTGAGAGGGGCCCTCCCAGTCAGAGCCCTCCTGTACGCCCGGAACGTCGTCTCCGCACCCCATTGCCCACGGGAGGACTGCAGTGAGGAGGAGTCTGTGACCCACCTCTTTGCACACTGCCAGTTCGCAAAGAGGGTGTGGAGGAGGATGGATGGGCTAGTGTCACGGTTTATCCCCAGCAGCTGCGTAACAGAGGACTCTCTGATCTACGGGCTGTTCCCGGGGACACACACGGAGACCAACGTCCGGTGCTGCTGGCAGATCATCAACTCGGTGAAAGATGCTATTTGGTCGGCCCGTAACTTGATGATCTACCAGCACATGGAGATGTCCGTGGGAGAATGCTGCCGACTGGCACATTCTCGACTGCAGGAGTACGTGCTGAGGGACGCACTGAAACTTGGTGCAGCCACTGCAAGGGCCCGGTGGGGAAGGACCACAGTATAGGTTTCTCCACCCGTGGGAGGGGGAGGGGTCGGAGGGCGGGGAGTATACCCCTCAACAATGAAATGATGTGGTATAAATACGGATATGTACTGTGTATAATGCAAACGTATGTAAAGGATGAAAAGTTATTGAATGGTTTATTGTATATATTTATTTTTGAATAAAGTATATTTTGAAATAAAAAAAAACATGTTACAACAGATAACCAAAGACTTGTCCAAGAAGTGGATTAAAGGCCAAATGTAATTATATACATTATTAATGTATATTATATATACACAGGATGTGGAAACCATAGAAAGGGTCCAGAAGAGATTTACAAGGATGTTGCCAGGATTGGGGAGCATGCCTTATGGGAATAGGTTGAGTGAACTCAGCCTTTTCTTCTTGGAACAAAGGAGGATGAGAGGTGACCTGATAGTGGTGTATAAGATGATGAGAGGCATTGATCATGTGGATAGTCAGGGGCTTTTTCTCAGGGCTGAAATTCCTAGCACAAGATGGCGTAGTATTAAGGTGCTTGGAAGTAAGTACAGAGGAGATGTCAGGGGTAAGTTTTTTATGCACAGAGTGGTAAGTGTGTTGAGTGGGCTGCTGGTGACGGTGGTGGAGGCAGATATGATAGGGTCTTTTAAGAGACTCCTAGACATGTTCAGCATAGGTTTGTGGGCTGAAGGGCCTGTATTGTGCTATAGGTTTTCTATGTTTTCTATGTTCTATGTTTCTAATCAAATTGGTTAACTGAGTTAATTGGTACTAATTAACTGAAACTTGCATTTCAAGGTTCCTAAATCTTGAATTTGTATTTTACATAGTAATTTGTTCTTTACTGAGCACAGTAAAGTTGTTAATTACAGGAAAGATGAGAGGACTCATACATACACAAGACCCAATCTTCATTTGAGATTACTGCTGGGTGTGGTAGCACATATGCCATGGTCTCACGAGACTAACAGATGGGACTACTAATCTCCGGGTTCTTCCCTTCTTCAAAAGGACTGGAGCCCACAAAACCAATTCCAGATGAGCCTGGTGAGAGTACACTAGGTTCCATTCAAATGAATGGGAACAATTGGTTGCCAGCAAAGAGAGAAACAAACTCTCTTAATGTTAATTTTTGATTGTTATAGCACTTTAAGATTTAAGTGTATGTTTTTGTCTTGTGAAGTCTTTTTATGAGAAAACAATTAGAAAAAAAATGTTTAAATCTTTGAAAGGAAACAACATTTTATTTAATGGCAGATTTGACAGCCAATGAACCATAGAGTGACAGTGTGAGTTTCACTGCTGTCATAGAAGAACATAGAAAACCTACAGCACAATACAGGCCCTTCAGCCCACAATGCTGTGCTGAATATATAGTTACTTCAGAAATTACCTGGGTTACCCATAGTCCTCTATTTTTCTAAGTTCCATGTACCTATCCAGGAGTCTCTAAAAAGACCCTATTGTATCTACCTCCACCACTGTTGCTGGCAGCCCATTCCACGCACGCACCACTCTCTGCATAAAAATACTTACCCCTGACACCTTCTCTGTACCTTCTTCCAAGCACCTTAAAGCTGCGCCTTCTTGTATTAGCATGTCAAGACATTTCTTGTCACTGAAACCAGCCACATATGTTGGAAAAGTCCCTGATGATCCCTTTGACAATTTGCAACTGTGAGAAGTTGTTTCAGCTGTCGCAAGTCTTGGAGGCTTTTTAAAATAGCTGATTAAATAAAAAATAAATAGCTAATTATAACATTGATTTACATTAAAACATATTTATCTGTTAACATTAATATTCTTCAAAATGAACACTCACCTTGTTTCATTTTAGTAAACTGGATGTATCTAGTACCTGCAACAAATGAAAATCCTAACACATCTGTGACTTAATACCATATTCCTTATCAGCTCAGATTGATATGTACCTTAAAACATCAAGATATCATGTCAGTATGATTTCTACTCCAATAATAAAAGATTAAATCTAATGCCTGTTTAGCCAGCAAATTTAGGTAAGTGACTTTGCTACTTAGTAGCTAAACTAGTATGACATTATTAAAGGAGATTTTGAAATTTACTGATACAGAACAGCGGAATTTTCTATCTTTTGCACCCAATTTTGAAAACCTTGATATATCCTCTTGGAATCCTGACGTTGATTCTGCTGAATATCTGATGAAAGGAATTCTTGTTATTTTTGTTTGTGTAGCTATTCAGGGACTTACAAGACTCAGGACATTTTAATTGTTTCATCGAGGAAAACAAAACATTCCTAAAGCCTTGAAAACCTGACCTTGAGAGTCTGCATTCAGCAGGTCAAGGCTTGATCTTACAAGTCAAGGATGTGTGCAAAACGTGGATAGGCTTGTCAGCAGTTGCAGTGACCACACAATAACTGAACATGCTAAGGACTCACAGGTATATCCCAAATAAGCAGCTGGACCCAATTAACTGGTGGCCCAAATAACTGAATCCACAGTTCACGTACATGATCGACCAAACATGGTGAACTAGAAGTATTGCACACATCTCATGAGTGTCAAGAATTTCCTTACTGTAATTTAGTTAACACGCAGTAATTCAATATATTTTTTTAAATTCTTTGTGTACTGGATGTAGGGATTGTCAGCTAAGCCAGCATTATTGCCCATCCCTAGTTGCCCTTGAGAAGGTGGTGAAGAGCTGCCTTCTTGAACTGCTGCAGTCCCCGAGGTGTAGGTACACCCATAGTGCTGTTAGGGAGGGAATTCCATGATTTTAACCCAGCAACAATGAAGGAATGGCAATATGTTTCCAAGTCAGGATGGTGAGTGACTTGGAGGGGGATTTCAAAGTGACGGTCTTCCCAGGTATCTGCTGTTCTCATCCTTCTAGATGGTAATGGTCATGGGTCTGGAAGGTGCTGCCTTAGGAATTTTGGTATGTTTTTGCAGTGTATCTTGTAGACAGTACACACTGCTGCAACTGTTTGTCGATGGTGGTGAGATGGGATGCTTGTGGAAGGGGTACCAATCAAGTGGGCTGCCTTGTACTGGATGGTGTCGAGCTTCTTGAGTGTTGATGGAGCTGCGCTCATCCAGGTGATTGGGAATATTCCATTACACTCCTGACCTGAGCCTTGTAGATGGTGGTCAGGTTTTCGGGAGTAAGGACGTGAGTTACACGCCACAGGATTCCTAGTCTTTGACCTGCTCTGGTAGCCACGGTGTTTATATGGTTTAACCAGTTCAGTTTCCTGTCAATGGCAACCCCCAGCATATTAATAGTAGGGGATTCAGTGATGGTGATGCCACTGAATGTCAGGGGTGCATATTAGTTAGTCGTAAGTAGGGTAAAATGATAATGGAAAAAATAAACTGTGCTCAATGTAAATTAAATTTGGGCAATTCAGCATTGTTAGATCCAAAATCTTGTAGTGTGTTGCTCATGCCATGAGCATGTGAACACCTTAAGTATGAATAAATGATAGAGGTAATTGAAATATCAGGCATAGTTTTAAAAACTGAATGAACTACAGAATAAAGTTCAAAGTTAACTAATTATCAAAGTACATACGTTTGTATATGTCACCATATACTACCCTGAGATTTTTTTTGTAGGAAAATGAAGAAATACAATAGAATCAGTGAAAAACTATACAAAAAGACTGACAAGGGAAAACATTGAGCAAAAAAAAAATATGTAGATAAATAAATAAATCTGAGAACAAGAGTTGTAGAGACATTGAAAGCTAATCTACTGATTGTGGAATTGTGAGTAAAGTTACCCATGCTGGTTCAGGAGCCTGATGGTTGAACCGTATTAACTGCTCCTGAACCTGGTGGTGGAGAGTGGCATGTAAGGTTTCTCTACTTCCTTCCCGATGGCAGTAGTGAGAAGAGAGCATAGCCTGAATGTTGGGGTTGCCTGATGATGGATACTGCTTTCTTCTGGTACCGCTCCTTGTAAATGTGCTCAAAGGTGGAGTGAGATTTCCCTGTGGTGTGCTGGGCTGTATCTAGCAATTTATGTAGGTGTTTCTATTCTTGGCCATTGGTGTTCTCATACCAGGCTATGATGCAGTCAGTCAGGATACACTCTTCTGTGCATCTCTACAAGTTTGTCAAAATTTTAGATGACATGCCAAATCTCTCCAAACTTCAAAGAAAATAGAAACACCATTGTGCCTTCTTTGTGAAGGTACTTACGTGCTAATCTCAGGTCGGTTCCTTTGATATGATAGTACCAAGGAATTTGAAGTCATTATCCTCCGGCCTCGTAATGAGGACTGAGTGATGGATCTTGTCCCTCCTGTAGTCAGTTATCAGCTCTTTGGTTTTGCTGATGTTGAATGAGAGTTTGTTGCGGCACAATTCAAGCAAATTCACAACCTCCTTCATATATGCTGATTTGTTATCAGCTTTGATTTGCCAACATCAGAAAATTTAAATATGGCTGCCATTGAAGCTGTACAGTCACATAATATGGTTTAAAGGCAGTAGAGTAGAAGGCTAAACAAAGAGTCTTGTGGTGCACCATAATTACTTTAATAGTCTTTCGAGACATATCTTAAATAGAAATAGAGCTTTCTTTCAGTTTTCAGAGAAGAATTTTTAGAATTTGTAATTGTTACTAATTGTACCAGAGAATAATGAAACACGCATGGAACAGCCACAGAAAAAAAAGAATGATGTTGAAAGTGCTGCTCTACAATCAGAAAATCTGATGCCACTTCTTCTTCACTTTAAAAGTGATCCCAAAGTTCTCATGGCAACATTAGCAAGTCAATTGTGGCATTTTGCAGAGATCTAGGCAGAATTATCTTTCCATCCTCATCTCAAAGTGCACTGACAAGTTGTATTGCTTTTCTTTCCTGTGACAAATGAGAATGATGTGTGTCTGGTGACTTTTTTGTTTTGTTATTTCCTCCTTTTTTCTTTTCTGAAAGCAATGATTGTTTGCTGAGGAGTAAGTGCACTGACACGGATCGCCCAGAACCTCATCTAAATGACCACTTATAGAGGGTTGGTTCTACATTTTAAAAGCAGTGGAACCAGAACTATCATCAGTCCCATCTTGTTGATGTATACAAATTTTGACAGGCCAATTCAATGTTGTCCCTAACAATCCACTAAAATTTATCCTTCTCTGAATGGTTTCAAGCTGGAGATTGAATGAAAATTGCTCAATACAAAGGATGTTATTCATCTGATTAAGCCCATCTTCAAGTACAAATATACAGGAATTGTTACAAACTTATTTTGACAAATAGAGAATCTTAGCCTGCAGGCACTTAGCCTTTTTGCCAGAGGTACTAGACTCTCTCCATCTTTTGTCCTATGTGAGTAATTCTACCTTAAACCTTCATAGAGGGTGGCTATGAATGCCTAGAGCACATTTTCAGCCTCTTGGAAATATGCTAAAAGTATATAGTCTACATTTACTTCTACAGAGAGTATTCCATTGCATTTCCATATTATAGATGGCGGAAAGAGTCTGCAGAATCAAGATGAGGCATTTTCACTACAATATACCCAGATTCTGATCTGCGGATCGAGCCACAGTGGTAACGTGACTGTTCAGTATGTGATTTTTTTTTGTCAGATGTCTTCACCAGAATGTTTACAATAGAAGTCATGGTGATAGTAATGCAACTATATGTCAAGTGTGTCAAATAATAATTCCAATATTAGTAACAAGCAGCAAGTGTTTTTTTTTGCAGTTGTTAAACAATAGGTACTTTATTTATGAAAAGCTTGTGAATTATGAAGGATTGTGATAAAATGGTATCTTTTGCAGTGAAGTCTTTCAGGTTGCCTAGTTAGAGGGAGGCACAGCACAAAAGAGGCCCATCAGCTCAAGTTCAAGTTTAATCATTATCCAGCCATGCATGACTACCCATGAATAGTGTACAATGAAACAGTGTTACTCTAGGGCCAAGGTGCAAAACACAGTACCGACAGTCATACACACCACAAGGGGTATAGCATATATAAGGTAGCAAGCACATATATGATAGCAGTAAAATACAGTCACACAAAATAAATAACATAAGTCCCTGGGTCCAGCAGTCTGCAGCTGAACGCAATGCAGCTTGCCTTCTGCCGAGCAAACTCAGGGGGTAGCACTGACTTCAGCATGAACGCCGCACTACACTGCCTCCGGCATTCTGGAAGAACCCCTGATTCCGATACCTCCCTCTGGGCAGCTCCAAACAGACAACTCCGCAGTTTGAAGCCCTGTACTCACTGCAAACAAGGCCTCATTCTTCCCTCCACTGCATGCCAACTCTTCAGCTGGATACAATCCACCCACCACCCATTTACACAAGTCCAAAGTTAATCCTATTTTTTTTCTCTTCACATTTTTTCAAACCCTCTCAGCACCCCTAGGCCAGCTCTACACCAGATCTTGCTACTCCACTTACGCAGTGAGGTAATTGGTAATTTACAGAGGCCAGTCAACCTAAAAGCCCATAGGCTTTGTTTTCGGGATTATCAAGCACTAGAACATCAGCATAAACCCATACAAACAAAGTGAGTATTTGCAAACTCCACATAGACAGCATTAGAGATCAAGAACAAGCCCGTGCCTCTGTGAGGCAATGAGTCTCTGATTATTCTTTAAAACCTAGATGGAGCAGAATTGTGGTTCAATTTTAAATGAGAAAGTACAGTGGATTATTTAAAAATAACTCATTGTTTACTCAGATTTCATTTGGTAAGCTGTTCTGAGGGCAAAATCCTAAAATTAATAACTCAAAAATTTGAAAATCCAACAGGTGGTTTTTAAGAATTTTCGGTGATGATAATCATTTAATCTCCATGGCTTTGCTTAATAAAATAGTATGAAGAAAGCAAAAGGGAACAAGGTGAATAGAATTTCAATTATGAATACAGAAAAACAAAAGGTCCAGAATTTCAGTTGTATAATGACTTTTTTATTTCATTGTTCTGCAGCTGGGAATCAATTTATTTTCAGAAAGAAATGCAGCAATGATGATTTTCATGTGATTTTTTAAATTTATGTGCCTGTCGCTCATGGGAAGATGTCAAGCCCCATGTATTTTTGGTGAATTGCAGATGAAGAGTTCTACTGACTGACTAGAGAGAGAGAAAAACAAATTAGGCACATCTATCTTTTATGCCTCCAGTTCCACACCTGCCAATCTCATTGTCCCAGGGGTCTCTCAAATGCTCCCCAGCTTATGATGAAGCATCATTAATCCTTCCACCCAAAACCCCCTCTCCCCCCAAATTTTTGCAGCTACTTAACTTGGAACAATTCCTGACCCTTCGTCCCAGGCACGGGATGTGCAAATCATTCTCCCACATCCAATTGTACTAATGGCTTTCATCACTCCCTGCTGCTGCATTCTTCCACAGTGCAAGCAATTCCCACCCACAATTACCCAGATCCTAGGCAACAGAATTTCCAGGCTAAAGCATTTCTGCATTTGGAAGCTGTTAACTAAACATTGCAGATTTACGATGATCGGTAAATGAACCACCCACATGGTGAGGGAAAACTTTCCGATGCAATGTGAATTTGTATTGTGCAACTTGATGGAGTGGTGAAACAGATTGAAAGGGAATGCATAAATGCCTAATGTGGAAATGGTTACTGGGATTCAGGGAAAGATCTTGAGAATGGTACTATTGCTCTTCAAAAAAGCTGAGATAGACTTAAGTGCCAGCTGTTCTTTTCTTTGTAATTTATTTTTTATTGAATTTCATCATCAGACAAACATTTCCATAAGATGTATTTCAGATACTGTACATATATATTATATAATCGTATTTGTCACAAATCTCCACATAATATTTATCTGAGGTATACACTTACAGAAAGGAGAGGAAATTGAAAGAAGAAAACTATGTGCAGAGTAGGGAGTAATTTTTTTTTTACAGCATATTCATTGACGTGAGAATAAAATCAGGCCTATGAGGTGTTATGTAGTTAAACCATTTTTCCAGTATGAATAAAATTGTTCCAACTTACGATTAACAGATGCTGTTATCTTCTCCATTTTGTAAATGTCCATTGTAATTTCCATCCATACATTTAAAGTTGGGCTCTCCTGAAATAACCATTTCCTGGTAAGGGTCTTTTTACCAGCCACCAGCAGTGCATTCATTAAATATTTATCTCTTTTCAACCATTCTTGAGGTACATACCCAAAATATATGGTCTTATTCTCTAAGGGTATTTCACGTTTAAAGATGTCTTGTAGTGCTCAGCTGTTCTACTTCTCTATGTACTGTTTTTTGATTCCAAGTAATAATGAAAGCTTGATTTGAATAATGCTGTTATATGACAGTGAGAGCTCAGGAGACAGGAAATTCTTGAGTCCAGAAACTGGATCGAATAATATCATTTTGCTACAATGTGCAACAGGAAATTGACTTTTTATTCTGGAGTGGAAATCGATATTGAACATTTCTAGTTTGTTTTGCAATGCTCTTCAAAGTCAAGAGGCCACTCCTAGGCATAATTCATACTTGTGACCATGACATGATTGCTTAAGGTCCTCTGCAAGGAAGCTTGGGCATGTTATCATGGTAGCAATTATCAGTGGTTACTCAAGACAACATTTCCTTCTCGACGTGTTGCTAGACTGCCACCTAAGTGAATTGTTCATCTTCACTCCTTGTAACACAGGCACTTGCCACTTCCATTAGCATAGGCACCCTTTCCCTATCATTATTATCCATTTCCTTGTTCAACTCTGGCTCCCAGGCCCCAAATCAGTGACGTGCCTTCCCCTTTACCTCACAATTGTCTTTCCTCAAACTTCTAGGTTTGCTTGTTTATTTTTGATTGATTGTCACTTCCATTCCTCATTGTCCACTTGTTGAAATTATGTGTCCATTATTTCTTTCCCCTGATTGCTCCCTACCCTCATGCCCCTCTCTGATTATCTAATCCATAGGCCTTCAATGCTTGATAAAGTCACAGCCTTAACTACTGATGAGTTCCACTCCCCTTACCAACGTCTTAAACAACTTTCACATAACATTCCAACTCCTGTACTCAATACTCTGATATATGAAGGCCAATGTGTCAAAAGTTTTCTTTTCTTATCTACCTGTGATGCTACGTCCAATGAATTATGTATCTATATCCCCAGGTCCCTTTGTTCTACCACACTCCTCAGTAACCTGCAATCCACTGTGTAAGTCCTAGCCTAGTTTGTTGTCCCAAAGGGCAATAACTCACACTGTCTGAAAAAAATTCAATCTGTCATTTTCAGCTGTTCTAGATCCTACTGCAAGCTTTAACTGCCTTCCTTGGTGGAAAAAATATCAAAATGATTGAAAGAGTACAGAGAAAATTTTCAAGGATTTTGCCAGGAACTGATTTGTAGGGAAAGGTTGAATAGGTTAGGAATTTTTCCCTCATAGTGCAGGAAAATGAGGTGAAATTTGATGCAGATGTCCAAAATTATGAGGGTTATAGATGTATAAAGTGCAAGCAGGCTTTATCAACTGATGATGGATGACAGAAGAACTAGAGGCTATAGGTTAAAGGTGAAAATTGAAATGTTTGGGGAGCCAAAAGGTAAACTTCAATCCAAGGGTGGTGCGAATGTTGAACAAACTGCCAATGGAAGTGGTTGATGCTGGTTTGATTGCAGAATTTTAAAGTCATTTCTATAAGTGCTTGGATGGGAGGGCTAGGGTTCAAGTTCGGCTCAATAGGACTAGGCAGAATAAAAGTTTGGCATGGAGGAGGTGGACATAAAAGCCTATTTCTATGCTGCAGTGCTCTAAGATTCTACGACCATTGGCCATAATGGAATAGAATAGCACATTCACTCATTGGAAGTGCAGAATTCTCCTTATTGTGCCTAGACTCCTGGGCTTCAAGAAATTTATAATGGAAATTTATAACCCTTATTGATGTTTTATTTCTCTGCCCATCTACAGCCACTCCACTCCCCCACCCAACCGCCGCCAACCTTTGGGCATATTTGAACTTCAAACCAATAGAATTTGTACACACTCCTCCGAAACCTATATACATATTTCAGAGGGCGAAAATGAGTGTGTGTTACATATAATGTCAGATTTTCTCAAAATGTAATTTATTTATGAAAGCCTTCAAATGACAATTCTGTCTTTGCTGTCAGTTTACTGCATATGATCTTCTATTATTTTAGTCTGGGAAGCCAGCTTCTGACACTCCTTGCTTCCGAGATGCTCAAAATATTGACGTGAATTATCTCTTAGCCTGTGGTACTTTACATTGATTGCACAGACTCTCAATCTGGTCTGATGGAGAGATGGCTCATATTTTTAATTATTGATGCCAGGAATAATACTTTGAGGTATCATTTTGGATACTTGATCTGTCATTATTTCAAAATGAGTCACTGATTGCATATGCTCATGCATTTTAGGAGTAAAAGGATATGAAGAAAAGTGTTATAATTTATTCCATGGCCCTGAAGTACCCTTGACAATGATCGTACTCTCACTGTGCAGTTGTGTTTTCATTACTGACACGACTTCAATTCGAATGCCCTGTTGTATTTGCAGAGCACTGGTTAAGGAGTGTCTGTTAGCTTCAGAGTTATGCTAATAATCCAGAAGTTTGACTAATTATCTCCAGATACAAATCTATATCCCATCTTGCCAACTGGGGTGTTTAAATTCAATTAATTAACTAAATAACTGTGGAACTTAAAATAATAGCCACCTTAACTGATAATAACTTAGCTGGATAGGTATAAAATAAAATTTGTTTCTGTTAATTGTTCATGGCCTTTGGATAAGATAATCTGCAGTGTCTACCAAAAGTACATATCGAACTCCAGGCCAAAGGCAATGGCCTTGTAAACCGTTTAGTTTCAACACAATTCAAGATTCAAGGTTGTTTCAAGCCATTTCCAGTACACAAGTATAAAGGAGAACAAAATATTTGTCACTCTGGATCCAAAGCGGCACAAAAAAACACAATAATATCAAAATGTTTATATAAATACAAAAGATAGCTTATACACGTAGATTGATTATCTGTTCATAACGTGACACGAGGCACAGGAGAGGCTCTACATAAAGCGACTCTGACAGGAAATGATAAAGTAGCGGAAGCTGGGAGTTAGTGGGTGAAGGTGACGTTCAGCCTCACTGTGTGAAGAAGGTAATTGTTTTTGAGTCTGCTGGTCCAAACGTGGATGCTGCGTAGCCTCCTTCCTGATGGGAGAGGGACAAAGGATCCATGAGCAAGGTGGGTGTGATCTTTCATGATGTTGCTGGCCCTATTCTGGCTCCTTTTCATATATACGTGCTCGATGACGGGTAGGTTGATGCTGGTGATGCGTTGGGCAGTTTTGACTTCCTGTTGCAGACACCGTGCAGTTTATGTACCATGCAGTGATGCAGCAGTAAGAATGCTCTCTACTGTGCATCTGCAGAGTATAGATGAGCATAGGGATGTGCATTTAGGGATAGACCTAATGATAATGATTTTATAAATAATAGTAGAGAAAATACCTATGGGTGGTAGAGGTGTAGCAGCGTAGTGTTCATTACAAGCCTAAGGAGGCCTTAATTAATAATCTAATAAACACAGACTGCCGTTTATGTGACTTGAGCCAACAAATCTTTTTCAATCCCATTATGACAGTGAATTTTAATCATTTTCAAACATAATTAATGATAAAAATAGTTGAATAAAGCATATCATAGCCTTATTAATAAAAGTGGCGTAAAGGGCAGCTGGTTCACTCATGCCTCTTTTTGGAGAGGAAGTAAACCATTTTTATCTGGCCAGATTACATGTGACTCCTGCGCCAGATTTAAGGTCCTTAACAGTGTTGATGAGCAGAGGGATCTTGGAGTCCAAGTTCATAGTTCCCCGAAAGTGTCTACGCAGGTTGATAGGGTGGTTAAGAAGGCATATGGCACGCTTGCCTTTATTAGTCAACGCAGTGAGTTTAAAAATCAGGAAGTTATGTTGTAACTTTTTGTAACGCAAGTTAGGCCACATCTGGAGTATCCCGTACTATTCTGGTCACCCCATTATAGGAAGGATGTTGAGGCTTTGGAGAGGTTGCAGGAGAGGTTTACCAGGATGTTGCCTGGATTAGAGGACATGTGCTATAATGAGAGATTGGACAAAATTGGGTTGTTTTGTCTGGAGCGATAGCGGCTGAGAGGTGATTTGATAGATGTTTATATGATTATTAGAGGCACAGATAGAGAAGACAGAAAGTATCTTTCTTCCATAGTTCAAATGCCTAATACTAGAGGACATGTATATAAAGTGAGAGAGGATAATTTGGTAGGAGTGGTGAGGTGGTATGTATTTTACACAGACAGGTGAGCACTTGAAATGCACTGCCTGGGGTGATGGTAGAAGTAAAAGCATTAGGGACTTTTAAGAGATGTTTAAATAAGTAAATGAATGAGAGGAAAATCGAAGGATATGGACATTGTGCAGGCAAAAGAGATTAGTCTTGATGACCATTTGATTACTAATTTAATTAGCTCAGCACAATACAGTGGGTCAAAGGGCCTGTTCCTGTTTTGTGTTCTAATCTTTGTGTCCACCCAATCAAATTAAGCAGGCACAAATGAAGACTAACTTGCATCAGTTCCAGAAAAAGAGGCATTGTGATATTACAAATTCTATATTAGTATAATTGGCAAGGGCATAACTGACTGCTCTTGAGAAAATGTTGGTTACCCTCTAAGGCTTAAATTGATATGGACAATGAGTGTTGGTTCTTCGAATAACACCATCTCCAGCAAATGAATATTATAATGTATTTACTGTGAGTGTGTTCAGTTGTTGTACTGTGTTCATTGTACATCAAAGGAAAAGATATGGCTTTACCTCATTTACAAAGCAAGTATCTATTTGTGAGGGTCCCATTCAACAAAAAGGCTGATGGGAAGAAAATCTCTTCTGTCCATTAGAGAACCAAAAAGAAAATGAATAAAATTAAGCAGCTTCAATCATCAGCTTAGGGTAATTGAATGCAAAACATTTCTTTGATAAGATATAAACAAGTTTGTATGTTACTTTTCAAGTGTGGTGAGTATCCTCTGGGTGCTCTGGTTTCTTCCCACATTCCATATATGTACTAGTTAATAGCTCAATTGGTCATTGTAAATTGTGCTGTGATCAGTCTAGGGTTAAAAGGCTGGGTTTTGGGGTCACACAGCTCAGTGGCATAGGAGGGTCTGTTCTGCACTGCATCTCTAAATAAATGAGTGGAACCACAGTCTGATATTCTGACCTCTAAAAGGTTGTGAATGCTAGAATATAATTAGACATTACAAGGTTGGGATAGATAACATAAGTATATCAAAAAGATTTTGAGGAAAGGTGGTAAATGAAAACGAATAAAAGTCAACATCCAAGTGAATGGTAGACCACCTGCATAAGATTACTCTGCAGAATGGTAATTTGCTTCCTTTATATCTGATTACTGCCTTTTGACAAATGATGTTCTAGTAGTAATGCGTTATGACTGCTGATCTTAACTCCTGAAGTTGGTTTAGTTCCTACAAATTTAAATACTGGCTGTGGTTTGATTGGTGGTTTTCTGGCTATAGATGCAATTCTGGATTTAAGCTACTCAAAGCTTGAGCACAAAATTCAAGTCTGACACTTCTGTCGCTGCATGGTCAGATTTGCTGCCTTTGGACAATAGATTTTTATTATCTTGCTCAACATTGCTGAAACAGGTTAACTAGCAAGCATCCAAATATTTGTGGGAGCTTGATGTGTGCAACTACCTGTCAAAAGTACTTTATTGTCTGTAAAAGTAAGATGCTTTAATAGCCAATCCTGCTTAAACTGGGACTGTCCAAAAGTTAAAACAGCTAACGTTTTAAATGAAACCATTGCTGCAGGTCAGTAGGAGCAAGAAATTTTCATCTGCCCAACCTCCCACTCTGTGGAAGGAAATGGACAATCAATGTTTGGGTAATGACTCTTTATCTCAGCTGAAAGACAGAGGGGATGTAATTAGTATAAAAAAGAGTGAAAGGCTAGCAAGTGATATGATCTAAGCAAAGAGCGTTTATAGACAGATAGAGGAGGGGAGTGCAAATAACAATAGCAATAGATTGATGGAGGCAACAAAGAGTAATTTACACAGAGAGCAGCGGGTGTCTGGAGTGCACTGCCAGGGGTAGTGGTGGAAGTAAATAGGGCAACAACATTTAAGATGCATTTTATGAGACCCATGAACAGGCAGGAGATAGAGGTATATATGCCATATGCAGGACGATGAGATAAGTTTAAATTAACATTATAGTCAGCCTAGACATTGTGTGCTGAGGGGTCTGTTCCTGTTGTAGTGTTCCATTTTCTATGTGTAAAAGAACTTCCAAAAGGTTTCTGATTAATATTACAAACTTGGAATACCTCTGATAAATATTTACAAACTCAGACTCCCATGTGTTAAGGTTAAAAGATAGGGATGAATGTGTAAATTATTGTAGGGAAATGATAAAGGATTTGTCAGAGGAAGTATTATTGATATGTTATATTATTACATCATACATCTGGAGCATTTGAGTGAAAATGACCTTATTTTTAAACCCAGAGAGTTTGAAACATACATATTAGCAGAATGAAATATCAGGAATATACAAAATTGATGGCACTTTTCAAAAGACTAAATTAGACCTGAACACCAGAGAAGTGGTATACTTCAGGTATATTAATTATCTGCAATTAACTTGGAGACCTCCCTGAGAATGAGAATATGGAAAGTTCAAATGAAAATTATAATTTTTTTCCTATTTACAACAAGAACAATGGGGGGGCACAGTTGTGTAGTGATTAGCACAAACTTTTACAGCGCCAGAAATTAGGTTTTGATTCCCACTGCTGTCTGTAAGGAGTCTACATATTCCCCCTATGACTGTGTGAATTTCATCCACTTCCTCCAATTTCCTCCCACATTTGAAAGACATACAGATTAGTAAGTTCTGGGTATGATATATTGGAGCTGGAAGCCTGGCGAAACTTGTGGGCCCCAGGCACATCTGCGGACCATGTTGGTCGTTGATGCAAATGATACTTTTCACTTTATGTTTACTTGTGACAAACAAAACTAATAATATCACAAACACGAGAAAATCTGCAGATGCTGGAAATCTAAACAAAGCACACAAAGTGCTGGAGGAACTCAGCAGGCCAGGCAGCATCTATGGGAAAGAGTAAACAGTCGACTTTTCGGACTGAGACCCTTCAACAAGACTGGAGAAAAAGATGAGAAGTTAGAGTAAAAAGGTGGGTGTAGTGGAGGAAGAAGTACAAGGTTGTCGGTGATAGGTGATTAAACTGTTATATCATTCCCCTGTAGCCTCGGTTCGTACTAACTCTTTAAACTCACCTTTTTTTCCTCTCTTTCGTGGTACTCGACAAGGCTGTCCTCTTAGTCCCCTATTATTTGATATTGCATTAGAACCTCTTGCAATTGCTATTTGAGAATCTTCAAATATTACTGGGATAACTCGGGGATTAAAGTCCCATAAGTTATCACTCTATGCTGATGATTTGCTTTTATATATTTCTAATCCTGAGAAATCCATTCCTGCTGTTTTAGAGTTATTAGCACAATTTGGTCTTTTCTCAGGTTATAAATTAAATCTTAGTAAGAGTGAACTTTTTCCGATTAATAAACATCTTCCCTTATATTATAAATTTCCATTTAAATTGATTAATAATTACTTTTCATATCTTGGGATTAAAATTACTTGTAAATACAAAGATTTATTTAAGACTAACTTTTTACCATTAATAGACCATATTACTCAACTTTCATCTAAATGGTTTCCCTTATATTTAACTTTGATTGGTCGTATTAATGCAGTTAAGATGTTTTTTTTGCCAAAATTTTTATATGTGTTTCAGGCATTACCAATTTTCGTTCCAAAATCTTTTTTTGATAAAGTTGACTCTAAAATTTCTTCATTTATTTGGCAGAATAAGAATCCGAGACTGGGTAAAATACATTTACAGAAAGCTAAGAGAGATGGAGGTTTAGCATTACCTAACTTTAGATTCTATTATTGGGCTATTAATATTCGACATATGAAATTTTGGTTACTTGACCAGGATATACTATCTATTCCTAAATGGGTAGCATTGGAATTACAATCTGTTCAGGGTTATACACTTGGTTCTATTTTAGGCTCCTCTCTCCCTTTTGATTCAAAACGTCTTAAGCAGGTCTCTAACCCGATAGTTAAATATGCTTTGCGCATTTGGTTTCAATTCAGAAAATTTTTTGATCTTAATCAATTCGGGTTAGCGATTCCTATTTTAGGTAACATATTTTTTCCTCCCTCTTTTACGGATCGCGCTTTTCAAACTTGGAAGACTAAGGGTATTTTACGGTTTTTGGATTTATTTTTAGATGGTTCCCTTATGTCTTTTGAACAATTATCTAATAAATATAACTTATCAAGAATACATTTTTTTAGATATTTACAAGTTAGAAATTTCCTAAGTACTATACTTTCTTCCTTTCCAATGCTTCCTCCTACATATATTTTAGATTCGATAATTAACCTTAATCCATGTCAGAAAGGTGCATCGGCTATGATTTATAATATTATTATGAAACTTAGGAAAGCTCCATTTGATAAGATTAGGGTAGATTGGGAACAGGAATTGGGGCTTACCATTTCTGTGGATGATTGGGGGCAGATTTTACAATTAGTTAGTACTTCCTCTATTTGTGCTAAACATTCCCTAATTCAATTTAAAGTGGTTCATAGAGCACATATGTCCAAAGATAAGTTAGCGCGTTTTTACTCGCATATTAATCCTTTCTGTGATAGATGTTCGGGGCAGATAGCCTCTTTAACTCATATGTTTTGGTCTTGCCCTACTTTGGAAACTTCTTGGAGAGATATTTTCAATATTATTTCTAAGGTATTAAATATAGATATCTCTCCTCACCCTATTACTGCTATCTTTGGACTACCTAAAATTTCTAGTAATCTTTCCCCTTCAGCCCGTAGAATGATTGCATTTCTTACTTTAATGGCGAAAAGATGTATTTTACAACATTGGAAAGAGCTTAATGCTCCAACTACCTTTTTTTGGTTTTCTCAGACGATTTTATGTTTGAATTTGGAGAAAATTAGAAGTAACCTTTATGATTCTTCATTTAAATTTGAACAGATTTGGGGACCTTTTATTCGATATTTTCATTTAATGTAATATTTACCCTTATTGTTTTTTTTTCACTGTTTTTAATGGAGGTCGGGATTGAGGACGTCATTTTAAGTTTAACTTTGTTTGGTTTCAAGTTAGCCCATTGCTTTGCTTTGCTTTTAGTTAGCTGCACGTTGGGTTTTTTTTGGGGGTTTTTTTTTCTTTTTTTTTCCATTGATATATATAAAATTTAGTATACTATTATGTTATCTTGGTTTCTTATGTTTAAATTACATTGTTTGTAGTATTTTTTTTGGTATTGATATCTTTTGGAATTTTATTATACTTTAACATTGTATTAATGTTTATATGGCTTACCTTTTTTGTATACTTACTCAATAAAAAGATTTAAAAAGAAAGAAAGATAGGTGAAATCAGGAGTGGGGAGGGGGTGCAGTAAGAGCTGGGAAGTTGATTGGTGAAAGAGATAAGGGGCTGGAGGTGGGGAATCTGATAGGAGAGGGTAGACTATGGAAGAAAGGGAAAGAGCAAGAGAAGCAATAGAGGGAAGAGAAGGGCAGGTAAAGAGATAAGGTGTGAGAGAGAAACAGGAATGGGTAATAGTGAAGGAGAGTTGGGGGGGGGCAATTACTGGAAGATTGAGAAATCAATTTTCATGTCATCAGGTTGGAGGCTACTCAGGTGGAATATAAGCTGTTTCTCCTCCAACCTGAGTGTGGCCTTGTCACAGCAGTAGAGGAGGCCATGGACTGACATGTCGGAATGGGAATGAGAAGTAGAATTGAAATGGGTGGCCACTGTGAGATCCTGCTTTTTCTGGCAGATAGAGCATAGGTGCTCAGTGAAGCAGTCTCCCAGTCTACAAAGAGTCTCGCCATTATACAAGAGGCTACACCAAGAGTGCCGGAGACAGCAGATAACACCAACAGACACACAGGTGACTTATTGCCTCATTTGGAAGAACTGTTTGGGGCCCTGAATGGTAATGAGGGAGGGGGAGCAGGGGCAGATGTGGCACTATTCCGTTTGCAAGGATAAGTCCCAGAAGGGAGATCAGTGGGGAGGGACAAGTGGAGTCACATAGGGAGCAATCGTTCAGAAAGTAGAAAGAAAGGGTGAGGGAAATAAACAAGAGAAAATCTGCCGGTGCTGGAAATCCAAGCAACACGCACAAAATGTTGGTGGAATACAGTAGGCCAGGCACAAGCATCTATAGTAAAGAGTCAACAGTCGACATTTTGGGCCGAGACCCTTCATCATGAGGGAAAGATGTGCTTGGTGGTGGAATCCCACTGGAGATGATGGAAGTTATGGAGAACTATGTGCTGAATGCAGAGGTTAGTGGGGTTGTAGGTGAGGCCGAGGAAACCTATCCCTGGTGTGGTGGCGTGAAAATGGGGTGAGGGTAGACGAGCACGAAATGGAAGAGATGCAGATGAGGGCAGCATTGATGGTGGAGGAAGGAAAGTCCCTTTCTTTAAAGAACGAGGGCATCACATTAGTTCTGGAATGAAAAACCTCATCCTGAGAGCAGATAATCAATATTTCCATACCATAGGAAATGTGCATCACCAGAAAGACTGTTTTTCAGAAAAGTGCTTAAGTAACGATCCTAAGCAACATACACAAAATGCTGGAGGACCTCGGCTGGTCAGGCAGCATCCATAGAAATGAATAAACAGTGGATATTTTGGGCCGAGACCCTTCATCAGGACAATATATCTGCTCTTCAACAGAGTTCCTTTCTGGTGAATAGAACTATTCAAAGAAAAATATAATGCTCCTCTTGATTAGAGTCAGTTATCAAAGATGTGATAACAGCACACTTGGAAAGCGGTGAAATCATCGGACAAAGTCAGCATGGATTTGTGAAAGGAAATCATGTCTGACGAATCTCATAGAATTTTTTGAGGATGTAACTAGTAGAGTGGATATGGGAGAACCAGTGAATGTGGTATATTTGGATTTTCAAAAGGCTTTTGACAAGGTCCCACACAGGAGATTAGTGTGCAAACTTAAAGCACACGGTATTGGGGGTAAGGTATTGATGTGGATAGAGAATTGGTTGGCAGACAGGAAGCAAAGCGTGGGAATAAACAGGACATTTTCAGAATTTCAGAATGGCAGGCAGTGACTAGTGGGGTACCGCAAAGCTCAGTGCTGGGACCCCAGTTGTTTACAATATATATTAATGACTTAGATGAGGGAATTAAATGCAGCATCTCCAAGTTTGCGGATGACACGAAGCTGGGCGGCAGTGTTAGCTGTGAGGAGGATGCTAAGAGGATGCAGGGTGATTTGGATAGGTTAGGTGAGTGGGCAAATTCATGGCAGATGCAATTTAATGTGGATAAATGAGAGGTTATCCACTTTGGTAGCAAAAATAGGAAAACAGATTATTATCTGAATGGTGGCCGATTAGGAAAAGGGGAGGTGCAACGAGACCTGGGTGTCATTATACACCAGTCATTGAAAGTGGGCATGCAGGTACAGCAGGCGGTGAAAAAGGCGAATGGTATGCTGGCATTCATAGCAAAAGGATTCGAGTACAGGAGCAGGGAGGTACTACTGCAGTTGTACAAGGCCTTGGTGAGACCACACCTGGAGTATTGTGTGCAGTTTTGGTCCCCTAATCTGAGGAAAGACATCCTTGCCATAGAGGGAGTACAAAGAAGGTTCACCAGATTGATTCCTGGGATGGCAGGGCTTTCATATGATGAAAGATTGGATCGACTAGGCTTATGCTCATTGGAATTTAGAAGATTGAGGGGGGATCTTATTGAAACATATAAAATCTTAAAGGGATTGGACCGGCTAGATGCAGGAAGATTGTTTCCAATGTTGGGGAAGTCCAGAATGAGGGTTCACAGTTTAAGGATAAAGGGGAAGCCTTTTAGGACCGAGATTAGGAAAAAATTCTTCACACAGAGAGTGGTGAATCTGTGGAATTTTCTGCCACAGGAAACAGTTGAGGCCAGTTCATTGGCTATATTTAAGAGGGAGTTAGATATGGCCCTTGTGGCTAAAGGGATCAGAGGGTATGGGGAGAAGGCTGGTACAGGGTTCTGAGTTGGATGATCAGCCATGATCGTACTGAATGGCAGTGCTGGCTTGAAGGGCCGAATGGCCTACTCCTGCACATATTTTCTATGTTTCTATGATTAACCTGGTCTAAATGTCTACCTCTTCCAACATCACAGAGACTATGGCAGATTTTGTGAGGGTCTGAGGTTAAGAAATGCACTTCATAATTTTTTTGTTTTCTTTTTCATATGCATTGACAAGTGTTCATACTTATTTATTTTCCTTCTCTTTTGATCTGTATTTCTAGAATTTATGACATGCCTCCAGCATCATAGACTGTGTTTTCCAGAGAAAAGGTATGCAAATTATAACAACACACACAAAATGCTGGAGGAACTCAGCAGGCCAGGCAGCATCTATGGAAAAGCGTACAGTTGACATTTTGGAGCGAGGCCCGTCCATTTAAACGGGTTGTTAGGAAACGAGTTACTAGTGTCACCCAGTTCGGAGTGAAAGTCACTGAAGCAGGTCGATAGTTCACAGACTTTAATGCGAACAGTGTTAAAAGTAAAATAAAACAATCAACGCTAGGTCAAACAAGGCTGTTAACTAAAACTCTCAAATGGAAAATGAAGCCTACACTGCAGCTGAAAAGAATAACTATGAATAAAACGAATACTGCTGGTCTTCAGAGTCAGTTGACTCAACTGTCCAGTTTCTCAGGCAAGGTGGAATGCAAGCAGGCAGTGAAGTGTTGCTCTGTCCAAGTCTCGACATATACTACGACGGAGTGAATGGAGTTAAGTATATCACAATGAAATAATAATTAGCTGGCACATGCATATTCACGAGCACAATTGCCAAATCTGATGCGCCGCCGAATCTGTGGTTATGACAGGGCCCCCCTCTCTGGGCGCAGCACCTGAGGTGCCACAGACCTGTGTCCGCTGAAAGCCCTGGATGAGGGACGTGTCTAAGATGTCCTTCAGTGATGCTGGTAGGTAAGTGCCATGGTGTGCTCTGCCACTATCGGAGCCAAAGACTTCCATGTAGAGACAGAAACAAGAGCTTACACTCAGGTAGTTCGACCAAGTGACACCGTGAGACGAATCATTCTCAAAATAAAGACCCTCTAATTGCAGCTAATCGGGCATCTGCTTCAACAATAAAACTAACACTGAATCCCTGAGCCTATCAAAATAAGCTTGACAAACTTAAACAGAAAGCACCAGGAAATCACATTACAAAGAGCGAGTTACTCGAGAGAGATACAAGGAACTCTTAAACCATTAATAACTGTTGTTAAGTAATGATTAAGCAATTCAGGTGCTCTATAAACCTCACAGCACAATGCTGTCTGATGCCCTGCACAGGCCTGAAGAAGTCACTCGGGGAGCCCCCCCTTCCTATAGCTGGCACCTGATGGCCCAGGAAGACCTGGAAACTCGAGAGACCTGGGGAATTTGAGATGGAGCAATGGGGATCATGAGAGGCAGGGAGACTCGGGGATCCAGAGAGACTGAGAAACCAGGAAATCCTGAGAGACCTGGGAACCCCAACAGACTGAGATCGAGAAACCTCAGGCAGGGCCGAGACAGAGGCTTTGGTGTCCTCGAGATGGGGAGGACATTGAAAAACCCTAAACACATTGAATAAACCTTGGAAACATTTGGAAAAATAAAAACTTTGGGAACATAGAGGAAATTCCTCGAGAAACCTGGAAAACATGAAACTTGAAACCTAGAGAAGGAACCTTTTCAAATCTTGATCACAGTGTTTTATCTTTCACAATTTTTTCCAGAGGCAATTAGGATATACTCTCAATTTTACAGATCAAAACAGCACAGACAGGTTTCTTTCATTGTTAAGCTAGCTGGTTCTTTGTAGAGCTGTTTAATTTGCTACATGAAAGTTCAATTTTCCCAGTCAAGAGGTTAAAAATACTCTTGGTAGGGTTACTTGTGTATTTGCACACTTCAGCCAGGGATCAGTTTTTGGAGTAGGGCTCTTCCGGAATTTACACTATTGACTTGAATGATGATTTGCTGAATCAATTGATAAGCTTGCTTGAAGCACTTATTTGTTATGCGGATCTGAGTCACGGGACCATAAAGCTGGGAACCTGGGTACTTGTGACTTGAAAAGCTTGGAATGGATACCGAAGAAACTCAATGTAGATGAGAGAAGCTCAGTATGTAGACTTGGGACTCTCGGAATGTAGAGTCAGGACATGCACTGAGAATAAAAGCACACTCTCCTCGAGCCACCAATGTCAAAATGTCGCTGTTCAAACTTTGCTGGGTCCATTACTTGGCAAGATCCTTCTGTTACGATGGAGACAGAAGCAAGAGTTTATACATATGAATTCCATGGAACATTGTTGTCTCCACGAATCACTCTGACCAAAGAATCTCATGGCCAAGGTCAGCTGCTCTCTCTCTGCTGGGTCCGTTTTTGTGTGGTTGAGACTTGCTGTTACCAGGTTCGGATATGGCCCAAGTGTGGAGTGAGAGACACTGAAGCAGTTCAATAGTTCACAGACTTTAATGCGAAGTGTTAAAGGGAAAAGAAAACAATAAACACTAGGCCAAATAGTGCCATTAATTAAACCTCTCAAATGGAAAATGAAGCCTACACTATGGCTGTAAAGAACAACTAAGAATAAAACAAATACCGCTAGTCTTCAGAGTCAGTTGACTTGACAGTCCAATTTCTCAGGCAAGGCGGAATGCAAGCAGGCAGCAAAGTGTTGCTGTGTCCAAATCTCGACAAGTACTATGACGGAATGAATGGAGTTAAATAGTATCACAATGAAATAATAATTAGCTGGCACATGCATATTCACAAGCGCTGCACTGCCGAATCTGTGGTTATGACAACTAGGATTGTTGGACTGTTGTCATATCACCATATTTGAACAAAAATACTAAAGATCAGAGATTCAAATAGAAATAGGGATGGAAAAGACCCTCATCATCTTGGCCAAGATCTCTTCTCACTTCTTCCATTGGGCAGGAGGTACAGAAGCTTTAGGTTCACACATCATCTGGAAGGACTTGGTCCCAGAGTTCCTATCCTGGTGTCTACCGACTCCTCAGTTAATAGTTAGTCTCCATAACATAAAAAAGATTTGGAACACCTAACAGATTAGGAAAATGGTCAAAGAAGTGGTGAATGCAATACAGTGTAGGGAAGTGTATGGGCATGCACTTTGGTAAAAGAAATAAAGAAGTTTTGGGCTACTGATCTAAGGAAGGATGTGCCAGAATAGGAGAGGCCCCTGAGTAGGTTCACAAGATTGATTCCAGGAATAAAAGGATTAAAATATGAGCATCCTGGCCACTCTGATCTGTGCGCTTTTGCTCGTAATTCACTGCCTAAGTCAAAGCTGCACAATTTTAGGTTTAATATCAACAGATTAATCATTACTCAATGAATTATCCATGTTAATTTCTGGTAATTTTAGGACTCAATCCAATGCAGTCATATGTATAAGGATTTGATTTTGTTCAGAATACATTTCATGTACTTAGTGGGGCTAGGCTTACTCCACCAATGAGATTTCTCCCGGTTGGTGGAGAGAAATAGAGTGTAAGGACAAATAAGTTCACTTCCATGTTCGATGGCGCTAATTCCTGGGGAGTAGCAGGGATCAAAACTAGGATCCCAAGTATTCATAATGTATTTATCAATGCTTTCAATGAACGGATCACAGGTAATGTATCCAAGGTTACTGATGAAAGTACCTGTCAGTGTGAGGATGGTGCAGCAAAGATTTGGAGTCTGAGGTGGGATACGGGAGGAAAGGTGGTGAGAGTATATGAAAGAGTAAAGAATTATGAATTATGGAAGAGTGAGTACATGGCAGCTGAAACAGTTAAGTAGAAATTTCACTTCAGTTGAACAACGATAGGAAAGCAAGTATTTTTAAATGGTGGGAGGATATTAAGAGTCGTGGGTTCCTTGTACACAAATCATTACAAGTTAAAATTGGGTGGCTACAAACAATTAATTTGGCTTTAACTGTAATAAACTTTGATGTTAAAAATGAATACCTCTTGCTCAATTATTTAGATATCGAGCCTGCAGCTGAAACATTGCGCTTGTGGAGAGCTCTCCCTAGAAAAGTGTATACACATGATCGTGAGAGTACTATTAAGGTTTGATGTGAGAGATTTATCCTTTGAAGTGAAATAAAGAAAGCCCCCTTGAGTTTAAAAGAAAGAAAACAGATTTGACTGATGCATACAAAATCCAGATGGGGCTCAGATGAGTGGTTGATTTTTTCCTTGGCTGTGGTGTCCGGAAACTGGGGTGACAGTTTCAAAGTCTGGGATGGCAAATCAGGACTAAGATGAGAAGAAATGTCTTCACCTAGTAAATAGTGAATTATTTTAAATCTTTATCCAGGAGGGTTGTAACTGTCCAATTTTCTGAAGAAAAAATCATGTTTGGCAAATTTTTTGATATTTAACTATCAAGGTGTGCAGGTTACTGCAATTAATTGCATTGAGGGAAAACAAATCAACCATGATCCTTTATTTAAATATATCACAGGCAGGAGGAGGTGCATGACGCTTGCTGCACCTATCTTTTACATTCTTCTCTCTGTTGTTAAGTGTCATTGCTGATTGTATTTTTGGAGTTAACGACTAGGAGGAGATCCCGATTCAATTCCAGTGAATTTGCAAGAGCACAACTCACTTAAAACTGCTGAATTAACACATACTTCTACTGATGTACAATTGATTCTGCCAGAGTAATAAACATCAGTAACACCTTGCAAGCAATTTCCTCCATCACTGCATGAAAACGCATCTTTTAAATCAATATAATGAAGGCATCAAAAGCAAAGGACACTTTGATACAAACACACATTAATTTTATTTGTATTTTAACAACTTGCTAATTAGAAAAATAAATGGTTTACTCTATTTTATTAATTTAAGGGTTATCCATCATGTTATCAAATGTGTCTTGGGTCTTTCAGTAAAGTAAAGAGAAATTTATAAATTCAGTATTTTGCTTACATGCTGGAGGGAATAGTCTTATTCAGCACCATTGATTTCCAAGATTTTGATCCGGGATACATGAAGGAAGCTGTTCACTTTTTAAGTATGCATTTGCTGCATCAGAATTTGGTTTAATCCCATTCTATTTTGTCTGTTGATTTTTTTTAATTAGAATTAGAGCCATAGAAAAGTACAGCACAGAAACAAGCCCTTCAGTCAATCTAGTCTGTGCCTAAATGTAGGATTACTCCTACACGTGTATGCCATTTAAAAATATTAACCATTATTCTGTGTTTTCCAAGGAAGTGTAAAGGTAATTTAAAGGAAAGTTTAAAGATAATTTGACAAACTATTTGTTGTAAAGTTGGCAACAAGTTCTCAGTGTTAAGTGCTCTTCCTGATGAAAGGGTTGCCTAGATCCAAAATAAGCAAGGCAATGATAACTGGTACCTTTTGAAAGTGAAAAAGAAGCCTAATTACTTGATTAAGATCCAAAGCACGTTTGTTTCTTTTATTCATTCTAGGATAGAGATGTTGCTGATGAAGTCAGCAACTATTGGCCACCTATAATTGTCCTTGAGTTGTGTATTCTCTTGGTCATTTTCAAGAGCAATTATATGTGAACTCTGTGAGGTGAATTTGGAGCCACATGTAAGTCAAACGTTGTCAGGATGCTGATTTCTTTTGCTAGAAGATGAACTGAGTCATTTAGGTTTATAGAAAAATCCAACAATTTCATGGACAACAATGCAGATTCAGTTTTTTCTTTATTTTACACTATTTAATTAACTGCATTTGAATTTTCTGGTTATCATATGATTTAAACACAAGTCTTATGAAAACTAAACCAGTAATACAACTATTGATCTATTACCTACATAGATATGTCTGGCCAAAACTTTATAAAGATGTTACGAGCCTTCGTCTAGGAATAGAATTGGTTCAATTTCTTGAATTTAAGTCTCACACTTAAATGTAGTTTTGGCATTTCACTGCAAACCAAAGGAGAATTGCACTATTGAAGATACCATCTCATGGACAATGCATTTCATCAGTAGCCTTTAAGAATACATAAAAGATACCTTAAGGCAAGGGTGCTCGTCTCTGCATACTGGTCAATATTTTGATTTTAATAAACATCATTGAAACATGTCATCTCATCATTACCATACTATTTGCGGAAGTTGTTGTTTGCAGGCTAGTTGCTGTGATTCATAATTTAAACATTGTTTTTACCATTCAGCCATTTATTCTCCAATGCATTTGGTTGGTTGTAAAATGCTTTGGGGAAATCCTGAGGGACAAAAGTGTTATTTAAAATCATATTTTTCATATTTCTGGCTTCAGCAAAATCCAATATAGCTAAATAGATAGAAGGAATTTTAACAATGAGGGATTAGCAATGATGTGCCATCAATATCTGTCAGAATAACCTGGAAGCTACAGTAGGCTATGCTTCAGGACAGCTATATGACAAACGTGTAACATGCCAATTATTTTAGAGGAAATGTCAAAGTAGTAAACTGGAAAACTGCATTGATACACCCAGAATTTATGTTTAATTAATGCAGGTATTTCCATTTTTATTTTTACTTCAAGGTATAGAAAGAAATTAACATTGAAGGGTTTTGTAGTAAAATATAATATATTATAACAGTAATTAAATGAACGATGTGCTTTGTAACACTGGTATTTGAAAGGTTTAGCCAAGGTCTTTTGAAAACAGAAGTCAATATTAAGAATAACAGAAGAATTGAAAATCATTATTGATGGAAGAAAGCTAGTGATGTAATGTCAGTGTGATGTACTTAATTATCTGCTGTCGATGATGTTTTAAAAAGGTTTGATTCTGCGTTTGAGTCAAATGTAATTTTTGATTTGTTTCCACTGAGTGTTGCCAACATGCTAATTATTGCCCTTCTGTATAAGCCAATTGCCTAAAGCTCTACGGACCACTAGCTGATAACCACTTAATGATTCTCTAGCACCAATAATGGATGGTGGCCTTGTTCCTCCTGTCAACATACTTTAAGTTTAGTTGCTGAACTCCTCCGAGTTCTTTGGATGGGAAGATTTTGGGGAAGTAACAAAGCAGTGAACTCAAATGTGCAGAGTACTGCAGAATAATAAATAATAGGTTACTTTGTTACTCTTTCAATCTAAATGTTTCTCTCTGTGGACATAGAAATTCAGGCACTCACAGCAACTTGAATTTGTTGAGCATCACTAAAATGATGCTTTTCAGGACTACAGACTAAAATTGATACAGCACATACATAAGGAGATTGTAGAGCAAGTGCTTAAGAGAATTGTTAAATAGGTGTTATGGTGTTAAAGAAGGGGAGAAAGGCAGGAGGATTTAGAAACATAGAAACATAGATAACCTACGGCACAATACAGGCCCTTCTGTGCTGAACATGTACTTACTTTAAAAATTACCTAGGGTTACCCATAGCCCTCTATTTTTCTAAGCTCCGTGTACCTATCCAAGATTCTCTTAAAAGACCCTACTGTATCCGTCTCCACCACCACTGCCGGCAGCCTATTCTACGCTCTCACCATTCTCTGTGTAAAAATCTTACCACTGACATCTTCTCTGTACCTACTTCCAAGCACCTTAAAATTGTACCCTCTCGTGTTAGCTATTTCAGCCCTGGGATAAAGCCCCTGACTATCCACACGATTAATGCCTCTCATCATCTTATACACCTCTATCAGGTCATCTCTCATCCTCCATCGCTCCAAGGAGAAAAGGCCAAGTTCACTCAGCCTATTCTCATAAGGAATGCTCCCCAATCCAGGCAACATCCTTGTTAATCTCCTCTACACCCTTTCTATAGATTCCACATCCTTCTTGTGGTAATGAGACCAGAACTGAGCACAGTACTCTACGTGGGGTCTGACCAGGGTCCTACATAGCTGTTATATTACCTCTCAGCTCATGAACTCAATCCCACGGATGATGAAGACCAATACACTGTATACCTTATTAACCACACAGTCAACCTGCGCAGCAACTTTGAGTGTCCTTTAGCAAAGGAATCATGAGCTTAGGGCCAGCTCACGACACAGTTCTCTGTGATGATTGATTGTTTTGTCCATTGTATCCAATGATGACAGTTAATGTTGTGCATTCAAAGGTGGCTGTTGGATCGAAGCAACATGGACTTCCACGCTGAAGACACAGAAATTGTCCTGGATCTGGTAATGGAGTTATGGAGCTACAATGAAAATTGTGATAACCAAGTATGAATACAGGTCTTCTGAAGACATTATTGTAGGTGACATATTTGATCACTGCACAAAATTCAAGTAGATACTCAATCACAAGACTTTTCGACATTATTTTGACTTAACTCAGTTCATATTTTTGCCATGGTTTACACAATGAGATTGTTAAATAGAAGTGAATGCAAGTTTGAATTCCAACTTTTGATAGATGGAATTCGCACACAGTAATTTAGAAATTATTTAAGATGTGAGAAGTCCCTTTTCCACCTTGATGATTTCCAAATGAAGCTTTCAAAGCAAATGTGTAAACCAAGTGAAGTGGATATGTAACCGTTCTCTCTCCTTCTCAGTACCAAAAAGGGCTCATTGACCTGAGTTGTTAACTCCATTTCCCTTTTCATGGATGCTGCCTGATCTGCTAAGCGTGTTTGAATTTCAGATTTCCAGAATCCCTAATTATCATTTTAATTTCTGTTATGAAGAATTTTCAATTGGGAAATGTCCTGGAAAACCAAATAAATTTTCAACTTTTTCTTCGATTATTGTTTTTTTTACCAACCCTTGAGCAATACCTTCAAGATGTACTGTATATCAATTTTAAGGTCTTGAAATTTCAGGCGTAAGTGAGTTTTGTCTGTCTTTTATGTTGACATGTCAGACAAGTTAACATTTACTTGGCCTCTACACCAACATATCATTTACTGCATCTTCTGACATCTTCAATGCGACCCTACCACCAAACACATCTTTACTTCCCCTCCACTCCGCAGAAATTGCTCCCTCTGTTATTCTCTTGTTCATTTGTCCCTCCCCACTAATCTCCCTCCTGGCACTTATCATTCCAGGCATCAGAACTGCTACACCTGCCCATTCACCTCCTTCCCGATGTCCATTCAGGACCCTAAACAGTCCTTCCAGGTGAGGCAACCTATCTGTGAATTTGTTGGGGTTGTCTTCTGAATCCAGCCCTCCTAGTGCTGCCTCCTCCACATTGGTGAGATGCAATGTAGATTGGGGGATCACTTTGTCGGGCACTTCCACTCCATCCATAAAATGTGGAATGTCCCACTGGCCAATCATTTTAAACCCCCTCCCAATTCCCGTTTTGATATGTCAGTCCGTGGCCTCCTCTCCTGTCACAATGAGGCCACTGTTCGGTTGGAGGAAAAACACTTCAAATTCTGATAACTTTTTCCCCTCTCCCTTCCCTTCTCTTCAATTCCCCACTTTAGCCTCTTACCTCATCTCTTCCTAGTGCCTCTCCTCCTTCCCTTTCTCCCATGGTCTATTCTCCTCTCCTATCTGATTCTTTCTTCTCCCGCCTATTTTTTCCTACCTATCACCTCCTAGCTTCTTAATTCCCCCACATCACCTGTCTGCATCATCTACCTCCTTCTACGTCTTTCTTTCCACGCCCCCCCCCCCCGTCAACTTCTCACTTTGGCATCTTCCCCCTATCCCCCTACTGTACTTTCCATTCCTGATGTAGGGTCTCAGCACAAAAAGTCAACTGTTTATTCATTTCCATTGACCTCTTGAGGCCCTTTAGCATTTTGTGTGATTTATTCTGTGCCTTTTGTGGATTTCTCCAAGTGCATCAAAGGTTCATGGACCTCAAGATTTGCTTTGTGGTATTTTTTGCCATGTCCGTTTCACCCTTTTTTTTCTCATATATTCTGTTTGTCTTATATTATATTTGCTGAATTATTGTCTTAAGACCCTATAATGAGTAGAATGATTTTTTGACTTCATACTCCACTCTGCAATGATCAGCTTGACAAGAAAAAAAAACTGCATTTTGTTCACAAGCTCTGATTCACTGCCTTAATGGGCTACTTCATTATTTTTAAAACTAAGTGCTTGGCAAAATCATTACATGGCTGTTGTCTTATTGTTGGAGAGCATATGACCTTGCTGTACAAATGTAAGTTCACAAGTGTGGATGTTAACATAAACAGCAATAAAAGGACTTGGTTTACACTTCATTATCACATACAGAATAATGTCAAAGGCCAGCAAGTAATCACTCTGATAAACAGAGACTGTAACATGTTGTAAATCAGAGCTTTTATTCTATGCCTTCAATACGTGCAATAATTTCTAACAAGCTGAGTTTAGTAAAAATAACTATCCAAGTATACTGATAATAAATAAGACACGTTGTTGATCTTTTGTGGGCATTATCTCTTGTGGAGAATGTTCAAGGGTACTTTGAAATTGGTGTTGAAAATTCTTTAATGAGCGATCTCAGATTGAAATGGAAGATGAAAAGTTCTGCTTAAACTCTCTAATTTGGGAATAATATAAGAAAGAAAACATTGCTAATTAGCAACATGCACACAAAATGCTGGAGGAACTCAGCAAGTCAAGCAGCATCTATGGAATGAATACATATTTGGCGTTTTGGGCCAGGACTCTTCTTCAGGACTGGGAAGGAAGAGGGAAGATGCCAGAATAAAAAGGTGGGGGGTGGAAGGAGGCAAACTTGAAGGCGATAGGTGAACCCAGATGGGTAGGAAAGATGGAGGGCTAGAGAAAAAGGATAGGAGAGGAGGGTGGACCATAAAAGAATGGGAAAGATGAGGTGATCCAGAGGAAGATGATAGCAGGTGAGAAGAGGTAAAAAGAGGCCAGAAAGAGGAATAGAAGCAGAGGGGTGAGTTAAGGGAAAAAAATTACCAGAAGGAAAAATTAATATTCATACCATCAGGTTGGAGGCTACCCAGACAGTATATAAGGTATTGCTTCTCCATCATGAGGGCTACTGGGAAGCTTTGTTTTTGGCATATGGAGCAGAAGTACTCAACGAAGCAGTCCCCCAGTTTACGATGGTGAGGGCACATCTATGGTGAAGGAAGAGAAACCCCATTCTTTGATGAAAGGAGGACACTTTTGATGTCCTGGAAATGAAATCCACATCTGGGGAACAGATGTGGTGGAGACAAAAGAAATTAGATAAAGGAATAGTATTTTTACAGGAGACAGGGTACTAAGAGGCATAATCAAGGTAGTCCCTCATCTTTCCTACCCACCTGGCTCTCCCTATCACCTAGCTATCCTCTACCTTTTTATCTGGTATTTTAGTCAGAGGGTGGTGAATCTATGGAATTTGTTGCCACGGGCAGCAGTGGAGGCCAAGTCATTGGGTGTATTTAAGGCAGAGATTGATAGGTATCTGAGTAGCCAGGGCATCAAAGGTTATGGTGAGAAGGCGGGGGAGTGGGACTAAATAGGAGAATGGATCAGCTCATGATAAAATGGCAGAGCAGACTCGATGGGCCGAATGGCCTACTTCTGCTCCTTTGTTTTATGGTCTTTTGGTCTTTTCCTCCTTCCTCTCCAGTACTAAAGAAGGGTCTCAGCCTGAAACATCAGCTGTTTATGGATAGATGCTGCCTGACCTGCTGAATTCCTCCAGCATTTTGTGTGTGTGTTGCTTTGGGTTTCAGCATCTGCAGACTTTTTTGTGTTTACGAAGTGCTAATTAGTGCCGCATTTAACTTGGAATTCAAGAGGCAAGCATCATAATGCATTAGTGCCACGGCATGTTTTAAAGAGGAGATCTTGTAATAGTACAACTAAATTTCCAAGTAATTACAAATTATTACAGTTGGAGATATGAGATAGAATCTGTTGTTTAACATAATAGAAATATTTTACTAATAATTTTTTTGTATATAAGCTAATATCTGTGTTGTTCTTCCAGAAATTGTCAAGTTTATCTTGGTTCAATATCCATGGAAGCTCAAAATCTTTATTTTCAGTAAGATGCAGTTAAGTGTTTTTGCTTCCTTCACAATCTATGTAAAAGAGTCTTTTTCTGCAATTCCTATTTGTAGGCACTTCTCCAAAGGCATGAGGAAGGTTGAGCCTCAGTACAAGATTGATCATCAATGCTGGAATTAAGGACCTCATTCTAAGAATGCAGAAGTGCCATAGTTGCTGTAGTTTGGCAGTGGGACCAGAACCATACTGTTAAAACCATAAATTAATAAAATTATTTGGCTTCTTTTAAGATGGAGTGGGACCTATTTTCTTAAAATAATAGATTTTCCCACTTGTAGGAATGGCATTCTTGAAATGGAAAGGCTGCAGAGGAGATCTATCAAGATATTGCTTGGGATGAATTGTGTCAGTTTTGAAGAGACGCAAGTTTCTTGATGTCTTCCTTTTGAGTAAAGGATCCTGATGAGAGGTTCTCATAGATGTGCACAAAGTTATATGTGGCATAAAGTGGGAGATTAGTGGAAAATCTTTCTTCATAATGGAGACATTTAAAGCCAGAGAGCATAGAATTAAGGTAAGGAGTAAAGGAATTGGAGGAAAAATGACCGGAACATGTTGCTTGAGTAAGTGATCGATTCAGACAATCTCACAACATGTAACGATAAATGAGTTCATGAACAGTTGAGGCATAGAAGACCATGGTCTGACTGCTGGTAAAAAGGATCCAAATAAATGGGCACTTCATGGGTGTAATGGATGTGGTGGGTTTTGGGTCCACTTTTCTTTACTTCCCATTTTGATTGTCATGATAGTAACCTGATACTTAACACAAATCACATCTTAGTGTGTGCCTTTTCTCTCTGACTTAATTTTGTTCTCCGGCATCTTTCCATATTCCATGCTCACTCCTTGCCTTTGAAATTATGTTCTTTATTGCGCACTCAAGAATGATAAAGCTTTCTCTTTTTTTTTACACAGCTGTCAATTCACATGGGCTCATCACTTTTTGCACACTGGATTCCACTCCCCTGTGTCCAAGGGATGTTGGTTTAAATGCAATTTGTTGGTCACTGGTATGGTTACTGGAGGTCCAAGTGGACCATTATCAGGCAGTACTTTCTTCCACCTAAATATCTTGATATTCCTGAACCAAGCAGTTATGTAAAAATATTTTCAGTGCTTTTGACATTGTTACATTCCAGACACTTTTACCAGAGTATCCCTTTCCCTCCGCATGTGTGATGATTTTATGAACTACTTTGTCTTTGCATCAACCCTACCTTTTCAGCTGCCATTTGCTGCCTTTCCCCTAATGTTAGTGGTGACCATCAAACAGCCATTTTCACTAATTCTACTTTTCTTTTGCATTCCTATCAACTCATCCTATGATTCTTCTGCCATTCACTTGCAGGGTACTGGTGGTGCTTTATTGACTTTGATGAGATGGTGATGGCCATATTCCTGAACCAGAGTTGTCCATCTATGAACGTTACGAAGCTCTGAGGCAATGAAGGAATGGTGATGCATTTTCAAATTGGGATGGGGTATTACTTGAAGAGAGACTTGCAGATAGTACTATTCCTAGATACCTTGTTCATCTAGGTAGAAGGTTCTGCATGTAAGAAGAGATGCATAACAATACTTTGCAAATAAATGTGCCTATCCCTTGAATCTGTTTAAATCTACCATCCAATGATATTTCTCTTTACCAGGGTTTATAATTCAAACAAGATGATATTTCTTAGAATGTGGTTTATGCATAGAATATTATTAGTCCTGGTTATTTTCCAATTTGTTTCCAAGTAAAATTCGGGTGGTTACATGAATTCAATGAACAAAAGTAGACAAAGTTATAAGTTACACACACAAAATGATGGAGGAGTTCAGCAGGCCAGGCATTAACTATGGAAACGAGTACTGTCGACATTTTGGGCTAACACCCTTCGGCAGGAGGGTCTTGGCCTGAATCTTTGACTGTTTACTTTTTTATCACAGGTACTACCTGGCCTGCTGAGTTCCTCCAGCATCTTGTGCATGTTGCTTGGATTTCTAGCATCTGCAGATTTTCTCTTGTTTGTAGCTGCATTAAGTTATTCGCTACCTCAGTTATAAACATGTTTATATTATAAGACCATAAGACATGGGATACTATCTGTCTTTTAAGTTAAATACTTCTGTTACATATGCAATGCTTTCTCAGTTGCTGAAAGGCACACAATGTGGTTTCAGAGATGACATAATGGCTGAACTAAATATCTGAACAGCCAAGACAAAGAAGCTATTCACTGAGGCACAGTTGTTGCTGGGAGCAGATCAAATATAAGGGGCCAGGAGTTGGAATAATACACACAAAATCTTGGACTCAGCAGGTCAGGCAGCTAACAATGGAGGAAAATGAACAGTTAATGTTTCAGGCTGAGATCTTCATCATAATAGTAATTATAGTGGGCAGAATGGGAGAGGAGGAGGAGCATGAGCTGGTTGGTGATAGGCGAAACTAGGTGAGAAGGGGAGGGTCGGTAGCTGGGTGAAATAGGAATAGTGTGAGAAGCTGGGATGTGACGGGTAGAAGAGGCAAAGTGATGATAAGATGGAATTGCAGAGAAGACGGCAGACCATGGAATAGAAGGAAGGAGGCGTGGGACCATTGTGGCACTAAGAGAGGCTGCAGATGCTGAAAATCTGCAGGAGGTGGACAACCATTTGAATTCCACTTCCCATTCTCACACCAACATATCAGTCCATGCCTCCGTTGCCGCCATGATGAGACCAAATGCAGGTTGGAGGGAAAAGACCCCATATTCTGCCTTGGTAGTCTCCAATCCAATGGCATGAACTGATTTCTCTAACTTCTGGTAACCAGTCCCTCCTGTTTAGAGTCCTCTTTCCTCCCTCTGTTTCCGTTATCTCTGTTGCCTTCTTCCCCTTTCTCTTACCCTCCCCCCCCCACACCCTCATACCTGACCGCCACCTTCACCTATGTCCCTCTGGTTCATTTTCAGTCTCCTTTTATTCCATTGTTCCTGTTCTATCAGATTCCTCCTACTTCAGAACTTGCCTTCTCCACTAATTGCCTCTCAGCTTCTCACATTATTCCCTTATCTTCCCCTGTTCAATCCACTGCCATCCCCACCACTTTGCTTGGATTCACTTATGGCCTGACACTTTCTGCCACCTTCCTTTCAAGGCACGACAAAGTCTTTCAACCCAAAACATTGACTTTTAATTTTCCTTATAAATGCTGCCAGACACACCGAGTTCCTCCAGTGTTTTGTGAGGAACCAGAGGGAGGAAGGTATCAGTGAAACGCAGACTGTGAGAGTGGGAGAGAGAAAACAGAAGGGGCGAAGGGACCAGAGGGATAAGCAAAAATAAAGGTGGGTGTGGATGGGAGGGGTGGAATAAAGCGCTGCGGATGCTGTAAGTCAGAGAAACCAATGTTGGTGCTATCAGTTTGGGCACCACCATACCCAGTATGAGGTATTGTATCTCTGATCCACATCTAGCCTCAATTTTGCAGTAGAGGATTCCATGGGCAGACATCTCAGTATACCGCTCTAACCCCCACCCCCCCGCACTTTGTTTTCCCTTATTCTTCTGGCTCCTTTACCACTTCTCTTTCCCTTCCCACTCCCTTATGACCTGCCCATCATCCAAATCTTACTCTGGTTTCCTACCTCCATCCCACGTTCCAGTGTCCTGTCTTATCAGATTCATCTTCTGCAGCCCTTTGCCTCTTCCACCTGCCACCTTTTAGCACCTCACTTCATTCCACCCTTTTCTCCCACCTGTGAACTTCCCCTTTCACCTCATTTCACCTGTCACCTGCCAGCTCTTGCTCCTCCTCCTCCCCCACCCTTTTTTTTCTGGCTTCTGCCTCCTTTCTTTCCAATTCTGATGAAGGGTATAGGCTTGAAATGCTGGCAGTTCATTTCCCTTCATATATTCTGCCTGACCTGTTGAGTTCCTCAAGCATTTTGTATGTGTTGTTTGAGGTTTCCGGCTGCTACAGTTGCTCTTGTGTGTCTAAAGGTAGGAGTGAATAAGATTTCAAAATCAAAATCTCAAAACCTTGTAGAGGGGAAATTGAAGTGGGCAATAGTCAAGGAATCTTGTAGCTGCATCAAAATTTGTTGTAACTTCACTATGATTTGTAGAGTGAAACAATCCTTAGTCATTCCAAATAAATATTTCCTGTTATTTTGTCTAGATGAGCCAGTAGATCTCACTAAACTGTTTCTGAAATATGGTTCCATTCAGATTAAGTGATGTAAAATTGTGAAAGTGTAACAAAATAGACACTCAATGGCCACTTTATCAGGAACCACTTGTACCTAATAAAGTGGCCACTGAGTGTATGTTCATGGTCTTCTGCTGCTGCAGCCCATCAAGGTTCAATGTGTTGTACCTTCAGAGATGCTCATCTAAACGCTACTGTTGTAAGGTGTGGTGATTTGAGTTACAGCTGTCTTCCTGTCAGCTTGAACCAGACTGGCTATTCTCCTCTGACCTCTCTCATTAACAAGGCTTTTGTATTTTGTTTCTCACACCATTCTCTGCAAATTCGAGACTGTTGTGGTGTGAAAATTTCAGATCAGCCATTTCTGAGGTACTCAAACACCTCGTCTGCAACACCAATCATTCCATGCTTAGAGTTACTTAGATCACATTTCTGCCCCATCCTTTTGTTTGGTCTGAAAAACAACCACAATTCTTGACCATGTCTGTGTGTTTTTATTTATTGAGTGGCTGCAGAATGATTAGCTGATTAGATAGTTGCCTTAACAAGCAGGTGTATAGGTGTAACTAATATAGTGATCACTGAGTGCAGAGCAACACACACACAAAAATGCTGGTGAACGCAGCAGGCCAGGCAGCATCTATAGGAAGATGTACAATTGACGTATTGGGCTGGGACCCTTCGTCAGGACTAACTGAAAGAAGAGATAGTAAGAGAATTGAAAGTGGGAGGGGGAGGGGAGATCCGAAATGATAAGAGAAGACGGGAGGTGGAGGGATGGAGCCAAGAGCTGGACAGGTGATTGGCAAAAGGGATACGAGACTGGAGAAGGGAGAGGATCATGGGACGGGAGGCCGAGGGAGAAAGAAAGGGGGGGGGGAAGCCCAGAGGATGGGCAAGGAGTATAGTGAATGGGACAGAGGGAGAAGAAGAGAGAGAATAAATAAATAAATACATAAATAACAGATGGGGTACAAAGGGCAGGTGGGACATTAATGGAAGTCAGAGAAGTCAATGTTCATGCCATCAGGTTGGAGGCTACCCAGACAGAATATAAGGTGTTGTTCCTCCAACCTGAGTGTGGTTTCATCTCGACAGTAGAGGAGGCTGTGGATAGACATATCAGAATGGGAATGGGACATGGAATTAAAATGTGTGGCCACTGGGAGATCCTGCTTTCTCTGGCAGATAGAGCATAGGTGTTCAGCGAAACAGTCTCCCAGCCTGCGTCAGGTCTTGCCAATATGTAGAAGGCCGCATCAGGAACACCGGACGCAGTATATCACCCCAGCCAACTCAAAGGTGAAGTGTCACCTCACCTGGAAGGACTGTCTAGGGCCCTGAATGGTAGTGAGGGAGGAAGTGTAAGGGCATGTGTAGCACTTGATCCGCTTACAAGGGTAAGTGCCGGGAGGGAGATTGGTGGGAAGGGCTGGGGGGGACGAATGGACAAGGGAGTCGCGTAGGGCGCAATCCCTGCAGGAAGCAGAAACGTGGGGGGAGGGAAAGATGTGCTTAGTGGTGGGATCCCGTTGGAGGTGGCGGAAGTTACGGAGAATTATATGTTGGTCCCGGAGGCTGGTGGGGTGGTAGGTGAGGACAAGGGGATCCCTATTCCTAGTGGGGCGGTGGGAGGATGGGGTGAGAGCAGATGTGCGTGAAAGGGGGAGATGTGTTTGAGAGCGGAGTTGATGGTGGAGGAAGGGAAGCCCCTTTCTTTAAAAAAGGTGGACATCTCCCTCATCCTGGAATGAAAAGCCTCATCCTGAGAGCAGATGCGGCGGAGACAGAGGAATTGAAAGAAGGGGATGGCATTTTTGCAAGAGACAAGGTGGAAAGAGGAATAGTCCAGGTAGCTGTGAGAGTCTGTAGGCTTATAGTAGACATCAGTACATAAGCTGTCTCCAGAGATAGAGACAGAAAGATCAAGAAAGGGGAGGGACGTGTCAGAAATGGACCAGGTAAACTTGAGGGCAGGATGAAAGTTGGAGGCAAAGTTAATGAAGTCAACGAGCTCAGCATGCATGTAGGAAGCAGCGCCAATGCAGTCGTCGATGTAGCAAAGGAAAAGTGGGGGACAGATACCAGTATAGGCTTGGAACATGGAGTGTTCCACAAAGCCAACAAAAAGGCAGGCGTAGCTGGGACCCATATGAGTGCTCATGGCTACACCTTTATTTTGGAGGAACTGGGATGAGCCAAAGGAGAAATTATTAAGAGTAAGGACTAATTCGGCTAGACGGAGCAGAGTGGTGGTAGAAGGGAACTGTTTTGGTCTGGAATCCAAAAAGAAGCGGAGATCTTTGAGACCTTCCTGGTGGGGGGGTGGAGGTATTTAGGGACTGGACATCCATGATGAAATAAAGTGGAGGGGGCCAGGGAACTTAAAATCATCGAAAAAATTCTGAGTGTGAGAAGTGTCACGAACGTAGGTGGGAGGGGATTGAACAAGGGGGGATAAAACAGTTTCGAGGTATGCAGAAATAAGTTCAGTGGGGCAGGAGCAAGCTGAGACAATGGGTCCACCTGGACAGGCAGGTTTGTGGATCTTGGATAGGAGGTAAAAACGGTAAGTGCGGGGTGTGGGAACTATAAATTTGGTAGCAGTGGATGGGAGATCCCCTGAGCTGATAAAGTTGGTGATGGTGTGGGAGACAATGGCCTGGTGCTCCTTGGTGTGGTCATGATCGGGGGGTAAATAAGAAGAGGTATCCGTGAGTTGTCGCTGTGTCTCGGTAAGGTAGTTGTCAGTACGCCAGACTACTCTTTGCTCGCTATACGCTTTGCCCATCCTCTGGGCTCCCTTCCCCCTTTCTTTCTCCCTAGGCCTCCCGTCCTATGATCCTCTCCCTTCTCCAGCCTCGTATCCCTTTCGTCAATCAGCATTCCAGCTCTTAGCTCCATCCCTCCTCCTCCCGTCTTCTCCTATCATTTCGGATCTCTCCCTTCCCCTCCTACTTTCAAATCTCTTACTATCTCTTCTTTCAGTTATTCCTGACAAAGGGTCTGGGCCCAAAACGTCGACAATATATCTTCCTATAGATGCTGCCTGGCCTGCTGCATTCACCAGCATTTTTTGTGTGTGTTGCTTGAACTTCCAGCATCTGCAGATTTCCTCGTGACTGAGTGTAGAGTCTAGGTTACATATGCATGCAATGGGAATGACTATTGATGGGTTTCTAAACACATTTACTTCTTTAAGTACAAATGGTTAAATCAGTAGCTCATGATGTGAAATATCATGAAATATGATCTAAATTCTGGTGACAAAAGATGAAAAGTCTTGCTGACTTGTTTTTATTTTCTTCTCATTAATGATCAAGGTGCCCATTCTTGTGTTATTTCATTTGATTTATTTATTTTGCAACACAGCAATCCCACAACCCTAATTAACCCTAACCTAACTAATCACAATGAACAATTAACCTACTGGTGTGGCTTCAGACTGTGGGAGGAAGCTGGAGAACCCGGGGAAAACCCGTGCGTTCCACGGGGAGGGCATACAGAGACTCCTTACAGAATGGCACAAGAATTGAGCTCTGAACTCTGGGACTCCTTCGGCTTTCATAGCGTCGCGCTAACCATTAACGCAACCGTGGTTTATTATTGTTGCACATACAGAGAAAAAACTTTTATTTGTACGCCATCCAGACAGATCATGCTATGTATAATTACTATGAGACAGTAAAACAATGCCAAATGCAGTACAGAAGAAAAACGCTGTGCATATAGAACAAATAAAGTACAAGGGCCACCTTGAGACTGATTGGGAGATCAGAAGTCCTCTAGTTCAATCTGTAGAGTATGGTTGGTCTATTCAAAAATCTGATAATAATGGTCCTTGAATCTGATGGTCTGTGATTTCAGACTTTCATATTTTTTGCCCAGCGGGAGATGGGAATAGGGAGGATGACCACTATGGGAACAGTCCTCGATTATATCAGCTGCATCCCTGAAATAGCGGGAAATGTTGACAGAGTCAATGCCGGGGAGGCTGGATTGCATGATTGACTGTGCACAGCCATGCCATACTGTGGTTCATCTGAGGAGGTGCTTTCTTTGGTACATGAAGAATCTTGCTGGACATGCCAGATTTTCTTAGCCTGGTGCTGGCCCATAACACTCAAATTGAAATCCTTATTTTTAGGATTAATTTTCCAGTGTGACTTAGCTCTATAGAACACTGGAGTGCTTAGAACATAAATCAAATGAAGCATAATGTCAGAATAAAAGAGGTTAAATCACTGTACTTGTCATCCAGGGGATTAAGCTAATGATTTGAAGATTTGAGTTCAAAATTCACCTGGATTGTAGATTTAATTAAATTAATTGAATAATGATAGACAAGAAACTGAGTAAAAGCAATTACAAAAAAGAGATCAGTCCAATTGTCTAATGTGAAAAGAACTTTTGTCATCTCAAAGTGGAAATTGGCTGTCCTCGTCTAGTCTGGTTAATGGCTTCAGACCTACATCAATGTTACTGACTCCAAAATGACCCAGCAAGCCACTGAATTCAGGAGTACTTCAGAATGGGAGGTAGGCCATCCTGAGAGCCACATCCATCCTGCTGATCCTCCCCTCAAACATAGCCATATCCTGTGAATTGATGCATTTATATAAAGTAGAAAACAAAAACATCTCATTCAGAAGAGGCCTAAATTCCAATTAGTGTCAAACTGGAGCAGAAATTGACTGCAGTTCTCACCATTTGTAGAAAATCTGGAGAGCAATAATGCTAAATTGCCACTTCTGCTAATAGATGTCATGGCATCCACTGAAAAATTAAGTGATGAATTCAGAATTGTTCTATTTTATTTTTCAAAGCTGCCCATTCTTCTTTAAATATGGTTAATGTTACCCTGATAGTGCAGCTTTATCAGATAAAAAGTGTATTATCAGTTATACTGACCTACAATAGCAAAGTTGTCTTTGAAATTCCTGACTGATGTAAAAATCAATGCCGCATGCTGGTTACCAATAATTCAGAGTATGTAGAAAAGCTGCCAAATAAACAGGGATCATCTGAATTCAATAGGTCAGCGTTCATGGTCTCTGGTGATAGAAAAATTCTAGGCTTCCCATATTTTTAAAAGTTAATGCGATTCATACTTGCTGCTACCATAGACATAGGCATTTTCTGCTGCTGTGTCATGTTTGCCAAATCTGTTAAGAGTGAGCACCATTCTATGCATCTATGAGGTTTGAAGAATCATTATCAAGGTTATCTGCAAGTGCAAGTGCACAGGGAAATAAAACCTTTATACACAGTCTTAATGATGTGCTATAATGGTATTTATTTATGATGTAATAATTCTAACATTTTTCTTGTACCACATAAATACTTCCGTTACTGCAGATTTAAGTTGTATTTTTAGGCGGAAGTAATATTACAAAATTGTGCATAATAGACAGTGGTGGCTTAGTTGGGATATGCATTAACTGTGCAATAAACAGCATGATGCTCGTTACGTTTACTTTGTGAACAGTTGCTAAAGATGGGATTGTTGCCGGGTCAATTCTACATAACAATGTCTTTTACTGAGCAACACACATAGACGCTACCTGGCCTGCTGATCTCCTCCAGCATTTTATGGAAAAGAGTGAGCAGTCGACGTTTTCGGGCTGAGACCCTTCATCAGGACCCAAGTCAGTTACCAAATAATTAGCTCACATGTGCATGACTTTTCAGCATTTTCATTGATTGCTATTCACAACTGACCGCTGGTTGAGTTCTAACTCAGATTTTAAAGTCTTAAGGTATCATCACTTCTAAAAGTTTTCTCGTATAAAAACATTGGGATACATTATGATGCCACGTAATTGCATGATTCATCTTGACACACGAGATCTTGGATGAATCTTTAAACACATAGTGCTCCATCAGTTTATAACAGCTACTAAAATCATTGATAATTCATTTCGCTCCTGCTTCTCATCAATTGTTTTTTTAAAAGTACCCCACTCATGCAGTTACAATTATATCACTGTTCTTATATCGTGCTATAAGGGATAACTGGACCAAAATATTCCTTATTCCATCATTGATATTTGCAGGATATTAAGGAACAAATATATTGAAACTACAATACTGGATAACACTTAGATCAAATAGTTTGCAAACAAACACTCATATATTTATTGTAAAATGAGGAAGCACAGAGCACAATGTCAAATGTGTATACCCTTGGCAGTTGTTGTGATACGTTTGTTGGATTGTGTTCCAGTTGTTTTAATTATGAAACCTGTTTTTTAAAGATTCTGAAGTTGGAACATTTCTTTGAATGGTATTCAAAGAAAGAAGTGTAACTGCTGTGGCCACTTGAATGTTCTGCCTGGTAAATGGCACCTGTACAGTCTTCAGTTGACAGAATCCAGTCATAGTTCCATCTGCTGCACTAATTTCCAGATCCAATGAAAGTGCATGTTATATTAACATTGACCTGTTATTTTGAATGCTGCATTAATATTCCCTAGACAGATCATTCTGGAGAGTCAAACAGGCCAATTATCCACCTACCAATTACACTAGACAACAAAATTTTTTGAAAATGTTGCTTCCTCAGAAATTTTTTTTGTTTATGAAAGACTGGTTGAAGCTGAACACAAACATCATTTCAGACTACTTGTTCTGAGTAGTAATTTCAAGAAACATTAAATTAATTTTTAATGAATATAATGTGTTTAGTTGCACAATGGTGCAGACACATTGAAATAGTTCAACTAAGCTAAAATGTTACATTGATAATTTTCATTTGTATTCAATGTCTGAGGCTTCTTGCTTAAGCGTCCAACAATATTCAGCCAGCATTGATGGATTCCAATTTCCCTCATATCATTTCTCCATGACCACAATGTTGTGCTAAAACCTTTCATCATGCTTGTCACTGAAAGTGCCAGAATTTACAAGGAAGAAGTCTAAATGAGAATGCAGAAAATGAATCTTTAGTGACATGCTGCACTTTATGCTTTTGTACATTTGAAGCACATTGTCAATCTGCTGCATGTATTCTGGAGCTCTGGACTCGCCAAGAAAAATAACTAACAACATCCTTGAATGCTTTCCATGTGATTTTCTCTGGTCCCACTAGAAGTTCTTCGAATTGCCTATCATTGATGACCTGTTTGATTTGTGGACTAACAAAAATGTCTTCTTTAATCTTGGCATCAATTATTCTGACTTGAATTATGAATTGAAATAACAAATTGTGGCAATTTTAAAATAAAAATGGTGCATGATGGGGACACTTCATGGTGATTTTCATGATCAGCAGCCCAAAATCCTAAGATGCACCCAAAACTATTCAGGAAGCAAAATCTTTGTTGTCCAGTGTTATTCGCCCATATACTGTATTGAAGTTAAGTTGGTAAGATGCCCTTGTGTACAAAAGACTACAAAAGCATGGACGTGACACTAAAAAGGCATTGCTGAAAGTTTAATAAGTTGGAATTCTAAAAATCTTTTATACTCAAAAACCACTAACAATTCTTCTGTCATAATACATTTAGCTGCTTGAGCTTTTTCTGCTTTTCTGACTGTGATTGATCCCTTGCTTAAAGGAACTGGCATACTAAAGCTTGAAACAATTGAAATATCCACAATTTGACAATATGCACAAACTATGGTAATAAACATTTCTATTATTGTTTAGTTATACTCTAACTCTGTTTTTATACCAGCAAATTTTTTGAAGAGTTGAAATGTCTGAAGTAGATTACACGATTGCCCATTTTGTTCAGCTTGTGAACCTGAGTTCAACTTGTGTTAATGGTTTGATGGTCTCCAGTGAGCCAGAAGTCATATATAAAATGGATCTAATTAGTTATCTCAATTTCAGGCAGATTTGAAGCTTGAGCACAAAAGTGACCTTAGTTCAATATATTGATAACAAGTTGGCAACTTTACTGACAGTAGATGCAAAAACCACATAGGTTACAGTAACAAAAATAACTCATATTAATATTGCTCATTCAATGTCACCAGGCTGTGTTAAAGCATATTCCAGCTAGGAAATTACTTCGTTGAAGAATAATGTCTAAATTTAGTGCTAGAGGCTAGCTGCGCATACTTGCTGCTGACCTATTTAATGTATAGGAACTTGCCTGAGTAAAGCACCCAAGTCAGCTTGCTCATAAGTGCCATTATAGTCCTAAATGATGAGAACTTACATAAGATAAAGCTGCCATGTAGGGAAATGGAAGCAGAGAAGAAATTGGAATCGGGAGTGCAGAGCATGTTTAACAAGCCAAGTATTTCAAATAGGATGTCCTCCACTCATAAACATTAAAATGTGATCCAAAACTATTAAAATGATAGAACGAAGTTTCAAAAATGAATAAAGGACACTCAAACATTTACATAAACTTCTTTTTTCAAGAAAAGGCATTTAACCCAATAGCATATCTTCCTCATTGAATTGAATGGACTGGCTTTGGTAATGTGGTGCTATTCCATTCCAGTGTAGAATCCCCAGTGGAGTTACCAGGAAATTGCAGCCTTATTCACCACTGTATTCCAAGTTGTCTATATTGCAGTGTACCTGGGGACTCATTAAGGAAGAATGGGAATTTGGGAAAATACGTATTTGTGCGGGCAACTCAAATTTGGTAGTAACTATAGGCTAGGGTTAGGAGAGGGGGGATGAGGTAAGGTAAAAGATATATATAATACATATTAGATTTTATAGGTGTGAGGAGTTTTATATACTGCCTTTCATCACAATAAATGACATTTTACCAAGATTGAGTAGATTTCAACGGTAGTCACTTTTGTCACATAGGAAAAGAGTAATCTAAGTATAAACAGGATACATTAGAAGAATGGTCAGGCATACCATCTCTTATTTAGATAAATTATTAGGGAATAATGTTAGCAAGATCACCTGGGATATTTCATTGTACTTCTTCATATTATGAAATAAAATGTTTCTTATCTATCCAAACTGGTAACTAGGCAACATAATTCAATATTGTGAGATGTTACCCTGTAAAATATTGTACTTGCTCTGTACTTCACAGATGTGTCAGGTCACATTCATATGTTCCAATGTGTGCCATTAGGCTTGTGATTGTAACCTTTTAATTCTGCAGTGAGAACAATGCCATAGAACTGTAAGGAACTATTTGTGTCATAGATCTTCGTAATTTCATCTTGGGTTGAAATTTGTATATTTCTTCTCCCCTTTTTCCTCCTCTTTTTTATCAGCTTTCCCCAGCCTTAAAGTTTCCCAGCCCAGCCTGTTGATTTGAACTCTTTTTCTGTCAACTATCTCTTGAAGGATGGGCAAACTGACCAGAGCTTCTGCCCCTGGCTGATCCTCACCGCATTTTGCTACAAACGCGGAGGTGGGTAATCAGCAAGTGTATAATTAGTCTCAGATGGTTTGCAAATGCATGATAGCAAGACTTGTTAATGATGAACGATACTAATAAAGAATAACTGGAGGGAGGATTTGGTACCTGTGGAAGTATATTTTAATTAAGAGTAGGCTTTATTAATTCAGAAGATGGAAAGAAAAATAAACAAAAAATGGCCATTTTATTGTACTTTTCTGCATGGTGTGCTGTTTTATATTGCTGTGTGAGGGATTGTCATGGTGAAGTAGCTGACGTGATGGAATTGCAAACAGTGATCAAGAAAATAGTATTTAAATCCCCCCCACCCATTTTGGTTGGAAATACTTAAATTTAAATCACTAAATAAGTCTAGAAAAGTAAAAAAATCTAATTTTTGTAACTAAGATTCTACCAGATTGAATTAATTAACTAATAACCTTAAGGGAAGAAAGTCTGCTATCCATGCTCAATCGGGCCATTGTCATCCCAAAGACATCAATATGGTTAGCTCCTCACTCAGATCAAGGAACAGCAACTGCTGGTATCAGCAGCAACATCCTCAATCCATGAATTGATATATCAGATATGAGGTACTTACGTTAAGTTAGAGGTCTGTACAATTGACTCAGAGATAAATGATGGAATTCCACCATAGTAGTGCAGAATTTAAATTCAAATTAAGTAAATCTGGAATTAACGTGAGTTCTAGTCATAGTAAACATCAAACAATTGGATTGTTGCAGAAACTTATCTGATTCACCAGCATTCTTCAAGGAAGGAAATTTACCAAATGATAAATGTGAGACTCCCACTACAATGTGGGTAGTCTTTTCTGCTTACTGAATTCAAAGTCACATAAAAGCATGCATTGTCAACAATGTTTACACCCCATGAGAGAAATTCATCAATAGGGACATAACTGCTTTAAATTTAGATATGAGGAGATCGGTAAAAGATGATCATAAAACAAATGGTCTTTGGAGAATGGGACACGCTGTTTTCTCTATTTATTTGTGTTCATGTTGTGATTCCAATGAATCCCAATGTGAACACACACAATGCTATAGAGTAACTGGGCAGTCTGAAGGATTTTCTTTTCATCAAGAACACAGGGATTCGGTGAGTAAATAATTATTATGCTCTCTTGTGAAAAGCCTTTACCTCTCTACATGTGCAGTATACTTTCAAAGTCTCAGTGCATTTCATGGACATTGACAAATTCTTCAAGAAATTCAAGAAAACTCTGGAAATCATGACTGTAAAGAATAATTGAACCAAATGATATATTGACAGACGTGAAATGAAATCTATTGAGTGGGAGGAGGTTCCTGTTGTACCTAATAGATATGTGCTGTGTAATAACCTGCTCCAACACAGTAAATTCTCTACAAAATAAAAATATAGAGGAAAGAAAGGGAAAATGAAACTCCTTTGTCAATAGTTAATTGTGTTGAGAAACTTGTTAGTACCTTAGCTAGGGTTAATGTTACACTATGTGGGTAAATTTGCAGAAACATCAGTAAGTAATTTGTGCTTGTGGGAATATAAACATTTATTTTATTTGGACAGCTATTTCATAAATAACTATGTTGGTATCTATTACCATGGATGATCTATATTAAATTAATTCAAAAAAAAATCTTAATACAAAGGCTTGTTACAAAATGAGTGGGCAGATTAGCAATTTCATTTTTTACTAGCTGAGTGTACACTTTGTCATCATGAAGCCTAACAGAGCTTATTATGTTCCACAAAAGAAAGAGACTATAAAGCTATTAGTTATTTACATTATTCATGCTCAGAAAATTAAGCAATTTCCTTTTGGCAGAATTTATACTGGGGCCACTGACTAAAGAACTAAGCATTGAAATGTCGGATAAAATGTATCTTTATGTTTCAGCAACCTGTAGTCATAATTGTCTACAGATTTCATGTTTCATAAGGTCTAGGCTACATATTTATTACTGCTGTTCAAATTAAGACCTGTGTAAGAAGAGGTCACCTTGTTATCCTATTTACATACACTCTGATACATTTGAAAGAAGCTGCCTCTTAGATTATATTATATGTTGTTCGCAATTTATGTTAACTATTGAGACTTCAGATTGTTTTTGGTTCATCCCTTCCTATATTTGTAATCTCCTCCAGCCCTATAAAACACAGCAGTTATTTAATTCCGGCATCTTGACAACCCTGAATGTAATTCTTCCACCAATGGAAGCTGTGCCTTCACTTGCTAAGGCAGCATAGTCTGGAATTCCCTTCATAACCACCTCATTTTTCCCCTTTTTAAGATGTTTTTTGAGAGCTGCCACTTCAAATAACCTTCTTGTAATCATTTCTATTATTTTCTTAATGGCTAAGGAGCTTGTTAGCATTCCAGTAAAAACACCTTAGAGTACTTGACCATGTTGAAATGACTATTCTAGAATTCCATCACAATAGGTTGAAGTAATCATACTGTATAATATTACCTATACATCCTTCTCCATTCCAAAAGTAAAGTTGAATATAAAATACAATGTTTTGCAGTACTAGAATTATTCTACAGTGGGGCATTTCAGCTAAAAAGAGCTAAATTAGGATTGCTCTCCTTAGACCAAGTAAGATTAAGTGGAGATTTGACAGAGATGCATTTGTTTCTGACAGGTTTAAATAAGGTAAATGGTTTTCCCATTGCTAGAAGATCTAAGGAGCAAAAGACAGTTTTAAAATCTTGAGTAAGAATTGTATTGGAGATGGGCAGAATAATATCTTGCAGTTGTGATGATCTGAAATTCACCACATTTGGTGGAAAACAAATCACTCAATGGTTTTCAAAAGGACTTAGTTAGATGCTTAATAGTGTGCCAGGCCATAAGAATGGAGCAGTGGAAAATTATAGATCTGGTAGGATGGATGGAATAGTTTCTTTCCGTGTATGCTTTTCCAGACATCACAGAATTTGAGATTTGATATGGAGAGTTATAATGGATAAAGGAGAAGGAGAGTAACAATTTACACAATATAGGATGCAACTTCATTGCATCATCATCGCTGAGGCCTGACATGGTCAATTTGTCAGAAACCTTGAAGCAGGTGGTCATAGTAGAACTGACAGCTCCTTGGCAAGACCAGACTGAGGATACCAAATACCAGGAGCTGGTAGAGCAATGCCAGAGACACAGGTGGAGGGCATGATGTAAGCCTATAGAGTTGGGGTGTATAAGTTTTGCTGGCTGCTTGCTCTGCAAAACTCACTTTCTTCTTAGCATTGTGGGGTGGAGCAAAGGAAAGAACAACCAGGACTATCACATTGGCTGCTAAGCAAACCTCCGGAGGGCTATGGATCAAAAGGTGTGACCCATGGACCAATGCTGCTTGGATACAAGACAGGGCCTGGTCAACCCAGGCTGGATCGCCTGGGCGACTTGAAAGATCTGAAACATCCAATGGCCCCAGGTTACATTAGTGATGATGTGTCCCAGTTATTCATAGGATGTATATCAGCAGCAACATAGAAAATGGGTAGCCCATAGTTTGGAATTTTGAAAAGAAAGTTAAAGAAATGGAATATATTATCTCTTGGAATATTACTTGAGTAGAGAAACAGTGCATTCACGCTAAAAATATGAACAGAAACGGAACAAGGAGAAAACATCAATCAGGGCACTATCTTACATGTCAACCAGCAGATACTGTACCAAAATGACAATGATGTTATATCATATCATCAGAAAATACCCTCTAAAAATATCTTCTACAGCAGTTAGTCATTTCAAACAACAAACAACCTACTAAAGGAACTCAATGGGTTAAACAGCATCATTGGGAGGACAGGAATCGTTGAGGTTTCAGGTCAAAACCCTGCAGGTTGCTTGGTGCTCTGGATTCCAGCACCTGCAGTCTCTAATGTCTACTTGGTTATTTCCAAATGTTCATTCACGCATGAATGCTCCAGAACTTTTAGGTGTGATTTAATGCAAAAGTAAAGAATTTGTTGGAGCTGCTCATCTCATCCATTAAGTTTACAAACAGAAACAAAAACGTAATGTCTGCAGTTTTCAATTGACTGAGCAATTCCTTTGACAATCTAACCTCTATGCTTTAAGTAAACAATAAGGACATTTGGCATTTCATTTGTGTGTAACTATCCTGAACTCTCTGCAACCTCTTGGAATTGTTACCATTTTATTTGAAGAATTTGTTGTAATTTCTTTGGTACGAATTGTTGTAATTTCTGTAAATTGTGTTTTTATTGTATATTTTGTTTCCTCTAGTCTGTATGAAGGCTGTTTACTGAGCAAAATGGTATTACTATTGTGCATTATTTTCAAACCTGACTTTGAGTTGTGTGGAATTGAACTTGAAAAAAAAATTGACAACAGAAGTAGAATTATCTTCATAAACTTATGATCACCCAAGCACCATACCCCATTTACAGGTTCATCCAAATTCTGTTCTCCATCATCTCCATGCTTACTGATTAACATCTGAACCCTGGTTTCAAATCCCTTTATGGTCTTGCTCCTTTTTGTATCCTTAATCTCTTCTAACACCTCTGATATCTCCCAACAAAGACATGAAGCTCTGCTCTTGATCATCTTGAATAAGCTTGCATTCATTTTTACTGGTGGTCATATTTTCTGCAGTTTAAAAAAATTAACAGTGCATCAGCAGAGTATAATATTTGGCTCTCTTCTTAACTTCTCCCTTCCCTTCAGCTGCCTTCACCTCCTCCTGGTACCCCTCCCCCCTCCCATTCTCCCATTGACCACTCTCCCCTTCTATCAGATCGCACCTTCTTCAGCCCTTTTCCTTTTCCACCAATCACCTCCTAGCTTTTTATTTCATCTGCGCCCCCCCCCTCAAATGGCTTCACCTATCACCTGCCAGCTTATATTCTTTATCCTCCTCGTCTGCTTATTTTGGCTTCTTCCCTCCCCTGCCTTTCCAGTCCTGATGAAGGGTCTCAGCCTGAAACATCAGTAGTTTAATCCTCCCCATAGATGCTGCCTGACCTGCTCAGCTCCTCCGGCATTTTGATGGTTGCTCTGAAATTTCAGCATCTGCAGAATCTCATGTGATTACGGTATGAACAACACAGTTTATGCAGAAAGAATAAGTGAGATCATAGAATATTAGTCAAAGTTGCTGGTGAACGCAGCAGGCCAAGCAGCATCTATAGGAAGAGGCGCAGTCGACGTTTCAGGCCGAGACCCTTCGTCAGGACTAACGAAGGGTTAGTCCTGACGAAGGGTCTCGGCCTGAAACGTCGACTGCGCCTCTTCCTATTGATGCTGCTTGGCCTGCTGCGTTCACCAGCAACTTTGATGTATGTTGCTTGAATTTCCAGCATCTGCAGAATTCCTGTTGTTTTCATAGAATATTAGGATGTTTTAGCACAACAGTTGGCTTCTCAGCCCAGTGTTCCAGTACAGGCCGTTTGAATAAATTGGCCAACCAAGTCCAACGCTCTTGTTTACAAAAATAAAATCAAGTTCTTGAGTTGGAAGTGAGCATGAGAAATACAGTTAATTGATGTTCACTCAGTGAAACTGCACTGTCAGCTAGTTGTTATTGTTATTTATATTTTTTAAATCAATTTTTATTTTTAGACTTTTATCAACAGTAATGCAGAGAGTATATTGAGCAAAGTAACATTGGTATGTAACTGAAATGGCAATAGCAATTATTTTGCATTTCAAAATTCTCACCATTTGCTCGTAGGGTTTAATTTTAAAGATGAGTTGTTTTGAAGTGCCGGGATTGCAATCAAAGTGAATTCTCAAAGAATTCTCCTGACATTTGATGCAGATGATGAGACAAACAAAACTTACAATATTCATTGGAAATAAATCTCTCCATGTAACTGCCAGTGGGAGTTGTTAGTTTTTGATGTCATGTCAGAATATTAATGATAATTTATGTTAAGAATTTAGTCTGGCAATATATTTGAACCTAGTTTAAGGTGTGTTCAAATATACAGTACAACACAGGAATACAATGTTTGTGCCAACCATGATGTCAATCCAAATTAATTCCATTGGTTGCATATGGTCCACACTTAGCGGCCACTTTATTAACTAAACCTGTACATCTTGTTAATGCAAATATCTAATCTGCCAATCATGCAGCAGTGGCTCAATGCATACAACTAAGCAGGTATGGTCAAGAGGTTCAGTTGTTGTCTAGACCAAACATCAGAATAGGAAAGAAATGCGATCTAAGTGATTTTGACAGGATAATAATGGTTGGTTAGAGATGGGGTGATTTGCATATCTCAGAAACTGATTATCTCCTGGAATTTTTATGCACACCAATCTCTAGAGTGTACAGAGAATGGTTCGAAAACAAAAAAAGAAAATCCAGTGTGTGGCAGTTCTGTGGGCAAAATCACCTTGTGAATGAGAGGTCAGAGGGGAATGACCAGACTTGCTCAAGCAGATAGGAAGTCAGCAGCAACTCGAATAACTATGAGTTATAACAGTAGAATTCAGAAGAGCATTCCTAAATTCAAAACATTTTGAACCTTAACTTGGATGGACTGGCAGAAAACTACAAACATGTACTCAGTGGCTGCTTTATTAGGTATAGGAGGTACCTACTACAGTAACCACTGAGTACATAAACCTTAATTACCTATCCATTCATTTGCCTGTCTAAATGCCTTTTCTCCGATAGCATACTCCAGGGACATAAACTCTGAGTAAAAGAAAATTTGCCTTGCAAGTCTTCTTTAGGCTTTTCCCCTGTAAAATCTATTCCATTGAATATATGATATTTCCATACTCTGATGAAAGACTGGGTATCTGCCTTATTTAGATCTCTCATAACTTTATATTCTTCTGTCAGGTTGACGCTCAGTCTTTGGCACTCCAGATAAACCAGTCAAAGTTTGTTCAACTTCTTTTTATAGGTAGTACTGTCTAAACCAGGCACCATCCAGGTGAGATTCTTTTGTATCTTCTCCAAAGCCTCCACATCCTTCCTGTACTTTGGTAACCAAAACTGGACAAACTCTGCAAATGTGACTGAACAAAAGTTTTACACAGCTGCAACATGACTTTCATGTTTAACACTCCGAGAGTTTAGCACAACCATGCAAGCACGTAGCTAATTTATTGGCACTTTCAGCACGCTTTAGACTTGCACACCAAGATCCCTGTATGCATCACTGCTTCTGAGGGACCTGCTATCTACTGTATACTTCCTTGTATTTTACCTTCCAAAGTGCAACACTTCACGCTTGTCTGGATTAAACTCATTTGCACATTTACAGTGTCTCTATATCCTCCACAATCCTTTGACAACTTTCTTCACTATTTAATTTTTGTGTCATCAGCAAACTTACCGATCAGCTTATCTGTATCTTTATCAATATCATTTAGATATATACCACAACAACTAGGGTTCCAACACTTATCATTGTGAAACACTACTGGTTACAGACCTCCAGTCAGAATAATACCCCTCCAGCATTACCCTCTGTCTTCCATAGCAAAGCCAATTTGGAAACCAATCTGCTACATGTGCTCAATCTTTTGAATATTTTTATTTAAGTTCATGTAGACAAAATCCACTGACCTTTTCTCATCAATCATCTTCATCAACTTCTCAAAAAACTCAGTCAGGTTTGTAAAACATGAACTCCCCCACACAAAGGCATTATAATTATGCATTTCCTGATGCAAGTAGGTTTTATCTCTGAAAATTCTCTCTAATAATTGTCTTACTACTGATATAACATTCATCAGCCCATAACTTTCTGATTTCTCTCTACTGCTGCTCTTAACTGAAGAATAGCTTAGTTCCAGTCAGATTCAGATTTACTTATTTACCACACGTACAAAAAAATATGGAGAAATATATTTCTGTGCTAACAATCAACACAACCTAAGGATGTGCTGGGGGCAGCTCACTAATGTCACAACACATTCTGCCACCAAAATGACATGCATGCAATGCAACACAATAAACAACAAGACAGCAAAGGCAAAACAAGCCCCTTTCCAACTACACAGATTTCTCTGGACCACTAGCAAACTAGCACAGACAATGGGCCTTTGACTTCCCCAGTGGACTTCAGACTCATAGACCCAGGGATCTGGCCACTGGGCTTTGACCTCTGGACTTCTGATTGACCTTCGGGCTTCAATCTTCGATATGGATCTGAGGACTAGCCAATGATGGGACCTTGAACTCCAAGCCTCAAACTCTGGACATGCTGACTCCATACCGAGGGGATCACCGGCTGTCATTCCCGCTGCGTGCATGAACACCCAATCCCGGAGCCCACCAACGTAAGAGTCCTCTGAGCCCTTACTTGTGGTTAAACAGGGTACAAAGATGTCAATCTCTGGGGCAACCTTCAAGAAATCTCCTCTCTGGCCACATCAATAATCGGAGATAGGTCCCATCAGATCCTGGGAACATCCACCTTAATGCTCTTCAAGACAGGCAAGACAACCATCTTTTTCATATCAACATGCCATAAAATATCAATACGCATTTCCCTGATCTTGGCTTCCTCCAGGTACTCCGTGGTGAATATTGATGCAAAGTACTCATTTATTACTTTGCTCACTTCCTCTGACTCCAGGCGTAAATCCCCTCTTTTGTCCTTAAATGGACCCACTCTTGATCTGCCCTTACTGCTGAAAGGGAAATGAATGTACTTAGATGGAGTTAGTGGTGAATTACAGAATGGGAATGACATTGAAATGACAACATATTTACTTCCTACACTCAGAAGGAATAGAGAATAGCCCACAGGAACTATGGCTTCTGGGGAACGTCTACAAAGTCAACATTAGGCGTTCCCTTGATTTTTGTCACTTCATTTTCTTTGTTGAATGGCTACATCTAATTTAGATGCAAAGACACAGACATTTACAATACATTGTTTAACATCACAGGGTTAAAATCTGAGCATGAATAACTTCCCATCAGGCACTTCATGTCTTACAATAATGCTGGTAATTTGTTGGTCTTCAATTCTTACTAACCACTCCTAACTGTTGAGGACATAGCTGCCTATGTTTCCATGATCCTTACAGCTTATATGAGATTTACCTGCACTCTATGAAGAGAAATAGAATTGTATACTGTTGGCTTGTAGCTATCAATGCAATATTTTTGTGATTCCCACTATATTGCTAAGACCTACAGAAATGAGTTCAGGCAAGTTTCCTGCTGGTTGTCTCCTCCCTTGTTTAATTGCCACAGTGCCCTGAAGAGAAAGAAGACTGAGAAGAAGCAAAATAGAAAGGCCATCAAACTCTCCACTCCTTTATTGCTCAAGCTAGGTTTTATACCCAAACTTCAAAGTAAATATATTATAAAGGTACGTAGGCTATATGGCACCACAAACTACCCTGCAATTCATTTTTCCTGCAAGCACTCAGTAAAATAATGATATACAGCTTGTTCAGCCCACGAGGGGATCGGCTATGCTGGATTGGGCGTTGTGCAATGATCCGGAGGTGATAAGATTAAGGAACCCTTCGGGAACAGTGATCACAATATAATCGAGTTCACATTGAAATCTGAAAGGGAAAAAATAAGATAAGAGCCCGTGGAATTACAGAGACGTTACTAGCATGGGTGGAGCATTGGATGGCCAGCAGAAAACAGAAAGTGGGAATAAAGGGATCCTATTCTGGCTGGCTGCCGGTTACCTTTGAGTTCCACAGGGGTCAGTGTTGGGACCACTGCTTTATACGATGTATGTTAATGATTTGGACTACGGTATTAATGGATTTGTGGCTAAATTTGCCAATGAAACAATGACAGGTGGAGGAGCAGGTAGTGTTGAGGAAACAGAGAGCCTGCAGAGAGACTCAGATATTTTAAGGGAGTGGGCAAAGAAGTGGAAAATGAAATACAATGTTGGAAATTGTATGGTAATGCACTTTGTTGGAAGAAATAAATGGACAGACTATTATTTAGATGGAGAGAGAATTCAAAATGCAGAGATGCAAAGGGACTTGGGAGTCCTTGTGCAAGATACTCTAAAGGTTAAAATGCAGGTTGAGTTGTTTGTGAAGGAGGCGAATGCAATGTTGGCATTCATTTTTAGAGGCATAGAATATAAGAGCCAGGATGTGATGTTGAGGCTCTATAAGGCACTCATGAGATCACACTCGGAGGATTGTGTGCAATTTTGGGCTCCTTATTTTCGAAAGGATTTATTGATATTGGAAGGGTTCAGAAAAAATTCATGAGAATGATTCCAGAAATGAAAGGGTTACCGTATGAGAAACATTTGGCAGCTCTTGGGCTGTATTCCCTGGAGTTCAGGAGAATGAGGGGTGGTTCTCATAGAAACATTCTGAATGTTAAAAAGCCTGAACAGATTGGATATGGCAAAGTTATTTCCCATGGTAAGGCATTCTAGGACAAAAGGGCATGACTTCAGAGTTGAAGGACGTCCATTTAGAACTGAGATGCAGAGAAATTACTTTAGTCAGAGGGTAGTAAATCTGGAATTTGTTGCCACGAGCAGCTGTGCAGGCCACGTCATTGGGTGCGTTTAAGGCAGAGATAGATAGGTTCTTGTTAGCCAGGCCATCAAAGGCTATGGGGTGAAGGCTGGGGAGTAGGGATGACTGGAAGAATTGGATCAGCCCATGATTAAATGGCAGAGCAGACTTGATGGGCCGAATGGCCCATTTCTGCTCCTATATCTTATGGTCCTACAATAGAATCAATGAAAAACTACACAGGAACAAAGACTGACAACTAATATAAAAAGAAGACAATCTGTGCATATACATATAATAATGACAATAATAAATAATATTGAGAACGCAAATTTTAGAATCCTTGTCATTATGTCCGTAAGGGGTGGAATCAATTCAGAGTTGAGGTCCGTGAAGTTATTCCCAATCCATGGAATCAGCTTTCATTTGTCATCTGCTAATAAGAATAATAATAACCACTCACTTAGATAACCTTAATACACTTACAGAAGAGTAGAAAGGATGCCTTTAGAGTATGAAAGATGAAAGGATGTAAAGAACAATTGATAATAGTGTCTGTAATTCTAAATCAAGCCCCAGTGGAGATGCTGAACTCTTTCATGTTGTTAAATTGACTACCAAAAAGCATTTGATTCTGTCCCACACTCATGGGGAATAGAAGTTCTTAATATATATATAAATTATATATATTGATATATTAAGAACTTTAAAGTTCTTTATATATATATTTATATATATGTGTGTGTGTGTGTGTGTGTGTGTGTGTGTGTGTGTGTGTGTGTATATATATATACACACACACACACACACACACACACACACACACACACATATATATATGTATAAACTGTGTTGTCATGTGTGCTCACAATAAAGAACTTCAGTTCCCAGTGTGCAATGAGGCAATTCACTGGGAACTGGAAGTGATGTTGGGGCACAGGTGGCACGCACTCAGATCTGTCTGAAACCATTACTGGAATATCCTGTGAATAAATATGTGCCAGCATTTTTGCCCATGTTGTTTGTCTTTATTAATAACAAACATAACATAAACTACACCAAATAATTGTGAAATTCCTTTAACATCTGATAAATCATTGGCGTACTTTTTCACCCTATCTATTGATGACCAAAGAAGAACAATCACCATTACCAAAATAAACCGAAGCATTTTCCAGGGTGACTCTCTAAGCCCACTATGGTTCTGTCTAGCTTTAAATGGGACAAAAATAGGTATTAAGTCAGAGACAATCAAATAGATTATACCATGACACATGTTCTACACATGGACAATTTGAAATTATATGCTCCTTCATCAGTAAAGCTAAAGCAATCAATTCAAATAGTAGAACTATTTTCAAAAACTATAAACATGAACTTTGGACTGGACAGGTGCAGAACATTAAATATGAAGAAAGGCGCAATAGAATTAGTACAATATAAAACTGAGCAGCAGGATATAATGCAACTGGTGGATGATTATGAATCGTGCAAGTATCTGGGATATCAACAAGCAAAGAAAATAGATCATAGTGTGATAAAGCGAAAGCTTTCAAAAGAATTTACTTCAAGGCTTAAAAAAATCTGCCAAACAGAGCTAAATGGTGAAAATATATCAAAGATAATAAACACTTTTGCTATACCCACATTAATGTATTGTTTTAGCATAATACCTTTCTCTGAAAATGATTTGGAAAATCTACAAAGAAAAATAAGAACTGAAATGACAAATTTTAGAAAATACTTAATGCACTCGAATGCACTTAGTTTAACAACACCTCGGACAGAAGGAGGAAGAGAAATAACAGACATAAAAATTTACATAACATAGAACATAGAAATGTACAGCACATTACAGGTCCTTCAGCCCACAATGTTGTTTTTACCGTGCCCATGGCCTGTTCTTCATCAAGTTATGCTATTGCTTGCACTGTTGTAAGTATTCGTTATAATTATGTGGTTTTTGTCAGTTTTTCAGTCTTGGTCTGTCCTGTGTTTCTGTGATATCACTCCGGAGGAATATTGTATAATTTCTTAATACATGCATTACTGAATGACAACAAAAGAGGACTGCGTGTCCTCATAATCTAATCTAATCTAATGTTGTGCCTGCCATGTAAACCATTCTGGAAACTGCTTAGAATTACCCTATCGCATAGCCCTCTGTTTTTTATTATAACAGTTAAATAAAACTTCTACCAAATTATTCTCATCAACTAAAATAGGATTCAGCATTTCAAGCGATTCTGACCAGAGTGCCAAAGAAGAATAATGTGGGCTGCATTAATGACTATCGCCCAGTAGCACTCACATCTACAGTGATGAAATACTTTGAGAGGTTGGTTATGACTAGACTGAACTCCTGCCTCAGCAAGGACCTGGACCCATTGTAATTTGCCTATCGTCACAATAGGTCAATGGCAGATAAAGTCTCCATGCCTCTTCACACGGCTTTAGACCACGTAGACAACACAAACACCTATGTCAGGATGCTGCTCGTCGACTATAGCTCAGCATTTAATACCATCATTCCCATGATTCTGATTGAGAGGTTGCAGAACCTGGGCCTCTGTACCTCCCTCTGTAACTGGATCCTTGACTTCCTAACCGGAAGACCACAGTCTGTGCGGATTGGTGATAACATATCCTCTTCGCTGATGATCAACACTGGTGCACCTCAGGGATGTGTGCTTAGCCCACTGCTCTATTCTCTGTATACACGTGACTGTGTGGCTAGGCATAGCTCAAATACCATCTACAAATTGGCTGACGATACAACCATTGTTGGTAGAATCTCAGGTGGTGATGGGAGATTGTACAGGAGTGAGATATGCCAACTAGTGGAGTGGTGCCGCAGAAACAACCTGGCACTCAACGTCAGTAAGACGAAAGTGCTGATTGTGGACTTCAGGAAGGGGAAGACGAAGGAATACATACCAATCCTCATAGAGGGATCAGAAGTGGAGAGAGTGAGCAGCTTCAATTTCCTAGGTGTCAAGATCTGTGAGGATCTAACCTGGTCCCAACATATTGATGTAGTCATAAAGAAGGCAAGACAGTGGCTATACTTTATTAGGATTTTGAAGTGATTTGGCATGTCAACAAATACACTCAAGAACTTGTGTAGTTGTACTGTGGAGAGCATTCTGACAGGCTGCTTCACTGTCTGGTATGGAGGGGCTACTGCACAGGACTGAAAGAAGCTGCAGAAGGTTGTAAATCTAGTCAGCTCCATCGTGGGTACTAGCCTACAAAGTACCCAGAACACCTTTAGTGAGTGGTTTCTCAGAAAGGCAGCATCCATTATGAAGGACCTCCAGCACCCAGGGCATGCACTTTTCTCACTGTTACAATCAGGTAGGAGATACAGTAGCCTGTAGGCATACACTCAGAGATTCAGGAACAGCTTCATCCCCTCTGCCATCTGATTCCTAAATGGACTTTGAGCTTTGGACACTACCTCACTTTTTTTCATATACAGTATTTCTGTTTTTGCACATTTTTAAATAATCTTTTCAATATATGTAATTGATTTATTTGTTTATTTATTTTGTTTTATTTTATTTATTATTATTATTTTCTCTCTCTCTGCTAGATTATGTATTGCATTGAACTGCTGCTGTTAAGTTAACAAATTTCACGTCACATGCCACTGATAATAAACCTGATTCGGATTCTGAAGTACACACTACTAAACTTAAATAAAAGCGCAACCCAAAAGAGTAAAAAATTATCAATATTGAAGTGGGAGAGCATTTTAGAGGCAGTGACTGCAACTCTATCTCCTTCACCATAGCGCTGGAGAGGGATAGGAGCAGACAATTTTGGAAAAACATTTAATTGGGGTAGGGGGAAATATGATGCTATTAGGCAGGAACTTGGGAGCAGATGTTCTCAGAGAAATGCACGGCAGAAATGTGGCAAATGTTCAGGGAACATTTGCAAGGAGTTCTGCATAGGTGTGTAACCTTTGAGGCAGGGAAAGGAGGTAGGGCCATGAGGAGGCCTTGGTGAGCAGGATTAAGGAAAACCCCAAGGCATTTACAAAGTATGTGAAGAGCAAGAGGATGAGCCATGTGAGAATAAGACCAATCAGGTGCAATAGTAGAACTGTGTGCATGGAGTTGGAAGAGGTAGTGGAGGTACTTATTGAATACTTTGTTTCAGTATTCGCCAGGGAAAAAGACCTTGGCAATTGTGGGGATAACTTACAGTGGACTGAGATGTATGAGCATATAAACATTAAGAAAGAGGATGTGCTGGAGATTTTGAAAGCATTAAGTTAGATAAGTCACCAGGACCGGATGAGATGTACCCCATGGCACTGTAGAAGCAAGGGAGGAAATTGCTGAGCCTCTTGTGAGGATCTTTGCAGCATCATCAATAGGGACGGGAGAAGTATCGGAGGATTGGGGAGTTGCAAATGCTGTTCCTTTGTTCAAGAAAGGGAGTAGAGGTAACCCAGGAAATTATAGACCAGTGATTCTGATTTCAGTGGTGGGCAAGTTGTTGGAGAAGATCCTGAGGGGCAGGATATATGAGCATTTGGAGAGAAATAATCTGATTAGGGATAGTCAGCATGGCTTTGTCATGGGCAGGTCATGCCTTATGAGCCTGACTGAATTCTTTGAGGATGTACCAAAACACATTGAATAAGGTGGAGCAGAAGATGTAGTATATATCGATTTCAGTAAGGCATTTGATAAGGTTCCCATACAAAGCTCCTTCAGAAAGTAAGGAGGCATGGGATCCAAGGAAATCTTGCTATGTGGATCCAGAACTGGCTTGCCTACAGGAGGCAGAGGGTGGTTGTAGATAGTTTGTATTCTGCGTGGAAGTCGGTGACCAGTGAGGTTCCACAGGGATCTGTTCTTGGGACCCCTCCTTTTTGTGATTTTTATAAATGACCTCGATGATGAAGTAGAAGGGTGGGTTAGTAAGTTTGCTGATGACACAAAGGTTCGGGATGTTGTGGATAGTCTAAAAGGTGGTCAGACATTACAGCGGGACATCGATAGGATGCAGAACTAGGCCGAGAAATGGCAGATGGACGTCAACCCAGAGAAGTGTGAAGTGGTTTATTTTGGTGGGTCAAATTTTAAGACAGGATATAATATTAATGGTAAGGCTCTTGGCAGGGTGGAGGATCTGTGAGATCTCGGGGTCCATGTCCATAGGACACTCAAAGCTGTGACGCAGGTTGACAGTGTTGTTAAGAAGGCGTATTGTGTGTTGGCATTCATCAGCCTTGGGATTGAGTTCAAGAGCCATGAGGTAATGTTACAGCTATATCAGACCTTAGTCAGACCCTACTCGGAATACTGTGTTCAGTTCTGGTCATCTCACTACAGGAAAGATGTGGATATGATACAGAGAGTACAGAGGAGATTTGCAAGGATGTTGCCTGGATTGGAGGGTGTACTTCATGAGAATAGGTTGAGTGAACTTGGCTTTTTCTCCTTGGAGCAACAGAGAATGAGAGTTGACCTGATAGAGGTGTATAAGATGATGAGGGGCATTGATTGTGTGGATAGCCAGAGGCTTTTTTCCCAGGGCTAAAATGGCTAAGTCAAGGGGGCATAGTTTTAAGGTGCTTGGAAATAGGTACCAAGGGGATGTCAGGGTTAGGTTTTTTGCACACAAAGTGGTAAGTGTGTGGAATGCACTGCCAGTGGCAGTGGTGGAAGCGGATACAATAGGGTCTCTTAGATAGGTCCATGGAGCTTAGGAAAATAGAGGCTATGTGCTCGGGAAATCCTAGGCAGTTTCCAGAGGAGGTTATATGGTCGGCACAATGTTGTGGGCGGAAGGACTTGTAATGCGCTGTAGATTTCTATGTTCTATGTTCTATGAAGAAAAGTTAATCACTGGATGAGCATGACTCTCCATGGAAGACATCTCCAATGTCTGAGTAGACTAGATGTTGGCAAGGAAATGTCTAAAGCCTGGTTCAGAGTGGGAGACCTCTTTCCAGAAATGGAAGGGTTCCTTGTGGCAATATAAGACCAGGTGCTTAACATAAAAAAAAGATCAAAATGCATAATAAAAGACCAACAAATTCAAGATGATAAATGCAGAAAATACCAAGGAAAACCAGAAACAATCCAACACATTGCAGGATCCTGCAGCTGTTTAATTCAATCTGATTACTTACATCAGCACAATCAAGTGGCAAATATCATTCACAAAATCTTGCTTTAAAATACAAACTCATTAAAGACATCATACTTTACTATAAATACTAGGCTGATGCAGTTTTAGAGCCAGTGTCCTACAAATTATATTACAGCTGATCCATTACTACAGATAAGACAATCCATAATTACCGACCAGATATAATAGAAAAACAAGCAAGAACAACTTACTTAATAGATATAGCTATTCCAAACTCACTTAACATATAGAAATCAGTAAGTAAAAAACACCAGAAATATCCTGAATTAAAGAAGGAAATTGAAAGACTATGGAGGATGAAGAGACTATACATTGTCCCAATATTAATATCTACAACTGGTATCATCCCAAAATCACCACACAATAGCGCTAAACAACTAGGCCTAAACAGCAACGTTTATGTAAATCTCCAGAAAATCACAATATTAAACATTAGTGCAATAGTCTGAAAGTGAGAAATGGGTGTGATTGGCTATGCCCATACCTCAGGTTTTACTAGCTTGAGCTGAGGAAAATTAAAAACACAATAATACCAAAATAAAATAATAATAATAAATAAATAAATAAATGTCTAATACTGAGAACATGCATTATCGAATCCTTGACTGCGTGTCCATAGTATTATGCCGTTCTCTTCTTACGGTATTGAAATAGTATGTGCCAGTGCTTCACAATTAATTACATTATTGATACTTTCATTTAATTGGTTAGCCTGCTATGCCAGTTTAGAAGACAATCTTTGCCCGCGACTTGTATTAAATAGCTCACAAAATATTCAACAATATTCAGTCAGCCTCCTAGAAAATCACTAACATAATCACTTCAAGACTGGTTAGTTTGTTCAAGATTAGTTTGTGTTTTGGAGGATCACATTTCATTTTACTGGATAGAAGAGGGATTAGATCACAAGATAGCTGGTGATGAAGAGGCCATATCTGCTCTCTTAATGAATACAAAAAAACCCACGAGGACACTGTTTTGGAAAAGAAAAAGGGAGTTACCGACAGCCTAGTTATTCCATATACTTTGTTCATCACTAAGTGAATTTAGGCTGAATCATGCTCATTTCTTGCTGAGTTTAATTAGCGAAATCTTCTTAACTGTCCAGTTCATCTGCCAACTTTATGTCTGCACATTGAAACAAAGATGTCAGCTTTTAGGTAGAAGTCACACACAAGGATTTTATTTTTCTTCTAATTTTCCTTTTGTTTTAGTTATTTAATTCTATTTGGGCTGATTTTGACTGCTTTTAAATGTTTTTAATGGAAACATTAAAGAGAACTGTTCAAAGTTATTTTCAGCAGCAAGGAAATGCAACTTAAGATACATAGCTTGTGGCCTGCGTGCTACACCTTGTGCCATTATTTTGTGGGAAAACTGTTAGGTTGATTATTCATTCTTCCATATCCAAATGAGTTAATACAGGCAAGTGGACACAATGGCAGCATGTTTATACAGAGGCCAAACCCAGTATAATCATTCCATTACTATTTGTGGGAGCTCTCTGTGCATTAACTGGTAGACATATACCCCTCAACATACACAATAGTGACAAAACTGTAGACATGTTTGTCTTTAAAGATCTTTGAGAAGTCTTGAAAAGAGCATGAAATGTGCAAAAAATAAATTATAATAGTCTTTTTTTTAAAGAGGCATGATGTCAAAAGCTATTTGAAAGAATAAATACTTTTTTAAAGAGCATCTTATAATAGGAAGTGAGGCAGAGCACTGGAGAAGTTTAAGGGTGGAATATCAGCTCGTATTTCAGTGCCATGGACCCCTACCATTAATAGTGGGGTTTTAAACCCCGGTTGGAAACTGCTGGATTGCACCTTTTTCTTCCTTTTTAGACATCTCATTCTTTTGAAAGCATGGAATTAGTTTTGAGGGCGTTAACTGCTGTATTGTAAGAAATGTGGAGGCACAGAAAGCATCCACAAACAGTGAAATACTGTAGAAATATTTATTGAGATAAAAATATCACCAAGCATATTGGGAATGGTCTTAATATTTAAACTAGTGTTAGAGGGGCCTTGGGAGGGGCCTTGGTGAATGAGAATCAGGATTAATTTCACTGATATATATTGTGAAATTTGTTTCATGGCAGCAGTATCATGCAATACATAAGAATACAGTAAGTTACAGTAAGATATATAAAAAGCAATAAAATAGTGCAAAAAGACCAAAATAGTAAGGTAGTGTTCATGGATCATTCTGACAGCAGAGGGAAAGACCATCTTCAATGTCCCGTACATCCTCCCTAATGGTAGTAATAAAGGCATGTCCTGGATTGTGTGGGTCCTTAATAATGCATAGGAAAGACTTCACTGACATTGCTTGCTTTGCTTAATCATTCAATCTAATATTGGAATGAAGTTGGTCTCGAGCCTACACATTTCCAACCCAGGTAGAAGCTACAGACAAGGTTTGCCTTTGTTATGGAACTCTGTCTCAAAGTTTCCCCACAAAATACCTGTCACCTCTATACATCAGAGACATAGCTTCTGATTTCCCAGGTGTAATTTCTCTTTCCAACTGCTTCTTAGGCAGTACTTATACAGCAGAGAAAGCCTTCCATTATAGTTTTGAGATTTCTATGGTGACTAATGAGGTCAATACAGGACCTACAGACACCCACAAATGAGACAGTGAAAGAGTTGACACTACCATTTTATGACTTATGCTGGCCTCTGTGTGCTGCTGAAGAGGAGACAGAATTTTCAGTGTCATCCTTAATGATCATTCTGTACCTTAAGCAGTCATGGGCCAGAGATTCCCTTGAATTGGTTGGGACGTAACAGTTCTTTCAAGGAGGCTTTGAAAAACCTCCCTGAATCATTCCCTATGTGTGAGTAATCTTATGCCATAGCTAAAATCAGAACAATCTTTGGGAGTTTTTGATACTAGGGTTGTGAACAATGTGGCCTGATATCGGAGTCAACTGAACGTAATTAGAGCCTCAGCAACGGGAATGCTGGCTTTTTTATACTGCCTGTGGATTTGGGAAGTTTAGCAAAGAACATGTGACTGACAGTTCCCTTGTGTTTTAATGTATATTCTGTTGATGGTCGAGGATTTTGCCTGCCTATTAACCCTGAATCACCACTGGTGTATGACCATTGTGTCTGAGAGTTTCTCATGCTGCAGTTTGACTTGACTTCTAGCCCACTTTTGTAATCAATTACTTCATACATAGTAATATAAAGTCTACCAGGTTCTGAAATTCTCCATAGATCATTTCACAATGGAGGTATAAGTTAAAATATTCTTCAACAAAGCTCATTTAGAATTAGTGAGGACATGAATTATCCATTTGGATATTGAAAATAAAGCTATAAAAGAGTGAAATTACATTCTGGCTGTAACTCTCTTGCTGTCACCTGCTTCACTTACTGAATGATCAGCCATCCATTGCACTACTGCCTTCCATCTGACAGCTAATTGCTTGTCACTTTCTGTCTGATATATGGCTGCAATTGTCTCCAGAACGTCCCTCTTAATTTCTGAAGTTGAGCTTTGTTCATAGTTCATCCAATTCATAACTTCAAGATAATTCATTTCACTCTCGTTCAGTTTCAGACTCTCAGAGCCAGTCACAGAGGTCTTGAAAGAGCAGGTATGAAGCATTTGTTTTAATATATATTGAAAGAAAGGGTGGCATAATGTTATCCTCCTTGATTAGTAATCTTAAAATCAGGATTAATCATCTATAGGCACGAATTCACATGCCATCATTACATTTCGTGAATTTAATTTGAGTTAATTAAATGCATCCAAATTTAAATAAAAAATCAGAATAAGAATCAGAATCTGATTTAATATCACCAGCATATGTCGTGAAATTTGTTATTTTGTGGCAGCAGCTGATATTCATAATAATTATTACGTAGATAATGTCATTAATGTGTGCCAGGGTGGAGATAAATCTCTACCAAAGGAGGTTTAGGGCACACCTTCCCTCCACTAGACTACATATCAGCCTTGGGCAAGGCTTGTAGCAGCTGTTTAGCCTCCTGATCAGGTTCACATGAAGCCAAGGGAGAGAGGAGGCAGGTGGTGGACGATCATATGAGCAGATGGTGCATATCACAAGCCCTGTTGATGTGACTACTGATGCCAGGCAGACAATCTCTGCAAAGTATTGATAATGCCCGGAGTCACCCATCTTGTAAAGACACTGCCCAGAAGAAGACAATGGCAAACTGCTTCTGTAGAAAAAAATCTGCCTAGCATAATCATGGTCATGGAAAGACCTTGCTCACCCACGTCATATGACATGGCACAAAACGAGCAAACAGACGCCATTAAAATGATAAATTTTGCTAACTCACTTTTATAATTCAGTGCTTTTTAAGATTCTTTTGGGTACTGAAGTTTGAAGTGAACAGGGAATTGGACCCATCTTTATTCATAGTGTTTTGAACAATGTGTGGTGGTCATGTTTGAAGCAAAGAATGGCTATGTGGGGTAGATACTGAAAAGTAGTTATCCCATGCTGGAAAATCTTGGATTAAGGAGTAATCTCTCAGGATAACTACTAGGGTAGAGATGAGGGTGAAGTTCATCACGCAGTGCTAAGCCTGTTGAATTCTTTAGCCCTAAGGGCCAGTATAAATAAGGCTTGGATATGTTTGTAAGGTTATGAAAGGAAAATGGATACATATAGGAACTAGAAAGATTCTTTTTGAGTGACTCTTTTTTACTGCTATTTTATATGTGTTATATGTGCCTGGAGCTGTGCATAACTGGTGGTACTGTGTTTTGCATCTTGGTCCCAGATTCGTGCTCTTTTGTGTGATTGTATCCTCAGCTTGAATGACAAGTAAACTTGAACTTGCGGTCAAGAAGCAACTGTGATCTTAATGAATGTCAGAGACATTCCTGTTCAAGAATCCTGAATGAAGACCTGGAATGTAGAAGATTGAAGAGTATATAAAATCATGAGGGGCACAGACTTTGTAAAACACTAGTTAGCCCACATTTGGATTATTGCATTTCGTTCTGCTTACCTCATTATAAGAAGGATGTTGAGCCTTTGGAGAGGGCGCAGGAGAGGTTTACCAGGACACTGCCTGATTAGAGGGCGTGTGCTAGAAGAAAAGTTTGAAAAACTTGAGTTGTTTTCTCTGGAGTGGTGGAGGCTGAGGGGAGATCTGATTGAAGTTTATAAGGTTATGTGAGGAACAGATAGAGTACACATTCAGTACCTATTTTTCACCTGGGTTGAAATGCCTAATACTGGAACGCATGCATTTAAGGCTAAGGTGGTTAGTTCAAAGATGATTTGGGCCATTTTTTTAAGATATGGAGGATGATGCGTGCCTGAAATGTGTTGTCTGATGTAGTGGTAGAGGCATTTTCAAAGGCTCCTAGGTAATCACATGAGTATGCAAAAAATGGAAGGTTATGGACATCATGTCGGCAAAATAGATTAATTTACTAGACATTTGATTATGATTTTAATTAGTTTGCCACAACATTGTGACCTAAAGGGCCATATGCTTTACTGTTCCACGTTCTATAATCTAGGCAGATAGAGGTATATCAGTACACAAGGGAAATAGACATTTTTTCCCCCAGAGTGGGTGTGCTTGAAGCTAGAGGACATAAGGTTAAGATCAGACACGTGAGATTTAAAAGGGAAATGAGAGACATGTTCTTCCCAGAAAGGATGGTGTATATTTGGAATGATCTACCAGAAATAGTGGTTGAGGCAGACATATTAGCGACATTTAGAAGCCATCTGGATAAGTACATAGATTGGTGAAGCTTATAGGGGCATGGGACAAAAGCAGGAAATGGGACTAGCTCACTGGGCAACACAATCAGCAGGGCTCGTTTCCCTGCTATACAATGCTGAACCTCTGCAAAGGTTTGAGAAGCCATTTACCATTTTTTAAAATTCATTTTCTTATATTGTACTTTTATGAAGCAGTCTGTTGTTTCAAGCTACAAGGACTAGACAGTATCTGAAGTGAAAATGTTAACAATATCCCTTGGTACAGGCAATAATCTCCAACATGAGCCAGCTGATTGCCTTTGCTTGATATGCAATCCCATTACCATTTGCAAATACAAGCCCCATCAATTTCACAAAGAACGTCATTGATCAGAAACTGAAGGAAACCAGTCTCATAAATACTATAGCTGAAAGAGAATATTAGAACATAGGTATCCTACAGTGAACATCTCATCTCGTGGCCCAGCAGAGCTTTTCACAATCGACAAGACACAAATGGGAGGTGTTGGAATATTCCTAGTTGTCTGGATAAATCCTAACTCCAAAAATCATTGAAAGCATTACTATCAAGATCAAAGCATCTTCCTGCAATGAGGCTCAGAAGTTCTGCTAAGCTTAATAAGATTTAGTACAACAGATAATGTTGTCATAATCCTATTGTAGAAACTTCATGAGTAGAGTCATTAATCACACCGGTTCCCTGAACAGCCTTATACTAGACTACAAGTGCTGAAATCTGATTAATAAGGAAGTTAGTAATTGAAACCATTAAGGGAAAGGTGAAGAGCAGATGAAACCAGGTATATGAGACATGTTGGTAGTAGGCAGAAGAACCAGGACGGAGGGAAAAATGGGTGGCGGGACTTGGTTGGCGGAGGTGTAGACGGAGGGTGAATAGGAAAGGGAGTAAAAAATGTGAGGACTAGAGCTGGGTTGGATGGAGGATTGGAATAAGGGAGGTAAGAGTTCCATGAAATAGTAAAATTCAATGTTCAAACCATTGGGTTTTGGACTGTCCAGGTGGAATATGAAGTGTTGTTTTAAGGTTTGTGTTGGGCATTGTTATGATTGATTAAACTGAGCCGCACAGAAGCTGTAACTGGGAAATATAAAAGTCTTTATTCACACAGCAATACTCCAGGATAGAAAATCCAAGAGAATCTCACACTCCTGACATGATGTCTTATAATTCAACACAAAGATAGCAACAATCAACTACTGTTTCAATTGCTACAATCAACTACTTAACATTATAATTTTGAATATAGTCAGATGAATTTACAGAGTTACATACTTGCAAGGGTGGCACATCTCGATTAACAGAATAACTTTGAATATTCAGTACTGGTGTCTGTTCCAAGAACCTCTGTGAACAAATTCCAGACACATAAATATACCCCTTTTGTTGCAGTGTTCAGAGATGGTTCCCTGAATAGACAACTGACCAGTTGGTTAAGTGTCAAAACAGACCTAACCTGAACTGTACATTAAGTGGCAGAGATAGACCTTTGACAATATGTTAAGAGCGGGAACATTTTTCTCATGTCTTCCCCTATGTAGTTTTAATGGGACAGAATCAGAATGTTCCCTTAAACTGAGTACACTTTTTGTGACAAGAGTACTTGCCGAGGACGGCTCAGACTCAAATGCTGGAGGATCCGAAGCAAGGATCAAGACACAGTATCAAATTGGATCGAAACTGAGCACAAAACAAGTGCTAGATAAAAGCACTGGTAGGGATTACGATTGAACACCAAACCTTACAGCCCTGGCTGGATCCAAGATGTCTCTTTCAGGCACACAGCACCTCTTCTCAGATCCCATTCATTCCAAGTCCACTAGGTATTGCCGAACACCTCGAACAGTATGCCAGTCCAAAAGTCTTCTCATCATGAAGACCTCGGTGAAGACCTGGGTGGTGGTGAGGCTAACAGTGGCAGGGATAAGGGGCTGGTGCTGACAGGTTTTAATTTAGAGATGTGGAAGGTGGGATTGATCATTAGGGACTTGAGGAGCTGAAAGGTGTAAGCCATCAGGTTTACTCTCTTCAGGATTTTGGAAGTTCCAATGAACTTGGGTGCCAACTTTCTAGATTCCGCTTGGAGAGACAAATCATGACTTGTTGCCCAGGCTGTAAAGCAGGTCCCTGTCTTAACCTTCGGTTCACCTTGGTCTTTGCTTTTCGGGCAGAGGCCAGGGAAATCTCTCTTTCCCTGATCCATTTTTGCTTGCAGTTTTGGTTGAGATCTTTGGCCGCAGGGGCCCAATCTTGGCCTCTTGTTCCAGAAAAAGAGGCAGAGGATAGACAAACTGGCTCTCGAACAGTGAGATCTCATGTGCTGAATGCTCGAAGGTGTTATGGGTGGCCTTTGCCCACATCAAATGATCGCATCACTCAACAGGTCTTTCTGAGGCAGGCATCGTAGGGTACATTCTAAATCTGGGTTGGTCCACTCTGTATTGTTGGACTGCAGGTGAAACCCACAAGAAAGGCTTGCTGTTGCCCCTATCAGTTTACAGAATGCGCTCTAGAAATGTGGTGCGAATCGTGGACTACGATCCGAGACCATGTCACTGGCATCCGTACATCCTGAAGACCTGGTACAGGACAATTTCGGCTGTCTCCACTGCAGATAGTAGCTTCTCCAGGGCAATGAACCTGTAGGCTTTCAAGAACCGGTCGACAATTACCATGATGACCGACTTCCCCTTGGATGGTGGGAGACCCATGACAAGGTCCATGGAGATGTGTGCTCAGGGCCTTTCCAGAACAGCTAGGGGTGGAGCAGCACGAGGTCGAGTACAGGGCTCCTTGTCATGGGTGCACACCTTGCATGCCTGCATCATCCATCATTCTGGTCCACCAATCTCTCCTCTTGATAAACTCGAGAGCTCTGGCAATTTCTGGATGTGTGGACAGTCTTGACAAATGTCCCCACTGGAGTACCTGGGACCAGACAGAGCTTGGGGCAAACAGCTGACCCGGAGGACCATTCTTAGGAATCACCCGTTGTAAACCTTATGAACAAGAACACCCATTCCCCAGTGAATTGGCACTACCTCCCTGACTTGGGGCAAAATGGTTGTCGGCTTCTCCTGTCGCTCTGGTTTGTCAGACTGATGGGACAAGGCATTTGGTTTCTGGCTCATTGACTCCAATTGATAGGTCTGTATGAATTCAAAGTCGTTAAAGAACAAAGACCACCTGACTTCCCTGCAATTCAGTCTCTCAGCCTTGTGAATAGAAGCCAGCTTCTTGTGCTCAGTCCAAATGATAAAATGGTTCTTGGCCACTCCAGCCAGTGACACCATTCCTCTAAATCTAACTTGACTGCAAGAAGCTCCTGACTCCCAATGTCATAGTTCCTCTCTGCCGGGGACAGCCGCCTGGAGAAGAATGCACAGAGGTGCAGCCTACTGTCTAAAGTTAATTGTTGAGACATGACGGTACCCACTCCTATGTCGGAGGTGTCCACTTCCACAATGAACGGAAGGCCTGGGTTAGGAGAAACCAAGTTCAGAGCTATTGAAAATTGTTGTTTAAGCTCTGCAAAAGCAGTTTCAGCTTCAGTAGTCCAGACAAAAGGGCCCATGGATTTCTTAGTTAGCGCCATCAGCAGAGCTGCCACCAAGCTGAAGATCCTGATGACTTCTGGTAGAAGTTTTCAAACCCCAGTAATTGTTTGATACTGAATGGTGGTGGCCAGCCTTTGACTGCCTGGGTTTTGGTGGGGTCTATTCTGAGATTTCCATTGAAACAGTCATCATGTGAAACTTGGACTTCTCCAACTTGACTTTAAAGTTCATGGTCTGGAAGCCTCTTTCAAATGCCTCTGATGAGAGCAACATGCTCCTCCATGGTCTTCAAAAAGTTTAGGATATCATCCAAGTAGACAAAGGCATACTTATGGAGAATATCCCACAGCATGTCATTTATGAAGGCCTGGAAAACGGCTGGCCACAGCTAACGAAACACTCCGATACTCTGCTGGGTCCGCGTAGGCTCAGTTGTACTGTTAAAGGAGTCCTTGACAAAGATGGCTTGAGCCCAGATGCTGGAGTATCCGAAGCAAGGATTGAGACATGATATTAAACTGGACTGAAACTGAGCACAAAACGAACACTAGACAAATTCACTAGTTGGGCTTATGACTTAGCATGAAACTTCTGTTCAGGTGATCCTTAAATACTCGATTCTTGGCACCCAAAACATAATTACCAATTAGCTCTTAATGGAGCTGTGCCACCTATCTGTATTCCAGGGTGTTAGAGTGTCTAAATCCCAGAACTGGCATGGTTGGATACATCTCATAACACTTTTATTTCCTGAAGAATGATTCTCATTTTTGCTAATCTATATTATTCTCTACATAATGTCATATCTCTAGAGTGATCCCTAGTAGGCACCATCCTGTCAGTGGAGAAGACTAAGGACACAGGTTGGTATGGGAATGGGAAGGGCAGATGAAATTGGACTTCCAGTAAGATGGCATCACATTCGTATGTAGCAGTCCTTCGGGGGCCTACCAAAGGTGTTATTGTTTTGTTTAAACATCTTTTTAATGATCTCAAGACAATGCTGGACATTAAGAACTTTAAGTACTTCAGATCTACCGCATCAGCAAGCTGCTCATTGGCGGAGGTATGGACCGTGTGGCCTGCTACAGGGATGCGTTGGAGTTGGTGCGCAAAGGCAGTTTGCAGTTGAACAGCAAGTGATTGTCTTGGACATTTTTCATGTGATTGCAAAGTATTGGTAATGTAAAATGCTGTAAGATCTCTCCCCTTGTTTATTGGCGAGACAGAATGCAGGGAACCTGCTTGTCTCCTTTTGTAGCAAGGACTAGGCCTCAAACCACAGGCTTGCTTGTTGCAGCAGTCCAGAAAAGAGACCCCAGAGGCGGTGTAGCCCAGTGTCCATCTGGACTGGGGCTGGCCCTGGCCCTTCCCATCTCCAGTGTTCTATCAATGGAATGACAAGCCGGATGACATGCATACGTTTGTCTGTGGACAGCTGAGATCTGCTTGCTGTTGCCAATAACACCCATGCACCATCAATTTACAGCACACGACACTCAGAGGCTTGGTCTAAATAAACACAAAATACTCTGCAGATGCTGGGGTCAAAGCAACACTCACAACATGCTGGAGGAACTCAGCAGGTCGGGCAGCATCTGTGGAAATGATCAGTCAAGGTTTCAGGAACCCTTCGTTAGAACTGAAGAGGGAAGGGGCAGAGGCCCTATAAAGAAGGTGGGGGGAGGGTGGGAAGGAGAAGGCTGGTAGGTTCCAGGTGAAAAACCAGTAAGGGGAAAGATGAAGGGTGGGTGGGGGGGGGGGGGAAGCAGGGAGGAGATAGGTAGGAAAGGTGAAGAAGGAATAGGGGAAAGCACAATGGGTAGTCAAAGGAGGCAAAACCATGAGGGAGGTGATAGGCAGCTGGGGGAGGGGGCAGAGTGAAACTGGGAAGTGGGAAGGGAGGGTGGAGGGAATTACCGGAAGTTGGAGAATTCAATGTTCATGCCCAGGGCTGGAGACTACCCAGGCGGTATATGAGGTGTTGCTCCTTCAACCTGAGTTTAGCTTCATCATGGCAGTAGAGGAGGCCATGTATGGACATATCCTAATAGGAATGTGAAGCAGAGTTGAAGTGGGTGGCAACTGGAAGATCCTGTCTGTTGCGGCAGATGGAGGAGCTCGACCCCTTTATCTTTCCCCTTACTGGTTTTTCACCTGGAACCTACCAGCCTTCTCCTTCCCACCCTCCCCTCCCCTCCCCCTCCTTTATAGGGCCTCTGCCCCTTCCCTCTTCAGTCCTGACGAAGGGTTCCGGCCTGAAACATTGACTGATCATTTCCACGGATGCTGCCCGACCTGCTGAGTTCCTCTAGTGTGTTATGAGTGTTACCTGGTCTATATTTTTTTTTGTGTGACTATGCTTACTTATTATCTTATCTATGTTATAAATGCCTTGTTCTGTATATATTTGTTGGTACAGTACTCTGTTTTGGACCTTGGCCCTGGAGGAACACATGTTTCGATTAGCTGTATTAACAGGTATTCATGTATGGTTGAATGATAACTGAACTTACAACTGGAAGTTCGGGATAGCCATTTTAGATAGAGCACAGGTGCTCTCTAAATAGTTCACCTAATCTGTGTTTGGTCTCACCAATGTAGTGCAGGCCACATCAAGAGTACTTAATGCAAGAGGCAAGGTTGGAAGTGGTGCATGTGAATCTTTATCTCACCTGGAAGGACTGCTGAAGGACATTTAGGAACAACTGTTGCATCTCCAATTGTTGTAGGTGAAAGTGCCAGGGATCGGGGTGGGGTGGGGGTGAAGAGGGATGAGTGAACCAGAGGCACAGTTAGCCCTATGGAAGGTGGGAAGGGATAGGGATTGAAAGATGTGGCTGTGGAGGGATGCTTTTGCAGTTGGTAAAGGTGTCAAAAGGTGAGATCTTGGATGAAGAAACTATTTAGGTGAAAGGTAAGGAAATGGGGAATCCATCCCCATTCTGCTCTGTTCGACCCTCCCCTCCCAACAAATAGAAGTCAGGGAAATGGAGTAGATATGGGTAGGACCTCCATCAACCACAGCGGAAGGAAAGCCACCTTTCCCAACAGAAAGGAGGATATTTCAGTTATCCTGGAGTGAAAGGGCCTCACCTTGAGAGCTGATATTGCAGAGACTGAGAAATTCAGAGTAGGTGATAGCATCCTAATGACAAGGTTGAAGACCCATACTTTCTGTAGCCATGAGAGTCAGTGAGTTTACAGTGAATGTCAGTTTGTTTTCTCAAAATTCAAGCTTATTTGTCACGAAACACACACTGAAATGTGACAGTGCGTTAACTAACAACCTCAGGTGTTTGGAGGGCAGCCTGGAAGTGTTGCCACACATTTCGGTGCCAACATAGCATGCTCTTAATGTTCAACAGAGTAACACAGAACACAGCAAACATCGAACAACAGCAGCAAAAGCAAGCCACTTTCCTCCTTAACACCCACACACATTACACATTCCTTTAACTCCAGAGCAGGCCTTCAGCTCTAGCTTCCAGAATCAGGATGCAGACACCTGGTTTCAACGCCACCACCCCCCATCCTCACGCCAATGTGCTCACAGAGATTTACAGACTCGGCTCTGGTCAATGGGTCTTAACTTCTGGACTTCTGCTTCAACCCGCAGGCCTCAATCCTCATTCCCAGGACATAGCAATCTCAGCACACTCCATCCTGAGATTGAGGCAGGAAGATCTAGAAAAGAGAGTGAGGTCTGGAAGTAATCCATGTGAATTTGAGAGCAGAATGGAAGCTGGTAGTAAAAGTGTTTAAAATTTGCAAATTCACATAGGTACAGGGAGCAGCGCTGATGTTTCAGAAAAATAGATTGGGAGTAACACCGAGGAGGTTTGGAACAAAGAATGTTGCATTTAGTCAATAAATAATATGAGTAGCTGAGGCTACAACTTTGATTTGTAGGAAGTGAGAAAGATCAAAGGAGATGTTCTTCATGATAAGAAGGATGTTTCTATTACAAGGATGTGGTGGTGGAACGAACCCCAGTGCTGAACACAGGCGCGGAGGCCAAGTCAGGAGGCGTTACAGTCGTAGCGAGCGTGGAATTGGTGTCCAAGAGAGTCTTCACCAGGAGTCTTGGTTTTAGTAGTGAATTCAGGAACGATGCTAGACTTAGAACTAATAGTCCTAAGAACCATGGAACGAGGTTACTCATACACGAGTCAACCAAATGAACTGGCATTTCCTTGTTGTGATCACAGGGTCTTTATCCTGCAGTCTCTGATGGGAAGCAGGTGTGTGTAGTTAGTGGAACCTGGGAATAACTGGAAATTCAATGAGGTGAATGAGGACCAATTCCTGTGGTAAATAGCAAGGTGGGGGATTGCCAGAAGGGACTATGACAGTTTTGCACTGCATTGGTTCGGGGTAAGACACAATGCACCCTGTCTGCTTCTAAATAGGACCCACCTACATCTCCTTCTCTCAAAAGTCCACCCCCCCCCCACCTGCCTCTTTCTAACCATTATCCTGTACCAACCAGAAACTGTCTCACCCAATACCATCCCTTCTTAAAACAGGCTGACTGCACTCCCCACTCTCAGACCAGATGTGGCACCTCAACCCAAAGCACCAACAATTCCTCTTCCTCCTTCAAATGCTTCCCAAGCCGGTGATTTCCTCTAGCAGTTTTCTTTTGTACTCCATTCTATTGTATCACTGGCCTTTAGGGGCTCTGCTGCATTTTTCCATTGACATTAATTCATCTAAAACTGTTAATGCACAGCAAATCTTGTTGTCTCATTTACTCACTGATCATCATTGCCTATCAATTAAGAAAAACTCTTAGTTATTTACAAATTCCTTTATTGCTTTGATCTATGTAACTTCCTCTATCCTTAGCAATTTGAAGATCTCAATATTTCACTAACTCAAATTCTTTGAGAATGTCTAACTTTAACCATTCCATTATTGTCAGCTGTCTAAGTCTTAAACTCTGAAACCCCCACAGCAATCATCTGTCTTTCTATTTTCTCCTCTAAGCCATTCCTTAAAGATAGTGCTTTGATCAAGCTAACCTGAGATCTTTGTGGTTTTGTTTGAAAATCACCCTGGGAAGGACGTTACATTTTTTAAGATGTGATATGTAAATGGTGGCAATGTTTTTAATATAATGTGGATTATAAAACAGATAATAGGTAAATGGAGCTTAGAGTTTGCACAATGTTCCTCTCCCTGGCAAGCTAGTAATGCAACCTGCTCAGCAAAGGGAAAAGGGAGATGGAAATATAGTATTATCAGTTCTTGGTATCATTGATGTCTGAATGATACGGTCAGATACAGATTATTATTGGCATAAGATGGCATAGATCCATAAGTGATTCAGTACTCACCTATTCCTTGTATATTATGTATGATGAAGACTTCATAGTTGTTGAAAGGATTTGCTCAGGTCTGCAGGTATTTGGTAGATGTTTAGTGCCCCTGGCATTCTCTATTTTCACATTTGTGTTAACAGCTATTCTGAACTTTCTGCACCTTGCCTGCTGTACCATCCCTGGAACTGTGACCTCAAGGGCTGAAAGAGGCAGCATCGATAATCTATTAAGAGAACAAGAATAAGCAGCACTGAAATAGGGAAAGAATAAAGAAAAACTGACAAAAAAGAACTGATTAAACTGCTGTGAATTCTTGAGGAACAAGGAAGCTTTTCCTTGTGGAATGACAACAGAATTTATTGAGGACAGGCTACAGAGTGAAATATGCAGATAGAGGCAGCAGGGGATGAATTACTCTCAGTAGGATATTATTGTTCATATTTCATAGCTACTTCATTCTCTAATATTGATGTGAAATAGACAATATGCTGTATTATGTGGGTGGGTTTAATCATTAGCTGACATTTTCCCAACCCTAAACGCGTAAGCCTACTGTGTATTGATGTGAGTAACTAGAAATGGATGAAATTATGAATATGCTCCCAGCATGGAATTTTCCAGCCTTGATCAAAATATTTGAAACTTGGGTGTGTTGTTACGTGAACAAAGTCACCGGAGAGACGTACTGCTAGATATGAAACAGTCTCTTTATTTGAAAGAATGAAATATAGCAGGCATAAGATTGAGACAACTTTCAGAGGAAAAGGTCTGCTTGACCCAACACTACACAACATTTTACGTGCTAAAGTTCAAAGAAAATTGAAGATAATTCTGTATTTATAGCACTTCTTTTGAACTACACACTGCAGTTCCATATTTACACTGCTTCCTTCGAACTACATACCACCTTCACCCATTTCTTCTTTACACCCATGCTTCAAACACCCTAATACACATAAAATAACAAATTTACATTAGCATTGTCTGGTCTTCCATTTCGTCCACAGTTCTTAGGAACCCATTGTCCAGAGTTGCATTTTGTATTTAATCTTCAATGCATATTCAGATCTGAAGGCTTGTTGCTGAAGTCAATGTGTCCTAACCCTAAAAGCACCTTAACAGACTGTTCTACTCGTTGGCAACGTGTCCTGTGGGAATATACTGAAGTAAAGCAAAATATTCCTGAAAGTTTATGTTCTTTGTGTTTGACCACATGGATTCACAGAATCCATCCTTTATACTTAGAAAGAAAGCAGTGTGAAATTTAGGAGATAATTGTGTCTTGCATAATATATTGGAATAACTTGGGCAGATGACAGGAAAGATCAGAAAATGAAAGGTTATGAGTTGGCCCTGAGCTCTGATCATGGGTGGCTTTATCTCCTCTCATGGATAATGAAAGTATTAATATACTTCTTGGTCTATAACTTTCTAATTTGTGAGAGTCTTGGATAACAAACCAAACAGATGCCTTCTACTCCCAGCTGCGTGATCATTGTTTAAAATTACTGTTGGAGCAAAGAGGAACCACAGCAGTGTAGTGGGCAAAGTGCCTTTATGTGCATGCATGCTGTTGACAGCATTAGGGCATGATGCCATAGGGATTTGATTTCAAGCATTGATTTCCCAAGAGCCATGTTATCCCATTCAGAAAAAAAGAGCAATTACATATGATGGTACAAAGAACTGTAATTGACCTTTCAATTTTACTAGTCTCTGGGATAACCTTCCACAGAAAAACATGGAGCATTTTCATTTTGAAGGAATGGGAAGGGCTAATGCCTGTCATCTCATGGACAAACAGTCAGTGCCTGTGTCTCACCCTGAGTGCAATCAACGTACAATCAGTAGTCAAAGAAAGTGCCAAAGACTGGGGATTTTAACTCATTAACAGCTGTTTCCCGTGTACTGGCAAACCTGCCAAATCTCTAACACACCTCCTGGCAGGTTAGGTGTGTGGGCAAGGAAGTGGTAGAGTGAAATACTGGAAAGATGAAACTAATCACATTGAAAGGAATATGAGAGAATTAGATTTTTGTTTTACATGAAATAGAGGTGAACAAATGTTAGTATTCAACATGATTTGGATGGTTTTGCATATGGATTAGAAAAAAATAAATCTTCACATGACTGAATTTAGTTCAAAGAAATTAGAACACCTAAGACCCATTTTATGCAAAAGTTGTGGATAAATCACACTTGCAATGATTTAATGCATTTCCAGTCATTTCCAGATGAAGTCCTGCCCATTAGATAATTGGACTGGACATTTCCTGATACAGGTGTAATTTTTCCATTATCATTCACATAACGAACAGTACCATCAACATGTACAATGCTGTGACCTACCTTGTGATTGGTCTAGGAGCAAGAACCACAACAAGCTCTCAAGTAGAGCTGAATTAAAGTTTTCTGACTGAAACATTGATATTTCGCTCTCTGAGGAGTTTTTACTGCAACGTACGTAGTGTTTGTTGTTCTTGTGTCTCAGTGCTTAATGAATGCAATTACAGCACACATACATCATGCTGTCTCTGGAGACCAACAAACCCATTTCTCTCAATTGTGTGGGGTAAGTTGTAGCATGCTACTTGATGAGTTGCACCTTACTGTATGTGACTGTAATGTGGAGAGTGTACTGAAGTTCCACTCACTTCCTAGCATGCAGTGCCTTCTGGGAATACCCAAAGCAGTGTTTCAATAGGTGACAAAACCAAGTCAATAATGCTTTAAAGGTAAATTGTACCTATTCAATAGTCTTTATGGGCCCACAATTAAAAAATATGGACAAACACAGCATCCATTTGATGCATAAAAATGGAAAAAAATTTCCAGGCTTAGGAAAGCACCTTGTGTTGTTATCAGGATCTTGGAATATTTAAGTTTTGGGGCTTAGTTTAAATGCATAGGTCCTTTCTTGCCTCTCCTTCAAGCTCATCCCTGCTGCCTTTAGCTTCATCTCTTGAGCGTTTTACCTGCCCTCCTTCCCCTCCTCACCTCCACCATGGCAACCACCAAAATACTGCCAATAGCTCCACCTTAGCCATTAAGATATTTACCATAACACTATAAGACATAGGAGCAGAATTAGGCCATTCAGCCGATTGAGTCTTCTCCATTATTCTATCATGACTGTTCCCGATCCCACACTAACCCATACACCTGCCTTATCCCCATGTACTTTGATGCCCTGGCCAATCAGGAAACTATCAACTTCTGCTTTAAATATACCCATGGACTTGGCCTCCACTACAGTCTGTGGCAGAGCATTCCAAAGATCCACCACACTTTGGCTAAAAAAAAATTTCTCCTTACCTCTGTTCGAAAAGGTTGCCCCTTATTTTTGAGGCTGTGTCCTCTGGTTCTGGATACCCCCACCATAGGAAACATCCTCTCCACGTCCACCTTATCTTGTCCTTTCAACATTCAGTAGGTTTCACTGAGATCTCCTTTGCATTCTTTTAACTGTAACCTGGTGACTGTGAATATCATTTTTTATTGTTAAAGTGCACTTATGTATTCACCTGGATAATGCTAAAATAGCTGTCTGTGCCTTTAAGTGAAAATGGTGATGTTATTTTGCATGGGTTGAGTAGAACAAAAATTGCCATGTTCTAGAAAGGACAATGTTCGAATGCTTTTCCCAGGTTTAGTGAGGAAAGATTTTCTCGAGTAAATTAATCAGCACTGGATAGCCTGATTGCGAAGTTCCTTAATCGCCCTACTAGCGTGAGTGAGGAGAGCTCATCTCATGGTCTAGCTTATATGTGTTTGAAAGGTAAGCACATGTGTGCCAAATATGAGACTATCTCTTAGTTGAGATGAGATGTATTTATTCATGCTTTCAATGTTGTGTATAAGATACAGGGTTGGTGGGACTCCAATGTTTGTATTGCTTTTTTTGGAATTGCCACTACTGTATTGGTTTTGTATATCTGTTTTAGTTATTTTCATACTGCATACGTAACAAGGGTGTGGTCCGAAGTTAAACTGAGATTGTAATGTCGGGAACTGTTTTTTAAAAAAATTATTTTGTCGTTTTTATTTTGATATCCGCTTTCTGCAATAAAACATCTAAGACAGATAAAGGAAATAAAGACCCAAAAAAGTATTTGTTGTTATGTGTGTGTATTTTTGCCCAGGCTACAAAATCAATTTCAGTGAGTAAAGTCCCAAAGCAGCCAAACATTCCATATATATTAACCTCTTCATTCCCGGAATCATCCTTGTGATCCTCCTCTGGACTCTCTCCAATGACAACACATCCTTTCTGAGATATGGGGCCCAGAACTGCTGACAATACTTCAAGTGTGGCCTGACTAGTGTATTATAAGACTTCAGCATTATCTCCTTGCTTTAAAGTTTTATTCCCCTTGAAATAAATGCCAAAATTGCATTTGCCTTCTTTACCACAGATCCAACCTGTAAATTAACTTTCTAGGAGATTTGCACGAGGACTTCTAAGTCCCTCTGCACCTCTGAAGTTTGAATTTTCTCCCCATTTAGATAATAGTCTCCCTTATTGTTCCTTTTACCAAAATGTGTTATCATCCATTTCCCAACACTGTATCCCATTTGCCACATTTTTGTCTATTCTTCCAATTTGTCTAAGTTCTGCTGTAATTTCATTGCTTCTTCAGCACTCCCTCCCCCTCCACCTATCTTCGTAACATCCACAAACTTTGTCACAAAACCATTAATTCCATTATCTAAATTATTGACAAACAATGTGAAAAGCAGCGGTCCTAATATTGAACCCTGAGGAACACCACTAGTCACTGGCAGCCAACCAGAAAAGGCCCCCTTTATTCCCACTCGCTGCCTCCTGCCGGTCAGCCATTTCTTTATCTATGCCTGTAACTTTCCTGTAACACCATGGGATCTTATCTTGTTAAGCAGTCTCATGTGGGGCACCTTATCAAATACCTTTTGAAAATCCAAGTAAATGAAATTCTCTGCCTCTCCTTTGTCCACCCTGATTGTTGCTTCCTTGAAGAACTAACAGATCTGTCAGGCAAGATTTCTCTTCACAGAAACCATGCTGACTTTGACTTATTTTATCATTAATCTCCAAGTATCCAGAAACCTTATCCTTAATAATAGACTCCAACAGTTTCCCAACCACTGAGGTTAGAGTAACTGGCATATCTTTTCCTTTGTTTTGTCTTCCTCCTTTCTTAAAGAGTGGAGTGACATTTGCGATCTTCCAGTCCTCTGGGACCATGTCAAAATCAAGTGTGTTTTAAAAGATTATGACTAATGCATCCGTTATCTCTTCAGCAACCTCTCTCAGGACTCTGGGATGTAGTCCATCTGGCCCAGGTAACTTATCCACCTTAAAACCATTGAGTTTGCCTAGCACTTTTTCCTTTGTAATAGCAATAGCATTCTCTCCTGCTCCCTGACACTCATAGACCTCTGGCACACTGCTTGTGTCCTCCACAGTGAAGACTGATGCAAAGTACCCATTAGGTTCACCTGCCATTTTTTTGTCACCTATTACTACGTCACCAGCATCATTTTCCAGTGGTCCAATATCAACTCTCACCTCTTTTACTCTTCATAAAACTGAGAAAAAAAAATCTTTTAGTATCCTGCTTCATATCATTGGCTAGTTTGCCCTCATATTTCATTTTTTTTCCCTTATAGCTTTTTTTGTTGCCTTTTGTTGGATTTTAAAGCTTTCCAATCATCCAACTTCCCACTCACTTTTGCTACCTTATATGCCCTTTCCTTGGCTTTTATGTAGTCCTTAACTTCCCTTGTCAACCACGGTTGCCTGTCACTGCCATTTGAGAACATTTGTTTCTGTGGGACACATCTATCCTGTGCCTTGTGAACTATTCCCAGAAACTTCAGTCATCTCTGCTCTGACATCATCCCCGCCAGTATCCTCCTCCAATCCACCTGGGAAAGTTCCTCTCTCATGCTTTTGTAATTCCCTTAAATCCATTGTGCTACTGATACATGTGACTTATACTTCTCCCTCTCAAATTGCAGTATGAATTCAGTCATAGTATGATTACTGCCTCCTAAGGGTTCTTTTCGGTTAAACTCCCTATCTGAGACAGCCTTTTCCCTAGAAGCTGCTCCAAAAAGCCATCTCATAGGCATTCAACAAATTTCCTCCCTACAAACTGACACCAACCAGACTTTCCCAACCCCCTTGCATATTGAAGTCCCCCATTACAATTGAGACATTACACTTATCACATGCCTTTTTCAGCTCCCTTTACAATTTCAACCCCACGTCTTGGCTACTATTTTGAGGCCTATGTATGATGCCTATAATGTTTTTTTTTGCCCCTGCAAGTTATTAACTCCACCCACAAAGATTCAACATTCACTGAGCTGATATCACCTCCTCCTAAAGATGTAACTCCATCTCTAACCAACAGAGCCACATCACCACTTACAAATAAATATAAATATTAAAGAAATCCTATGAAACACAATATACAAGTAACTGTTGTATACTTTGATGGATTATATGAACATAAAGCAATGCAATGCTGGTGGCGTGTGTGTGCCCTTGTTGTTTGCACTTGCCTGCACCCAACACCATCAAAGTTTTCAAACTCAACTCAACTGCAAAATTAAAATCGAGGGTTTTTTTGCCCAGTGCCCAAGCACATGTATGCACCGGTGCATTGAAAATTTTATTAGTAGCTGCTTCACAGGCTCATTGCTTCGTAAAAGTAGCATTCACAAGATAAAACATAAACATAAGTCATACAGAATTTTTACAAGAGAGAAGACATGCAAAGCAAACTTAATTTTAATGCAAGGTCATCAACGTGGTCATAGTGTTGGTCACCTGCAGTGATTAGGGCTCTACTTGTTGGGTCAAGAGCAGAATGATTAAAGGGAAGTCGTTGTTCTTGAACCTAGTGGTGTGAGAGTCAAGGCCTCTGGACATCCTACCCGCTGCTCTGTTGACTTTGCTTTATTGACTTTGACGGCAGAACAGCAAAAGAAGATCCAGGCAGTAGAAATGAACTGCTTCAGAAGGCTCTTCCGCATCTCCTTACAGAGCATGTCTCAAACGTTAAGTATGAACACATGAGACACTCCAAGGCCTACTGTCCACTGCAAAGAAGAGGAAATCCATATAATAAGATCAAGTGGACTCTCAAAGACCATTCTTTAGGGAACGGTGGAGGGCAAAAGTAAAAGGAGCAGACAAAGGAAGAAATGGGCAGTCGGTGTTGCAGAGTGGACCGGAGAGAGTTTTAACGCAACCCTGGCATTTGCCCACAACCATAAGAGATGGAGGCAATTTGTACAGCACTTAGATGTACAGTGCCCCCATGGTTCAGACAGGCTGAGGGATCCATAACCATAACTGAAACTTCCAGCTTAATGGTAGCTATGAGACGGTGGTATGGCCCAGATGTTGGGGATCTTTGATGATGGATGATGCCTTTTCAAAGCAACGTCTCATGTCAGGTAGTGAGGTGCCAGTGATGTATTGGGCTGTCGCTTCTTATCACTATTACTTCTGATCACTATTCACCATTGTCCATAACTGAAATTTTTTAAGGTATTTTTCATTACAATATTAAAACAGTAATCAACCTACAATGTTACCTTTATTTAGTTCTTGACACAGACACTGCTGTCCCTATGAATGCTTCCGATATTTTCTATTCTAATTTCAAATTTGCAGTATCCTCAGTACTATGGCTTGTGTAGTTATTGGACATAGTAAGAACAAATTGATGACCTGGTCTGAAATTATATTGCAGCTGCTAGGAGTTATTTTAGGGATCTTTGAAGCAATCAGACAATGTTATCTTCATCCCTTTAGCCTTGTTTTGATAATGTCTATATCAAGCAGTGAAAAGAATAGGCCACAAACTAACAAGTAGATTGCATATGTAGTGATTTCGCTGTTATTGCCTTGAGTTTTAATCCAATGCAAGGAGAATTAACATGCTGCATCCTACTACCTGCAGTTAAATGAAATGAGTCAAATGAGCAGATACTATCGGGTCTTTTGCGAGACTCCTAGATAAGTACATGGAGCTTAGAAAAATAGAAGGCTATGGGTAAACCTAGGTAATTTCTAAGGTAAGGACATGTTCGGCACAGCTTTGTGGGCTGAAGGGCCTGTACTATGCTGTAGGTTTTCTATGTTTCTATGTTTCCAAATAATTTTTGAGTTGTAGGTCTTTGTACCATTGTAGTCTTTTTTCTGAATTTATTGAACAGTCAACTGATATGATAGTACAGAATCAAGCAAGAGTGAACAACAACTTACAAAAAGACAGAAGATTATGTCCCATTCTAACATGTCAGTCCATGACCTCCTCTACTGTAGTGATGAAGCCACACTCAGATTGGAGGAGCAATAATTTATGTTCCGTCTGGGTCGCCTTCAACTTGATGGCATGAACATTGATTTCTTGAACATCCGGTAATTGACCCCCCCTCCCCCCCCCCCGCCATTCACCATTCCCGATTCCCATTTCCCTCTCTCACCTTATTTCCTTATCTGCCCAGCACCTCCCTCTGGTGCTCCTCCCACTTCCCTTTTTTCCCATGGTCTTCTGTCTGCTCCTATCAGATACCCCCTCCTCCAGCCCTTTATCTCTTACACCAATCGACTTCCCCTCTCTTTACTTCACTGTCCCCCTCTCCCGGATTTAACTATCACCTACGACCTTGTACTTTTTCCTCCCTTCCTGCACCTTCTTACTCTGACTTCTCATCTGTTTACTGCAGTTCTGATGAAGGGTCTCGGTACGAAACATTGACTCTTTCAAAAAGAGCTTAGACTTGAAACCAACCTGGACATCGGAAGTTTTGGGAGGAGGAGATTTTCACTCAGGTCCACTGCCCGAATAGGAAACCCAGCAGCAGGTCACTACAGCGAGAAAGAGCTTTCACCAGCAACCAATTGCTGGTTGGGATTTCTTAGCAACAGCAAATTAGACGACGACAGGGGAACAGCAATGGCTAGAACTTCTGGAAGCATTTTGGAAGGCACAGGAGATATACATCCCGAAGAGGAAGAAATATTCTAAAGGCAAGATGACACAACTGTGGCTGAGAAGAGAAGTCAAAAACAACATAAAAGCCAAAAAGGGGGCATATATTAGAGCAAAAATTGGTGGAAAATTAGTAGATTAGGAAGCTTTTAAAAACTAATTGAAGGTAACTAAAAAAGTTATTAAGAAGGTAAGATGGAATACGAAAGTAAGCTGGCCAGTAATATTAAAGAGGATACCTAAATTTTCTTCATATATATAAAGTGTAAAAGAAGGGCATGGGTGGATATTGGACCACTGGAAAATGATGCTGTAGAGGTAGTAATGGGGAACCAGAGAATGGCACACAAACAGAATGAGTATTTTGCGTCAGTTTTCACTGTAGCAGAGTAGTGGATGTTCCAGTTGTTGGGGCATGAAGTATGTGAAGTTACCATTATTAGAGAGAAAGTTCTTGGGAAACTGAAAGGTCTGAAGGTACATAAGCCACCTAGACCTGATAATGCACACTCCAGGGTTCTAAAGGAGGTGGCATTAATAGATTATGGAGAAATTAGTAATGATCTTTCAAGAATTACTAGATTCTAGAGTGGATCTGGAACATTAGAATATTGCAAGTGTCAATCTACTCTTCAAGAAGGGAGAGAGACAGAAGAAACGAAACTATTGGCCTATCAGTTGTGTTTGTGAACATGTGTTTGGGAAGATGTTGGAGTTGATTATTAAGGATGAGGTCTTGGTACTTGGAAGTGCATGATAAAATAGGCCGTAGTCGGCATGGTTTCCTCAAGGAAAAATCTTGCCTGACAAATCTGTTGGAATATTTTGAAGAAATAGCAAACAGATTACAAAGGAGTATCAATTGATGTTGTGTACTTGGATTTTCGGAAGGCCTTTGACAAGGTGCCACACATGACACTGCTTAACAAGCTACAAACCCATGGTATTACAGGAAAGATTCCAGTATGGCTAAAGCAGTGACTGATTGGCAGGAAGCAAAGGTTGTGAATAAAGTGAGCCATTTCTGGTTGGTTGCTGATGACTGGTGGTGTTCCATAGGGGTCTGTGTTGGGACCGATCTGTTTTATGTTACATGTCAATGATATGGATGATCAAGTGATGGCTTTGTTGCAAAGTTTGCAGGCGATATAAAGAGAGGTGGAGGGTCAGGTAGTTTTGAGGAAGTAGAGAGGTCACAGAAGGACTTAGACAGAGAAGGAAAATGGACAAAGAAATGGCAGATGGAATACAGCATTGGGAAGCGCATGGTCATACAGTTTGGTAGAAAAAAAATGAAAGGGTTCATTATTTTCTAAGTGGAGAGAAAATACAAAAATCTGAGGAGTAAGGACAATTCCGGGAATGAAAGGGTTATCATATGAGAAACGTTGGATGGCTCTGGGCCTGTACTTACTGGGAGGATGAAAGGGCATCTCATTGAAACCCTTCAAATATTGAAAGGCCAAGACAGAGTAGAAGCAAATTTTTCCCATGGCGAGGAGTCCAGGGCAAGAGGGCACATCCTCAGGATAGAGGGACGTCCATTTAAAACAGAGATGCGGAGAAATTTCTTTAGCCAGAGGGTGGTGAATTTGTGGAATTTGTTACCACAGAATGTTATGTAGGTCAGGTTGTTGGGTGTATTTAAAGTGGAGATTGATATATTCTTGATTGGACACGGCATCAAAGGTTACAGGGATAAGGTCGGGAGTGGGGCTAAGGAGGGGAAAAAATGATCAGCCATGATTGTATGACGGAGCATACTCAATGGGCTAAATGGGCTCATTCTGCTCCTAGGTCTTATGGTCTTAAGGTCGTATGTTAGCTAAGGGATGAATGATAACTAGAATATTGGCTGCTTAATCTTTGCTTTGGAAACCACTTGCTCTGTTTGTGTATTCACTGAGCTGAAATTGGTAGATTTTTAGACAATTAATCAATCAATGGGTAGCTGGATCTGAGGGTAAATTAGTCACATAGAAAATTCCTCTGGCACGGATGTAATTTCACTGTAGAGTTGCAAGAAATTCTAGCCCACGGTCCCTGTGGAATTGCTACCGTATGTCTTTAAAAGTGTTGTATATCACTTATTTATATTTGACCATAAATATATCTACATCAAAGTCACAATTCAGTTATGTGAAAACAAAAGAGTTTTTCATTCAATGTGTTTCACCGGAGTTTGCAGCAGTTGGTAAAATTCAATCTTCCCCAGAGCATACTGGTGTAATTCTACACTGTCATCATAGACAGCATCCTCACAACAGCCATTACATTCTGGTTTGGTGCAGCATCCTTTCATAATGTACAAAGCTACAGTAAACTTTCAGGACAGCAGGAAAGGCAATTGGCTGCAATCTACCATCATTGCAGTATTTGTATGTGTCCAGAGCAAAGAGGCAGAAAAAGAAAAATCATTGGGGACATTACTCACCCAGCAAAGTGTTTTTTCCAAAAGCTTCCTTTTGGAAAGTGCTATAGGGCTATTAGAACAAAAACTTCATGTGCCATCTCAGAAGTCTTCTCCCAGGTAGTTAAACTGATCAGCCATTCTAGTTAGCCCCACCTCTGCCCCCCACTGCAATTTGGCTCAATTACACAGTTGCTCCAATTAGATGAAGCTTCACAGAAATAGTTAATAGGTATAAAAAAGATGAGCTACTGTTCATTTTTCATGCTGTGAGAGAGAGGGAGAGAGGGAGAAAAGTCAGACAACTATGGTTCCTTCTGGCATTGTGTAGGATTAGTTGATTGGTTGCTAAGTCTGTATTCCTTTTAATTCACTGGTGGAATAGTCTTTACCTAATTCTGATAAAGAGGTTTCTATGACCTTTAGCACACGTACTTTGTTCTTTTTTTGTATGCTACTGAATCAAAAAAGAACCAGTAACATTTTTGTTTGTTACAAGTCATTATGTACCTGAAAGAGCTAAGAGGATGGAAGGTCTGTTACAATAGACCTTCTCCAATGTTTCACTGTGAATAGGGAATGTCTGAGCCTAAGACACCACAGTATGAGATAGTGATCACTGAGTATCAGACTCCACTGAAAGCAAGCAATCTCCTCAGAAAATATTGGCACAAGTAACCTTTGGCACAGAAATCAATATAAAGTTTGGAGTAATTTGTATGCAATTGTGATCCAAGAAACTTTCTGCCTGTCATTTTAATGTTAGATGAATAATATAAGGCAGTGCAAATATTAAAATTAGTAACTGTCCTGAAAGAACAAATTGGGCAGGCAGCACTTCTCTTTGTAACCTTTTATGCGAAGTTTCAGTCTTTCAGTTGAAAGCCTTCAATTTGTACATGTGGGAGGAAAACCAACAAATTTTGCCTTGGGCTTTTAGATTCTACAGTGACAGTTTTGCAAATGAAACTGTATCTGGAGATACAATTATCCAGAGAAAGCATGGCCTTACAGGCATTCTAACCTAATATCCTTGATAGCATTACCCTTTGCTTGTTACATATAAGCCATTTGGATTAATATATATCCATGTGCTTCAATCTAAGAGAGAAACTAATGTAAACTCGGACAGCTCATACAATTTATTTAGTAAAATGCAATAACGTACAGATGAGTTGGACATTGTGGGAGCTAAATCTGATATTTGCTGAGAAAAATTTGGGGATGTGTTACTTGCCTAACCCTTACACTTTTATTGCAATGTGGGTAACATGTCAACTTCATGCCCTCCAGTTAATAAAAGGCATTTACTGTGGCCTTTAGCTGAAGGTGTTGAAGTTACATTCTGACTTCATGGGCTTTGTAGACTGCACTGCAACCCTTGATATTCACTGTACCCATGGTAATGTCCTCATCAATATTGGACCAATTCAATTCACCTATTAAATGTGCACACAAGCTATAGGCTCTGTTTTGGATGGAACCATTGCAAAAGGGGATGATGTCATTTGGCCTATGGAGTCTCCTTGCAGAGCATTTCAGTGCCAGTCCATGCTTCTCTTCAAACTAATTTCCCATAATTCATTTCCCTTTTGATATTTCTGACTAAATCTTGCTTTTACCACCCTTGCAAGCAATAAGTTCAAGATCATAAATACATAAGACCATAAGACATAGGAGCAGAATTAGGCCATTCAGCCCAACGAGTCTGCTCCACTATTCCATCATGGTTGATCCCAGATCCCACTCAAACCCATACACCTGCCTTCTAGTCATATCCTTTGATACCCTGACCGATCAGGAAACTATCAACTTCCACTTTAAATATACGCATGGACTTGGCCTCCACAGCAATCTGTGGCAGAGCATTCCACAAATTTACTGCTGTCTGGGTAAAAAAAAATCCTCCTTACCTCTGTTCTAAAAGGTTGCCCTTCAATTTTGAGGCTGTGCCCTCTAGTTCTGGATAGTCCCTCCATAGGAAATGTCCTGTCTACGATACCCTGTCTAGTCCTTTCAACATTCGATAGGTTTCATCAAGATCCCTCCACATTCTTCTAAATTCCAGTGAGTACAGGCTGCCAAACACTTTTCATATGTTAACCCCTTCATTCCTGGAATAATCCTCGTGACCCTCCTCTGGATGCTCTCCAATGGCAACACACCTTTTTGAGATGTGGGGCCCAAAACTGCTGACAATATTCCAAGTGTATCCTGACTAGTGTCTTATAAAGGCTCAGCATAAAATGGGAAAAAAAACATCCTTCACCCTTTGCCATCGCTTTGAATTTTGTTCCTGTCCTCAAACCATCTGTTAATAGGAATATCTCTCTCTCTTTACTCAGGTGACAGGTTAACACTGATAAATCTGCAAAGGTTACAAACATTCTATCATGTAGGTTTATAGTGGGCCTCAATGGTTCACGGCTGATAGCAAATTCTACAGAAGTCTTGAACTATTGCAAATTAAAGTTGTACTGTGGATGGGGGCTCACATAAAGTGAGCTTTCATGCTGCAGAATTAAGAGGGATGTTTTGCATTAAAAATAATAATATTCAAAAGCTAGACAGTGTCCTTGGAGGTTCTGATTGAAAGCAATATATGAAACTGGGCTCACAGTAATGCTTGAATGATTTTCTTTTTCTGTCAGTTGTTGGATCTCTTTTAAACCTTTATGGAACTCTTAAGTTCAGACACAACTTCCTCTCCAATTAGTACTGCTTGAAGAGCTTGACTCTACCACAAGACAAAATGATCTACTACAGCAACTCCAGAAGGATAACTACCGCAGTCACTAATTTATAATTCTGGAGAGTTTCAGAGTTTGCCATTATATTAAAAACAAACATGGCACAAAGGTGAAAATGTATAGGCTAGTTCTGTAATACCATTTCATTAATGAAATGCTGATTTTTTTTCAGAGTATTATTCATCGGTATTATAATGTTTTGAGATGTTTTGCACTGATGCAATATATCCATGTCTTCGGGATGGTGACCTGGGAAGAAACGTTAATCACAGTGAAAGAAAGAGTTAGGGGAAAGTTTGTATTGGTACAGCATTTCCTGAAAATTTAGAAAATTTTAGAAAGCGGGGAAAAAACAATCCAATCCCAATTTTCAGCAGAATGCACCGCAAGAAAGAATTCAGCTGTTAATAATCCACCCCTGTTCTACCCTATATCAATCTTTCAATAAAATGTCTGTTGAAAATCTCTGATATTTCTTAACATTTTCCTACCCTTTGTGAAGGCTCAAAGCAGCAATTTTTCTCACATTCAGTCCTCTTTTGAATAAGTTGAAACCTTTAGTTTTATTTAGACACAGCTGGATAATCTCCTGCAACATTTGTCACATTTTAAGTGGCTTTTAAAATAATTCATTTCACTCAAGCTTTTCATCCTTTAAAGTAAGTACATGGGAAATGCAGCATTAAAAATTGAAAACTTCACTGATTGTATTCCTTTTTCAGGTTTGCCTAATGTATTTGAAGTTAGACTCCTGGCTTCCAACTTTTGCCTTTCAAATATAAATGCATTCTGACAAATGCCTGTTAATCCATTTTCTAAATAACCGCCAATTAGGAAGCCAATCTTTGATGCAAGGAACTTGATAATAATAAATTCAAAGACTTTGGACTCAAAATATTATTAAAAATGTCATTCTGCACTTTGTAAAGGCTCATATTCATAACTTGCTTTCATGATCTCAAAATATTACAAATGATCCAAAGGTTCAGAGAATGCTTCTGAGATACAAATACAGCGGTCACTAATGAAATACAGAAGTGATTTGCAAATGGCAAGATCCTGTAGGAACAATATGAGAATAGCTAGGCAACATGTTTTACTGAGGTTGGTGGTGGTTAAGATACCAGGAGGAAATCCCAGCTCTTCTTCATAGTACAGCCACTGGAGGGGGCTCCTGGTTTAGTTTATTGATTGAAAGCCTCACTTAAAAGACAGCATCTTTGGTACAGCATTTGAAATGTCTGGATTTTGTGCTCAAATTATTGAATTAGTTCAGACCATTGGTTCTCCTGTATCACTTATCAATGACCATCATTTGAAATGGAGAGCTGATCTCTTAATACTTTGTCCATCTACATATAATGTTGATTTTTATATCCGCATAGCTGACATCTCACAAACTCCAACACAACATAATAAATTCCATGAATATTCTGGAGAAGAAAAAAAAATCTGGTAAACTGGCAAAAAGTTAATGAGGAAGTGCAACAAAATCAGTCTGAAAAGAGTTTCATTTTCAATATAACCTAAAGCAAAGAAAAATAAGAGGATTAGAATTAGATTAACCTCTCTTCTCCAAAGGTCTGAATATATATTGATAGAATGTCATCAACTGAAAACAAACATGTTGAAACTTGAAACAAATAGAAGCTCATAAACATGCTTCAAAAAAACAAATAATGCAGCAATCTAATATTCCATTTGATTTTTTTGATTAATTAATGCTACGTGGATTTTTAGTTTTTTAACTGTGAGGGCAGGAATTTTCATTTTCAGATGCAAAGTTCAAAACAGTAGTAGAATCTAATGTTATTGTTCTCAAGGACTGTTGAATTTTAGGCCAAAGCAATATTGTGTCCTGTACCTCTCCCAATGCTGGTTATTCCAATGACTTTGGTTCTTTATATTCCCTCTATTCAATGATTCAAATATTAAAATAATCTTTGATTTAAGTGTTGACCATGACTCAGTTAGTAACGCTTGTGCTATCAGTCAAGTCGATTTAATTGTACAAGTATGATAGAGGAACAACGGAAAAACTTTCTTTCAGGAGCATCACAGACACTTGAGCTCAGTTAGGAGGTTTGGGACTCAAGACCCGATCCTTAACTTTCATCCCAAACGTTTAGCCCATCATATTCCCTATCAGGGTGTTACTTTCCAAACTACAGCTTAAATTTGATAGCTGCCTACAGTCATGTGTGATTTTCATATTTCAAAGAAGGGCTGGGATGTTATTCCTCGGGTGCTTTCCCTTTATCCTTAAAATATCATTATTAATACACATAGCATGACTATATCTTTATTGTTTGTTGGGGGCTTGCTATGTGCAAATAACCTGCTGCATTTTTTGCATTACAGCAGTGACTTCACTCCTGCTTTTGCTCCATATCTCTTCCCTCATTTGGCTTGCAAAGGGCTTCCGATCATATAATTAAAATTTATAAATTCAGCTAACTTAAACTTATTATGGATGCCACCTTTGCAAAAGTCAACTTTTCCTTTCATGCCTTCTGAATGATTTCGCCCTAAAGTTCAAGCTGTGGGTGCTTGAATATTTCAAGTGTATTTTACAGCTGGGGTATGGTGTAGATAGGAAGAGTATGGATGAGTTCTTTGGTATCTGCTTTCATCAGAATGAATTTTCAAAATCAAAAATACAGCTCCACATGTTTGGAGAGATCTTGCATGAAGCAAAATGACAGGATGTTGTTGGAGTGAATGATGATGCAGAAATAGTTGGGCTTGATTTTCCTTCTCTGCAAATTGTTTGAATTATTCAAACATTTAATTTTTTTAGAATTGCAGATAATGTGATTTTGTATTGATTGATTGATAGGGAATTTTTAACTAGGACATGCTAGAAAATTTTCTTTGTGCAGTGTGAGTGACGAGTAATATAAATATCAAATTAGGAGTCAAATGAAAAGATGTAACCAATTGTAAGGGAAGAATTTGACTGATTTTTCAACAAAAGCACTTAGACAGAGGATTTTTCATGACAGACATTATAATTGAATGTTCACTTACAAACATTACAGCTTGAATGAAAATGTTTTGCTCTACAATGAACAATATCTTCACTGAAACAAAAGGGGGAAAAAATCATTTCTATAGCCCCTTCCTAACCACAAGATGTTCCAAATTGTTTTACAACCAAAGTAATATTCATGAGGTATTGCTACTATTATAATGTAGAGGAAATAGCACCAATATGTGGTCAGCAAATTCCATTTAATGCATCTGATAATATCTAGTTGATCTATTTTATGATGTTGATAGAAACATAAATACAGTACTGACATCAGAATCCCCTGCTTCTTTTGAAATATTTAATTGTGTTCAACTGAGAGGTGAGATAGGATCTTGCTATTATATCCAACAGAACCACAATGCATGAGTAAAGCAAGGTACAGAGTTGCCACGCCGCATTAAAATTATATGCTTTGAATAATGTATCCTACGTAACACTGTGATTGATAAGAGATGCACGAGAAAAGTGAAACAAATTTTATGGAGATAATATCTTAAATTAACAAGTAAAATTCTTCCTACTAGTTGAAGGAAGACTGAGAGGCAAGGCAAAGATTTTAAAGTTTACCAAGGATCTCATTTTAGATATAAAAAACTTTGAGAATATGATTTTATTATGAGGATTAAATTAGGATTATAACTTTAGAATATGCATTTATCATTCTAATCAGAATGCAAGAACATTTTTGTTAACTACAAACCAGTCAGAATATGAAGCTCTTTGCAACATTTAAATCATCAATACAACTTAGGTTAATTACTTTTATGAATTAAGTCAGAGCATGTATGAAGATGAAAGGAATTGAATGACCTGTCATTACAGATGATATATGATGAGAGGAATCTCAAATGAATGTAGACATAGGTTTGAGCCAGTTGAGCTAAAAGGCCTGAACTTGTGTCATATATTCTGCAGTGCCCATATCTGTAAATATTGTGGTCAACAGCATGCAGAAAGGAGGAAATGCAGACTACAAATTAGGAAATGAACCATAACAAAAACCTGGTGAGCCCAAGTTAGATATTGGTATATAGCAGTAAAACAGACAAGGAAGTTATATAGTTGGACAGCAACACAGCGCTCAAACTGCCTACAACCTAACTGTGCATTTGGCTCCTGTCTCTGGCCACATATTTATCCACACTGATCTCCAGCTCTGCTTGCAAAGCTTTGTATTCCCAATCCCTGACAATGCCCCAACATCTTACTTGTCTCTACAGCATGTCATTACAACTCCACTGGCTCCTGAGAACATCTGGTCCAAGAGCACTCACCCACGCATTGGAAGCACACAAAGACATTTCGTGAGCAGCCGGAGAAGTGTCCCACCTCAGAAGCTATCCAAGAGTCTACAGTTCCCACATTTGCCTCTTCAATCACCCAAGAACCCAGAAAATTAGATCGAGAATAAGTCTCACACAATCCTAAGGAAATGCTTATGAAGCTCAGCTTTCTACAATTGTGTTTGCTTTACCATGTTACTTGGTAAATATTTCAAAATAAAGTTAATATACTTGCAGATCTTTTAAATTATTGCCAATGGCATAAGCAATTTGCAGGAATTTCACACAATCCAGGATAAGGATCTATTTAATCGTGTCAACAAATGAGGCAGCAACACGTGTAACTGTTACACATTAATGTGTTCAGCAATGTAATCCAATGTTTATGCAATAGTTACTGTTCTGCATTCATAGTCTCCTGAAATATTACTCTTTCATTATGACAAGAGTAATGAAAAGCTGAGTTTCTATTTAAATAATGCATAATTTAAATAATGATTTGTGGTTTAATAAATTATCTTTTATTCTGCTTGATGACTTACGTGTGAAGCCCTCGGTGCTGCGGAATAAAATGATGTAAAATCAAAAATATCACCTGCCCTTATTGGTAATTTGTCACCACCAGTGGTGACAATCTCATGCTTTTCTTTCTCAATAGATTTCTTTAATATTTTTCATTCTTTTCCATTTGAATTCTACCTATTAATCTCCACAGCTTCCCTGGCATCACTGATGTTCTTCCTTTCTAAGAGGTAAACTTCAGTTTGAAGAACTGACAAGATTACAAGACCATAAGACCATAAGGTATAGGAACTGAATTAGGCCATTTAGCCCATTGAGTCTGTTCCACCATTCAATTATGGCTTATCCAATTTTCCTCTCACCCCCAATCTTCTGCCTTCTCCCTCTATCACTTCATGACCTGACCAATCAAGAATCTATCAACTTCTGCCTTAAATATACATAAGGACTTGGTTTCCACAGCTGCCTGTGGCAACGAATTCCACAGATGCACCACTCTTTAAGAAATTTCTCTTCATCTCCGTTCTGAAAGGGTGTCCCTCTATTCTGACACTTTGTCCTTTGATCTTAGACGCTCCCACACCATACAAAACATTCTCTCCACATCCACTCTATCAAGGTCTTTCACCATTTGATAAGTTTCAATGAGGTTGTTGCTCATTCTTCTGAGTTCTAGTGAATACAGGCCCAGAGCTATCAAACACTCTTCATATGACAAGCCATTCAATCCTGGAATCATTTTCCTACTTTGAACCCTCCCCAATTTCACCACATCCTTTCGAAGATATGGAGGCTCAGACTGTTCGCAATACTCCAGGTGAGACCTCACCAGTGCTTTATAAAGACTCAATATTACATCCTTGCTTTTATATTCTTGTCCTTTTGAAATGAAAGCTAACATTGCATATCTCTTTCTCACCACAGAGTCAACCTGCAAATTAACCTTTAGGGAATCCTGTACAATGACTATCAAGTCCATTTACACCTCTTTTTTTTTGTATTTTCTCTCTATTTAGAAAATTGCCAATCCTTTTATTCCTTCCACCAAAGTATATGACCATACATTTCCCATCACTGTATTCCATCTGCCATTTATTTGCCCATTCTGGAGTTTGCCTACTCTGCTAAGTCTTTCAGTAGCCTCTCTATCTCCTCAAAGCTACCTGCCCTTCTATCTATCTTCATATCATCTGCAAACTTTGTAACAAAGCCATTAATTCCATCATCCAAATCACTGACATATAATGTAAAATAAATCACTCCTGATACAGACCCCTGTGGAACACTACTAGTCACCAGCAGCCAACCAGAAAAGTCTCCCTTTATTCCCACTCTTTGCCTCCTGCCAATCCTACCAATCTGTCATATGTCAATCCATATGAGAATCTTTCCTGTAATACCATGGGCTCCTAGCTTGTCAAAGGCCTTCTGAAAGTCCAAGTATACAATGTCATCTGATTCTCCTTCATCTATCCTGATTGTTATTTCTTCAAACAATTCCAACAGATTTGTCAGGAGTGATATTCCCTTGAGGAAACCATGCTTTCTAAGGCCTATTTTATGATGTGTCTCCAAGTACCCTGAGACATCATCCATAGTAATTGTTTCCAACATCTTCCCAGTCACTGAGGTCAGATTAGCTTCCTTTCCTCTGCCTCTCTCCCTTCTTGAAGAATGGAGTGACATTTGCAATACTCCATCCTTCTGGAAACATTCTATAATCTAATGATTCTTGAAAGGTCATTACTAATGCCTCCACAATCCCTTCAGCCAACCCTTTCAGAACTCTGGGGTGTATACCATCTGGTCCTGGTGATTTATCCACCTTGAGACCTTTCAGTTTCCCAAGAACCTTCTCCCTAGTAAAGGTCACTTCTCACACTTCATGACCCCTGACATCATCTGGAACTTCCACCATATTGCTAGTGTCTCCCGCAATGAAGACAGTTGCAAAATACTTACTCAATTCCTCTGCTGTTTCATTGTCCCCCATTACTACCTCTCCAGTATTGTTTTCCAGCAGTCCGATATCCACTTTTGCCTTTCTTTACACCTTATGTATCTGAAGAAACTTTTGGTATCCTCTTTAATATTATTGGCCTGTTTACTTTCATATTCCATCTTTGCCTTTTTAATGACTTTTTAAGTCACCTTTGGTTGGTTTTTAAACGTTTCCTAATCCTCTAGCTCCCCACTAATTTTTGCTTTATTATATGCCCTCATTTTGGCATTTATGTTAGCTTTGATTTTTTTGTTAGCCATGGTTGTGTCAGCTTTCCTTTAGCGTACTTCTCCCTCTTTGGAATCTACGTATCTTGCGCCTTCCAAATTGCTTCCAGAAATTCCAGCCATTGCTGCTCTGCTGTTATCCTTGCCAGCGTTCTTTTCCAATCAATTCTGGCCAACTCCTCTCTCATACCTCTGTAATTCCCGTTACTCTACTGTAATGCTGATACATCTGACTTCAGATGCTCAAATTTCAGGGTGAATTAGATAATGTTATGATCACCTCTCCTAAGGGTTCTTTAACCTTAAGCTCTTGAATCAATTCTGGTTCATTGCACAACAGCCAATCCGGAATAACCGATCCTCTAGAGGGCTCAACCATGAGTTGCTCTTAAAAGCCATTTCATAGGCCCTCTAGAAATTCCCCCTCCTGGAATCCAGCACCAGCCTGTTTTTCCCAATCTACCTGTATATTAAAGTCCGCCATGACAAGCATAACATTGCCTTTTTGGCCTGCATTTTCTATCTCTCATTGTAATTTGTAGGCCACATCCTTACCACTGTTTGGGGATTTGTATACAACTTCCATCAGGGTATTTTTACCCTTGCAGTTCCTTAGCTCTATAGACAATGATTAACACCTTCCAACCCTGTGTCTCCTCTGCCTAAAGATTTGATTTAATTTTTTACCAACTAAGCAACACTGCTCCCTCTGCCTTCCTGCCTATCCTTTTGATACAACATGTATCCTTGACCATTCAACTCCCAGCTATAATCTTTCAGGCTTGATTCCATGATGCTTACATCTTACCTGTCAATCTAAACTGTGCTGTAAGTTCATCTACCTTATTCCGTCTACTGCACACATTTGGATACAGCACCTTCAATCCTATGTTCACCCATTTCAATTTTATCCGCCTTTTACTTTGCAATTCATCCTGTTGACTGTAATCTTGCCCGATCAACAGCTTCCCCTCACTATACATTGGCTCTGTTTGTAAAGCAAGTACCTTTTCTTCCATCTATTATCCACTTTTCCTACGATACTTCATGTATTTAATATAGACAGCTCAGGACACTATTCGTACAATGCTCAACTGTTTGATTCCGAACTTTGTCTGAGGTCCAACTAACATCTGCTTCCACATACTCTCCACTAACTGATCTGGCACTCTGGTTCCCATCCCCTTGCAATTCTAGTTTAAACTCTATTGTAGCATTCCAAACCTTCCCACGAGGATAATAGTCCCCCTCCAGTTCAGTGCAATCTGTCCCTACTGTACAGGTACCACCTTCCCTGGAAGAGAGCCCAAGGTAATTTGATAACACAGCAATAATTAAAAGATGAACTCCCATAAACTTGGAATGCTACTACTACGTCGACTCAGGCCTAGGGGGCCGGCATCAGGCACGATGACAGACTCTCCACTTCTCCCTCTCCCTCATCAATGTGTTCAGTTCATCTACATTAGCCGTGCTGCTGTCTTCTAGGAGCGTGTTGACCATAGTCTTGGGAGGGCGCCCAGGGTTCATCCTCCTGTGCTTGGGCTCCCATATGATGACTAGGCTGGCAGGTAGCTCGTGGTGGCATAGACAGTGCCCCGCTAGTTGCAGTCTTCTCACCTCGATTTTAGTGGTGAGCATCGGTAGGTTGTTATAGAGCTCGACGTTCGTCATGTGCTGTTGCCAACTCATGTCAAGAGCCATCCGGAGCATGGAATGAATGTAGCTGCAAACTACTTCAGTTTGCTTGTTTATGTCATGTTCTTCCAGGTACAAAACATATAAAGACACTTGCAGATGGATGTCAAACAAATTAAACTTATGGCATGGGATTAACAGAAATGCATGGAAAAAGCTTAAGAAATGAAAACAATGGACTTCAGTAGAATTGTTTCAAAATGTAGATGATGCATGAACAAATAAAGTTAGTTAAACTCAGTGAAATAGACTGGAGGGGGAAAAGGTCTGTAATGGATTTTAACTGACTGTGGATCATTGCTTGCCAAGGGCATCATGTCTTATGAGTCAAGAACAAATTGTGCGTGGGAAACAACAAAGAATATTAGAAAGGAATGCTCAAGATCAATTCTGTGAGCCAAAGTGCTGGGCAACAAACAATGCCTAGCAACATACAAGAAACTGGAGAAATTAAAGAAGCCAGGAACATCTTAGGATGCAAACTGATAGTCCATTTGGGGGGTTTAGACCTGAAATGTAGCCTGTCCATTTCCCTCCCAGGTGTTGCATTGAGTTTCTTTTGTTTCTCTAGATTCCAGCATCTGCACTGTCTACAACAGAATGTATATGCAGGATATTTAAAAATTATGGAACTTAGGCTAGCAAGACCAGTGATTACTATCATTACTAAATGTCTCTGAGAATATAATGGGAAGCTGCTTTCCTGAAATGCTGCATCTCCTTCTGGTGAATGTGCTCCCACAAGCTATTTAGAAGCAAATTAAGTATTTGAACCTAATAATGATGAAGAATTAATGATATGTTTTTGGGACAGGATGGCGTTGAGGAAACTGCAAGTTGTGATGTTTTAATGCATCTACCACCCTTGTCTTGCATGATGGTAAAGGGCCTAGTTGGAGTAGGAACAACTCTGCATTTTATAGAAGATGCACACTGTACTCTGTTTTCAGATGGGTGGAGGGAATACATGTTTAGGATGTTATTGTAATGTTGAATCAGGTTCATGGCAAGTGAGACAGAAAACACTGACTCTCAGTGAAAACACTCCCCAAGTTTACAGATGCTACAAAGCTGAATATTCAATAAACATACTTAGTTAAAAGCACGCGAAGAGCATACGTTCCCATGGTTATGTGTACTGCTTCTCTTAAACAATAGAAGCGAGAAAAAGAAACTTCTCAGATGTACTGTCTATGTACCCAGGATATTTGAATCTGGATGCCAGGCAGCAAGCCAATGAAGAAAGCAGCTGCAGTTTCTAAAGTAACCAATCACAACAAAGCAACTTCTGGAAATCAGAATAAGCCATGCCCCCACAGGACAGGTACATATGGACCCAATGAGGCATACTTTGTAATGATATCTTTCAGCTTCTTAGGAGTTATTTGAACTGAAGTGAACAAGGCAACAGGAGAGAATTCCATCTTACTTTTATTTGTCCCTCATAGAAGATTTAAAGGCCTTGAGAAATCGTGAGATGAGTAGCCAAAATTTACCCAGCCTCTAACCTGTGCTGATTGCCAATATGTTTTCCTGGATGGTTCATTTCTGGGCAGAGATAGATTTCAAGATGTTGCTGCTTGAAAAAACAAAGGTAACACTTAAGAAAGGAGGATCTCGGCAGGTCATGCAGCAAGTAGGTCCTGTTGTACTCCTGGACAACATTATTCTCTGCCTGTTATATACCACCACAAAATTACTAACCTTGCCACCTACCGTATGTCCTTATGCAAATTGTTACTATAGATGTCAAACAATGGGGGACCCAGCAGCGATAACTGTGGTACTCCACTGATCATAGGCTTCTGATCTTTCACGATCGCTATCGGACTCCTCCTACCGGGCCATTTTTTGCGACTATTTGGCTCGCTGGACTGGTTTCAATGTAAATTAACCTTCCTGACCAGCGTACCATGTTGGACCTTGCTAAAGTCTTCCTAGAAGACATCTATTTCCTGCACTCATCAATCGTCATTGCCACTTCCTCAAGTAAAAAAATCAGTCAAATTTGTGAGGCGTGATTTCCCACATATACAATTATGGCACGAAACCAAGTTATCAGACGATTGATGCTAATGAGAGAGATAAGAGAGACAATGGAGGAAACATTCAAAATTTAAATGAGAGAGGAGAGAGAGATTAATGGAAAAGAAACACAATTCAGCTATTGACAGACCGGTTACTTTGAACCTGAACTGTTTGAAGTTTGATGGACAAGTGATACCTCAGCAGGGGGATAAAAAGAGCAGGTTCACTAGGCACGGACACACTACGAGATCACGAGATAACGAGACCCTGGAAGAGTGGTGTGCCCCCACAAGTTGGTGAGAGTTACTGGTCCAGTTCGCGGGAACCGACCATAGACTCACAGGGTGTAAAGGTACGATCGGTGGGAACCTGGTGTGTGTGTCCGCCCTTGCCTGGGTGCTGGGTTCACCATGGAAAAAAGGTCGTACCCGGAATGGAGGGGTCACAGTCGGTGACCACAGTGGGATAGAAGACATAAAAGAGTCTGCCCGAAACCAACTGCGAAGAACATCTAAGGTCTGCCTGAAACAAACTGCAATCCCCCCCCCGCCCCACCAATGGCACAACAGCGATTACCGCGAACTGTACTAAGCTGAACTGAACTCTGCGTCACTTAAGACTGATCATTTTACCCCTAGACTGCGATAGAGCTTGGTTGATTCCTATTACCCTAGTTCTGTGTACATGTGTGTATTATCATCGCTAACCTGTTGCATTCATATTCTTACAATTAGAGTACTGTGTTACTTATTTCTTTAATAACACTTTATTAGTTCCCAGTAATCCAGACTCCAACGAGTGGTCCATTTCTGGGGGTTTGGCAACCCAGTTACGGGGTACGTAACACAGTACACACAGATTATCCTTAATTAGTCCATCTGTGGCAATGTCCAAGGAATTCAATATTTAGACTCCAACAAACACAATTATTTTCTTCTGTGTGAGATCTGGATGCATTCATTGAACTGCTCGCCCTCTTAATGCCTTGACTTGAGTCTTACTAGTCTTCCATGATAAATGCTACTATGTTGTCAAGGGCACTCACTCATACTTCAATTCTGAAAGTAATTTCCAAACTTCCTATTAGAGAGTAGCTTATTGATGAGTATGTGCCACTTGATTTGTAATTTTATTTAGAAATACAGCACGGTAACAGGCCCTTCTGAGCCAATGAGAATCATACCCCTTATTACCCCCATGTGACTCATTAACCTACTGCCACATACGGAATCTGGGAGGAAACCAAAGCAACTGGAAGAAAACCATGCAGTCATGGGGAGAACATATAAACTTCTTACAGACAGTGGCAGGAATTCGTTCACAACACCTTCTATATCTTTACTGTTTGAGAGTGGACAGATTGGATAGTAGTTGTATCAGTCCAGCTGCTTTTAAACAGAATACTTGATTTTTTTTCTCCCACGTTGTCATTCAGATGTCAGTGTTGCAAGTATACCTCAGCTGCATTATAGAAACGTAGCAGCTTCTGGAGTGGATAGCACAGTATGCAGCTTGTATGTTTTCTGATTATATAGCCTTTGCTCTCAGCCACCTCTCGATATCAGACGGAGCAAACTGAATTGTCACAGGACAGCGTTTTGTGATGGTGGGGACTTCCGGTAAGATGGTGGTGCATTCAGACGCAGCGGTCTCTCAGAGACCAACCAAAGTTATTTCAGTCTTTTTTACCATCACAAGATAATGCTGGGCATTAAGAACTTCAAGTACAGTAGGTCAGCCCTGGACGAGTTAGAGATGCTGGACTTGGTGTGGACCGTGTTACTGCCTGTTACAGGAAGGCATCAAAGGCATCGGAATTGGTGTGCGAAGGCAGCGTGCAGTGTAACAGTGAGTGAACTTCTTGGATGTTTCTCTTGTAAATAAGAGGCCCTGTTAGACATTGAGAATGTAAAATTCTGCAAGCCTGTTTCCTTTGTTCATTGGTGCATCGGACAGGAGAGCTGCAGGGCCTCGGCTGTAGTGGGAACTAGGCCTCAAGCTGTGGACTTGCCTTTCGCAGCAGTCCAGGAGAGGAGATGCTGGAGGCCGTGTAGTGTGGCATCCATGCTCACCTGGGGGCTACCCTTCATATCAGTGCTGTTCTCTAGCGTTCAACTAGTGGACTCATAAACTGGATTGCGAGCATGCATGCATCGTTTGTCTGTGGACTGCAGAGAATTGTGTTTCCTTGCCAGTAACACTCATGCACCATCAAATTACAGGACTATCACTCAAGGATTTGGACTACGTATTTCTTTGCATGACTGTATATTTATTTGCTGTCTTCTCAGTGCTCTATGTGCCTTGGGCTATGTAGGTTTTGCACTTTTGTCCCAGAGAAGCGCTGTTTCGTTTGGCTGTATTCATACATAGTTAAGTGAGAATTAAACTTGAACTTGGGATAGATCATTTACTTGGTGCTTCTGGCTGAACATAGTTGTGAATACATCAGCTTTAATTTGAACATCCACATGCTGAGCTCTGTCTTTCCTGTGGATGGAGATGCCTTTGATCCTCCTCCTCCTGTTCACCATCATTCATGTACATCTTCACTGGTTGTGAGATCTCTTTGTTCTGTCTATCAGTTGCTGTTTTTGTTTAGCATATATAGACTCCTGTGTTGCAGCTTCATTAGACCGGCAGATCATCATTGCTGGAACTTGACATACCCGAACCAGGTTTGATCGCTGGCTTGATAATGGCAAGGATTTTGACATCTGAAATTGTGGTAATTGTTTAGTTCATAAATACCCAGTGAAATGTCTAGAATTGGTCAACATGACAAGTTTGCAAATTAAGTTCAATTACTTGAAGAGAATGCCATTTTAAAACATATTAGAGCATATTAAAACATATGTTTTAAAACACATTAAACCATAATAGACTTGACTTAATTTAAATTTGCAGCAAATGCCAAATTCAGAAATGCAGAGAATAGGAACTCTGGAATTGATGCCAGAAAGATGGAGAATGCAGAAATTGCAGACACATGGCAGTCAAAATTTGATATGGGAGCAATCTGAAATGATAAACTAAGGCATACATTCTGTATCCCTGGATAATTAGTTGAAAATGTTAAGAAGATAGCTGTGCATTCACTTCTTCAAACTGAACATATCGATGGACGAGCTGCTATACCCAACATTCCTTGAGTTAGTATTCTGCAAATCCCGATGTTTCCATTTATTTCAGTACAATCAACAAAAACATAAATCAAGTGTGTTGAAAATGAAATGCAATCCATGAGAAATAGAATCAGAGAGCTAAACTTACATAGTTTTACAGAAGTTGAAAATAAAATTTAAAAAAAGCAAATTTGTATAAGAGAATTATATTTTGATATGGTTTTCTTTAAGTAGACATTTGCTTATGCACAATGTGTAAATTTACTTCAGAAGTGCTTCACAAGATACAATATTTTTTTTCTTCCGAATCGGTTGTAAAAGCATATGGATTATTTTTATTGACAACCCTGAAGAAAAAAAAACAGCAAAATATAGCTGACAATGGTAAAAGCATTTACTTTTGAGCTTAAGTGACTGCCCTTGTGCTTTCAAAGTTCAAAGTAAATTTATTACCAAAGTACATGTATGTCACCATATACAACTCAAAGTCACTTTCCTGTGAATATTCTCAATAACTTCAGAATAGAATGACAACCATAATTGAGTCACTGAAAGACTGCACCAACTTGAGCATTCAACCAATGTGCAAAAGACAACAAACTGGGCAAATACAAAATGAAGATAATAACAAAAAATATAAATAATCAATAGATATCAAGAACATGAGATGAAGAGTCTTTGAAAATGAGTCCATAGGTTGTGGGAGCATTTCATTGATGGGGCAAGTGAAGTTGAGTGAAGTTATCCCCTTTGATTCAAGACACTGATGGTTGAGGGGTAATAACTGTTCCTGATCCTGGTGAGTTTGTGAGGCTCCTGTACCTTCATCCTGATTGCAGCAGGGAGAAGAGAACATAACCAGAGAGGTGATTGTTAATACCATTAACAAAAGTTGGCTGATCAGGGAAACATAGTCACTTAAATTGAAAAGGTAAAAGATGGAACAATTGGTATCCAAGGGATGAAGATATCTTCCCCTTTAACATTACTATAAACTCAAATATATATGGTAGTAGATTTTGAATTGATAGCTTTGAATCTTTGAATGGTATTGGTGAATCCAAATTCCTGAGTAGTTTGATTAGAGCTCCTTTCTTTTAGCTCTAGATTATGTGACAGCACTCTAGTAGCGATAGAATGTTTAAACATTCAGACAGAAATAATATAGTCTCACTTTTGGCCACTTTGATATATATTGTACAGGTTGTACAGGATGCTTTGAAAGAATCACTTTATTCTTGGACAATGCTGCATAATTTTTCAGTGTTAAAATTTCAACAACCACTAGTACTAATAATTCAAATGGTGCAGAGTGATGATATTGGGAAAACTACTCAGATTATGATGTGATGTAACAATTCAGCCAAATTTTTTTAAAATCCAATCCATTCCTAATGAATTTCCATGTTTAATTTCCCTATTTCCTCATGTGAGTAAAGTTGAAGCAAACTCTCTGGTGGATGAATTATCTGTTAATTCTGCTCACATATTGGTTCTCATTTGTCATTGTTTAACATCTCCCTAAATATCTGATGACTTAATAGTGGTTTTCAGTTCAATTGCTTTAGCACCTCATAGAATCACAGGTTGTGTTTGGTGAAAATATCCAATCAGCATAAATAGGATTAATACCTCCCATTAATTTATTACTGTGTTTAAGATCCTGCAACTTTCAATCCAATGTTTCACTGGCTGCTTTGTAAGTCATTGTACATTCATCTCAGACAGTAAGGTTACAATCTCTTAGAATTTTGTTCCCTGTAAGGTTTCCCTGACTAGTGTCACATGTTACCATTTGTCAGATTAAAGGAAGTTTAAAAGCTGAATGTGCATTTCTTTCAGTGTCAAATGTTTGATGATTCTATATCCAAGGTAATCGTGGTTTATCTTTGAACTTTTGCCAAAAGTAGATTAATAAGGAAAGTTGTTCTCACTCCACTATAAACATCGAGAAATGACTCCTAGGTCATTGTTAGTAGCCTCTGTAATAGTATCTCTGGCATCTTTTTGTTTCTCACTGACTTGTTTCTTTTTCTAAACTGGTTTAAATTGTAGCTGGTTTCATGCAGAAACGCAGTGCACAAATTTTCAATTTCTCTTTGTTGTTCAAGTAGGCCAAAAGTAGTTGGATCATGTCCATCCAAATATTTAATACCTCTAAAATAAATTTTAAAATCTTCTTCATTGTTTTAATGTAGAACATTAAAATTTGGTTCCTTTAGGCCATGAAAGATCTTTTACAAATGGTTTTAGAAACACCAAGGGAGCAGTGGTCAGCCTTAGGCTAAACTTTACTTACATGCAACATTTCAGATTGGTAGGGTGTTTCGTTATTAAGCTATGCACGGGACACACAGACTTTCTTTACTGGTATCCATCTTTAGACTAGTTATGCCCTCTTTTACAGTAATGACCTTGAAGAAGACAGCCATGCCCTCCTTCTCTGGTATATGTTTAGGACCCAGCAAATACAGGTATCAACTTAGTTTCCAGCCATCCCAAAATGTGTCATCTAAAGTTCCAATGGGAGTATCACTAGGACAAGCCACACTATTCTGTCTTCAGCAAGTGTTTCTTTAACGTAAAGTCCAAATGTACGTGATCTGATCATTCTCCCTAAACATACATACATAATATCAATGACAGACATCTGTATTTTCTTTTCAGTATTCTCTGGAGAAAATACAGTTCCTTCTTGGCATTCTCAATATCTCTGCTAGATGTGTGGGGGAAATATAGCAATTGTTTTGGAAAGACTACTTTGAGGTTTTTCGTTGAGTTCAAATCTATGCATTTGTAATTAGTCCATAAAGAGGATAATGGTGGTCATAGTAATTAGTAGAGATATTATTGCATGTATGGGTATTAAACATCTGGGAAAATTTACAAATTATGTCATGTAAGCTGAATATCTCAGTGTAAAGTGACTTATAGCTGACATACAGTGCATTCACTTATTCACCTTTGACATATTGCTTTCCCCCATAAGCCAAACAAATAATTATATTACTCATAATTAATGATGCTTGCATACAATACAGAATTTTACAGAGAGATCACCGTTACTCTCTAGACTGACAATACTGTGTTTGACCTGTGATCTTAGAGGACAGCCTTGTAGCACCATGATTTCCTGTTGCACTTTGAGAAATAGCCTTTGTGGTCACAATGCTATCACCAGGATATTGGATTTTCTGAAGTAAAGGAAACTGTGCCATAATACAGACTGATTGAGGGGGAAGAAATACAATCTTGGCTCTATTCTACAGGGACTTTTATTGTCTATTTCACATTTAACTCGGTGTTACTCTTAGAGTTACAGTTTCATTTTATTTCAGCCTTATGTGATATAGCAAGATGTGTACCACAATGAGAGGGTACAATTAGATGACTTTCCAAATCGTTAAGTTAACCTGATTTTGAAGCAAGTTTTAAAATAATTTCACTGTAAGGAATAAGCTCAGAGTTTATGACTAAAGTATTGTCATGACCCGTTTGCTGACTATTTGAAAATGGCCTATCAGTATTTTTAAAGTAGTGACAGCTTTGAACAGTTTTGCTTAATATGAATTTTATTTATCTTCCTGTGATAAAATCTACAGTGAAATAGCCGAAGTGTGTTAAACCTGATGCATCCCTTAATTAGGCTATTTCACTGTAGATTTTATCACAGGGAGATAAATAAAATTTATTTATTTAGCTAAGACTACTCCAAAAACCCACTGCATTGTCAGAGGTACCTCCTTTTTGCGGTAACACTAAACCCTCAACCCTCAAGGTGGTCATAAAAGATAGCATGCCACTATTTCGAAGAAGTGGAAGGGAATACTGAGAACTATCTCACCAACATCCCCAAAACTGTTTATTTGATAGTTGTTCTAGAACGACACACACACAAAATGCAGGAGGAACTCAGAAGCATCAATTGGGGGAAATAAACAGTAAACATTTTAGTCTGAGACCCTTCTTCAGAATTGGAAAGAGTGCTTTGATGTCCTTGAAAGTCCATGCCAGTCTTTTTTTTAAACTATGAATACTACTCCTCAGCAAAATTGCCAGAAATGACAACTGAAAAGCATTAAACTGGCATTTAGACAGACACTTAAAATCGGCAAAGGAATAGAAGGATGCAGTCTCCATACAGGCAAAGGGGATCAGTGTAGATGGGGGAGAAAAAGGTCAGTATTGATGTGATAGACTTAATGAAGAAAAGTCAGCCCAATTGCTAAAAAAAAATTGGCTTTCATGTTCAAGCATCCAAAGGTCAATTTTTTGGAACACTGCACATTAAACGTCTCTTGGTAGGTCTGAGGCAATTACTGCAAGGTCACAATTTCCTGTCTCGGCTCCATTGGGGGTTAACTTACTGTTGCTATAATCTGAGTGATATAATCAAAGGGGAAATTAATATTTCAAGCTTTGTGTTTACCAAATGGAAATGATTCGGTTGACAATTAACTTCACAAAGCTGTTACAGTTGTCGGAAACCTAGAATAAAAAGAGGACTTGTGTTGAATAAATTCTGTGGCATTGTAGACCAATTTCAAACTGGAGTACCACTGAGAATTGCTGCTTTAATATATCAGGAATTATATTGCCAACTGTACCCTGCGTAACACTGTCTGTTAAACTCAACATCACTTCCTGGTTCTGTAACCACAGCTCTACAATTCTTTGAGATCTCCTTCAGTTCTAGTCTTTAGCCAAAATTGAACTGTCGATTGTTTTCCTGAACATAGAACACAGAGCAATACAGCACAGGAACAGGCTCTCCAGTCCACAATATTGTGTAGAACCAATTTAATTAGTAATCAAATGGCCAACTAAACTAATCTCTTCTGGCTTCACAATGTCCATATCTTTCCACTTTCCTCACATTCTTGTGTCTTTGTAAATGATTCATAAAAGATTCATAATGAATCTGCCTCTACCACCATCCCAGGCAGTGCATTTGAGTTAACCATTACTCTCTGTGTAACTTGCCCTTCACATCTCCTTCTCAGCCCCTTCTCAGCTTACTTTCATGCCCTCTGGTATTCAACATTTCAACTATGGGAGAAAGATACTCCCTGCCTACTCTATCTTTGCCTTTCATAATCTTCAAATCCTCTACCAGATCGCCCCTCATCCTCCTCTCTAAAGAATACATCCCAAGCTTGTTCAACCTCATACAGTATTATAGGACATGCCCTCTAAGCATGGGAAACCCCCTCTGCACTCTCTCCAAAGCCTCAGCATCTTTGCTATAATGGGATGATCAGAACTGCAAGCTTGGTGTTCTCACCATACACCTCTCCATATCTCTCACCTCCTTTAACACATTTCACAATGTCTATTTTTTCTAACACTTTGCTGAAGTACCTTTGCAAGTAAGTGTTGAATTTTGTTTCTTAGCAAACCTAGGAGGATCCTGTAACCTTTTAACTGGGTTTAAGTTCTTCTGAAAACACTACTTGTTGCTGAGACACTTTGCACTACCAGGTTTGGAAATGCTTAGTATGATGGATGATTTACTGGATTCGGAAGGACTTGATCAGAGACGGTTGACATTTTGGTTAGTTATCCATTTCTCTATTGTGCAGTGGAGATTTCATTGTGCTTAATCACCTCTACAGTGAGCTTCCGATAAATTCTCTGCTAGGGAAAGATCATGTCACATTCTTGAGCTTCAGATGACTTGCTCTTTCTTTCTGTTTGTATTGGGACTGATGACATGTGCTTGCTATTCCTCCATTCCACACTGCCTTCTTTCTCTTTATATTTTCTTTCATTTGTATATTCTGGTCTGCTTAGCATGGCCCATTAAGCCAGACTATATCACGTCACACAGACCTCACAAAATTGGCATTACATTCTGCAAACAAGAGAGGCTACCTCAACTCAACACAGAACGGATTCCATAACACATGGACTCACTTTCAAAGACTGTGCAATGCCAGTCCTCAGTTTATTTGTTTGTTTGTTTGTTTATTTGTTTATTTATTTATCTGTTTGTTTGTTTATTTATTTATCTGTTTATTTATTTATTTATTTATTTATTTATTATTTATTTATTATTACTTGTTTTTTTCTTGATATTTGCACAATTTGTCTTTTTCTGTTCACTGAATGTTTTTTTTAATCTTTGTTTATGTATAATTTGTCATTGATCCATTGTTCTACCGTGAATGACTGAAAGAACATGAATCTCAGTAGAGTGTATGGTTGCACATATGTACCTTGATAATATATTTACTCTGAACTTTGAACTAACTATCCATGCAATGACTGCCCATGATTTCACTTTATGACTGTTGCTCCCTTTGCTCCACCAATTACTCTCTCTACGTTGTCTGCCACTCAAATAAGATGCTTTCTTTCTCAGTTCCGATGAAGGGTCTCTGACAATGTGTGATCAAGCACCTGAGCCCTCCACGTATATATTGATAATATTCTGGAGATAGAGGCTTACATTATATATATGCAAATACAGAATATTGACATTAAAACAAAACTCCAAGAAGTCTATTCTAAACGTATTTCATTTTTATTAATTTTTAAGCCCCCAGAAAGTCAAAGGAATTTAACTTACTAATGCAGTGGAGAAATTGGAGGCTTACATCAATCTGCAACTATTTGAAACTGTAAAAGTTACAAGCTTACCACATGAAATATAAGAAAAAAATATGACTGCATTAATATGATTTCTCAGGACATTGCAATTTCAGTGAATTCTTGATCTATGAACTGCAGGGTAGTAAAATGTCATGATTTCTTGTTGCAGGTACAATGGCAGCCATAAGACTGTATAAAGTGTTACATGTGTCAATAGTAAAGTGCCTGCAGGCAAATCTAATGCTGGAACAGCTAATTAAAGCATCCGAACCGCTTTAACACCTTCACAGTGTAGTTATTAGTCTATCAAAAGAATATAGAGAGAGGATGTGCATAAGATTGATGTCAATTTAGATAAGATTGCATCAGTTGTGTAACATCCATTTTACTATTGGAAATTATCATAATTTCATAATCACAATCATAATCAGGTTTATTATCACTGGCACGTAACATGAAATTTGTTAACAGCAACAGCAGTTCAGGCTGTACATAATCTAGCAGAGAGAAAAAAAAATATATAAAGAAACAAGTAATCAATTACATATATTGAATAGATTTTGAAAAAAACGTGCAAAAACAGAAATACTGTATATTAAAAAAAAGTGAGGTAGTGTCCAAAGATTCAGTGACCATTTAGGAATGAGATGGCAGAAGGGAAGAAGCTGTTCTTGAATTGCTGAGTGTGTGTCTTCAGGCTTCTGTACCTCCTACCTGATGGTAACCGTGAGAAAAAAGCATGCTCTGGGTGCTGAAGGTCCTTAATAATGCCTTTCTGGGCTACTGCTCCCTGAAGATGTCCTGGGTACTTTGTAGGCTAGGACCCAAGATGGAGCTGACTAGATTTCCAACCTTCTGCAGCTTCTTTCGGTCCTGTGCAGTAGCCCCTCCATACCAGACAGTGATGCAGCCTGTCAGAATGCTCTCCGCGGTACAACTATAGAAACTTTTGAGTGTACTTGTTGACATGCCAAATCTCTTCAAACTCCTAATAAAGTATAGCCGCTGTCTTGCCTTCTTTATAACTACATTGATATGTTGGGACCAGGTTAGATCCTCAGAGATCTTGACACCCAGGAACTTGAAGCTGCTTAAATTTTATACTAATTCCCTATACATATGGTATATAAAGCTTAGGCCTCCACAAGATTTATCAACCGCATTTACTCTCAATTACTCTCAAGGATATGGAAATCCCCCTCCCATCCTGAGTTCCTCTATTCTACCTTTAGGTCCCCTTAAAATCATACCATTTCCCTTTGTTCTAGAATCATAGAATCAACATGAAAACAGGTTCTTTTGTTCTGCACAACCATACCAACCAAGATGTTCATCTAAGCTAGTCCTAGTTGCCCGTGTTTACCCTTTATTCCTCTACATCAGCGGTTCCCAACCTGGAGTCCACAGTCCCCTCAGTTAATGGTAGGGGTCCATGGCATAAAAAAGGTTGGGAACCCTGCTGTAAATCTTTCCTATTCATTCTGTTCTTCCAGCAGGCAACATTTGAAAACTTACATAATCCACATCTAATATTTGCTTCAGTGATCACCTTAAACTATTGATGTGAAACATTCATTGAAAAAGGAGAATAGAAATGATGTGTGTGGTTTTATGTATCCTGATCCACCTTGATAAAGCACACTAACCCTGATGGATAGATCATGGTATCCGAATGCCTAACTCACGTCTCCCTGAACAGATCTTTTACTCCCAGGTGATGAAGGTCAGCGAGCCTCTAGTGGGCAAAGAAAATGCTCCAAAGACATCATAATCAGCCTGAAGAAGTACAACATTACATCTAAAAACTGGGAAGAAGTTGCACTCAATAGATACACCTGGAGCAAATCTGTTCAAGAGGGTGCTGCACCTCATGAGCGAGATTTGCTGTGCTGCAAAGAACAAGCAGGTATGTGAAATGAAAACCCGAACAACCAAAAGACCCAACCACTAACCACAGCCACCACTTATTCCTGCCCACATTGCACCAGAAAAGATGGATCCTAGATCGGCCTTTACAGCACCCGAAGACCCACCAATAGACAACACCTTAGCAGAACATCATACTTGACTCAAGCAATTGCTCTACTACTGTGTATCGTGAATCTATTGTAGCTCAGGGAGATGAAATGACCACCTACATTACTCAGAATTACTCAGGCTGGACTGGATTGCAATATGTATCGTGGATTCAATGTCAAACATTTGTCAGGATCAACCTTGATGGATAATACTAATGTTTGATTTGCAAACATTACTATTGAGACTCCAAATATATTGAGGAGTATTCTTGAGAATGATTTGAGAATTGTAAGTTTGATCACTTAATGAGACACCCAAGCTTAGATCACTGACAATAACCATCATGTTTAGTTTTTACCAAGTTATCCTCTTTGTCATCATTTACGCAGAATAGAACATGGGATGTTCATTACCAAACTTACATTTAGCTCTGAATCTCTGATGTCACTTCAGCTTTGCAGTAATCCTGCTAACATAATGGAATCATTGGGGGTGGAGTGGTGAAAGTCAGGATGGGAGTGGAAGAGAGCAGCAAGGGGCCACTTAAAGATGAATATGAACATACAAGATACACAACTCTGACAAATGTTTGTAAATAAATTTTGCTTCGATTTCCCTGCACCATTAGGGAGTTTATTGACTGAGTGATGTTGTAGAGCAGGATATGGATTCAATGATACATTATTTATCTCACCCTATTGACTTCAGTGGGAATTATCTTCAAAAGAGACTGGCAACTGATATGGTATCTCTTCATTGTCTTGAAGCTATGAATCCATAATCTCTCCTGAAGATATCAAACTTCCTGGTAATACCAAAGTAAAATGGACCATTGATTACAGAGATTATGTATATGCATCAGAGTTTGGGAAATTTCATACACAAAGTAAAGTACACAAGTACTTCAAGGAATGAAGGCAATAATTCTATTCTGTCAATATGGAGCAACACACATCAAAGTTGCTGGTGATCGCAGCAGGCCAGGCAGCATCTCTAGGAAGAGGTACAGTCGACGTTTCAGGCCGAGACCCTTCGTCAGGACTAACTGAAGGAAGAGCTAGTAAGAGATTTGAAAGTGCGAGGGGGAGGGGGAAATCCAAAATGATAGGAGAAGACAGGAGGGGGAGGGATAGAGCCAAGAGCTGGACAGGTGATTGGCAAAAGGGATATGAGAGGATCATGGGACAGGAGGCCCAGGGAGAAGGAAAAGGGGGGGGGGGAAACCTAGAGGATGGGCAAGGGGTGTAGTCAGAGGGACAGAGGGAGAAAAAGGAGAGAGAGGGAAAGAATGTGTGTATATAAATAACGGATGGGGTACGAGGGGGAGGTGGGGCATTAGCGGAAGTTAGAGTAGTCAATGCTCGTGCCATCAGGTTGGAGGCAACTATCAACTCTGCTCTTAAATGCATCTCCCCCATTTCACGTACATCTGCTCTCACTCCATCCTCCCGCCACCCCACTAGGAATAGGGTTCCCCTGGTCCTCACCTACCACCCCACCAGCCTCCGGGTCCAACATATTATTCTCCGTAACTTCCGCCACCTCCAACAGGATCCCATCACTAAGCACATCTTTCCCTCCCCCCCTCTCTCTGCATTCCACAGAGATCGCTCCCTACGCAACTCCCTTGTCCATTCGTCCCCGCCATCCCCCCCCACTGATCTCCCTCCTGGCACTTATCCGTGTAAGCGGAACAAGTGCTACACATGCCCTTACACTTCCTCCCTTACCACCATTCAGGGCTCCAAACAGTCCTTCCAGGTGAGGCAACACTTCACCTGTGAGTCAACTGGGGTGATATACTGTGTCCGGTGCTCCCGATGTGGCCTTTTATATATTGGCGAGACCCGACGCAGACTGGGAGACCGCTTTGCTGAACATCCACGCTCTGCCCGCCAGAGAAAGCAGGATCTCCCAGTGGCCACACATTTTAATTCCACATCCCATTCCCATTCTGACATGTCTATCCACGGCCTCCTCTACTGTAAAGATGAAGCCACACTCAGGTTGGAGGAACAACGCCTTATATTCCGTCTGGGTAGCCTCCAACCTGATGGCATGAACATCGATTTCTCTAACTTCCGCTAAGGCCCCACCTCCCCCTCGTACCCCATCTGTTACTTATTTTTATGCACACATTCTTTCTCTCACTCTCCTTTTTCCTCCCTCTGTCCCTCTGAATATACCTCTTGCCCATCCTCTGGATCCCCCCCCCCGTCTTTCTTCCCGCACCTCCTGTCCCATGATCCTCTCGTATCCCCTTTTGCCTATCACCTGTCCAGCTCTTGGCTCTATCCCTCCCCCTCCTGTCTTCTCCTATCATTTTGGATCTCCCCCTCCCCCTCCAACTTTCAAATCCCTTACTCACTCTTCCTTCAGTTAGTCCTGACGAAGGGTCTCGGCCTGAAACGTCGACTGCATCTCTTCCTACAGATGCTGCCTGGCCTGCTGCGTTCACCAGCGACTTTGATGTGTGTTGCTTGAATTTCCAGCATCTGCAGAATTCCTGTTGTTTGGAATATAAGGTGTTGTTCCTCCAACCTGAGTGTGGCTTCATCTTTACAGTAGAGGAGGCTATGGATAGACATATCAGAATGGGAATGGGACCATCTCCCAGTGGCCACACATTTTAATTCCACATCCCAGCCCCATTCTGACATATCTATCCACGGCCTTCTCTACGGTAAAGATGAAGCCACACTCAGGTTGGAGGAACAACACCTTATATTCTGTCTGGGTAGTCTCCAACCTGATGGCATGAACATTGACTTCTCTAACTTTGGCTAATGCCCCACCTCCCCCTCGTACCCCATCCGTTATTTATATACACACATTATTTCTCTCACTCTCCTTTTTCTCCCTCTGTCCTTCTGACTATACCCCTTGCCCATCCTCTGGGTTTTCCCCCCCTCCCCTTTTTCCTTCTCCTTGGGCCTCCTGTCCCATGATCCTCTCATATCCCTTTTGCCTATCACCTGTCCAGCTCTTGGCTCCATCCCTCCCCCTCCTGTCTTCTCCTATCATTTTGGATCTCCCCCTCCCCCTCGCACTTTCAAATCTCTTACTAGCTCTTCTTTCAGTTAGTCCTGACAAAGGGTCTCGGCCTGAAATGTCGACTGTACCTCTTCCTAGAGATGCTGCCTGGCCTGCTGCTTTCACCAGCAACTTTGATGTGTGTTGCTTGAATTTCCAGCATCTGCAGAATTCCTCGTGTTTGCGCTGTCAATATGGAGCAAAGGTTTGTTTCTAACAAAATATAAGATAATCACTGAAGTGTTTTTGTGTTTTGAAGTATTGATACAAATCCATCCATTTAATTTACGTGACTTTTATATATGATAGTATGGTAAATGCATGGAAACAAAACATAAGGAAAAACTACTTGGTGAAAATGCTGAATCATCAAACTTCTAGTTTTCTGAATGCTAAGATTAAGTTCACACAGAAGATTGATTTTTGGAAGATGACTGTTGTGGCGTGGATGAAATCACTGGAGAGACAGAGTCACTGGTAGATACAAAGCAGCTTCTTTATTCAACACAACAAGGTACAGCAGACATCATACGGACGGAGACGCTTTCGGTAGAAAGGTCTGCTAGCCCAATGTGGGCTAAATATTTATGTGCTAAATACAAAAGGCAATCGCTACTTACAAAGTTATAGGCAATGCATGGACAATCCTTCCTTTTGAAGCTACATACAAAACATCACACCTTCTGACTTCATCCTTTCCTCCTGATGCCAACATTTCTGGGTTGTTACTCACAGCCTTTAGGAGTGCAAGTCAAATCCACAATGCATTTATTTAGTATTTTACGTCCTAACATAGAGGACAATTAATATTATAAAGGATAGATAATACTGTCTTCGAAACTACCTGTAAACTTCACACTTCCATCTGCAGCGTCTGGTTAGTATCCCGATATTCACAGCTTTTAGGAAATGCATTGTTGTGAACCAAATCCACAGTACTTCGTCAAGTAGAAGAATGCTGGCCAGAGTCACTTAAGTGTAAATGAATTAACTACCCCAAAACTCACTCTAACAGTGACCATCTGAATTCTTCTTTGAAGCAATGGTCAACATTAATACACACATTATCATGACTTTAAAGCATCATATTGAAAACATGTAAGATTGTGACTGAACACAATTTGTTGTGTTTTTTGTTATCTCAGTGGCAATCTAATGAATGGTTGAACCAGCAGACACCACAAGTTGCAAACTTGAATTTAAATAAAAATTAACTTGCTGAAGTTAAGTAAACTATTGGCAATTCCTTCAAAGAGTGTGGAAGAGGAATAATTTGTGCACAATTTGTGTGAAAATCTAATGATCTTGGCAGATATTGAAGGAAGCACAGGTTTCTAAAATTCTTTATCAGAAGATTCTGTTTTGCTTCCTTGAGCACAAGGTTCATGAATCACATTATTTCTTAGCAAACTGTGTGGTAAACTTTCCTCAAAACTTAATGTCAACTGATGACATTAAACGGGACAATCATGGGGCTGTGGTGACTTTACTGATCTCAGTCAGGAAACTGATTTGTCTCAGATTAGCCTCAACAGTTCTGTGCTGGTAAATGTCAAATGATTGGCTGGGATTCTGCTCCCTTTTCAGTTTTTGAATGAGTGTCAGCAGAAGGCTGGATGGACTCAGATAGGATGCTTTTGATTGTTTCATGGAAGCATAAGCCCTCTTTCTCCCAGGAAGTCAATATTGAGAAACTTAATTTCCCAAGTTTCTCTGTGGTTCTGTAGCTTTGATCACTTGGGAAATATGTTTTTAATTGTGAAATTGAGCTATAATATCATATAAACATTTACTGAAATTAGGCTAAGTGGAGAAGCCATACTAATATGCAGAGCAGGAGATCATGGAGTGAGTTGGAGACAGTTCCCTGTGGACTTTACATGCCAAGTTTAAAAAACAACTTGTCTGTTGAACAGGATATTGCTTGGATTAACAGCAACAGAGCAAGGGCCAATAAAAAGAAGTGACTTTTAAGTGAAGCAGCGATTGTTGGAGTAAGCCAATGATGGATTGGTCAGGCTTTGGCTCAACAGACTTGGGCAAGAATGGGAGTGGGCTAGAACTTAAGCTTGCGAAGTTAAAGGTACAACAAGTGAAGGCAGGTTGGCAGCTCAGGTAGTAGAATGCTCCTCCTGTGAGATGTGGGATTTCAGGGTACCTAATGGTCTCCCTGCTGACTACATCTGCAGGAAGAGCACCTAACTTCAGGACCTGGCTGACAAGTTCAAGGAGCTGGTGCTGGAACTGCATGCACTCAGGACCATTCAGGAGAATGAAAATATCATAGATGAGACTTTTACTGAGGTGGTCACACCCAGAGTGCAGGCTTCAGATAGTAGATGGGTGACTACAGGAGAAGTAAGTGGAATGAGCAGTTAGTGCAGGGTTTCTCTGTGGCTATTGGGGAGGGTTTAAACTAAGTTGGCAGGGGAATATGTACCAGAATGATAGAGCTGAGGATGGGGCAGTTGGTATTCAACCTGATGCAGGGTGTAGTGAGATCTTTGAGGAAGGACGGGCAGATGATAGGGGAAAATTGCAGTCAATGGGATGAGTTGAAGAGCAACATGAGGACAAAATTGAAAATGGTGATGGATAGAAGAGTGAAGAGGTTATATTTGAATGCACATTGTACACTGAATATGATCCTACAGTGCAGTTAGAGGTTGGCAGGTATGATGTTGTTGGCATCACTGAGTCATGACTGAAAGAAGATCATAGTTGGGAGCTTAACATCCAAGGATACACATTGTATGAAAAGGAAAGGCAGGAACGTAGAGATAGTGGTGTGGCTGTGTTGGCAAAATATGACATCAATTCTTGGAAAGAGGTGACAGAGGATCAGAAGATATAGAATTCTTTTGGATAGAGTTAAGAAACTGCAAGGGCAAAAATATGCTGATGGGAGTTACATATAGACATCCGAACAGTAGCCAAGATGTGGAATATAAATTTCACAGGGTAACAGAAAAGGCATGTAAAAAGGGGCAATGTTACAATAGTCATTGTGGATTTCAATATGCAGGCTGTTTGGAAAAAATCAGATTGATGCTGGATCCCAACAGATGGAATTTCTAAATGCCTACAAGATGACTTTTTAGCACAGCTTGTGGATGAGTCCACTAGGGGAAAGGCAATTCTGGATTGGCTGTTGTGCAAAGAATTAGATTTGATTAGGGAGTTCAGGGTAAAGGAGACCTTTGGAGGCAGTGATCATAATATGATAGAATTTGCCTTGCAGTTTGCGAGGAAGAAGATAAATTCAGATGTGTCAGTATTACAGTGGAGTATAGTGAAGTACACAGGCATGAGAAATGAGTTGGCCCATGTGACTGGAAGGAGACACTAGCAAGGGTGATAGTGGAAAAGCAATGGCTAGAGTTTCTGCGGAAAATTCAAAGGTGCGGCACAGATACATCTCTATGATGAAGAAATATTCTTAAGGGAGGATGAAGCAAGTGTGGCTGACAAGGGAAGTCAAAGAGAGCATAAAAACAAAAAAGTGTGCATATAATATAGCAAAAATTAATGGGAAGTTAGAGGTTTGGGAAGCTCTAAAAAAAAAGATAATTTTTAAAAAAGCACAAGGAAAGAAAAGATCATATATGAAGGTAACTTAACCAATAATATTAATGAGGATACCAATTTTTTTTCAGATATATAGAGTAAAAGAGAGGAAAGAGTGGATTTTGGACCACTGGAAAGTGACACTGGAGAGGTAGTAATGGGGATCATAGAAATGACGGATGGATGTGACAAGTCTTTTGCACCAGTCTTCACTGTGGAAGACACGAATAGTACGGTGGAAGTTCCAGACATCAGGGATCATGAAGTATGTGAAGTTATGATAACTAGAGAGAAGTTTCATGGGAAGCTAAAAGGTCTGAAGTTAAATAAATCTCCTGGACCAGATGGTCTACACCCCAGGATTCTGAAAGAGGTGGCTGAAGTGATTGTGAAGGCATTAGTGATGATCTTTTAGGAATCACGAGGTTCTGAAATGGTTCCGGATGACTGGAACAAAGAGAGTGTCTTCTGGTTGGCTTCTGGTGACAAGTGGTGTTGCACAAAGTTTGGTATTGGTACCATTCCTTTTTACGTTACATGTCAATGATTTGAATGATAGAATTGATGGCACTGTAGCCAAGGATGTGATGCTGAGGCTTTATAAGGCATTAGTCAGATCAGACTTGGGGTACTGTAAGCAGGTTTTGGCCCTAAATTACTAAAATATGTGCTGGAAAATGTGAACTTATGTTTGATGGCTTTGGGCCTGTACTCATTGAAGTTTAGAAGAATGAGGAGGGATCTCATTGAACCTTATCAAATATTGAAAGTCAAGATAGAGCGGCAAGGATGTTTCCCAGAGTGGGTTAGTCTAGCTCCAAAGGGCACAGCCTCAGAAGGCCTCAACAGCTATTTAGAACAGAGATGAGATGGAATGATGCTTCTGTGGAATTCATTGCCATGGACTGCTGTGGAGACCAAGTCATTGAATATATTTTAAGGAGAGGTTGATAAGTTTTTGGTTAGGCAGGGTGTCAAAGGTTATAGAGAGAAGGCAGGTGAATGGGTTTGAGAGGGATAATAAATCAACCATGATGGAATGGTGGAGTAGACTCAAGGGGCCAAGTGGCATAATTCTGCTTCCATGTCTTATAGTCTTAAATAGAAAGGGAATTTCAAGTGCATGCATAGAATAAGGAACTGGGGATTTAAATTTGAGAAGCAAATGTGAACCCCAAAATTAGCCAATGTAATATACTATCATCTTTAAAAACTCCAGAATGGTGATTATTAACTGGGAACAACACATGAGCTTAACAGAACAATGACCAGTAAACTCTTTTGAGAAGTGACAGATAATGTGTTGGGATCGTCACTCTGATTCCTCCATTTTGTATTGGATCATTGTTAGCAAAACTGGGCATACAGGGAGAATCCACAAAGCCAGAAAATGCACCAAACATCAGTATAATAGACTTCTGATTATTATATCTTTTATAAGAGCATAGCAATGAGAAAACAGATAAGATTATTCTATGTTTTCCCCGTTACCATGTGGGTTTCCTCTGGGTGCTCCCGTTTCCTCCCACAGTTCAAAGGCATGCCAGTTGTTAGGCTAATTGATCATTATAATTTTTCCTGTGGTTAGACTAGGATCAAATTAGGGGATTGCTGGGCAGCATGGCTTGACGGACCAGAAGGGCCTATTGCATGCTGTATCTCAATAAATAAATGAATAAACATAAGTCTATTTAATATGCTTATGAAAAGACTTGTTTTCTTCAGTAGGGTCCTGCTTTCCTATTCATTGCCCATTCTGTTTCTTCATTCTGTATTTTCAGCTCAACGCTGCAGTACGTGATATCAAACATCACTATTGTGTGCCTAGTTTTCCTTATGCTTTTTTTTTGTCATATTGTGGAAACTGGAAAGACAGAAGATCATTTCTTTAGAAGTAATATGGGCAAGTCAAGCATGAAAAGCAAATTTCACCTTTATTTGTGCTCACTTCTGTTGGTACTTCTACATGTTTGGCGGAACTTGTATCTGGGAGTACCTGATGTCATTTCTCCTAACACCGATCACATTTTCTTTATATTTTCCCATTTCTTCATACCATCAATCCACGTGACCCATTTTGATTAATTATGACAGAAATCAGTTAAAAATGTTGTGGCACATTTGGGCACAGAAAATTAGTATGTGTGTAAAAGCATATACTGTATTTAGATAATGTGTATTTCTGTCCCGTAAATTAAATGTTGCTTTGTATAGCTATGGTAGAAGATTCAGAAACCCAGATTAGGAATTGAAAATGAACTACTACAATGTTTCCCATTGGAGATCACCATATTTTACGAACACAAATGATTGCACAGATGCTGGAATATTTGAGCAACACACACAAAATGGTGGCGGAACTCAACAAGTCAGGCAGCAATAATGGACAGAAATAAATATTCTGAATTAGAATGAAGGGTTTTGGCCCAAAATGCCGACTGTTTATTCCCCTCCATAAGTGCTGCCTGAATTCACTGGACTTCAATAGACTTTGTAGGAGCTTTCTGTTAATTATGAGCTTGGGTTAGTACAAGAACAATCAGTGGAATAGAAATGAAGAGCTGATTGGTAGTAACAGACTATGACATGTTTGCTCATAAAGTACAAGAAATGGACCCATATAGAAGTCACCTAAAGTTATATGGAAACATCAATGGATTCTCCTGAGATAAAGTAGATGTCTTCTGTGAGTAGAAGGGCAGAGGTGACATTGTTATTGGAAATAGATACTCACTGTATAAAATATATGGAGGCGGAAACAATGGGGTCTTTAAGAGGTACCTGGATAGGTACATGGAGCTTTGAAAAATAGAGGGCTATTGGTAAACCTAGGCAGTTCTAGTGTAAGGACTTGTTCAGCACAGCTTTGTGGGCCAAAGGGCCTGTATTGTGCTGTAGGTTTTCTATGTTTCTATGTAATATGGCGAGATATCTGGTATGTTGGGTACAAGTGACTTCTGGAAGTATGTTTAACAATCAAGCATTGATTGAAGCATTGTAAGATGATGAGTAAAGGTGGTGGCCTCCAGGGTGTGTATTTAAAACTGCCACTATTTCACAGTTGGAACCAGTATGTGAATAGCATGTATAAGGCCACTTTTCCTCCTACGTATAAAAATAGTTTGACATGAGAAAGGACTTGTAGAAGTCTTTCGCTCCACAACAAAAGAGTCATAACCTCTGAAATGTGTAATAAACCTGCAATAAAGTGAAAAGTACACTCTGTTGAATCTTTGTAATTTGAAGTATATCTCCAGTGTTTTGCTTTTCTGTTCAGAGAAACCTCCCATAAAGAAAACAAAACAGACCAAAATGGAGGTGAAATAAAATTCATGAGTTCAATATCAAAACAGATATAAAAATAAAAATTAGTGCGACAAAGAAAGATTGGATTAAAATACAGCAAATTAAAATATAACACTTTTGGGAAAAGAGAGAAAAAATGAAATATTTAATATCTTTGCTTTTTAAGGTCTCCAATATTATTTCACCCTGAAAGAATGGACTGTTACACACTTATTTTTCACTATGTCGGAGAATTACTTGGCAGTTGTTAGTAATTATCATGTTATTGAAAATGTAAATGCACTTTTTTCATTATTGCATTGAAATTTATGTGCCAAGTTTAATAGACAACTAATATGCAAGTACAATTTCATAATAATCATAGTTATATCAAGCATGATATGACATTTTCAAGACACCAGAGAAAGAGTAAGGTGAATCAGCCAGCAACATATGGAAATCACCAGTCACTGTCTATCTCAAATTTGCTAGACAATTTGTTCTTAAAGCAAAGAAACTGAAATTCAAATGTGATTAGTTGTTATTTCAATAACAGTATATTATATTGTTGTTGATTGCCATGGATGTGTGCAAACAAATTGGAAGCTTGTGGAGAGGTAATGCAAAACCATTCTGAAGATTTTGAAATTTTATAACATGTTTTGTCACCATGACCAGCAATCATATGATCACTTAGTAATCTTTCAGTTTTATATATTCTTTTGTTGGGGCTGTCTTTCCTATATCAACAACATTATCAGTCTCTTTAACAGAATAATACATTTGTGAAAATAGATCTGGAACTGAATAAAACAACCTTGAATAATATAAAGCATGAGGAAAATTCAGTGGACAATTTTTTCCTCAACATTTATAAACTTTAATCTAACAGGAAAAAGTTCACATTATAAGCATTAAAAGAATATATTATAGTCATAGTGATAGTCATACTTTATTGATCCCAGGGGAAATCGGTTACATTAATGTAATCACCAGCAATACTTGATAATTTTGTCTGCACCAGTTCAGCGTACTGTTAGAAATGTGTAAAGAATACTCTGAACTAATTTAAGGCATTTTTTTAGACTCAATTCATAATTATACACTATTTGTTTACTTTTATTTGTCATTTATTATACACCTGCAATATTTTTGAATGATTAGGTTCTAGTAGTTAATTATTCTCCACTTTAAGATTGCTACCAGTTTCAATTAAATAGTAAATTTATCCTTTTCTTTTAGGTAATCTGTTATGGAATTTGAATTGGTGATCTAATATGAGCTAAAGATGACACATAAATACATTGTCCGATGGTTCTGCCACTGGAAGCAACTGTTGAAAACAAATGTATTCAAAACAGCTGCTCCTGACAATGTTTGGTTCGGAAGATGACAACCTTGGGCTAAAGAAATTAATTGTTAAACACCACACGGTGTTGCCAACTGCTTGGTGTACAGCTTATGATTTCCCATCTGTTGAGTATTGATCCCATAAAAAAGGAGAGGAAATTTAAAAAAGAAAAAAATCACTGGCAACACAGTATAGCAGTGATCTCTTCACATGCATACCAGTTCAATTTCTTCCTTTTTTTTCTAATTCATTGTACTAATCTCATTGGTTCCCTATTCTATATTTATGATGTCAGAGGTCACTGCCTCTATTTTCAACCGACTGTTAATATTATTGATACCACATGAATTTATGCTGTACAATTCAACATTCTTAATGATCACAGAAGAAAAATAAACTATCCATTTCCATTTACTGAAAAATAAATCAGCCATGTCCAAACCAAAACCTTCCACTTCTACGTACTTCTTACTTTAAAATTTGAATAACAAGTTAAGATGTGTACATCATTTATTCAATTATTTAATAATTCATGAGTATTCTTAATGTAAGTAAATATTATGGTGCTTTAATTGATAAAGAATTTAGTAAAAGCTCCTTGTGGACCTAATTCAAGTAAGAATATATTTTATATTCCTCCTTCCATCTGTGGAAAAACAGGAACTGCATTACACCTGGATTACTGGAAGAAATGCGGAAACTGGAAAATCTTTTTGTTCAAATAAATATATGAATATAACTATTCCATCTTTTGCGCCTGTTCTGTTCAATTAGAGCACAGCATCCGGCTTCAAACTAAAAACATCCCTGTATTCCGCTACTGATCCCAATAATACCTCATACCATCCCACTATTGACTCTATCAATCCTTCCCAATGTCCGATTATTGACCCCAATAATAATTCTAAGTATCTTATTACTGACATCAATAAATACCTCCCTGCATTCCACTAAAGACTCCAAAATGTGTCTCTGTATCCAAATTATAGATTGCAATAATAACTCCCAGTGTCCCATGGTTAACTACAATAATAACTCACAGTATCCCACAAGGATCTTCAGCAATGGTATTCCATTACTGAGCCAAATAATAATGTCATATTGTCAGGCAACAGACTCCAGTAATACATCAGGACATACTATTTAGGTCCAAATAATGCAATGCATAAGTACGACTGCCCTCATCATAAATTAACGGCTTCCTGCAGATGACCCTTGTAGTACTCAATAGTATTCCACTGTTGAATTTCATAATACCTCACAGCTTTCTGTCATTCATCACTATAGTTCATCCAACTATCTTCCTAAAATAGTTAAGATTGTTTGAAAATATATTGGGGATATATGTATACATATGGTCTAATTGTGTTAATATCAGTAAATTAAAAACAGGGAATAACAATTGGCCATTCAACCCATCGAGTCTGCTCTGCCAGTTAATAGGACTGAACACAGAAAGGGAAGATTGCAAATTCGAATTATTTCCTTCAGTGTATTTCTTCTGTGGGCATCCTTTCTCTTCTTTGTTTATATTAGGGTGCTATGGTTGCATAGTGGTTAATGCAGTGCTATTACAGCTCATGGCATCGGAGATCGGAGTTCAATTCCAGTGTCATCTGTAAGGATTCTAAACGTCCTCCCTGTGGAATGTGTGGCTTTTCCCCGGGTGCTCCAGTTTCTTCCTGCAGTCCAAAGGCATACTGGATAGGTTAATTAGTCATTGCAAATTGTCCTGTGATTAGTTTGGGGTCAAATCGGCACCGTCAAGCATTCCTTGAGCAGAATGGCTCGAACGACCAACTCCTTGCTGTATTGTTAAATAAAATAAAATAAAGAAAATCAATTCATACTTAAGATCTTAATAATATTCTGTTAAAAAAATCATGGAGATTGTTTCAGTTTCTTTGTGAGCCATTGTTATTTCAATTCATTCTCCCATCTTCTGAAGTGCAAAGCTTGCCTTCTTGATGCTTTTACTCTTTTACATTCTAGTTTATTTCCAATGCTCTGGAATATTTTATTTTCCAAAACTAAATGGTAATGTATTAGGGAAAAAATGACCCAGAAGAATGGTATTATATGTTACCCTTTAAAAATAAAACATAACTTACTTTCTACAGGGCATATCTTACTATTTTCCATATCTTATTCTATCTAGTTTTAGACAAAAGCTTAAACAAAGATGCTTACGATTGTGTTTTGATTTCAAAGTATTAAAATAATGCATTTCCTATTCAGGAATCTAGAATGCAACCTCCTTTGGTGATATATTTTTTAAAAAATTAATTTCATTTTTGTAAAAAATTCAGACTAAATCTATATCAACCTCCCACTCCCCCCCCCCCCCCACCAAAGATATTCTGTTGGGTTGTACAATTTTGGATCAATGTTCTAACAGATAAATAAAAAAATGCACAATTCATTAATAAGTCAGCCATGAAACAGCAAAACAACTTAAGCTTTAAAAAATGTTGAAGCAATAGAACTATACTATTGCTGATATGTTCGCTCATCACCAAAACATTCTTAACCAATCCCTTTGTCCCATTGTGTGCAAGTATCTTTCTGCATCAAATATCTATCTAATTTTGCATTAAAATTAAAAGTCTCCAAGGCATAGAGTGTGTCGAAGCATCCTACATGTCCATGTATATACAGTGTAGGTCTCCTACTTTTGCATTCTATCAGTGACAAATTTAATTTGATAGCCTCTGCTCATGAACTCCCCAGAGATACTTTTCCCCTCCAGATTCTCTTGGAACCTTTCACAACCAAAGAAATCTTATTGAAAATCATTTAAACCTTGGTTTAGTTCCTGTAGAAATAGTTATGACAGCCTAATGATTCTCTCATAATTGAATAAGTATAACTATAGGTTCTTATTCAGACTAACAAGCTGGCAAATCTCTGCCAATGTTTTCTTTTGTCTTAATCTCCATCTGTAATCGGACACCCAGAACTTCAGTACTCTAGTTACTTAGCCTGAATTTGCCTTGAGCTTCTTAAAGCCCTTTTGCACATAATTTGTTTAAACGATGCATATCTTCAGTCCAAACATTGGCAATTTCTTTCCCTACATAGATGCTGCTTGACCAGGTCCGTTCTCTTGACAGTTGGATTTTTGCTCCAGATTACAAGATCTGCAGTCTTTTCTGTCTGTTTGTTGTTAAATTTGTTAGTCCCTTTGTAAACAAGTGACTGTTGAATATTATTTTTTTTTCATTTTTGAAGTGCACTTCTGTATTCCCCATCGTAATGCTAAAATAGCTGCTTGAGCCTTTAAAAGAATATGGTGACATCATTATGCACATGTGGAGTAGAAAGTAGAGTTAAAATGTTCTAGAAAGCACATTAAGTAATGTAAGCTGCTTCCCCCCCTCCCCCCACCAAGGAGCACTGGACGTATAAAGACATAGAAGCAGAATTACACCATTCAGCCCATTTGGTCTACTCTACTATTCCATCATGGCTGATTTATTATCCTTCTCAACCCCATTCTCCTGCTTTCTCCCTGTAACCTTTGACACCCTTACTAATCAAAAACCTCCGCTCACATTATTCACAATGATTTGGTCTTCACAGCTGCCTGTGGCAATGGATTCCACAGGTTCACCACCATCCTCTGGCTAAAGGAATTCCTCCTCATCTCTGTTCTAAAGAGATGTCCTTCTATTCTGAGTCTGTGATTTGTTCTATAACCCACATATAAGGGGTCAGTAGATCTCCATCAGGAAAGATCATCACTGACATAGTTTGTCCCACTATGTAAGCCAACATAGAATCAGAATAAGTAATTTATTATCACTGACAATTTCAAAGTTCAAAGTAAATTTATCATCAAAATACATATATGTCACCATATCTAACCCGGAGATTCATTTCTATGGGCATTCAGAGTAAATACAAGAAACGTAACAGAATCAATGAAAGATTGCACCAATAGAAAGGTCATCCAGTGTGCAAAAAGCAATGAAGTGCAAATACAAAAAGAAAGAAAGAAATAATAACAATAGTACATAAATAACCAATAAATGTCAAAAACACGAGATGAAGATTCCCTAAAAGTGAGTCCCCAGGCCGTGGGAACAGCTCAGTGATGGAGCAAGTGAAGTCTAGTGGAGTTATCCTTCCTGGTTCAAGAGCCTGATGCCCAAGGGGTAACAGCTCATTGCTTGGCCTGATGGTGGGGTCCTGAGATTCCTGTACCTTTTTCCTAATGGCAACAGCAAGAAGAGAGCATGATTGCTGTTTCACAACAGCAGTACAGTGCAATACATTAAAAGGTTACTTTCAGTTTCAGTAAGCAATAGGAAAAAGATATTTCATGAAAAAGAGAAAAAAAGTGAGGGATAGTGTTCGTGGGTTCATGGTCAGTTCTAAATTCTGATTAAGTCGTTCCTAAAAAATGGTGAGAGAAAGTAAATAATATTTGATAATATCCATGTGAATTCGCTTATACTTGTTTGTAAGTCTAGAATATCTGTACTTTGACATGTTTTACAAATGGATGCTTTAGATTTTCGCGAGTAAGGTACTGGCGCTGGATCGCAGGTTGTGCAAAGCTCCTTATCGGTCTAGTAGGTTAGTCTTTCTAGTGGTTTAAATACAAGGCAATATATTGTAAACATTTTTGTAAAGGTTTATTTTTGCCTTACTTCAATGTTTCGTGACCAAATGTGAATGCAACAGAGTAATATGAATGTGTTAATCTGTGTTCACTAGCGTGACCGAGGAAAATTCATTTCAAGGTCTAGCCTATACGGGTTTGGAAGTTAATCACATGTATGCCAACGTGAGTATACCACTTAGTAAAGATGAGATGTATTTATTTATATTTTTAATGTTGTGTATAAGGTACGGGGTTGGAGGGATACTACTATAGTTGGTATTTTTTTAGAATTTTCACTACTGTATTGGTTTTGTTTTATTTATTTTCATACTGCATTCGTAACTACTTGATACACAAGCGTGTGGATTGAAATTAAGCTGAGTATGACAGCAGGAACTATGTTTTTTTAATTCATTTTATTGATTTTATTTTGTACCCTCTTTCTATATTAAAACATCTAAAACGGATAAATAAATTAAAGACCTGAAAAAGTATTTGTTGTCCTGGGTGTGTATTTTTCCCAAGCTACAGAATTTTAAATGTGTTTTACCTCCTGCATTCTAAACAGTCAGTGTATGTTGTATTTAAAGATAAATGTGTTTTTTTTTCTGTTCACACACATTAATTTGCTAACCTCATAAAATGTCTGAATTCGCATTAATCCATTTACGAACCAGAAAATGCTAAAGCAAGCAGTATTTCTAATTTAAAACAAAATATGGCATTGTGCTCTATATTACCCCCATTACTAACAACCTTCTATTTTCCCCTAATTTATTTTGCTGTTTCTATTCTTTCTGTTAATGAATTTTGAAGGAAGTACAGATTTTCTTTGGAAGAGCTCTTTACAGTCACAGTTAGAGAAAAAACAGACCTTCAGCCCACCAATTTCATACTTCCATTTTCATACCAATCCTACCCAAAACCATTTTATTCTCCCTCCATTTCCCATCAACTTCCCCACCTTCGTCCAGAATCCATCATTCACCTTGAAGCAAGGTGATTTCCAGTGATCAATTAACCTTCCAATCCACATATCTTTGGCATGTGCGAGGAAGATGAGTACTAAGAGTAAACCCTCATGATCACAGGGATAACTTTCAAATTTGAATCAGACAGTACCCTGAGACAGGATTGAACTCCAATCTGTGAAGCAGCAACTGCACTAACTGTGCCAACTGGTAAGTTTATTAATTTATTTTACTCACAATATGTCCCTGATTTTGTTTTCATTCATCCCTCAGTTTACCATAGTCTACTTTAGATTTGTAGGAAATGGAGAAAGAAATGTAAGGGACTGAAAATTGCCGGTAGCTTTTGTTTGTTGACAAGCAAAAGCTGGCAGCAGCTGAACAGAGAGGAGGAAGGATTTCTGTAGCCACAGTGTGGTGGATCAGTGGAATTCATTGCCACAGGTGGCAGTGGAGGTCAAGTCATTGGGATACTTAAACTGGAGGTTGATAGATTCTTAATTAGTAAGACTGTCAAAGGTTACAGGGAGAAGTCAGGGGAATGGAGTTGAGATGGAAAGTAACTCAGCCATGATTGTATTGCAGAGCAAATTGGCCTAATTCTGTTCCTATGTCCTATGGTCTTATGGTATCCTCTTCTCGGCTAACATCCCCAGCACTGAGGTCCGTTACACTCATTTGGCTATTTTGGGCAGGCCAATTTGCTCATGTTCTAACACTATGGTCCTGAAGCAGATGCTTTATTCTTATGTATGCTGTATGGGTGTAAACTGATGGACAGATTAAACCATGTACTCAAAGCTTGCTTGAAGGGCAATGTTCCCCAGCGGCTCCTGGGAACCTTTGTCATGGTTGTTCAAAGTCGAGAAGCATTTGACGTAAACTCCATGTGTTGGGGATACACGGAGTCCCGGAGTAAGTTCCAGTAGGAATACTTAGAAATTACCCATCTGTTCAGTTTTGTGCTATTGGTACCTAGCGCTGACCTTGTGAAGCAAAGAAGAAGCAGAAGGCTGGAAATGTTGGTGATTTTTATTTCTTAATGACTTGATCATGGACCTAACCATTCATCTGGGGCTTCTGTTGTTCCTCAGATCAATTCTGCCATCAACAAGATGCGTCTCCTGCGTTTATAGTTGCTTGGCAACACATTTATTATGTTCAGTTGTGCCTATGGTCTGAAATCAGACTTCAACCCAAGTAAAATGCGTTATAATGCATTTAGTTACAGAACATGCAGGAGAAATATTGGTCAGATCATAATCTATGCATTTTGCATTAAAGGAACTCGATAGGGTTTAGTCATGTTTTTAATGAGCTGATGGTGAAAATACATGTGTGGTTTACCACATCTTTCCACCCCCTATAGTGCATCCAGCAGTTGTGCAAACTGTCTTGGTTGACATGCTGATAAGGCCTCTTACAAGGTTGTGAGCATTGAGGTAATGACAGCACCTAATTGCACCTTTCGAGTCTCTTGATTTGAAATAGAATTCTGTAATTGCCATAATTATCAATTTGAATCACTTTTTTCCCCTCTCTGTTTCAACAACAATTTAGTAAATCTAGTGAAGTCAGGAGCAATTTGCTCATCATCAGAGTGTTAGTTGGTTGGCACATTCAACAAATTATACAAGGCATTTAAAAGTAAAATTACATTTATGATATGCAAGACATAATACACATTTTCATAAAATGATATCATAATTTTTCCTCCTAAAGTAGCAATTTTAAAAGTAAATTCAATATCAAAATGTCAACATAAGTGATGTTTGTGATCTGGTTATGTGAACTTTAATATACTGCACTTGTATTAACAAAGCTTAAATTAAGTAATAATCTTCTCAATTGCTCTAATCTGTAGTTGAGAGATAATAATTATTGAGTGAAGGTTAAACTGTGAGGCTTTGTAAGCATGAAGGGGAATATGGGGACTATTTCAGCATAGCTTAACCTTATAAATTATGACTGAAGAAATCATCATCTATCATGCTTTGAAGTGTTATTTACACCTCCATCAGTAGCACATTCTTTGGAGACTGTGCTGTTGATTCATCTCTGATGAACAATCAAATGTCTTCTTTATGGTGCAGTGTTAAACAGATGTCCTGTTGCCTCCAGTTTGATGTAAGTGAACATCATTCTCCCCGATAATTACCTTTAAACAACATGAATTAAAACAATTCAAACAATAAGTATCTCATGTCATCATCTTTGAGATTATTTTCACACTCTGATTTGCTTTCCAGAGATTTCCTAAAGTCCTGTGATAATAGTTCATGCTAAAGTGCATTTCTGTAGGATTGACTCCCATCTCATGCTTCAAACAAGAAGCCATACTTGATCTGGGATTGGATGTAGGGAATATATACAGACCATTAGTTCACAACCATTTCTATCATGCTGCTGCCCTTACCAACAAGCAACCTCAAAATGGTTTTGTGTCTTAAGTCTTTAGTGTTGGTATTGGGGACATAGCTTCAAGATTTGGGGGAGTAGATTTAGGACGGAGATGAGGAGGAACTGCTTTTCCCAGAGAGTGGTGAATCTGTGGAATTCTCTGCCCAATGAAGCAGTGGAGGCTCCCTCAGTAGATATATTTAAGACAAGGTTGGATAGGTTTTTTCCATAGTAGGGGAATTGAAGGTTATGGGGAAAAGGCAGGTGGGTGGAGATGAGTACAGGGCCAGATCAGCCATGATCTTATTGAATGGCAGTGCAGGCTCGACGGGCCAGATGGCCTACTCCTGTTCCTATTTCTTATGTTCTTATTATTGTAATTTGTACCAAGATATAGTGAGGAGATTGTCTGGCATACTGTTCATACAGATCAAATCATGACATGGTGCATTGAGGTAAAACAAAATAAACAATAACAATGCAAAATCAAGTGTAAAATCTACAGCGAAAGTGCAGTGCAAGTAAACAATGGAGTGCAAACTCATAACGAGGGAGCTTAGGAGGTCTAAAATCCAGCTTATCATAGAAGCAGCCCTTTCAAGAGTCTGATAACAGCCAGATACAAGTTGTCCTTGACCCTGGTAGTACCTATTTTCAGACTTTTGTATCTTCTGCAAGATGGGAGGGGGAGAGTAGAGGGATTATCCAGGTTGGGTGGGGTTTTTGATTTTGTTAGCTGCTTTACTGAACCAGTGAAAAGTAGACGGAGTCCACAGAGGGGAGGCTGGTTCTTGTGATGTGCTGAGCTCTACCTACAACTCTGTGCAATTTCTTGCCATCACATACAGAGTAGTTGACATATCAGGTTGTTATGCATTCAAATGGACGTGAAAGCACAGAGGAACATCTGGAGAAATTTCTGAAACGCCTGCCCGCTGCTGTCATTACTGTGTGGTCGGGAATCTTTCGGAGGGTAGGCCTCAAAATCCCCGGCCTTGCCTGCTTTTGGTGTCCGAGAAGGAGGTCGAATCGTTCGGCAGAGATGCCGCTCAGTACTCGATGTCGGAGAGCTGATCAGAGCTCGAAGTTTTCGGATGACTCAGAGTTGGATTGTGGTCGGTATGGCAGGGAGAGTTTTTCTTCCTTCTCCCATCTGCGTGAGATGTGGGACATTTGAGAAACTTTGAAATTTACTGTGCACATGGACTTTCTTCATCAAGTTATGGTATTGTTACACTGTTTGTAACTATATGTATAATTATGTGGTTTTGTCAGCTTTTTCAGTCTTGGTTTGTCCTGTGTTTTGTGAGATCACACCGGAGGAAATATTGTATCATTTCTTAATGATTGCATTACTAAATGACAATAAAAGGGGACTACGTGTCTTCATAATCATAAACAGAATGCTTTTTATGATGCATTGATAAGAATTGGAATGTGTAAATGGGGACATGGAAATTTTCTCTGGCCTCCTGAGGAAGTTGGTGCTCTTTCCTAACCGTGATATCAACATGCTTGAACCAGGATAGGCTATTGATGATCTTCCCTCCCAGGAACTTGAAGCTTTCACACTCAACACTTCTACTGTAGACAGCATCATGTCTGCTGCCCCACTTTCTGAAGTCAACAAATAATTCTTTTATTGATATTCAGGGAAAGGTTGTTGCGATGACAACTATAATGAAGATCCTATTGGTGAAGGTTGTTACACCATTTTAATCCAGTGACACAAATCGGATGACTACAATTCCATTATTGGTTAGTATATGACTTGGAGAGAAGCTCACAAGTGCAAGTTACAGACAAACTTGATATTTCAACACAAAGTTTAAATCCAGTGGAAGGAATGGTTGAAATTCTGAATTAGAACCTTGACTTTTGCTTATCTCATCACTGCAATGCTCCCAAAAGTGCTTCTGTGATATCATATTGGAGGAACATTGTATCATTTCTTAATGCATGCATTACTAGATGACAGTAAACGAGGACTGAGTATCCTCATAATCTAATTTAATCTATAAAAAAGTAGTTATTTACCCTCTGCCTGGCTGAAATGAATCAGACTTGCATAGGTTTGATCAAACTTCCCAAGCGTCAAAGTGTGGTCTGTATTTGTTTCTTAATGAGACCTATCAAAAAGAATGCAATGCGTGTAGTACAGGATGAAGATTTAATTACAAAAAAATTCTGTACATGACCAGCATGTACCCAGTGAAATGAACTCAGAGATTGGGGAAATTAACTGTCAGGCCTCGTTTGTACTCTTGCTCATGCCAGCCACATACCCATATGAATGGAAGAGCCTGAAAGTGTGGAGATTTCCAACAATAACTATGACAATGGCCGTGTACATTGGGATTCTGATTTCAAAAGTTGGTAATCAGAAGCAGGTAAAACACCTACAGAATTCCTTCCACTAAGTTTGACATTTTCCAAGGGTTCCATTGGGTGCTGAATTTGAGTTCTCAAACCAAACTTTTGATCGTGCTTATGCAGCTCCTCTTAGAATAATGCTGAATTCAAGTAGGATTACAATTGCTCTCTTTAACGAAAGTCATTGAATAGTTTTCAAAGTTTTCACAATTGGTTGCACTTCTTTTCGGTGATGAGTGATTTGCTGGCAAACCTGTGGGCCTGGAAACTGCAGCGTTATCTGCCATTGAAATAAACATTCAAATCCCTGGGCTGTCATTCCCCACAATCTTCTGTCAGCATTGAATAGGTAATGTCAGCACATGGCAATAGCACAAAGCAGGATGACTAATGAAAGCAAAATGCTCCAAATTATAGAGGGAAAAGATGAGAGCACAGGGCTATTATATTTATGCTTCATACTTTTTTAAAATTTAAAATGATATTCTGGACAATTTGAGTAAAGCACTTTTCTTTCTGCAATAAACTATGCTTAGTTCATGAGCAGTGCTAGAAGTAACTGTTACATGCTATGGCTGCAGGTGGTTGATGTGTTTGACTGATCTGTGTTGACTGCACTGCACTGATGGATGGTAGGAGAATCAGCGGAGTTCTAAGCAGGCAACAGACCTCAAAGGTCTACTGCAGGGGACCACCATATGTCATGTGTATAAAACCTAATTTCTGAAATGTGCCTTTGAGAAGCACTTACTGAAAACAAGAATGAAGCACTTGACACATAATCAATGTTGGCAGTCGTCAAGATTTTCAAACAATGGGTAGCATGCCAAAGGTCTTATAATGATTTTGACCTCTTGTGAAGGTCATTACCTAATAGGATTGGCTTCCAAAAATAAACCCATTTGCCTGGTCACTCCTGCTTAATGTGTTTGCTAATCCTGTGCATTTGATTGATGGCTATAGCCTGCTACAAAGCAAAAAAATCATTTTTCAGCTATCTGACACCATTTCCGTGGCCTAAAAGTCAACAAATTGAGTACTGAAAGAAAAATTAGTTCCACAGATCATGAACGTCAATGTTTGTCACTTTTCACTCATGAAGTTTGTTGGAACAAAAGTTTTAGGTAAGTTTGGTGTTTAGAAAATGCTTTGAGAAACAAAAGTGCAATACTAATTTGCTGAACATCTACGCTCTGTCCGCCAGAGAAAGCAGGATCTCCCAGTGGCCACACATTTTAATTCCACATCCCATCCCCATTCTGACATGTCTATCCACGGCCTCCTCTACTGTAAAGATGAAGCCACACTCAGGTTGGAGGAACAACACCTTATATTCCGTCTGGGTAGCCTCCAACCTGATGGCATGAACATCGACTTCTCTAACTTCCGCTAAGGCCCCACCTCCCCTCGTACCCCATCTGTTACTCATTTTTATGCACACATTCTTTCTCTCACTCTCCTTTTTCTCCCTCTGTCCCTCTGAATATACCTCTTGCCCATCCTCTGGGTCCCCCCCCCCCACTCCTTGTCTTTCTTCCCGGACCTCCTGTCCCATGATCCTCTCATATTCCCTTTTGCCAATCACCTGTCCAGCTCTCGGCTCTATCCCTCCCCCTCCTGTCTTCTCCTATCATTTTGGATCTCCCCCTCCCCCTCCAACTTTCAAACCCCTTACTCACTCTTCCTTCAGTTAGTCCTGACAAAGGGTCTCGGCCTGAAACGTCGACTGCGCCTCTTCCTATAGATGCTGCTTGTCCTGCTGCGTTCACCAGCAACTTTGATGTGTGTTGCTTGAATTTCCAGCATCTGCAGAATTCCTGTTGTTTGATACTAATTTGACAGATTGCCAAAATGTGAATACTGAAATATAAAATTGTTACTACACATGAAAGGATTTAAAAAAAAATATATTATTGTAATGTATGGATCTATTTCTTTTGGAGCAATGACCACACCGCCCCCTCCCAGCACTATGAATTGATCTGTTGTCTGTGCATATGCTGTTGTTGGTGCAGGCACATTGTTTTCTCTTTTTCCCTCATTGCAATGTGAATACACCAGTTAAAGCCATCTCCTGCTTGCGTGCTTTTATTTAATATATATGTAGTTGCGCACAGACACAACAAATTGGAAATTATTAATCCAAATGTCAGAGAATATCCCCAACTGCACCGACAATTATAGGACGAAACAGTGAGAGTTAAACAGCACAAGAAAGCTTTCACAGACGCTAACAAACGTGTGAGTAAAGGGCATAGTAACAGCGAAAGACGCACTGAATTAAAAGTGAAAATAACATGGCAATAGCTTCAGTCGGGAAAGGTGATGAACTTCATACTGTTAGTGAAGGCTGGGAGTCGTATATTGAGAGGGTTGAACTGCATTGTAATGTGAACAACGTGGAGGAGCAAAAGAAAGCCCCTATGCTTCTTAGCTTAATGGACCCAAGAATGTGCAGTCTCTTATGTAAATTAGTAACCCCTGAAAAGCTAGCAAGCAAGAAGTTAAATTAAATTATTACAATTTTACATAATCGCTTAAGCCTAAAACCGCTGGCAATAGCTGAGAGATTTAGATTTTACGAAAGGAACCAGTCAAAAGATAAAAGCATTCCTGAATACACTGAAGAACTGTGCAACCTTTCCCAGTAATGTGACTTTAGAGATGGACTTTCTGATGCATTAAGGGAGCGGCTTGTATGTGGTAAAGCACTCAAAAGAGGCTACTATCTGAAAGCGACCTTATCTTAGAATGGGCAGTGACCATTGCAGTATCGCTACAGAAAAGGAGGTTAGAATGTGAAATGCACAAGATGTCCCTGAATGGTGTATAAAGCCAAAGATGTTATTGATGTGAAAATCCACCCATGATGCAAATGCCTGTTGGTACAAAGATAAAGTCTGCAGAAAGTGTAACAGAAAAAGTCACATAGATTCTGCAAAACAGACAAAAAGCACAACTGAGTGAAATGTCTTAAACAGAAAATTAAGCAAATACATAAGGTTACCGAATGTAGAACAGAATCAGACAATACAGAGTCTGACAAAGGTGAACTCTGTCATGCTGTCATGCCTAGGACTGCAGAGTTTAACTGAAGCAGATTACAAAATCATCTGGTTCACAATAGATGTGTCCTGTATGAAACTGAAAATGGAGCTGGATACAGGTTCAGCTTTGCCCATAATTCCAAGGTTGACTGCAACAGCCTGTTCTCTATGAAACCATTAGAAACTCGTTAGATTCTGGACTAGTTCCTGAGGATTGGAGGGTGGCTAATGTAACCCCACTTTTTTAAAAAGGAGGGAGAGAGAAACCGGGGAATTATAGGCCGGTTAGCCTAACGTCGGTGGTGGGGAAACTGCTGGAGTCAGTTATCAAGGATGTGATAACAGCACATTTGGAAAGCGGTGAAATGATCGGACAAAGTCAGCATGGATTTGTGAAAGGAAAATCATGTCTGACGAATCTCATAGAATTTTTTGAGGATGTAACTAGTAGAGTGGATAGGGGAGAACCAGTGGATTTTCTATATTTGGATTTTCAAAAGGCTTTTGACAAGGTCCCACACAGGAGATTAGTGTGCAAACTTAAAGCACACGGTATTGGGGGTAAGGTATTGGTGTGGGTGGAGAATTGGTTAGCAGACAGGAAGCAAAGAGTGGGAATAAACGGGACCTTTTCAGAATGGCAGGCGGTGACTAGTGGGGTACCGCAAGGCTCAGTGCTGGGACCCCAGTTGTTTACAATATATATTAATGACTTGGATGAGGGAATTAAATGCAGCATCTCCAAGTTTGCGGATGACACAAAGCTGGGTGGCAGTGTTAGCAGTGAGGAGGATGCTAAGAGGATGCAGGGTGACTTGGATAGGTTGGGTGAGTGGGCAAACTCATGGCAGATGCAATTTAATGTGGATAAATGTGAAGTTATCCACTTTGGTGGCAAAAATAGGAAAACAGATTATTATCTGAATGGTGGCCGATTAGGAAAAGGGGAGGTGCAACGAGACCTGGGTGTCATTATACACCAGTCATTGAAAGTGGGCATGCAGGTACAGCAGGCGGTGAAAAAGGCGAACGGTATGCTGGCATTTATAGCGAGAGGATTCGAGTACAGGAGCAGGGAGGTACTACTGCAGTTGTACAAGGCCTTGGTGAGACCACACCTGGAGTATTGTGTGCAGTTTTGGTCCCCTAATCTGAGGAAAGACATCTTTACCATAGAGGGAGTACAAAGAAGGTTCACCAGATTGATTCCTGGGATGGCAGGTCTTTCATATGAAGAAAGACTGGATGAACTGGGCTTGTACTCATTGGAATTTAGAAGATTGAGGGGGGATCTGATTGAAACGTATAAGATCCTAAAGGGATTGGACAGGCTAGATGCGGGAAGATTGTTCCCAATGTTGGGGAGGTCTAGAACGAGGGGTCACAGTTTGAGGATAGAGGGGAAGCCTTTTAGGACCGAGGTTAGGAAAAACTTCTTCACACAGAGAGTGGTGAATCTGTGGAATTCTCTGCCACAGCAAACTGTTGAGGCCAGTTCATTTGCTATGTTTAAAAGGAAGTTAGATATGGCCCTTGTGGCTACAGGGGTCAGGGGGTATGGAGGGAAGGCTGGGTTCTGAGTTGGATGATCAGCAATGATCATAATAAATGGCGGTGCAGGCTCGAAGGGCCGAATGGCCTACTCCTGCACCTATTTTCTATGTTTCTATGTTTCTAACCTCATTGATGCTAAAGACTTACATAGGCAAAAAAGTCTCTCCCAAAGGCACACTGAAAGTAAATGTGATGTATAGAGGCCAAACACAGCAGTCAGAGATCTATGTATTAAAAAGTGAAGGTCCAGCACTTTGCAGATGTGAATGGTTGAGAAAAGTCCAACCAGGCTGACACTCAGTCAAAGCTCTCAGTGTGACATCAACAGGCAACAGCAGTCCAAATGGTAGTACTAATCAGAGACTGGCACAGCTGCTTAACGCTTATCAGACGGTGTTTGAGAAGGGGATTGGCAAACTGAAAGGAATGAAAACCAGAATTGAACTAGATGAAAGAGCAACACCAAGATTCCATAAAGTGCTTCCAGTGCCTTACGCACCACGTCCTAAAATGGATGCTGAACTGCAGCACTTGTAAGCATCTAGAATTCTCCCCAAGGTTGAGTGGAGAGAATGGGCCATGCCCATTGCCCCAGTGATCAAGGAAGAGAAGACCAGAGCCGTATATGTCACATATGTGGGGATTTCAAGGTGAGCATAAACCTGGTGCTGCATACTGTGCAGTATCCCCTGCCATGAATAGAAGACATTTTTGCATCTTTGTCAGGTGGGGAGAAGTTTTCAAACATTGCCTTATCACAAGCCTATCTGCAAATGGATATTGAGGAGTCAAGCAGGAAGTTCCTCACAATTAACACTCACAAGAGACTGTTCCAGTATAATCATCCCATCTTTGGCATCACATTAGTTCCAGCAACTTGATGAAGAGCAATGGATCAATCGCTCCAAGGTTTCCCAGCAATGTACTGTTACCTTGATGACATCATCATGACTGGCAAAAATGATGAAGAACGCCTCCAGACCCATGGTAAAGTGTTCACCAGGCTGAGTGAGTATGGTCTGTGTGCAAAGAGAGAGAAATGTGAGTTTTTCAAGAATGAAATCTCATATTGTAGACATGTCATTTGCAAGCAATGCTTGCATAAGTCACAAGAAGACTGAAACAGTGCTACAAGCACCCAAACCAGAAAATGTGTCACAACTCAGGTCATACTTGGGGCTTGTAAACTACTGCCACCAATTTCTCCTGAACAGTGCTACGGTGCTGCATCCATTGAACACAATGTTACAGACAGGAGTAAAGTGGGAATGGTCAGAAAGATGTGAAAAAGCATTCAAAGAAATAAAGAGACTAATAACATCTGACAAACTGCTCATCCATTATGACCCATCTTTGCCCATCGGACCGGTGTGTGATGCATCCCCTTATGGCATTGGAGCTGTTTTGTCACACTTTATGAAAGATGGATCTGATCACCCAATGGTGTTTGCTTCAAGATCACTGACAAGCAGAGAGTGCAACTATACACAGATCAACCACAAGGCCCTTAGTCTAGTATGAGAGTATAATTCTACGGAAAAAGGTTTACACTAGTAACAAATCACTAGCCCCTTGTGTTCATTTTCATTTGCAGGAAGGGAATACCTGTGATGACTGCTACCTGGTTACAACATTGAGCACTATTCCTAGGAACATACTCTTCTGACAAAGAGTTTAAGGGTACCAAACAACACAGCAAAGCTGATGGCTTGTCACGTCTTCCATTGTTAGCAACTGAAGAAATAAAGTCTTCATACTGTGATGCAGCAGATGTGTTCCACAACACATCGGTGAACCAGTTGCCAATAACAAGTTCTGATATACAATGGGAAACAGGAAATGAACCAACATGGTTAAAAGTCTATGAAATCACTATGCAAGGATGGCCAGAACATGGTAACCCTATGTTTTCAGAGTTCTTAGTGAGATGAGTCCAGCTGTCGTTATGTCAAAGAATGCTAATGTGTGGATTTTATGTAGTGGTTACTTCTAAACTGCGCATCAGAGTGTTAGAAGTTCTGCATGAAGGACTCCTGGGTACAGTCTAGCCAGAGCTACGTGTGATGGCCGGGAATAGATAAGCAGATTGAAGACTTGGCCAAAAAGCTGTTTGGGATGCCAAAAAATTTCAAAATGCACCCACAGGCACTGTTACACACATCATCACCATGGCAAAGAGTGCATATTGACATTGCTGGGCTATTCATGGACTCCATATTCCTAAATGCTGTGGATGCTCATTCAAATGGCTGCATGTTATACCAATAAAGTCAATTTCCTTAGCAAAGACCGTCTTCACCATAAACAGTTTACCAGACCAAACGGTGAGTGACAACAGACAACAATACGCATCGGAAGAATTCAGACTGTTCATGAAGAAAAATGGCATCAGACATTTCAAGTCATCTCCTCACCACCCAGTAATGAATGGGTTAGCTGAAAGCTTTATCCAAACTGTCAAAAAGTCCATTAGAGCAATGGAAAAGGAGGATGTATCTCTACAGCTCCAGGTGGACCACTTCCTTTTAGTGTATCGGAATTCTGTTCATGTGTCGACAGATCAAACACCATCAATGCTGTTCATGAACAGAAATCTGAGATCTCACATAGATCACCTGAATCCAGATCTACAAAGAGAAGTGCAGAATAAGCAGTTCAACCAGTTGTCAAGTGAAGCAGCAAGGAGCTTCAAGGTTGGATTACTGTAAAGTGGAATCCCGGTAGGAAACAGAACGCCACTCAAGAGACTGAACCTTTAGAACTGTGAAGTTAATTATGGACTGTTATTGTGAAAGTGTTTTTATTTGGAATATAGGTTTATGACGGGGAAATTGAATGTTTTGAACATACAGGTTTCCCCCGCCATCCGAAGGTACAGCGTTCCTATGAAACCGTTCGTAAGCCGAAATGTCGTTAAGCGAAGAAGCAATTACCATTTATTTATATGGGAAAATTCTGTGAGCGTTTGCAGACCCAAAAATAACCTACCAAATCATGCCAAATAACACATAAAACCTAAAATAACAGTAACATATAGTAAAAACAGGAATGATATGATAAATACACAGCCTATATAAAGTAGAAATACTTTTCCACAATCATTACAGAACTGTTCTCCGTAGCGAAAATCTCATGCAAGCGCCGTCGGCAGAAAATCTCTCACAAGCGCTCTCGACAGAAACACTCTCTCCAGTAACCTTTAAGCTATGAATCTGCCAAATCATACCAAATAACACATAAAAATACACAGCCAATATAAAGTAGAAATAATGTATGAACAGTGTAGTATCACTTACCGGAATCGGGAAGACAGCGCAGAGCACACTGATGATGGTGTGTTAGACTGAGTCGTCGCAGGTTGGGATGGTGCAGTGGCCCCAACCCTCTAGGCCGCCGACCAATACATTGCCGCGAAGCATGCAGGAATGCAACGGTAGCCAGGAGGCACACAGCACATCTTTAAGAAAAAAGCCGATATAAACAAGCTAATTAATTGGGTGCGGCCCGACATGTAATTGTCGGCCCAGATCAGTGCCGATTTCCGGTTGCGTTGCCTCTGATCTGGATCGACAATTATGTGTTGGGCGGCACCTAATTAATTAGCATGTCTATTTCGGCTTTTTTCTTAAAGATGTGCTGTGTGCCTCCCGGCTACCGTTGCATTCTCCACGAATTGGTATCTGTCCGTGGCCTGAGGGTTGGGATGGTGGGACACTGGGGTGTCATCTCATCATCGGCTGTTTCCATTAGAGCATGCAGCTCATCTTCTTCTATCTCTGCCCGCCTCGATGTCGAAGGTCGAGGTTCGTCATCTGCTGTGGCTGATGTGGAAGGCTTGCTTGACTGCTGAGCCTCGTGCATTTTTCTATCACTCAGTTCTTTGTAAGGACTCAAACCATCTTGCAAATATCTCCTAAACTGACGTACCCTTTCAAAATTAAAGTCGTACTTTATCATTACTCATTCGGTTTCGATTGTTATCCTTTATTCTTCCAATTGCATCAGCTCTTCATTTATCAGTTCTTGGTCATGGGATGCCAAAACCTCTTCATCATCATATTTGTCAGCTTCCACAAGCCAAACTCACGTTGTCCTTTCTTTGTTCACCACGATCAAAACGCTTAATTATGTCTAGTTTTATGCTAAGTGTAACACCCTTACGAGCTCTTTCAGGCTTTTCCAATACCATAGAACTCATCTTGCAAACGGCTGTTCACATGCACGTGTTTAAGCAATGCCGTTCCGAATACAGGACAGAGCAGCTGCTCGGGGTGCACGCTGCCTTTTATCGCGCGCTGCTTTTTTTTCATAACAGTGAAAACATCTTCTGAAAGTGAAAACAGGGTACTAATGTAGGTCTTTCATAAAGCGAATGTTCAAAAAGCAGGGTAAACCTATAAATAAATGGTAATTGATTCTTCGCTTTACGACATTTTGGCTTATGAACCGTTTCATAGGAACGTTCTACCTTCGGGTGGCAGGGGAAACCTGTATATGTGTAGTTACCCACAGACAGAGTTGCAACATTGAAGAGATTGCTGAACCTCTGGCTAGGATTTTTATGTTCTCGTTGTCCACGGGAATGGTACTGGAGGATTGGAGGGAGGTGAATGTTGTCCCCTTGTTCAAGAAAGGTAGTAGGGATAGTCAGGGTAATTATAGACCAGTGAGCCTTACATCTGTGGTAGGAAAGCTGTAGGAAAAGATTCTTAGAGATAGGATCTCTGGGCATTTAAAGAATAATAGTCTGATCAGGGACAGTCAGCATGGCTTTGTGAAGGGCAGATCGTGTCTAACAAGCCTGATAGAGTTCTTTGAGGAGGTGACCAGGCATATAGATGAGGGTAGTGCAGTGGATGTGATCTATATGGATTTTAGTAAGGCATTTGACAAGGTTCCACACGGTAGGCTTATTCAGAAAGTCAGAAGGCATGGGATCCAGGGAAGTTTGGCCAGGTGGATTCAGAATTGGCTTGCCTGCAGAAGGCAGAGGGTGGTGGTGGAGGGATTACATTCAGCTTGGAGGATTGTGACCAGTGGTGTCCCACAAGGATCTGTTCTGGGACCTCTACTTCTCATGATTTTTATTAACGACCTGCATGTGGGGGTAGAAGGGCGGGTTGGCAAGTTTGCAGAAGACACAAAGATTGATGGTGTTGTAGATAGTGTAGAGGATTGTCAAAGATTGCAGAGAGACATTGAAAGGATGCAGAAGTGGGCTGAGAAGTGGCAGATGGAGTTCAACCCAGAGAAGTGTGAGGTGGTACACTTTGGAAGGACAAACTCCAAGGCAGAGTACAAAGTAAATGGCAGGATACTTGGTAGTGTGGAGGAGCAGAGGGATCTGGGGTTTATGTTTCCACAGATCCCTGAAAGCTGCCTCACAGGTGGATAGAGTAGTTAAGAAAGCTTATGTGGTGTTAGCTTTCATAAGTTGAGGGATAGAGTTTAAGAGTTGCAATGTAATGATGCAGCTCTACAAAACTCTGGTTATGCCACACTTGGAGTACTGTGTCCATTTCTGGTTGCCTCACTATATGAAGGATGTGGAAGCATTGGAAAGGGTACAGAGGAGATTTACCAGGATGCTGCCTGGTTTAGAGAGTATGCATTATGATCAGAGATGAAGGGAGCTAGGGCTTTACTCTTTGGAGAGAAGGAGGATGAGTGGAGACATGATAGAGGTGTACAAGATAATAAGAGGAATCGATAGAGTGGATAGCCAGCGCCTCTTCCCCAGGGCACCACTGCTCAATACAAGAGGACATGGCTTTAAGGTAAGGGGTGGGAAGTTCAAGGGGGATATTAGAGGAAGATTTTTTACTCAGAGAGTGGTTGGTGCGTGGAATACACTGCCTGAGTCAGTGGTGGAGGCAGATACACTAGTGAAGTTTAAGAGACTACTAGACAGGTATATGGAGGAATTTAAGGTGGGGGCTTATATCGGAGACAGAGTTTGAGGGTTGGCACAACATTGTGGGCCGAAGGGCCAGTGCTGTGCTGTACTATTCTATGTTCTATCTAATAAAGTTTAGTATGCTAACTAGCTGAAATTGATTAGTAAATTTTGTAGTGTCTTTTCTCCTTCGGAGTAGTTATGCACTCAGGTCTTCCGTCTGTCATTGACCAAGTGTGATATGGCAATATCAGCTCATGAGCTTTTCTGTCCAACACAATCCCATCATTTTTAGGTTAGAGACACTTGACCACAAAAGAGAAAGTAATAGACTGAGACAAAAATTGATGCAGGGATACAACAGAAAAAGTTGTTAGAAGTAGCAATGAAGATTTATACATTCATAAACAGAGTAGAAAACTTCTGAGTAACAGAAATCTCAGTTAGGTAAGTTATATTAAACTTATATAACTTGTACGACGGACATCAGAGTAGTGTAGCAGTTAGTGCGGTGCTATTACATCTCGGGCTATGAGAGTTCAGAGTTCATTTCCAGAATTTTCTGTACGAAGTCTGTTGAATGCATGTGTTTCTCCGGCTGCTCCGGTTTCCTCCCACATTCCAAAGAAACACTGGTTACGAGGTTAATTGGCTATTGTATATTGTCTCTTGATTAGTCTAGGGGGTTGGTGGGCAGCACCAATCGAAGGGCTTATTTTGGGCAGTATTTCAAAAATTAAATAAATGAATAGAGAATTTTTTAAAAAGCTTATTTAGAGATACTGTATGGTTTCTTTATTTAAGAACAGATATTAATCCTTTGAAAGGAGAGGTCTGTTGGGTTCATACATGGAGCAGGCTGGTGGTCTTATCAGGAAAACTTGAGCAAACTGGGTCTGTGCCCCCTGTAGAGGAGTGAGAGGGAATGATTGAAACTTTTGTATGATTCAGAGGGATCGTGGTAGTATGGAAGTGTAGGGTAATGCAATGAATGCCAGATGACACATATTGTAAATGATCAAAACTGTTTTGCATAATTCACAGACACCGTCATTGAGTTGTTGTGTTCACTTTAAGAGCTGGTGTCTGACATAATGATATCAGTGTAAAGTGACTACTATTGGTTGGTTCGGAGTGGAAGAAAAGGGCTGCAATTTTTGGTAAGCACATAAAACGACCCTGCTGAAGGTTTTCGGCCTGAAATGTCCACTGTGCTCTTTTCTATAGATGCAGCCTGGCCTGCTGAGTTCCTCCAATACTCTGTGTGTGTGTGTTGCTCGGATTTCCAGCATCTACAGATTTTCTCTTGTTTGTAAAATAACCCTCACATGTTTTATTCACAAAATCCTACATTGGTGACCCCGATGCTCTCAGACGATTTCGAAGTTCCTCAATGGCATGTCGACCAATACAGTTTCTTTGAAAACTGGGGTTTTGGGAGCAGCATGCACAGCTGTCACTGATACGCCTGTGAAAGACTACAAGGAGCTTTCTAAAATGGCCGATAGTCTATAGTCAGCCGGACAAAGTTTCATTGTTCGCCCTCCTATCCCTATCTCAATTAGCCCTGTAAGGAGAGCTTCCAGCAGACTCACACTCGTGGCTTCAAACCAAACAACACCAGCTCTATGTTTTTACCACGCATGCTTTTACATGAATGCCAAGAAGTGCTGCCAACCATACAGCTACAGCAGTGCCAGCGAATCAGTCATCGGAGGTCTGTGAACATCATGGGTTCCAGCTAACAGGGTTGTCTACTGTTCATTTCAGGGCAACATTTCCTGTGCACTTAAGTGTGTATGCTGCCAGCATTGCCAATTGATCATAAGAGAGAGAGACAGACAGACTTTTGATGAAGCCTGCCAACGGCAACAGAATCAGGACCTGTACCCCCAGTAAGTTCCCTACAACAACACTGTCTAGCACATGCACCACCACATGTGAATTCACTCATCTGCTGGGTGAATTACCTAGCCCACATTTTCTACTCAGTCACAAAGCATGGGTATAGCTCCACATTTCCGCAAGTTGCTCGCATATCCATGCCTGTGCGTGTAGGCTGGACTCAGAAAAGCTGGCCAGTATGAAGGCTGAGTTTGCTAACATGGAAATGCTTGGCATTGTATGCAGGTCAAATAGCCCTCAATCTTCACCCCTTCACATGACAGTGTCTGCCGTTCATGCAGTGATTATCAAGGCCAGCATCCCCAATCATCGCCTGATCCCACATATTCAGAGTTTTTAACATGATTAGCCAGAAAGGTATTATTTTCTAAAGTGGACTTAGTCAGCGCTTCCATCTGGTGCCTTTGTGTGCTATATTCCCAAAACCGCTTTTATAGCCCTGTTTGACCTATTTGAATTTCTGAGCATGCCATTTGGGCTGAAAAATGCAGCACAGACTTTCCAGTGACTAATGTTCTCTGTGTTAAAAGAGTTAGATTTTCTTTTAGTTTAGCTGGATGACATACTTGTCATACTTGGATGACATGACTGCATCCAAAACTGAACACGCATCACAACTCTGCTCACTTTTCACATGCTTAAGCCAGCATAGATTCAAGATTCAAAGTACAATGAGTGTATAAGCTATACAATCTTGAGCTTTGTTTGCAAAGAAAACAGGCAATTGCATTCCACTGAGAGGAAGTACAGCACACTTGGCCACAAGCTTTTAAATTTCTATCTAGCTGTCCACCATTTTCATTGTTTATCGGAGGCTCACAATTTCACAGTGTTTGTTGACACAAATCCCTCGAGCACCCGATGGTCAGATGTCAGACCTTTGATCTACCCAGCCCCAGTGCCATCTGGCCTAGATTTCAAAATTTGCGACTGACATACAGCACATCAAAAGGAAATATAATACTGTGGCTGATCGCCTCTCACGTCCAGCCATCAATGCCATACACCGGCCTTCCTCAAACTTTTTGCCCGGAAGGAATTGTAGAAATCATTATCAGGTTTCAGGGTACTCCTGCCTAAGAATTATATTATCTACAGCTCACAGTACGTTAGTGTGATCAGTAAGTTGTACATATAATAATCCAAAAATAATTGTCAATGCTCTTGTGAGTCAAGAATGAATTTTTAACCACCCTTTCTTGAAAAAGGCAGGTAGTTAAGCTTGGCTTACCTTTTTTGAAATTAATCTCTTTTTTTTCCCTTTCATGAATTTTAAAAACTCATAAGATAAACATAATAAATTTATGTTAAATAACTAGCTTAGGCCAAAATGGGATTTAATTTTTCAAAAGGTAGGCTTGGTAGATTCAATTTAAATAAAGTCTGTAAATTGATTTTAATTAATGCTATTTACAACAGAAAAAATTTATTGACAATATTTGTCATAATCAGGTGACTCATTTTAGTAACCATCTTTGAAGGCACTTGAGATGAATCAATCATTGCACTTTTTATTTTCTCAGTATTTTTTTTATGTTCCTGATCGTGAACTCGCCCAGGCCGAAGTAACGTCCCAGAGCTGTGTTACCTTCACCTGACGCGGCACTGTTTATAATTTCCAACTTTTTTTCAAGTGTTAAAGCGATTCTCTGCCACTTGGCTGATGGCCCAGGACTAGACATAGGATGCTTAGGAGGCATGGTTAAATATTTCAAGCACAAAATCACTGCACCGTAGGTAATAACAACAAATGGTTAAGAGCGCAAGATTGCACATCCACACGCTGCCACTACCAATGTGAGACTGGCGGGAGTGAGACTGTGAGGCGTGCGCACGTGGCTTGTTTTAGCGGGAAAGCAGTGCGCCTCGTCCCACACAATACTGGTCGGCCAACAGCCGCGCAGACTCCACTGCACACGCACGTATAACTGTGAGTTTTGGACGTATTTAAGGAGAAGCTGGAAGAAATAGGTTCGACGTACAACTGTGAAAACACATTGTTTGAAGACGCTTATAATGGGGATAGGATGTAGTAAAGTTACTAAAAACTACAAGCCAAAGCAATATGAATAAAAAAAACAGCCTAAGACATAATTTTATACAAGACTAGGATGTGAAACCTGTGCTTGTTTTTGCTGCACAAATATTCAATTCTGGATCGAACTTGAGAAAAGCATACATGGATTTCACCTTCAACTGAAATGAGACAATTTCTATCCTTGCTCTTGATGCTTGTTAGATAAGAAAAAGCTTGTTCACACATGTAAGAAGTTGAAATCTGCGGCAAAATGTTTGTTGAATGGCAGGATATTCTTCTTTCACAGAAATCCAGAACTTGTCCAGGGTCAGGTCAGTTAATTCCATCTTGAGTGCACAATCAAACTGCAGACTTCCTCCTCACTCAAAGTCAAGTTCTCAGGCTGAGCAGAAGATGCAGAGAAATGATCCCTCACCCAGTCATACACTTGTGTTGAAAGGGAGGAAAAATGTTGTTCAAGTTTGTTCTGCAGTTTTTCCGGGTGGTTTTCAATAAGACTTGAGACTCTCTAATATCCTTCCTCACTCTCAAGCCCAAGTAACAGAGGAAACATTTCCAGAATTCCTATTGCAACATGATTTTTCCAAAGATTCAATTTCCTTTTAAATCCAAGAATCTTGTCACTTGAAGTCAAAACATTTTCTCCATTTTTGTAGAATCATCCAGAACTTTTTTTCATTTCATCTTGAAGAGTTTTTGACATCAGCAGCTCTCTGTGAAGAAAGCAGTGTGTTGTGACAATGTCAGGATTTTGTTTTTTTATAAGACAATTGAAACCTCGCAGCCCAAGCAACACACACAAAATGCTAGAGGAACTCAGCAGGCCAGGCAGCGTCAATGGAAAAGAGTATTGCTGATGTTTTGAGATGAGACCGTTCATCGGGACGGGAAAAAATGTGAGGAGTGAGAGTAAGAAAGTAGGAGGAGGAAGAACCACAAGGTGATAGGTGAAACCGGGAGTGGTGAAGTAAAGAGCTGGGATGTTGATTGGTGAAAGAGATACAGGGCTGGAGAAGGATGCACCGGATACACCTCCCTGTCCTTTCTCACTCTCTCTATCTCTGGAGACAGCTTATCTACTGATGTCTATTATAAACCCATTGACTCCCGCAGCTACCTGGACTATATCTCCTCCCACTCTGTTACTTGTAAAAATGCTCTCCCCTTCTCTCAATTCCTCCATCTCTGCTGCATCTGCTCTCAGGATGACGTATTTCATTCCAAGAACCTACACTTCGTCTGCCAGAAAAAACAGGATCTCCCAGTGGCTACCCATTTTACTTCCACTTCCCATTCCTAATCTGACATGTCAGTCCATTGTCTACTCTACTGTCCTGATAAGGCCAGACTCAGGTTGGAGGAGCAACACTTATATTCCTTCTGTGTAGCCTCCAACCTGATGGCATGAAGATTGATTTCTCAAAATTCCGGTATTGCCCTCCCCAGCCCTTTCACCATTCCCCATACCCATTTCCTTCTCACCTTATCTGATATTTCTCCTGACCATGGTCCCCAATTCACATCAGATTTCAGGGCCACAATGGCCCAGAACTGTAGTGTTACATGGTATCACACCACGGCATATCACCTGCAGTCGAATGGTCTCTCCAAGTGGTTTCATCATTCCTTAAAAGCTGCTTTGAGGACCTCCCTGACAGATGAGTGTAGGTACGATCGTCTCTTGTGGGAACTGCTTGGGCTCTATGGCTCCAGAAAAGGACCCGCATTCCTTGGCAGATGAGTTGATGAATGGGCAGCCACTATAGGTGCCAGGTGATATTATCTTTGATGCCATATCTGCCTGGTTAGCATCTACCCTGCTCAGTAATCTCAACTCTTACACCTATTCCTATCTCCCATCATGGCATACAACACTCTAGGGTTCAAGTTGACCTATGTTCTACCTCATTCATTTTTGTCCACCATGATGCAAATCAGCACGTCTTTAAACCCTCTTATGATAGCCCATTTCGTGTTTTGGGGCAGGGCAAAAAGACTTTTATTGTGGGTAGGAAGGGTAAGCCGGAATGTATTCCTGTAGATCACCTTAAACCATCCCACCAAAGACCTACTCTATGCATCACGACCCATAGGACCCAAGCTGGGTGGATCATACGAGCTACAGACAGACTCATAATTCTGGCTTTGATGAATTCTGAGTAGGGTAATATAATAGGTAAGAGAGAGTATCTGACATAATGACATCACTGCAAGGCAGCTGGTTTTGGTTTGTTCATAACCTACATCTGGAAGTAAGGGGCTGTGGCATTCACATGCTTCATTCACAAAATCTTACACTCACTCTTGTGAGAATGTCTGAGCCATTATTGAAAAATAATCTGCGGTCAGTTAAATCAGATAAGAGACAATTTAGTTTTTTCCTCAGGGCTATGAGTTGTTGGAACTCTCCTTCTCAAAAGGCAATGGATGTAGAGGCCTTCAATATTTTTAAGGCAGAGGTAGACAGATACTTGAATACAAGGGGACAAAATTTCTGTGATTCTGGATTCTTCTCCCCTCTTTTCCAGTCCTGATGAAGGGTCTTGACTCAAAACATCAATTGTTTATTCATTACTGTAGATGCTGTCTGACCTGCTGAGTTCCTCCAGCACTTTGTGTGTGTTGCTCTCGATTTCCAACGTCAGCAGAATATCTTGAGTTTATGTACTCTGAGGATTAGAATTTCTGCATATTTATTAGTCATTATTAGTGGATATCTTAAGGGATAAGGTGAAATGGAAGAGGAGGACAATCATCTGAAATAACAATGGCTGCATTGACTACTTGTGTCAAATGGTTTGTTTCTGTGTTGTAAGGTTCCTTGAATTTGAGCTTTACCTCTATCAAGTGTTTACCTCTATCAAATGCTTTTCCAGTAAGATGGCGGTACATGAGAACACAGCTGCCTCCTGGGGACAACCAAAGATGCTCTTTTCTTTGTAAAATGCGTTTTTTTATGATTGCAAGACAATTCTACTCCAGACTATTGGGTACCGCAGGGCTACTCCATCAGCGAGCTGCTGACTGATCGGAGTAGCTCTACTGGTGTTGGCGGCTGAGCCAGCCGAATTGACAGCTAAAATGTTGAAGGGGTTAGCCGAGGTGTCAAAGGAGCCAGTCAGGACTTTGGAGAAGCCAGCTGGGATATCGGATGAGCCGGTTTGTTTTTGGAGGAGCTGACCTGGCTGCAGTTCATGCTGCTGGCTACTCGGAAGCATCGCAGTTGGTGCAGTATAACTGTCGGAGATTGTCCAGGACATTTCACCTACGACCGCAATACTCTGTTGGACAGCGATAATGTAAGTTGCTACAGGCCTGTTACCCTTGTCCAGTGAAGGGACAGTCAAAATGGGAGCTGTGTAGCCTCAGTTGTAGTGAGAACTAGGTCTCAAGCCTTGGGCTTGCCTGCTGCTGCAGATCAGGTGAGAGATGCGAAAGCACTACAACGTGGTTGAGCTTGGCTGGGGCCTGGCCTCTCCCATTGGTGTTGCCCTCCAATGTTCAAGTGCTGGAATGACAGGCTGGATTGCATGTGTCTGAACACAGCCGGGACACCGTACCATCAATGGCTGGACATTGTTGCTCAGGGTCTTGGACTATACATTTTTTTTGAGCAGATATGCTTCTTTGCTCAATATTTTGAATTATATTACTTGCTATTTTCAAATGTTTGCTTGCTATTTTGAATGTTTTGCACCTTGGCCCCAGAGGGACGCTGTCTTGTTCAGCTATATCTATCTATGATTTGAATAATAATTAAACTTGATTGATTTGATTTGATTTACTTTTCCACTTGAGGGACCGTCTCACATGAAATCTGTCTGAATTTCATGTCTTTCATTTTCTTTATAACACTAATAATCTGGAGATGTAGGTAAACTGAATTTTACTCAAAAACCAAAACAACTGACTCATTCTTGAGCAATTTATTCTTGGTATTCTTGGCCTACTATCAGATCAATTCAAACCTTCGACAGATAAGAATGCTTACGATAGAATTACCACCAAATTCACCAGAAAGTATAAAAGTGTGGAGTTTCACCCTCAATGATTTTCGAGACGTATAATTGAATGTCACTGGCCTATTTGCAAACTTGTCATATGATTAGCATTGAAACCACCAATAAAACTCATTAATAAAGATATTGATTTCTACTTCTGTAACATTATCCACAAGGGCTGCAACCCTCATCTATTGTCTGTTATTTCTAAACTTGACTGTTTCAATTGATTACTGGTAGGCCTCTCTCATTCCATTATTCATAAACAAGTAATCTAATGTAGCATATGAGATTCAATCACAGTCCTCCATTACCTATGCCCTTGTGAAACTAGAGTCATAGCCTCATAGTCACACATATAGCCATAGAACACAACAGCACAGAAAAAAAGACCTTCAGCCCATATAGTCCACACTGAACCGTTAACCTGTCTAGACCAATTGACATGCACCTGGACCATAGCCCTCCATAACCCCTCCCATCTATATAAATTTCTCTTGAATGTTAAAGTCAAACCTGCATCCACCACTTCTGCTGCCAGCTAGTTCCATATACTCTTACCACCCTCTGTGTGAAGAAGTTCCTGCTCTCTTTCCCCTTAACAGTTCACCTCTCACCCTTAAACCATCACCCCTACTTCTAAACTCATCCAAACACAGTGGAAACAACCTGCTTACTTTACCCTACCTATACCCTTCATAATTTTGTATAACTCTCAAATCAGCCCCTATCCTCCTATGATCCAAGGAATAAAATCCTAACTAATCCAATTTTCCCAGTAACTCAGGTTCTTAAGTCCTGGCAGCATCTTTGTAAATTTTCTCTGAAATATTTCAACCTTTTTTTACATCTTTCCTGTAGGTAGGTGACCAAAACTGCACACAATACACCAAATTAGGCCTTACCAATGTCTTATACAACTTCAATAGAACATTCCATCGTTCTGTACTGATTTATGATGGCCAATGTTCCAAATATTTTCATGGTGACTCCATCTACCTGTGATGCCACTTGCAAAGAATTATGAATCTGGATTCCCAGATCCGTCTGTTCCGTCACCCTCCTCAGTGCCTTAGCACTCACTGTGTAAGTCCTACCCTGGTTTGTGCTCCCAAATTTCAATGCATTGCACTTGTCTGCATTAACTTCATTCTGCCTTTTCTCTCAACCCATTTCTCCATCTTGTCCAGAACCCACTGCAAACTTTCCTAGCCATCCTCGTTGTCCATTATGCCCCAGCCTTGCCCCATTATGCCCCAGTCATCCCAAATCTGCTGATCCAATTTACTACATTATCATCCAGATCATCGACGCAGATAACAAATAACAACAGATCTGACTCCGATCAGTTTGGCACTCCAGTAGTCAAAGGGCTCCAGTTAGAGAGGCAATCATCTATTACCACACTCTGGCTTCTCCCGTGAAACCAATATCTAATCCAATTTACTCTCTCATCCTGAATGCCAAGCAACTGAACCTTCTTAACAAACCTTCCACGTGGGACCTTGCTAAAGTCCATGTAGATAGCATCCACTGCCTTGCCTTCATCAATTTTTCCAATAACTTCCTCCTCAACACCACCTACCACTAATAGATCCATGTTGACTATCCCTAATCGGTCCCTATCTATCCAAATACTTATATGTCCAGTCCCTAAGTGTCCTCGTACTCCTTCCCCCTGGAAGGGGATGCTAAGAAAATACCTCCCACCAGCAGGTCCACAACTAGGATCCTAAACTGGAGCAGGAATGATTTTGTGGGCATTAGGCAGGATCTAGCACAGCTTCATCATGTGAGCTTGTTTTATGGAATGGAATGACTAGCATGTGGGAGGCTTTTAAGGATGTGGTATCAATCGTCTAGGAGTAGCATATTCCTGTAAGGGTGAATGGTAAACCTGGCAAGTTTAGGGAAGCTTGGTTGTTAAGAGATATTGAGCTTCTGGTCAAGGAAAAATAAGGAAACATACATTGGGTTTAGGAGGTTGGGAGCAAGTGAATCCTTGAATGACTCTAAAAAAATTAAGAATTCTCTTAAGAGAGAAATCAGGAGCACCAAGTGAGAGTATAAGGTGGATCAAGAAAATAAGGTTAAGGACCAAGAGGTTCTATGGCTACACTCAGTTGCCACTTCAATTGCTGCACAGAGTCTTGTCATCTTCAGAAGTTTTCGGATGACTCTGCCATAGTTGGATGCATCAGCAAGGGAGATGAAGTTGAGTACAGGGCTACGGTAGGAAACTTTGTCACATGGTGTGAGCAGAATTATCTGCAGCTTAATGTGAAAAAGACTAAGGAGCTGGTGGTAGGCCTGAGGAGAGCTAAGGTACCGGTGACCCCTGTTTCCATCCAGGGGGTCAGTGTGGACATGGTGGAGGATTACAAATACCTAGGGATACGAATTGACAATAAACTGGACTGGTCTAAGAATACTGAGGCTGTCTACAAGAAGGGTCAGAGCCATCTCTATTTCCTGAGGAGACTGAGGTCCTTTAACATCTTCTGGACGATGCTGAGGATGTTCTACGACTCTGTGGTGGTCAGTGCTATCATGTATGCTGTTGTGTGCTGGGGCAGCAGGCTGAGGGTAGCAGACACCAACAGAATCAACAAACTCATTCGTAAGGCCAGTGATGTTGTGGGGATGGAACTGGACTCTGTCACGGTGGTGTCTGAAAGGAGGATGCTGTCTAAGTTGCATGCCGTCTTGGTCAATGTCTCCCATCCACTATATAATGTACTGGTTGGGCAGAGGAGTACATTCATCCAGAGACTCACTCCTCCGAGGTGCAACACAGAGCGTCATAGGAAGTCATTCCTGCCTGTGGCCATCAAACTTTACAACTCCTCCCTTGGAGGGTAAGACACCCTGAGCCGATAGGCTAGTCCTGGACTTATTTCCTAATTTACTGGCATAATTTACATATTACTATTTAACTATTTATTACTATTTTCTATTACTATTCTATTACTATTTATTATTTCTATGACTATTACTATTTACTAATAGTAATATTACTATTACTATTTCTATTACTATTTATTATTTATGGTGCAACTGTAACGGAAACCAATTTCCCCCGGGATCAATAAAGTATGACTACTACACTTTATAAGGTAAGGAGCTACTTAATGAAATGGCCACTGAGGATATGTTTGTGGTATTCTGCTGTTGTCGCCCATCCACTTCAATATTCAAAGTGTTCTGCATTCAGAGATGCACTCCATGTTTGTATTGTGTGGTTATTTTAGTTACTGTTGCTCTTTGCAGCCAAAATTCAGTGTCAGAAGTTTACAAAGGAACACCTAAACAAGCCTGATGCATTTTGGAAACTCGCTCTGTGGACTGATAAAGTTAAAATAGAACTTTTTGGCCTCTATGAGCAAAGGTATGTTTGGAGAAAAAAAGGTGCAGAATTTCATGAAAAGAACACCTCTCCAACTGTCAAGCACGGGGGTGGATTGATCATTCTTTGGGCTTGTGTTGCAGCCAGTGGCACAGGGAACATTTCACTGGCAGAGGGAAGAATGAATTCAATTAAACACCAGCAAATTCTGAAAGGAAACATCACACCGTCTGTAAAAAAGCCGACGATGAAAAGAGGATGGCTTCTACAACAGGATACTGAACCTAAACACACCTCAAAATCCACAATGGACTACCTTAAGAGGTGCAAGCTGAATGTTTTGCCATGGCCCTGACAATCCCCCGACCTAAACCTCATCGAGAACCTGTGGATAGACCTCAAAAGAGCACCGCATGCAAGACAGCCCAAGAATCTCACAGAACTAGAAGCCCTTTGCAAGGAAGAATGAGCAAAAATCCCCCAAACAAGAATTGAAAGACTCTTAGCTGGCTACAAAAAGCATTTACAAGCTGTGATACTTGCCAAAGGTGGTGTTACTAAGTACTGCCATGCAGGGTGCCCAAACTTTTGCTTCAGGCCCTTTTCATTTTTTGTTATTTTGAAACTGTAAAAGATGAAAACAAAAGAAAAGTTTTCTTGCTTAAAATATTAAAGAAATGTGTCATCTTTAACTTCATGCCTTTTGAAAATCAATTCATCTTTTACTCACTTAGCTATTCCCAGTAACAGAAATTTTGACTAGGGGTGCCCAAACTTTTGCATGCCACTGTATATGTCACCATATTTAACCCTGAAATTCTTTTTCTTGTGGACATAATAAATCTATGGAATAATAACCATTACAGAATAAATAAAAGGATGCCCATGTAGACAATAAATCTTGCAAATACAAAGTAAGATATGATTGATAGATAGACAGATAGATAGATAGATAAATAAATAAATAAATATTGAGAACATTAAACGAAGAGTCCTTGAAATTGAGTCCATTGATTGTAGGAGCATTTTAATAATGGGACAAGTGCAGATGAGTGAGGTTATCTCCTTTGGTTTAGGAGACTGATGGGTGAGGGGTAGAAACTGTTCCTAACCTGGCTGTGTGAGTGCTGAGGCTCCTTGAATCAACTTCCTGATTGCAGCAGTCCAAAGAAAGCATGTCCTGGGGGATGGGGATCCCTAACGAAAGATGCTGCTTTCCTGTGATAGTGCTTCATATAAACATCCTCAGTGGCTGGGAGGGATATACCAGTGGTGGACTGAACCATCTCCAGGACTTTTTCTCGGCTTCTCCACTCAAGTGCATTGATGGTTCTATACTAGACTCTGAGGCAGCCAGTCAATATAATCTCCACTACACATCTGTAGAGGTTTGACAAAGTTTTAGATGTACTACCAAATCTCCACAAACTCCTAAGATAGTAGAGGCACTGTCATGCTTTCTTCATAATTTCACTTACATGTTGGGCCCAGGACAGGTCCTCTGAAATATTAACACCTCGGAATTTAAAGTTGCTAACCCTCTCCACCTCTGATCCTTGGATGAGGACTGGCTCGTGGACCTCTGTTTTTTTTTCTTCTGAAACCTGTAATCACTCCCTTGGTCTTGCTGACTTTGAGTAAGTGGTTATGTTATGACACCACTCAGCCAGATTTTCAACTTCCCTCCTATATGTTGATTCATCACCACCTTTGATTTGGCCTACAACCGTGGTGCCATTAGCAAACTTGAATATAGCATTGAACCTGTGGTTAGTTACACAATATTAACAGTAAAGTGGGTAGAGTAGAGGACGCAGCACACAGCTCTGAGCTCTAAGCTGAGGGTGATTGTGGTGGAGATGTTTTTTCCAATCCAAACTGACTGGGGTCTGGAAGTGCGGAAATCCGGGATCCAATTGCACGAGGAGGCCAAGTTCTAGGAGCTTATTGATTAGTTTTGAGGGGACGATGGTATTGAATACTCAGCTGCAGTCAATAAAGAGCATCCTGATGTATGCATTTTTGTTGTCCCGTTGTTCCGGAGTTGAATGAGATAGCAATTGCTGTGGACCTGTTGCTCTGGTAGGCAAAGTGGAATGGATCTAAGTCAATTCTCAAGCAGGAGTTGATACGTTTCATCACCAGCCTCTCAGAACATTTCATCACTGTGGATGCAAGTGCAACTGGACAATAGTCACTGAAGCAGCTTACCGTGTGCTTCTTAGTGGGTTCCTCATAATGCCAAAGTGAAAGGTTAAAGAAATCAGTGAACACTCTAGCCAGTTGATGAGCACAGGTCTTTAGTACCTGGCCAGGTACCCTGTCTGGGCCAGATGCATTTTTATGGATTTACCCCCCGAAGGCTGCTCACACATTGGCCTCAGAGACTGAAATCACAGTGTTATCAGGGGCCGTGGGAGTTTGCGAAGGTACCTTCATGTTTTGATGGTCAAAGTGAGCATAGAAGACATTGAGCTCATCTGGGACAGAAGTCTTGTCACCTATGTCACCTGGTTTCACTTTGTAAGAGGTAATAGAACTCAAACCCTGCCACAGATTTCTTGCATGCCCCCATGGCTCAGGTTTGGTCTGGAATTGTCATTTTGCACGTGAGATGGCTTTCTGGAGATCATACCTGGACTTCTTGTATTTTACTTGGTTGCCAGACCTGAATGCCACTGATCTGGTCCTCAGTAGATTGCAGATCTCATACTTCATCCAGGAATCCTGATTGGGAAGACTCTGAATGATTTCGTGGGGCCATACTCATCCATAACTGTTTCAATAAAGTGCGCGCCAACCATGGTGTATTCATTCACATCCTGCGATTAGTCCTCAAACATGGTTCAGTCCAGCAATTCAAAACAAATAGCCCTGTATGCAGGTAGTAAAAGAACAGCCAAGTGATCCAATTTTCTGAAATGTGGTCTAGGCATGGAACAGTGGGCATTCTTAATCATAGTATAACAGAGGTCTAGTGTGTTGGGACTTCTGACGCTGCAGTTTATATATGGTAATTTGGCAGCGATTTCTTCAAGCAAGCCTGACAGAAGTCCCCGATTATGAAATGCACTTGGGTGGGATTTTCTTGTTTGGTCATGGTGGCATTCAATATCTTGAGTGATTGGTTAACATCAGCTTTTGACGGAATATAAACTGCACTCAGAATCACAGAGAACTCTTTCGGTGAGTAGGATAGTTGGCACTTAATCGTTAAATGTTCAAATTTGGGGGATCGAGAGTGTGACAAGACCAAGACTGCTGCGTCCAAGAACCATAGAGAGTTTATCAATGAACACAGAACCCAACCTTCTGTGTTCTCTGAATCAACAGTTCAGTCCCTCTCATGTACTGAGAAGCACTTAGATCCTACCAATGTGTCTAGTGTGTCCAAAGTGAGCCACGTCTCAGTGAAACACAGAACACAGCAATTCCTAATCTCCCTCCATTACAGCAATCTTACCCTTAGGTCCTCAATCTTGTTCTCCAGTGATTTTGTATTTGCAAACAAGATACCTGATGGAGAAACTTCCATTGCTTGTCATTTCAGCCTCTTAGCGTCTCCCCTCCTTCCTCTCTTTCACCTATGTTGATGTACCTTCATTCACTTGAAGGTGCCGTACCTGCATGCTTGAGAGTTATGTCTGCCGAGTACATCAGAATATTATGAAATTGTCAGTTCGTTAAGGTAGTTCAAAAATAAGTTGCTTAAAGCAAAATTATAGGGTGTAGATTGCAGCGAAAGTTCAGAATAGGTATATTTAGAAGTTCTGTAAGCAGGCCGCAAACGTCACTATGGTTCACTGGTGCCAACTTGGCCATTTGTCCCATAGAATCCATGGAGAGCTAGTTTGGTAAAATAGATTCAAAATTGGCTTAGCTGTAGGAAGCCAAAGCTGGTGGTTGAAGACTGTTTCTCCAAATGGAGGCTTGTGATTAATAGGTTCAAATGGATCTACAAGTACAAGTACATAGCTCATTGAAAGCTATGTCACAGGTAAGCAGCGTGTTGAAAAATACATTTAGCATGCTGGGTATATTCAGGACATTGAGTATAGGAGTTGAGACATTATATGCCAATGCATAACTTGTTGATGGTACCACTGTAAATGCCATGTACAGTCCTGGGTGCTCTATTATTTAAAAAAATCATGTTTAAACCTGCAAAGAGTGCAGATAACCTTTATGAGGATCTTTCCAGGACTATAAGGTCTGACCTATTATAAAAGATTGGCCAGGATAGGTCTTTATTATTCGGGGAATGAGAGACGAAATTTTCGAAGTGTAAAAAATTATGATAGACATGGATAAGCTGGATGATAAGAACCTTTTCGCCAGTTTTGAGGAGTCCAAACAAGGTGGCGTCGGTTTAGGGTGAGAGGGGAAAGTTTAAAAGGGTTCTGACAGGCAATCTAATCATGTAGAGGGTGGTGAACAGACAGAATAAGCTACCAAAAGAAGTGGTTGAGGCCGGTGCAATTGTATTTTTAACCAGCACTTAGATAGGAAGATAAAGGGGTGGGCTTGGAAGGATATGGACCATGCACAGGAAATTGGGACTAGCTGGGTGGGCACCATGGATAGCACCATGGTTGACATGGATTCATTGAGCAGAATTGTCTGTACCTATGCTGTATGAGTCTATTATATCCATTCCTTTACAGTAATTCCTAGCTTAATATAACTGGGGCATCTATAATTGGAGGAGCATTATAATTAAACTGTAATACCATCCTTAATATAACTGACAATTTTGTTCATGTCCGCTTTCAAAAAGAGATTGTATCATCTATCATATATTGCTAGTTGTAGGTAATTGAAATATGTTTTGTTGTTAATCGGTCAACAAACTAGGGAATCTACTCTTCAATAAATCTGAAAACTGAATATCAGAAGAAACGGATGCAGGGCAAGAACTTTCAGTCATTTGTGTTAACTCTAGAAACTAATCAAAAGAAAAAACAAGGGAATCAGGAAATGGCTGTATTTCATTTTTACTTTCCTTTTCTTTAGTGAGGTGTGCACGTATGACGTGGTGACGTAATGATGTATGCCATTCACATACTTCTTACATCTGACCCATAATGAATTATGTAAACAAACAAATAATGCTTAATCAAGCAATATAATTACAATATTACTCAAATATTAACTACACTGCACTTTGTGCCACTCATCAATTCTGTAAGTTTATGGCAGGTCTTCACATCTTACCACCCACACTTTTTCTTGTATCCCTTGATTCCTTCAGTTTCAAAAATCTATCAGTGTCTCTCTCAGATATATTCAATGACTGAGCAAACAGAATCCTCTGGGGCAGAGAATTTCAGGACTTACAAATATTGGGTGAAGAAATTCCACTTCATCTCAGTTTTTGACATTGTGCAGCATGTGGTGGATCAATATAATTCTTAACAGTTACAGCTGAATATCACAGAGCCTCTCCAGGATATTGCTACCAATCCTTTACATCCTTTACAGCATACTATTGTTTAATCTATCACATTTTTGGCAGTTGAATAAAATCCTAAATGATGCAATCTCCACAGATTCATGGGCTGCACTTCAGGGTCTTCAGCCTCAAACTCACTGCTTTGCCTAGTGGCTGGATGATTCAGTGTATTATGTATTTCAGCAATGCCATAAAACATCCACAGAGCTAAACAAGGACAGCCAAATTACATTTTGCTTCTTAATGCTGTCTCTGCTTCAGGGTGAAAGCAATAGTTCGCCTTGAATACAGTGCTTTGATGTCCTCCCGTACTCAATCAAATATGTGGTGTTGGAAATTTATTCAACTCCAACTTAGAAGTCAGACGCATGAAAGCTCATTGTTAATGCAGTCCTCGTCTTGCTCTGAGGTTTCAGCATCAAAGCAGCAGGTGACAGATCGAAGTGAGAATGTTCTTACCAAAAATACAAACACCTCATGCCTTGTTCTTCCTTTCTCCCTCAATAAACACTCTACCAAGACCAAAATGATGGAAACATTTTTGGCAAGTGTTCAAAAGGCACTCAAAATTTGAATTCTCCTACACAAGTGAGGTCCACTTCTGACGGGGTGTCCAATTGCCAATGGCTTGGGAAGAAAGTTCTTGGCAATGGTTGCCTATTTTCAGGTGTAATGACATTGAAGATCCTGTGCGATAAACTTTTTTCTTATTTGGCTGCTTTTCAACTTGTTGTTTTATACTTCTCATAACATAGTTCTAAAAAGCTACAAGATCAGAGAGACAAAGATAGCCGAGTCATTCTTAGTAGAAGCTACTGGATGCAGTTATTAGAGCATCAAATTCACGGTGCCCAGCTATGCCTACCATCAGTCAAAGTCAAAGTAAACGCCAATGTGCGTTACTCATCAGGACATTCGTAAAATGATGGATGCATTGTTATCTGAAGGGCACCAATAGTACAAGATTGAAATGTGGTGACATTCTTCGGATCAGGAAGTGTACTCCACACACATGATTGACTCTAGAACCTTAGAAAGCAGATTGTCATCTTCTGCAATAACCTTCTGAAACATTTCTGTCACTGTCATTCACTGCTTTTCCATTCTATCTGGATATGTATGCTTAAGCACCCAGCATTGTTAGGATGGATTGTGATTATTCTGTGGAGTCTATGCTTTTGCAGTGTTCTCAGGTTTTTCTAATGATGCTAGGTAATAAATCACTTTCCATTCATTTCATAAACTTCTGTTAAAATATCAAACTGACATCTCTGTGGTGATATGCATTAAGTATTTTAAACAGCAATCAAAGACAGCCAGTTAATAGTTACTTACATAAACTGACAGAAGTTTAATTAAAGTGACATTTCTCTAATAATAGTAACTATTGTTTGGACAAGGTGGAAAGAAGTAATCCTGTCACCAGCTGCTACTAATGTAACTTTCAAATTGAAGCTAATTTAATGGCCCATATCTTCATAACTAATATTAGGAGGCATTGAATTATATTGATTGTGTCTCTTTATCATCTTTCTATGACACATGATACAGAAGAATCTGTTTCCTTCTTTCTGTGAGTATTATCTCAGAATGTTTCCCCACCTTCAATCCTATCCAAATATACATGTTTTCTCTTTATTTCCAAATGTCTCTTGTCACTCTTATTCATTCATTTTTATGAGATTCTTATGCACTTTAAAGGTACTAAAACAGTGACGAGCAGGGGGCGCACACACAAACACACAAGTAATGTGCAGGAGAATATGGCAGAATGAGTTTTAGTTGTGCATGCTGCACTGTATATGGCATGCATAAATATTGTGAGTCCCCTCACAGGCGCAGAAAATGTGCGTTACATTTTAAATTGCACATGAGCTGTACATTTTATTGTGTAATCTCATGTGACAATAAGAGCTCTTCAAGTAATGAAGTTTCTTTGGGGAAGATATGCATTGCATTAGAGAAGAGAGATCACTAATAAGACTGGCACATTGCACAGATGTAGATGAGACAAGTGGGGTAAAGGCTGAGGCAGACACCATTCCACTGCCAATTAATGGCCTTACCTGTGATATCAAGGACTGTAGGACCTAAAAGTGCAGATTCTATACTTTGGTAAGGTACTTTCACATAGCAACAAGACACATATGTACAGGCTTGCTACTGCAGTGCAGGATGTGCCATGCTGTGAGCAAATACGCATGCTGCAATACCGAATCAGCAACAGCAACTGTGCAGAGTGTATACTTTGATCTCAATGATGTTCATCCTACAGCCTCTTTTCACATGTTTACATAGAAGAACACTTGCCATTCAATTCTATATGCACGGTGAGGTGTCAAAACTTTCAGAAGTAACATTTCGGGTTAAAAATGATCAAGTGCTTAAATAAATCCTTGGCAGAATTTCCATGTTTTAGAGCATTAACAGCATTCACCCTCTCCAATCAACACTCCACTTTCATGCAAATCTCTCAGTATGTCCACACTTTCTTATTTGTCTACGTTATCTAATGTCTGTTGAATGCATTTATATTATTCCTATCAACAGCTAACTGTGATAGTGTATTCCATATTCGAATCACTGTGTGGAAAGGGAAGTTTTCTGGTAACATAGAACTCCTAACCCCTTTACCAACCCAGATAAAGAGTACATCTGGGACTTTCACTTCCTAACCCAGGCAACTCTAGGCAGATGGGTCTGAAGGTCTAATTCTTCAGTGGACAGTAAGTGCCCTGAAATTTGACTGTCCTTTTGATAGCTCATTCAGGTTTAGCCAGATATATTAAATTCTCTTGATTATTATGAGGACATTCACAATTACGTATCTCTTCAGCTGTGAGAAAATGGTGATGGAGTTCATAAGAAGATGTAGAATGATGCAAGAAATCACATTTTATTTACAGAATATTTCTTCCTTTTTACATTGTATGTCAACAATTTGGATGAAAAAATTGATGGCTCGGTGGCCAAGTTTGCAGACAAAACGAAGTAAGTAGAGGGATAGGTAATGTTGAGGAAGAAGAGAGGCTGTAGAAGAACAGACAAATTAAGAGAATGGGCAAAGAGTTGGCAAATGGAATACAGTGTTGGGAAATGTCTTGTCATGCACTTTGGTAGATGGAATAAGTATAGACTTTTTTCTAAACAGGGAGAAAATTCAAAATTCCAAGGTGAAAATGGATTTGGAAGTCCTTGTGCAGGATTCCCTAAAAGTTAATTTGCAGGTTGAATCCTTGGTGTGGAAGGTAAATACAATGTTAGCATTCATTTCATGGACTAGAATATAAAAGCAAAAATGTAATGCTGAAGCTTCATAAGGCACTGATGAGGTCTCACTTGGAGTAACGTGAATATTTTTGGACCCTTTATTTAAGAAAAGGTGTGCTGACATGGGAGAGGGTTCAAAGGATGTTCATGAGACTGATTTTGGGAAAGAAAAGGTGATCATATGAGCAGCAATTGAAGGCTCTGAACCTGTACTTGTAGGAACTTGGAAGAATACGAGGGGATTTCATTGGCACTGATCGAATGTTGAAAGGCCTAGATGGAGTGGATGTGAAGAGGATATTTCCTTTTGTAGGAGAGTTTAGGACCAGTGGGCACAGTTTCAAAATACAGGGGTGGCCATTTAGAACAGAACTAAGGAGGAATTTCTTTAGACAAAGTGGTGAATCTGTGGAATTCATTGCCAAGTCACTTGGTGTATTAAAGGCAGAGGTTGATAGGTTCTTGATTAGTCAGGACATGAAAGGTTATGAGGAGAAGGCAGGAGAATGGGGTTGAGAGGCAAATAGATCAGCCATGATGAAATGGCGCAGGAGATTCAATTGGCCAAATGCTCCTATGTCTCAAGGTCTATGGGTTAAGATGTATTAAAGGAATTACGTAATCAGCTTCTGTCAGTATGCCTTCAGCAGGAATACAACATCCATAGTAAATCAAAATTGATGACATTCCTATTCCAAGAACGTACGGGGTGTCAGCTATTACTAAAAGGAAATTCTGGACAATTAATTTATATAAACATAGGCAATACTGGACTGTAGTAATATCGCTAAAAATGGTAATCATCCCAGTATTATCAATGGGTTTTCCCAGGGTATTCTCACTTGTCCTGAACAGTCCACACATCAGGGAGAATATTATGGGTTGTTTATAAGTTCAAACTTTTCCTCTGACAAAGTAATTTGTTGTGCTAATATTTGGATTGCATGAACACAGAAGGTAAGGTTTAGTAATACCTAAGTGAAAAGTATCATTGGACGAATGAGTATGTTTTGCTGTGTCTGCAGCTCGTCCTATCATAGATGCTGAGGAATGGAACAAAAATTCAAATGTCTTAAAAATATTGGAAATGGGGAAAAATTGCTCATAGGAAATAGGCAGAGATTACAATGGTTCATGTGAGAACATAGGGAAAAGGACACAGATTTGTATGAAAAAGATATAAATGTGCAAGTTGTATGCTCGCTTTATTTGCTATATGCACATTGAAACATCAAAGCCTACAGTGAAATATGTCATTCTGCCTCAATGAGCAACACAGTCTGCTGGGGACAGCCTGCAAGTGTCATCAAACCAACAAAGTATGCCCACTACTTACTAAACTGTACTCGCCTGTATGCTTTTGGAACCCTTTACAGCCAGTGGCAGGAATCAAACACCGATCAATGATTGCTAGCACTGTAAAGTGATTTTGCTAACCACTGCACTACTGCTTATGAAGATTGAGGTAATAGATTGCTAGAAATGAATGGATGGAAATAAGATACAGTAACTCAAATTCTCAAGCAATCAAATTACAATATTGGCGTGCTAAATTATGAACAGCAGTGAATGATGAATGGGAAGAAAATAATTGGTATTTAACGAGTGCAGTGATGAGAGAAGGAAAATGAATCTGCAGTATGTGCATTCATTGTGCAAGGGAGAAATTAAATGCTTGCAGCAGCAGAACGTAACAATTTGTGCCATGACAGAGGTTGAGAATATTTTATAGACAAGGTAGAAAAGAGTACATTGAGGGAAGGTGAGAGGAAAAGTAGTTATTCAGAACAAGGAATATTAAGTCATAGAAGCAACATAAAAAAACAATACTTGTAGACATGTTTCCTAATACCATTAACTTAGGATGAGCTTGTACTCTCTCACAGTGAATGGAAATTGTACCACATATGAGAATCCTGAAATGGAGATGTGGAAGGTCACTTTTTTGAACTCAGCTGAAGCTTATCTCATTAAAATGGAAGGAAACTCCTGGTGTCTGAGAAAAATAGAAGCATATTTGCTTGTAACGATAAGATGGGATAACGCAGGGTGATACTAAATGATAGGTCTGGAAACGTAGAGAGGAGCTCCATAGGAAATCATGCTACGAACTCCATGGTGAAAGGAGGAGTACTGATAGATAGTGTCCTCTTTACAATGAAGAACAAGGAATGTTAGACGGGCATCAATTGACTCATGACAATCTGCATCAATGGTGAGGAATAGTTCTTGCTTGCACAAAGTCTGTTACTAGTAGAGTCATGATTTGGGAAAGACAGGCTTGTCAGAGGTTTGACTGTGACATAAATTAAACATGCTTTGACAGCTCAAGCAGGATAAACTCTCACCAATGGCACTGAGAAGATTATCAAGAAGGATAACTTGCAAAGGGAAGGTCTGACATATATACCAATATATATGGAGGCTTGGGCTGAAATAAAACACAGTCCTGGGGAAAAAATGTTGTTATTGTGGCAAGTCAAGAGGCAATTGCATGAATGAAGGAAGCAATGTTAAGGTCCAAGTTTTATCTTAGAACAAAAATTAGAATGTGAGAAAAATTGTTGGAGTATTAGTTGATAACAGGAATATTTGAAGGCATATTTGTGGCTGATCAATAAACTCCAATATTCGTTATTTAAACTTCAGGGTTTAAGAAAATCTTCCTTCAGTTACGTGCATTTGTGTTTAAATTGTTTTGACTGTTTACCCATTGAGAGTAAAACATATTATGAAATGATTAAATGCTCTGTATGTCTTAAAATATGTGAGATGTAAAAATATGCATGTTCCTTTTGACTTGCACAAGGACAGAGAGAGAATGTTGTGTAAAGACTGTTATGTGTTACTAAAGACTATATTTGGAGGATGTTTGATCTTATCCTTCACTTCAGGAAAAAGGATGTAACTGAAAGAACTTGTTTTATTTCATGTGGAAAAAATTGTAGGATTTCTTGCATGAATGTCTGAGGCTGCACTTACCTTTCTCTTTTCCTTTATTTTGTGGCATGATTGTGGAAAGATTTTATTTCATCCTAGGAATTTACTTTCTTTTAATAAATCTTTTACAGTTACTTGCAAAAAGTCTGAAAGAAATAATGGATGAACTTTATTTATTTTATCTCTATTTTGGACACATATTCTTTCATTTATTTTTCTTTGTTTTGTGAATTTAGCACAGCAGCAGAGAGATCACCATGGATACGATGGGCCAAAGGGATCGTTTCTACACTCCAGAAATTCATGACTGTATGACTCTAATGTTGTTTGAAATAGAAATACCTGAATTCTACAACAGCCATTTTCAATTCTTGTCAAAGACACTAAAGAGTTTGCAGATGCTGGAAATCCAGAGCAACACATACAAAACCCTGGTAGAACTCAGAAGGTCAGGGAGCATCTATGAAAATGAATAAACAGTTGATGTTTTGGGCTGAGACCCTTCATCAGGAGTGGATAGGAAGGGAGAAAATGCCAGAATAAGGAAGTAGGGGAGGAGAAGGGGGACAAGTTAGAAAGTCATAAGTAAAGTCAGGTGGGCGGGGGAGGAGAGATGAAATAAAAAGCTAGAAGGTGGTAGGTGGAAAAGGTAAAGTTCTGAAGAAGAACGATTCTGATAGGAGAGAAGAGTGGACCATGGGGAAAAGGAAAGGAGGAAGGACAACAAGGGGTAGGTGATAGGCAGATAATGAGAAAATGTAAGGAATCTGAGTGGGGAATTGAAGAAGTGGGAAGGAGGAGGGGGAAAATTACCAGGAGTTGGATAAATCGATGGTCATCTCATTGGTTGTAGGCTATCTAGATGGAATATGAGATGTTGCACTTCCATCATCGTGGCCGAATAGGTCATAGACCAACATGTCGGAGTGGGGGTGGGAATTAAAATGGTTGGCCACCAGGACATCCTGCTTTCTACGGATGGAGCAGAGGTGATTGACAAAGCACTCCTCTGATTTACATTGGGTCTCACCAGTGTAGAGGAGACCGCCCCGGGATACAATAAACAACAGATCAATAGCTGAATTGTTACCTCACCTGGGAGGACTGTTTGGGGCTCTGAATGGGCAGGTGCAGCACTTCTGCCATTTGCAGGGTTAAGTGCTAGGAGGGAAAATAGTGGGAAGGGAATGAATGGACAAGGGAATCACAGAGGGAGTGATCCCTGCAGAAAGCAGAGAGTGGGGGAAGGAGGATTTAAAGGTGTGTTTGGTGGTAGGGTCCAGATGAAGATGGTAGACATTGTGGAGACTGATGTATGGGATGTGAAGACTCATCAGGTTGTAGGAGAGGACTGAAGGAACTCTATCCCTGATAAGACTGTGGGAAAATGATATCCGGGAAATTCAAGAGACGCGGGTGAAGACAGCATCAATGTTGGAGAAAGGGAAACATTGTTCATTAAAAAGAAGGACATCCCTGATCTCCTGGGAAGGAAAGACTTATCCTGAGAACAAATGCAGAGATGAAGGAACAAAGGAAATGGTATAGCATTCATGTTCTGATGCTGAGCTCATCAATTTTATCAACCTTGCCTCCAACTTCCACCATGTGCTTAAATTCACTTGTTCAATTTCTGACACCTCCCTCAATTTTTCAGTTTCCAACTGATATATTTTACACATCTGTCTTGACTATATCTCTTCTTACCCTGTCTCCTGTAAAAATTCCCATTCTGGCATGTCAGTCCATGGACTTCTCTTCTGCCATGATGAGCCCATTCTCAGGTAGGAGGAGCAACACCTTATATTCTGTCTAAGTCTAAGAAGTTTCCAATCTGAGAGCATTTACATTGATTTCTCCAACTTCTGCCAATTTCTCCCCCCTCTTTTCCATTTTCTTCAATTCCCCAATTTGGCCTCTTGCTTCTTGTCCTCAAATGCTCGAAATGAAAAACTGTTTATTCCTCTCCATAGACGCTGCATTCCTTCAATTCCTGTGAATTATGTTATTCTCCTTTAAGAAGAATACCTTTTTCTTTTGCCTGCAAGCTTAATGCTGAACCTGCTCCTGATTCTTGCCGTTCAAACTGATTTTCAATTTTCAATCAAGAGTTGAGTAGAATGTGTGTTTTAAGCAGTACAGAAGTTAATGCATATTTTAGGCAGTCAAGATTAAGGAAAATTCCCCATTTGATGAATTTGTGAGGGATATTGATATTAGGAGGGTAAATTAAAAGAAGAATGATGTACAACCCTACCATAAATGCAGTATATGGTCTGTGCCAAAGGGGTCTGAAATAAAATTACTCAGAAGACTCTGATGCTTGATTGAATTATGTAACAAAGGTGGATGAGTAGCACAAGTGGCCACAGCTACTGACAAAGTTATATCTCTGAGAACTTTTTTAACCTGGACAGTTACCAAGTCAGATATATGGCCACAAATCAATTCTCTCGCACGACAGACGATACTTGCTGCAGCTGGTAAATCCAATTTGCCAGTCTACCAAATGCTTAGTCATATGTATGAATTGTACTTAAGTGAAGCTGGTTGTAAGATGAGGAAGTACACATTAACCATAGGCGTGTTTCCTTGTCCTGAGAATGTAATGGAAAACATTACATCAGCTCCTGGGTTTAGCAGGAGAGCTCTCGAGTGTTTAGATCCGGCCAAAGCACACTATATATCACTCAGGGGTAATCTCATTACACTATTTTTAGAAAGTGGTAGACTACAGTTAATGTTAAGTCTGATTACGGTACAGAAAGGAGTTCATATTAGAATATAATAGCTCTTTTTAATATTTTGCATCATGCCATTGGCAATTCCAGACATATGTTGCTACTTGTGGTGATTGCATTGGCAATTTTTGTGATATTTGGTCAATTTTAAAGTTTTTGGGTAGTATACTGGGGCATGGTGCTTTTGAGCATTGGCTGGATTTTCCCAACTGGATAGGTTTAGGACAAACTCAGGATACAGATATAAGAAAGACTTATCTATACTTTTGATTACCACACAAAATTCTCAACTTATGAAATAGCAATTCTTTTCTACCTGCAAACTGTAGTTTACTCATCTACAACATTAATACATTCTTAAAAATACAATATCATTGCTTATTCCAGAGAATACTATATGTATAAATCTTAGTCTGATCTAGATGCACAGTTTTTAAGTCAGGATATCCATCAATTCTTACAGTATTATTTATCTTACTGCCAAGGGTACGTGGAGAGCTATGAGCTACTCTCACAGTTGAGAAACATGTCACCTCTTCCAGTTAAATCCTAAAAACTTACAGTTCATTTTTTTTTGTATTCTGTGTTTTATCCTGTTCAATACTTGAAAGTTGATTATATTTTTGAGTACTGAGCAAAATCTAATATAATTAGTTGAACATGTTGACTTATGGCCTATTGGGTAATACTGAAAAACAATTCTTAGACTTGCTTTAGAAAATGTCAATTTTCTGTGCACAATTATCCTTTAAGTAGCATAAGTCTTCTTCAAATTAATCACCCCTATGTTTGCCTGGCGAATGATTTTTATTTTACTTGGCAGGTTCAGTAAATTGCCTTTGAGTGAAATCCACCATGGATATTGTTACATTGTCGTATTAAACATTGTTAGTTAGGTACCTTCAAAGTTTTGATTTGTCAAAATTCCTTAAATACATTTTTCCATTTCCTCTACTACCATGATGATGCTACCCTCAGGTTGGAGAAGCAACACTTTATATTCAATCTGGGTTGCCTCCAATGTGATGGCATGAACATCAACTTCTCGAACTTCCGGTGAGTGTTCCACCACCTCCTTCCCTTCACCATTCCCTGTTACTGATTCCCTCTCTCACCTTATCTCATTACCTGCCCATCACCTCTTCTGGTGCTTGTCCTCCTTCCCTTTCTTCCATGGTCTGTTGTTCTCTCCTATCTGCTTTACTCTTCTCCAACCCTTTAACTCTTTCATCAATCAACTTTCCAGCTCTTTACTTCGCTCCCATCCCCTCTCTCGGTTTCACCTATCACCTGCCACCTTGTACTTCTTCCTCTCCTCCTCCCACATTCCTTACTCTGATTTCTTCCCTTCCTTTCCAGTCCTGATGATGTGTCTTGGCTAGAAAAGTGAACTGTTTACTCTTTTCCATATGAGCAGCCTGGCCTGCTGAGTTCCTCCAGCATTTTTAGTGTGTTGCTATGGAAAGCACATTGCTATGTCTTTTTTAAGTTTTTTGTGTGGCTCATGTCCAGTTGTTGGATGAGAAAAGGTTAATGTTAAAAATACCTACCAATTAGGAGAGCATCCCACCACAGGAAGAGGACCAGGGTTCAGACCATAGTTTAGTAATGATGTTAAACACATCATTGGATATGTTGATAAAATTAAAGTTAGGAAAGCTAGCATTTATTATCTTTTTCATAACTGAAAACCACAGTAATAAAATTACAATAGTTAAAATTTAAAAAAAATCTAGAACACTGAAAGCTACCACCATCACTTAAGAATACGTAAAAAAAAAATTGAAATGTCCTATAAGGAATAATCCATTAGACAAGGAAGGAAAAACCACTGATGTTCCTTGTTCCAAGGAAACTGACCAAAGGATCATTTTCCAGAAACAATTTCCCTTAACTCCAAAGACAAATTGCAGAAAGTCATTGATCCCTCTCTCCTTTTTCCATACTGAAGCTCTCAAGATCAGATTATATTGATGACTTTTCCGAAAGGTCTTGCCTACTGTTACAATCTCAAACCTGACTGTATTGTTCATCGATGCAGTGATGATGGATTGAAGATTAGTGCTATATTTTCTAGCTATATCATCAGAAATCGAACCCTTGCTAGCAACATCTTGGAATCTAGGCACCTTGAAGACAATCTATTCAGCCTGAGAGTTTTTGTTACATCAAAGATTGTTCATCTTATTTCTCTTGATCTTGATACTTTTGACAGACAAGCTTAGCCCAGAGATGCATAGCAAACTCTAATTAGTTATTAAAATAGGACATTAATAAAATGGGATTGTTTAAAAGGAATGAAGTAGCTCATTTATCAAATCGCTTGTCCTTACATAATTTTTAATGACATTTATTCCCTGTGTATGCATGCCTTTGAAAATTAACTTGAACTTGAAGTACATTATCCCAATTCAATAATGTGGCCTTCTGGGTGAGATTTCAAATTAAATTAGTAAATTGTGTTATTATTGTTATATCTATTGAGGGAGGGTGAAAAAATTGTCTGGCATACCACTTAAACAAATCAGTTCATTACAACATTGCATTGAGGTAGTACAAGGTAAATAGTAACAGGATAAAATATTATAGTTAAAGGTTCAAAGTTCAAAGTAAATTTATTATCAAAGCATGTATATACAATACAATCTTGAGATTCATATTCTTACGGGTAGCCACAAAACAAAGAAACCTCAAAAGAATCCACCAAATAAAAGACTGTCAAACACCCAATGCACAGAGAGAGAGAGAGAGAGAGAGAGAGAGAGAGAGAGAGAAGAAAAAACCAAATTGCACAAACAAAAAAAAGCAAGCAAATAGCCCTCAGAGCTGGAGTTTTATGAAAGATACAAAGACAGGCATCACTACTGCTGGCACTGCAGCCCAGCATATAGCCGAGCAAACACGCGGAGTATTGATCAGAACTGGCCCATCCCTTACTTCTGGTAACGATACCCCAACCTTTTCAATCTAGCCTGGTGCTTAAATCAGCCAGTTAGTGGGTCGTTCTGTGCTCTTGGCCCTCTCTGGGGCCTGGGCCCTACTGCCATGATTCAGTCCATACCCGAAATTTTCAATTCAGCTGGCTGTTTAAGTCGATCAGACCTCAGGACTTCCTTTGCTCTCGTGATGCTATGACTTTGCTTTGAATCTGCTTTGACCCTGATTCTGCTTACCATGACCAGGCCTTACCTGAGCCTCCATCGCCACTCGACTCAACTTACCACGACCAGGCCTTACCTGAGCCTCCACTGTCACTCGACTCCGCTTACCACGACCAGGCCTTACCTGAGCCTCCACTGTCACTCGACTCCCCTTACCATGACCAGGCCTTACCTGAGCATCCACCGCCACTCGACTCAACTTACCACGACCAGGCCTTACCTGAGCCTCCACTGTCACTCGACTCCGCTTACCACGACCAGGCCTTCCCTGAGCCTCCACCACCACTCGACTCAACTTACCACGACCAGGCCCTGCCTGAGCCTACACCGCCACTCGACTTCGCTTACCACGACCAGGCCTTCCCTGAGCCTCCACCACCACTCGACTCCGCTTACCACGACCAGGCCTTCCCTGAGCCTCCACCACCACTCGACTCAACTTACCACGACCAGGCCCTGCCTGAGCCTACACCGCCACTCGACTTCGCTTACCACGACCAGGCCTTCCCTGAGCCTCCACCGCCACTCGACTCCACTTACCACGACCAGGCCCTGCCTGAGCCTACACCGCCACTCGACTTCGCTTACCACGACCAGGCCTTCCCTGAGCCTCCACCGCCACTCGACTCCACTTACCACGACCAGGCCCTGCCTGAGCCTACACCGCCACTCGACTTTGCTTACCACGACCAGGCCTTCCCTGAGCCTCCACCGCCACTCGACTCCACTTGCAATGACCAGGCCTCCCCTGCACCATCACTCTACCTCCGCCATCACTCACCTTGACAACCCTTTGCTCGCCTTTCCATTGTTAGTATTGTTAGCATTGATCGTTATTAACAGTGTCTTTAATAATAAATACAGTATTTTCCTTTATTTTGCTTTTTGGCATTGGTAAGTAGTCGTTGGGCATCACCAGTACCATCTTAAACCGGATGGTAAGGAGAAACAGCAGCAAGTTGCTGCAGCAAAAAACAGCTTTGACCAGCAGCCAATTTGAATATGGAAGCTTTGAGAGGACAGGACTTCAATCAGGTCCACTGCCCAAGTGCAAAAGGCAGCAGTGGGTCACTACAACAAAAAAGAGCTTTAATCAGTGCTTGGGATTGATTAGCATGCGTAAATTAAAGGAAGGCGGAGGCAAGCACAGCAGCCATCGTTGCAGCAGCTGTAGTCTAAGTGGGCTTGAAGATTTAGCTTTTGGAAGCTTCCATGAAGAGAGGCTTCAGTTTGAGAAAGCAAAAAAAAACAAAAGCCCTAGGTTCAGATTTTTGTTCCTTTCCTTCTTTATATCTACTCAGCTAGGATAGTAGAGATGCCAGGCAGGATAGTTCAATGCTCCTCTTGCGGATGTGAGAAGACAAGGAGACCCCCAGTATCCCTGACGACTACAACCCTGAGAAATGCATCCAGCTGCAGCTTCTAACAATTCGTGTAAAGGAGTTGGAGCTGGAACTGGATGAACTCCGGAATCCTGAGGGGGTGATAGATAGGATATATGGAGAGGTAGTTACACCAAAGGTGCAGGACACAGGAAACTGGGTGACCGTCCGGAAGGAGCCAGTACAGAGTATCCCTGTTGCATTCCTCCTCAACAACAGGGATATCACTTTAGATACTGTCAGAAGGGGGTGGGTGTGAGAATGACCTAACAGAGGAAAGTCACAGTGGTCAGATCTCTGGTACTGAGTCTGCCTCTGTAACTCTGAAGTGACGGAAAGAGAAGAGGCACACTGCAGTAATAGGGGATTCATTAGTTAGGGGAACAAACAGAAGGTTCTGTTGACAAGAACCAGATTCCTGGATAGTATGTTGCCTCCTCGGTGCTAGGGTTCAGGACATCTCAGATTGAGTCCTCGGCATTCTTAAGTGGGAGAATGTACAGCCACAAGTCATGGCTCATGTTGGTACCCATCACATGAGTAAGACAAGTGATGAGGTTCTGCACTGGGAGTTCAGGGAGTAAGGTGCTAAGTTAAAGGGCAGGACCTCCAGGGTTGTGATATCATGATTGCTACCCATGCTGTGTGCCAGTGAGGTTAGAACTAGGAAGATTATGCAATTTAATATGTGGCTAAGGAGTTGGTGTAGGAGGGAGGACATAAGATTTTTGGGTCATTGGGCTCTCTTCCAGGAAAAGTGGGCCCATTTGCACCTTAACCTAAAGAGGATTAATATATGAGCGGGAAGGTTTGTTAATGCTGCGTGGTGGGGGTTAAGTTAGAGGTGCAAGGGTCTGGGAATAAGAGCACCAGAACAGTTAGTGGAAAGGTTGCGGAAACAGATGTTGGTAAGACCTCAGACAAAGTTAGAGATGAAAAGGTTGGGCATGATGCAACTAGAGTCCTGGGTTGTGTATTTTTCAATGCAAAAAAGTATCGGAGGAAAGGTGCGGAAGATGAGGTTGCTGGTTTATAAACAAAAGCAATGCGTAGTGAGGAGAGACTGTTGATAGGATGAATTACAACGTAAAAGGCAGACAAAATCGAAAGGGTGAATAAGGAGTGAAGGTGTTGTATCTGAATGTGCACAGTACACAGAATAAGATAGATTAATTTGCAGCACAGTTGCAGAAAGGCAGGTATAATGTTGTAAGCATCACTGAATCATGGCTGAAAGATTACAGCTGGGAGCTTAAATGTCCAAATATATGCATTGTAGCATAAGGACAGGCAGGAAGGCAAAGGGTGCTGTGTTGCTATGTTGGTAGAAATGAAATCAAGTCATTAGAAAGAGAAGACATAGGATCAGAAGGTGTTGAATCATTGTGGATAGAGTTGCAAGGGTAAAAGGACCCTGATAGGAGCTGTATACAGACTCGCAAACAGTAGTAAGGATGTGGCCTACAAATTACAATGGGAGACAGAAAATGCATGCCAAAAAGGCAATGTTACAATAGTCATGGGGGACTTCAATATGCAGATAGATTGGGAAAATCAATTTGTTGCAGGATTCCAGGTGGGGGAGTTTCTCGAGTGCCTATGAGATAGCTTTTTGGAGCAGCTCATGGTTGAGCGCACAAGGAGCTCAGGTATTCTGGATTTGGCATTGTGCAATGAACCAGCATTGATTAGAGAGCTTAAGGTAAAAGAACCCTTAAAGGCTAGTGATTATATTATGATCAAATTCACACTGAAATTTGAGAAGGAGAAGCTAAAGTCAAGTGCATCAGTATTACAGTGGAGTAATGGTAATTATAGAGGCATGAGAGAGAAATTGACCAGAATTGATTGGAAAAGAACATTGGCATGGATGATGGCAGAGCAGCAATGGTCGGAATTTCTGGAAGCAATTCAGAAGGTACAGGATGAATACATTCCAAAGAGGAACAAGTATTCTGAAGGAAAGGTGACACAACCGTGGCTAACAAGAGAAGTCAAAGCCAACATAAAAGCCAAAGGGAAGGCATATAATAGAGAAAATTCAGTGGGAATTTAGAAGATTGGGAAGCTTTTAAAAATCAACAGAAGGTAACAAATAAAGTCATCAAAAAAGTAAAGATGGAATACAGAAGTAATCTAGCCAAACTTATTAAAGAGGATACCAAAAGTTTCTCCAGATACATTAAGTGTGAAAGAAAAATGAGAGTGGATATCGGACGGCTAGAAAATGATGCTGGAGAGGTAGTAATAGGGGACAATGAAATGGTGGATGAACTGAATAAGTATTTTGCTTCAGTCTTCACTGTGAAGTTCCAGGTGTCAGGGGTCACGAAGTGTGTGAAGTTACCATAACTGGAGAGAAGGTTTTTGGGAAACTGTAAGATCTGAAGGTAGATTAGTCACCTGGACTCAACAGTGTACACCACCCCAAGGTTCTGAAAGAGATGGCCGAAGAGTCTGTGGATGCATTAGCAGTGATCTTTCAAGAATCACTAGATTCTAGAATGGTTCAAGAAGACTGGAATATTGCAAATGCAACTCCAATCTTCAAGAAGGGAGAGAGGCAGAAGCAAGGAAACTATAGGCCTCTTAGTCAAACCTCAGTGGTTGGGAAGATGTTGGAATCAATTATTAAGAATGAGATCTGTGGGTAACTGGAGGCACAGGATAAAATACATAGGCCATAGTCAGCATGGTTTCCTCAACAGAAAATCTTGTCTGACAAATCTGTTGGAATTCTTTGAAGAAGTAACAAACAGGATAGACAAAGGAGATTCAGTTACCATTCAAAAAGCCATTGACAAGTTGCCATACATGAGGCTGCTTAGCAAGCTACAAGCCCATGGTATGACAGGGATGATTGTAGCATGGATAAAGCAGTGACTGATTGACAGGAGGCAAAGAGTGGGAATAAAGTGTGCCTTTTCTGACTGGCTGCTGGAGACCAGTAGTGTTCCACCCAGGTCTGTGTAGGGACTGATTATTTTTTTTCCTTAAATATCAATGATTTTGATGATGGACTCGATGGCCTTGTGGCAAAGTTATGCAGACTATATGAAGGTGGGAAAAGGGACAGATAATGTAGAGGAAGTAGAGAGGCTAAAGAAGGACTTACACAGATAAAGAAGAATGGGCAAAGAAATGGCTGATAGAGTACAGTGTCGAGAAATGTATTGTCATGCACTTTGGTAGAAGAAATGAAAGGGTTGATTATTTTCTAAATGGAGGGAAAATACAAAAATCTTGGGTGCAAAAGGATTTGGTGATCCTTGTTCAAAATTCCTTAAAGGTTAATTTGCAGGTTGTGTCTGTAGTAAGGAAGGCAAATGCAATGCTAATATTCATTTCAACTGGACTAGAATATAAAAGCAAGGAGGTATTGCTGGGACTTTGTAAAGCACTGGTGAGGCCTCACTTGGAGTATTGTGAGCAGTTTTGAGCTCTTTACCTTAGAAAATATGTTGTGAAACTGGAGATGGTTCAAAAGATATTCATGAAAATGATTCCAGGATTGAATGGCTTGTCGTATGAAGAGTGTTCGATGATTTTGGGCCTGTATTCATTGGAATTTAGAAGAATGATGGGTGAATTCTTTGAAATATCGAATGGAAAAAGGCGTTGATTGAGTGGATGTGAGGAGGATGTTAGCTATGGTGGAAGAGCCTAAGGCCAGAGGACACAGCCTCGGAATAAAGGACCATCCTTTTAGAATGGAGATGAAGAGGAATTTCCTTAGCCAGAAATCTGTGTATATCTCTGATACAGACAGCTGTGGAGGCCAAGTATTTATGTATATTTAAGGCAGATATTGATAGATCCTTGATTGGTCAGTGCATGAAAGGATACAGGGAGGAAGCAGGAGATTGGGGTGGAGAAGAATATTGAATCAGGCATGATGAAATGGTAGAGCAGACTTGATGGGCAAAATGGCCGAATTCTCCTCCTACATCTTATGCAAAGTACAAGAAGACAATAAGGCATAAGGTCATAATGTGTTAGTCTGTGAGATCGAGAGTCTATCTTATCATTCTAGGGAATCATTCAATAGTCTTATTATGGAGGGATAGAAGCTGTCCTTGAACCTAGTGGCATGTGTGTCCTGGCATTTGTATCTTCTCCACAATAGGAGGAGTGGGAAGAAACAAAGTCTGGTGTGACTACTTCACTGAGGGAGCAAGAAATGTACCTGATGTTTATGGAGGGGAAGTGGTTTCTGTACTGTATTAAGTTGTGTGCACCACTCCCTGTAGTTTCTTGAAGTCCTCGGCAGAAAGCTGTCATACCAAGCTGTGACATATCTAGATAGGATGCTTTCTATGGTGCAGTGATTAAAAATTAATGAGGGTGAAAGCAGACATGCCAAATTTCTTTAGCCTCCTCAGGAAGGAGAAGTGCTGGTGAGCTTTCCTGGCCTTAGTGTCAATGTGGTTGGACTAGGACAGGCTAGTTGTGATGTTGAGTTCTTGGAACTTGAAGGTCTCAACCCCCAGACCACCATTGATGTAAACGAACAGGAGAATATGTACCATCTTCTTCCTAAAGTCAATGAGCAGCTCTTAAGTTTTGCTGATATAAAGAGGAAGGTTGTTGTCATTTCACCATGCTGTCTACCTCTTACTGAGTCATCTGTATCTGAGTTTTCAGCCCCCTATTGGTATCAAATTGGGAGATGAAGTTAGAGCAAAATCTCTCCACTCAGTTGTACCTGCACAGGGCAGCCTTTTTCAACGTTTTTGCTCTGGAGGCACTGTTGAAATAATTTTCAGGTTTCAGGGAACCGCTGCATAAAAATGCTTATATCCATAGCTCACAGTATGTTAAAGTGATCAGTAAGTTGTAGATACAACAGTTCAAAAATAAATGTCAATGCTCTTTTGAGTAGAGAATGAATTTTTAGCCAACGTTTCTTGAAAAAAAGGGTAGTTATTCTCTTTCTTTCCCTTTCACAAATTTTAAAAACTCATAAGGCAAACATAATAAATTTATGTTAAATAACTGGCTTAAGCCAAAAAGGGACTTAATTTTTTGAAAGGTAGGCTCAGTAGATTTAACTTAAATAAAGGTTGCAAATTGGTTTCAGTTAATACTATTTATAACATGAAAATTCATTCACAATGTTGAAGCAGTGTGCTGTGACAATGTCAGAATTTTGTCTTACAAGAGAAATGAAACCTCTCATAGAGCCAACCATTGATGAGGCATGATCAGTACAGATGCTAACACAGTTCCTCTAAGACAGAGATTTTGTTTCCAGATGTGAAGACAAAATACAAAATATATCTTGGGCTTTATTTGTTTTGGGTTACTCTTTGCAACAGAAAAAGTTTTCTTAAATTTCACCATCAATTAGAAATCTTACAAATGCTACAACATGACATTTATTGGAGAAATCTGTTGACTTAACAACCTGGATAGAGAAACCATTGTTTTTCAGTTTATCACATAAAATTTCTTCAGCATTAAGTGACATGTCATTAACCTGTCAACTTATTGTACTGTTTGAGAGTGAAACCTTTTCAATTTCTCATATAGCATCTTGTCCTAGCATTTTACTCACTATAATTTTTCATGCTGGCATCATTAGGTTCTCACCAACTATGTGACTTTATCTTTTCTGGGTAATAACTTCTGTTACTAAATAATTTTCTTCCCGATTATTTTTACTGTGACTTTATTAACAAAAGCTTTACTCTGTTTCGAGATCCCAATAGCTGTTTAAAATAATCAACACTTCTACATGTTATATGGCTGTTTCAGTTTTGCTGGAACCATTGCTGTATTTGTAAGTTCTTTGCCACAGACCAGGCACAATGGAATAGGACAACTTAGATCATTAGTTAATGTAAAACCCATTGATAAGTAACGTTCATTGTAAAGATGGCCTTTATTTGTGTCTGTTGTTGCATAACAAGAGCAGTATAATAAATAACTAAATGAGAAAACGGCACTAATTATGAAAGCTTAGCAATACAATTCACTTCTAACCTGCACAATCCAACTTTAGCAAAGTTTATAACAACAGTAAAGCAGCAGGTCAGAAGCTGAATCTGGGTGCATAAAAATTCCTTTAGAATGAAAATCTTGGCCAGGTAAGGTAATTGTCTTAAGCACTATGTTACTGTATTGCCTTAAGAAACAGACCCGTCCACCTCTAACTTTACCTGAGGATGCTGTTTGGACAATCCAGTGAATAAGAAGCCCTTAGGTCATATAGGTGAAGCAGGTGAAAGCCATGTTTCTGTGAGACATAGCACACAGCAGCTCTGGTAGGCCAGACTCGATCTTAGTTTATCATCATTGTTTTCAGTAGCCTGGATGATAGGATACTGGGGAAGAGGGACTTGAACCTATGTTGTTTCATTCTCACCTGCAGCCCAGCTCTCGTCCATGATTCAGAGCTGAATGAATGGATCTAGTCGGTCTTGGAAGTCTTGGAAAATTCCCTGTCCATCCACAAATGTATCAACAGGTAAAACCTTGATATTCACCAAACTTCCATTAAAAGAGCATGTCCTAGCAATGAATGGATTCTGTTTTCACAGAAGTCCATAAGTCAATTTTGTCCATACAGCAAAAAATAAAAGTCACTCGAAACTTCTTCCAAGGTTGAAAAGTCTAATACCAGAGGACATGCATTTAATGTGAGAGGAGATGTGGGGAGCAAGTTTTTTATACAGAGAGGGGTGGGTGCATGGAATGTGGTGCCTGGGGTGGTGGTAGAGACGGATACATTAGAGACTTTTAAGAGATGTTTGGATAGGTACATGAAAGTGAGGAAAATGGAAGATATGAACATTTTGGAGGCAGAAGGGATTAGTTTAGTAAGCCATTTGATTACTAGTTTAATTGGTTTGGCACAACATTGTGGACTAAAGGGCCTGTTTCTGTGCTGTACTGTTCAATGTTCTAAGACATGGTATCATTTCTCCGCAGAATTGTAATGAATATCATCAAAAGCAAATCAGACTGATAAAAACGAATGTTTCCTAGAAGTGGAGAAAGAGAAAGCTAGTTCTGCCATTTGTAGGATTGTCATGTGTAATTCTTCTGAATTTCATAATATTATGGATCCTTGTTCATATGAATGAGGTGTCCATGATCAGATCTTCCTAATAAATAAAACAGGAGAAGGTAGATTGTCCTGCTTAACTTCCCTCTTAAGATAGTTAGACTTAATTTTAACTCTGTCATCTTTAATCATTGTAGGTAGGTTTAAATATAAGTCAGCTACAAGGTCAATAAAATGCATATCAACACCCATGAGTCTTAATTATGAGACTGTGTACCATGGAGACAAACACTTCAGCAAGCTCATCAAAAGCTGCAGCAAGCCTTCGCAGTTCCTTTTGGTTTCCAATAATAAATTATTTAAAACAACAATGTTTTGATTACAACCTGGGATAGCCGCTAAAATTCCCTTCTGTTGATTGTTCAGGGTCAGAACTTCAGTTCATCTTCTGACTAAAATCTGTGAAAATTCTGAGTAAAATAGAACCAATGATTATCTGCAGTTTATTTGGATCAACTGCCTTGCAGCTATCTTTGATGTTATCCATTACTTTAGTGCATAAAATCCAAGAGGAATTAAACTGTCCTTTAATCTTCAGTTTTCATAACTGTCCCAGGCAATAGTTGTTTCTATGTTTAAAACTGTCAAGAACTTTCCTATTGTCCTTTGCACAAATAGCTATAAACGTTATTTTTATTTACTCTTGACAAACAAGGGTTAACTTAAGCGATTTTATTATTACTACCCAGGAACAAAGATTTAAAATGATCTACTGACCAACAATCTTGATTGAGGAGACAAACAGAAATTGCGTCCCATTAAGTGCCTTACCAAGGTTGTCCCATTTCCTTAAAAACCTTAGCGTCATCCTTACCTGCCCTCTGTACAATGTATCTCTTCATTGCATCCCAATTAAAATTTTCCTTTTCATTCCATCAGGTGCAAAGTTGAAGTTGAGTGTATTGTCATATGCAGATGTACTTGTTTGTATAAGAGCAATGGAAAATGTTCTTGCTGCTAAATCATTGGCACATTGCATCAGAACTACAGCATTCACAAGAAAAACATAACTTAAAGATAATTATACAGATATTACCAGCACAGAATAGTAGTGGTTAACACATCGTCTTACAGTGGCAGATATCACCGATCGGGATTCAATTTCCACCACCGTTAGGAGTTTGTACTTTCTTCCTGTGACTGTGTTGGTTTACTCCAGGTGCTCCGGCTTCCTCCCACATTTTGAAAACATATCATTAGGGTCAGTGAGTTGTCGCATGCATGCTATGTTGGTGCCAGAAACACAGTGACACTTGTCCGGCACAATTAATGCTGATTTCATTTGACACAGATGACAGATTTCACTACATGCTTCAATGCACATGTAACTAATAAAGCTCATCTTTAATCAGATCTCAAAATCATACAAGGAAAGTTATATGCTTTGTGATTTGCTCTTCTCCTCGTTCTTCTCTGAAGAGATGCATGTGGATAATCCACTACCACAAGGCTGGGATATTCGTCAATCACATAGGAATCAATAACACAGCAATATCTCTGGATTCACAGTAAAAGAACTGTGAATCCAGAGAACTTGTGCACTTGAAGTAAAATCCAGCCGAGCTGCATTTAAGTGTTCCTGCACGCAGTGAGAGCACATCATGTGAGGCACTTTGGGGACTCCAGTGGGGGACTGTTTCTCTGGCACTAACTTATCTCCACTTAGAAACTACTCCTGGTCCTTTTCACCCAAATCTAAAGTTCTCTCCACTACTGCCAACTGCCTTTTTAATGAAGCTGGTTGTGTAATGCTTGTTGTAGATCTGCATATTCATATTAAACTTAAGTTTATTAAAACATTTATATTCCTCTTCTCATTGAAACCTTATCTTCCAATTATGATAACTTGACAACCAAATGGAGTGCAATTTGCAGCATTGTCAGGAACTAATAGCAAGTAACAGGAATTCTGCAGATGCTGGAAATTCAAGCAACATACATCAAAGTTGCTGGTGAACGCAGCAGGCCAGGCAGCATCTATAGGAAGAAGCGCAGTCGACGTTTCAGGCCGAGACCCTTCGTCAGGACTAACTGAAGGAAGAGTGAGTAAGGGATTTGAAAGCTGGAGGGGGAGGGGGAGATGCAAAATGATGCAAACTAATAGCAAGTACTCTTTTAGAGTGACGTGCAATAGAGTTAATGTACCTTTCATGCTCTTTGAGTCCTATTTTGGATGAACACTCTATCTGACACAACATACTAAAGAAATCCTTGTTCTCTCCAGTCTTCAATTTATTTCTTTAAAAAGGCTCATAAAAGATTGACTCTGAAACTCAAGATTATAACATTTTTAGATGATCAAATACAATGTGAAAGTAATCCCAGGAATGGCTGTCTAAAAAAGCGAAGCCATCATCAAAATCAATATTAAAGTTCAAAGTAAAATTTATTATCAAAGTACATGTAAATCACCATATATAACCCCAAGATTCATTTTTGCAGACATACTCAATAAATCCATAATAGAATAATAACCATAATCGAATCAATGAAAGACTGTTCCAACTGGGCGTTCGACCAATGTGCAAAACACAACAAAGTGTGCAAATACAAAAAGAATGAAATAAAAATAAATAAGTAAGCAATAAAGTATCCTTGATCTACCAGAACTAACATCATCCAAATTCACACCAACATCATGACCTCAACAGTATTTTAAAAATGAGAAGATGCCTGAATTGGCTAAAGAACCTGAAATTATTCTGTAAAATCATGTTACCCTCAGAGAATTGTGCCCTTGAAGTAAAATCAACCCGAGCTGCATTTGAAGGGTCTTGCACGCAGTGAGAGCATATCATGTGAGGCCCTTTGGGGACTCCAATGAGGGATTGTTTCTCTGGCACTAACTTATCTCCACTTAGAAAACCCACTATCTAACATTTCTCTCATTAGACTAACCAATGCATTTACTTGGCTACTTCCTGCAATTTAACTTATTTACTAATGACAATCGCGCAAAATCCTCATGAAGATGGGGCCATAATTTTCTTCACATTTTTTCTCAGCACGAGGAAGAAAACTAAAGTTTTCCTATTACTAGAATTCAAACCTTTCTAAATTGTTGATCAGAATTCTGGATTCAGCTCAGACAATGGGGTTTTTATCATCCACAAAAGATCAGAATCCCTAATAGCTGGTGCAGGCTCACTGTCCCATTTGGAATATCTGAGAGCTTCCCCCTTCAGGGAGTCTAAGCATGTCAATCAGACGTGTAAACAATAAATTTCATAGCATCTAGGGAAGCTCAATATCTAGAGTTTAGAGCTTCCCACTTAAAATGATAACTCAAAAAATCCAGAGCTTTTCTAATGATGAAGCTATTAGCTTTGTTTATCTGGGCACAAAACCTAACCTACTGAGTGATGTTTTATATTAATGACAGGTTTGTTAAGTTGAGATTTCAAGCCAAAGACTTTTATATCAGTCCAGTAGACCTAACTAACCAATTAAATTGTAGTGATTGGATTAAATCAATCAAATGTGAGTTACTTTACAGTTTTGAACTGTTACACTTTGGAGTAACAGAGTTGTATACCAGGTGGAAAATTTTAATTAAATAGGAAGCTAGATAAATTGAACCCAGATCCACTTCTTGGTTCAATAGATTTTAAACATTTATTCCTGCAAATTGCTGACAGCGAGAATGGAGCATTTTTGTGGATACAATAGCATTGCTGGGAATGTGGCATCAATTGATTATCACACATTTTCTGATGTCATCAGCTACCCTGAAGCTCAGTAATACAGCTATGCAGAATCTAATGCATTAGACAAGCTACATTGCTGTCCTCAAGCAACGTAAGCAACATGGTACCATTTCAGTATGACATAAATGTCAAAGGAGAGACTGGGAATAATTAAACATTTTATTGAAAGGAAAACACATTTACATTTTCTATGTTTTTGACCTCTTAGGTGAATTCATTTCATGCTGTACCAGCTCTGTGCCAAAATTAACATCTATATTAAAATCACACATAGTAGAATGTCAATAAAACAATGTCATTTAAATGTGTTGTACATTCACAGGATCATATGACAAGCAAATGAGCCCCTTATCTATTTCCCTCCCTCCCTTCCTTCCTTCCTTCCTTCCTTCCTTTCTCTCTCTTCATTCTTCTCTCTCACTCTTCCTCCCCCTTAACTGTCTTTCCTGCCCCCATTTCTTCAACATCAGGTTTCTGGGACTTCAGGCTTACATACAAAAGTGAATGAGTCTGGCTGGACCAATTGGATTAATTTGGCTGCAGTCATTATTAGGATGGGATCCTAATATGGTCTCACATTAGATTTATAAACTGAGTTAATAATGTAAGAATCAGAAGCAGGAATAGACTACAAAGCTCCCTAAACTTGTGCAGCTATTAAAAAAGATTATAACATCAAGTCTACAAATGGCAGAATCAAACAATCTGTCTAGAGATGAGTTAGAATAAACACATTTGGAGGTAACCAAGGTTAGAGATATACTTGAGAAAACAAGAGCTTTTAATTGTATTAACAGCACTAAATCTAGCATTTTAGATCAGCTTTATTTATATTTTTTATATATACAGTGGATTCCAGTTAATTGGTTCATTGGTTAATTGAGGCAGCCACTTATGTGGGACAGCTCTTAAAGAACAAAAGCTAATCAAGAAAAATAGCCGGGATTACCTTCATTTATTTGGGATAATATGCTGCTTAATTGGGACAGGAGACTGTTGCCGAAATTTCAAACTAGCGTCAGTTGCATGCGCTTGTGCGGCCATTAAAAACTACACCTGTTTAGAGCAAGCAGTTTTTAAATAGTGTCAGTTGTTTGTGTTTGTGTTCATAAAGCAGTGATTTGTGTCACAGATAGTTGGTGAGAAATAAGCAGCAAGACTATTTGGAACTATTTTTCTTACTGCAGTTTGAAGCATTCAGTCTTGGAGATGTCAGAAACAACTGGGAGCGAAACACTTTCATAACTTGAACATGTTAGGAGCTATGAAGAATTTGAAGGTATTGACAATCATCTTAAAAGTTACAATGAAAATGAAGATTTAGAGGATGCATTCATTGAAAGCATATGAAGGCAATCCATTATTTGCACTAGGTATCGGTGCTAATTTTGGTTGTTTATAGCCAATTTAAAAAAAAAACACGGCAGTGTACCTTGTGGATAAATTCCTCCATCAATAGCTATTAGGAACTATAGGTTCATAGTACTGTTCTAGTATGGTCAGTTTTTTAATGTGTTCTGTATTTCATTTAAATACATAATTTGTTGCTCAGTTAAACAATATTTTGTCTTTTTTATATGTTTTTATATCCATGAAACTTTGCCTACTTGGGGATAGCCGCTTAATTGGGATAAAATGTACTGGTCCCAATGAGTCCCAATTAACAACTGTATTCAAAATTAATTGTTTTATAGAATTCTTTCAAGAGTTTAAAATGGGGATTGCTTTGAGAAATTTTGTAATTTTGTTTTTCAATTGTTCTTAGGTTTGAGGACTTTGCTGACTTTCAGCACAATATGCTGCAACTGTTGCGCATATTAGCAGTTGCTCTACTGAAAGGATATAAAGCATTTGATGGGGGAAAGAGACATATGTAGCTGGATTAGTCTTTTCAGAGAATTATGTAAATTATAATTCAGAAATTGCCTGTACTAACATAATTTGAAAACAAAACAACTTTGTATTTTTTCATTTTCCTAAGTATATTTTTTATTCACTAAAACCCAGGAGAATTGCTTCCCTTAACCAGATTTTCTTACTTGCTTTTGTAAGCATTTATAGCAGAACCTTTTTTATCTAAACCAATTCCAATTTGCCATTTGAACCTCGGGCTAAATATGAACAAAGAAACATTCAATAGTTTTTAATTTTTTTCCACTGATATTTAATGAAAGTAAGTGAAAATGAGTGTTCTAATGTTTAGCTCTTAGGATTTCCATTTATATATTGTTTTTGCTATGATGTGAAAGAAAAATTGCAGACTTGATATTTTGTCTACAATTAATGCAGTGAATGAGCTTTAGAAAACCATGATTGGCTTCACTAATATATATAAAAAAATAATATTTGTAGAATGTTCACAGTGCAACAAAAATAAAAAATAATGCAATGTCGTAATTATAATGACAAAACTGAGTTTCTTTTTGTATGGGACAGGAGTTGCTTTGGCAACCCTGCAAAGCAAAATCATAAACAAATTCCATTCAGAACAAGTCGAGAGTAGGAGTTCATGCAGTGACTTCTGTTGTTCATCAATAGTGTACTTTTGTCTACTAAGTTCATTGCTGTGGAGCTTTCTAAAAGAAAAAATCCTAATGGAAGCGTACAATGAACTAAACCTAGTGCATTGCAAGTTTATACATCCAGAAAGAAAAAGGTATAAAGTTTGCTTCCAATTAATACCTCATTGACTAATTGCTTGTTGCTTGTGGCTCCATTCATTGGCAATTTTCAGAAATCTTGGAAGGTCACCATAACCTATTAGTAAGCAGCAACAATAACTGGAGAGAAATACAGTATACTCACGTGACAATGATATTCATGGTTGTATTAAACATCCCCTTGTAGCATTTGATGTTTCTATGACAGATATGTTGTTTTCTTTTGTTCTGAAAGCAGTGCACCTGTCTGTAATGAAAACAATGCCATACCATGGAGAGTTATATTACACAGAGAAATATGAAGAGATATGGGTTAACAGATGTAGGTGACAAATTACTACCTTAGTCCCGGTGTTCTCGTTGAAGTGTAAAAATTGATACCTAGTTAAAGGCAGAAGTAAGGAATTATTTTCAAATGATTATTAAGTCTAGTAAGATCATAGACTTGGAATGGTCATGTAAATCCATTTTGTAGACTTTTATTGTTGCCCCAAAGGGGTCTTAATGCCTATATGGTATTTTGGGGTATTTTAAACTTTTTTTAGCCAAAAGAAAAGATGTCACCACTTCACTACGAACATTATAAGAGAACCTGGATCACTCAGACATCAAGGAAGGTCACTGAGCAACAATGACTGAGCTTGCCGAGGCACCTGTAACCCAGAATAAATAAAGGCTAAACTAATAGGGAAAACTCATTTGCTTACTTTCAAAACAACACCTTTATACCTTTCCTCATTTTCACCAGGTCTACGAGGATTTCAAAACATATCATCCAAAGTCATTCGTTCTGATAAATCTCTAGCTGGTGCCAAGCCGCCATGAGAAGTTTCCTTAAAAATATCTCACTGCCATTGAGTTGTAGAAAATCATTCTCTGCTTCATTTGGCAATAAAGATAATCTTTATGTTTTCTTTTTCCTACGGGGGGAGGGGAGGCGAGGGAATGTCGACTCAGACGATGAGAGGCCTGCGCCGAGCATTTTCATGCCTTACAAGGCGCAGATTGAAAGTCTGTGTGGGGCACCACTCCTCGCACAGACACTGGAGCAATGTGTGGTTAAGTGCCTTGCTCAAGGACACAAACACGCTGCCACAGCTGAGGCTCGAACTAGCGACCTTCAGATCACTAGACCAACGCCTTAACCACTTGGCCTACGGGTAGGGTTTAAAGGATCGAGGGGCAGCAAGAGCTTGTTGAATATCAATAAAATTTTTCTCACATGCTGTTTTGGGTGTGGACACCATAGATTTGCCACCCCTGTACTATTGAGTTGAATTCTTGGAACATCCTACCCGGATTCTGAGGATATTTTCACCATATTCACTGCTCCAGTTTAGGAAAGCAGCTTTTTAGCATCTTCTCAAGGATAGTTAGGGAACAAATCATGCTGGCCTTCCCAACAATATTCATAAAACATAAATAATTTAAAATAAATAATATAATGAAGTGCTTAACAGACGTTCAGATAGGGACATGGAATTAAAGAGCAAGGTTTGAACATACATCATTAAATGATGATTTAAGATTGGTTATCTATTATACATATCGTTGTTAAATGGAAAGAGAAAGGCAGAAATATGTACAAAGGGAGATTGTTCAGTTGGACTGTTAGGTAAATGTAATTTAGCATTATTCTTTCTGAATCTGAATGGAATGCCTTATAATCTAAATTAATGACAACTTACAACTTTCTGGAAAGACAATTTACTTCAGAAATATTAGGTAGCATGGCTGGTACAATACAAAGAGATGAAAGAAACCCTGGAGGCTTTGCAACTGGAAGAGATGACATAGCCTCCTGTCAGATGATATGTGAATGGTGAACTATAACCATTGCAAGATTAAGCTGCAAAATTGAGTTCTGATGTGGCAGTACATGGAAGGCAAGTTTCTTATCTGACATTTCAACATTTTAAAATAAAAAAAAGACCGTTCACTATTATCCGCAACAGCCACATTGTCAATTAGCCTTTCACCAAGTATTAGACTTTAAGCTATGCTGTTAATGTCATTGCTGGGAAATTGAGGCCAATTATCTACTTGAAAGTAGCCTACCTTAACCATAAATGCTGGGCACAAAATCAGAGTAGCATCAATTCTTCCTCCAGCCATTGTATTTGTTTAACTTATATTAATTATTTTATAATTTAACTATTAAATTTAATTGTGGAATCCTTTCGTTAATTAGTGCTTAATTATCTTAAGTTAATTGCAAGTATTCACTCAGCTGATTTAACCAGATATAGTAGCATTGATATTTGCAGTTATTAAATCCCTTTAAACTAAAATTAATTAAAATAATTTTTAAAAAAAGGTAGCAGAAAGAGAATACAATGGTGGTTGCCAGAAATAAGGTTAATAACATCAATCTGTAAATGCTTAATTTTAAATCTCTATCTCTATCTCTATCACTTTCAAGGAAGAAAAATTATATTTCCTGCTTTTTTCAAGACATTGCTAATATGTATAACATCAGTTGTGATTATGAAGTATTTGGGAAAATAAGTATTTGCTGCATATTAGATGACAGTTCAAATTAAGTCACAGAGATAAACAGTATAATGTTCCAGAAAGGCTAAGATTAAAAATAATGGTTTCAATCTTTGCAATTCCAAGGACTCCAGTGGTCAGGGGCAACCATGGATATGGTGTCCTACCTGCCATGCACAAGTCTGGACAGTAGGACATGGAGAACAAGCTGTTGCTCACACATCAGGCTCTCCCTCTCCATGCAGCTGAAGAATCCAAAGGATTGGCAAAGATTGACATAGTTTGGCACCAGTGGTGTCGCAGGAGTTACCAGTCAGCACTGAATACATGTCTGAGTGCTTCAGGCCCTCCAAATCTGTTTTTTTTCCCTCAGGGCTTACTCCCAAAGCCTTCCCCAAGAATGCTTGAGATCAGAGTTTTCCTTCTCTTAGATGAACTGCCAACCAGAGCTGATGAGCCCCATTTGCCGAAAGTGACTGGATTTAAGATGCTAATAACCCGCCTTTACTCCTTCTCCTGTCAGTAGAAACAGTTCCTCCTGGCTTATTAGGTAAGCCACATGTGAAGGCTAGGAGCTGGATTGGGTTGTCAGAGGCTATGGCATTGGAGCATTTAATAGATAGTGGGAGCTTATCTCCACTAACCCTTACCCCCACTCCCCCCCCCATATGACAAACTTAAGGAAACAGCGATTGATCCAAAAGCGCAGGGCCAGATTAAAAAGATCAGGGTGTTGAGGCTATTGCTGCTTGAAGTGGCACAACATAATGTTGGGATGGAGAGTTAAGCAGAGGGCCAGATCGAACAGGTCAGGGTGTCTGGGCGCAAGGCGAGGTATGGACCAGTTCGGGTTGCTGCTCCCATGGAACTATGGGACTCTTTTAGTAGACTTCAGTTCAGAAACACTACTTGCTTGTGGTTACTGTTTGTATGTTGTTATTTTATTCTTTTTTATGGGTTCTTTTTCAGGGGCATGATGAGTACATTTGTCACTGAAAGCAAGCATGCAAGTACAGCAGGCAGTGAAGAAAGCTAATGGCATGCTGGCCTTCATAACAAGGGAAATTGAATATAAGAGCAAAGAGGTCCTTCTGCAGCTGTACAGGGCCCTGGTGAGACCACACCTGGAGTACTGTGTGCAGTTTTGGTCTCCAAATTTGAGGAAGGACATTCCTGCTATTGAGGGAGTGCAGCGAAGGTTCACAAGGTTAATTCCCGGGATGGCGGGACTGTCATATGTCGAAAGATTGGAACGACTGGGCTTGTATACTCTGGAATTTAGGGGATCTTATTGAAATATATAAGATTATTAAGAGATTGGACATGCTGGAGGCGGGAAGCATGCTCCCGCTGATGGGTGAGTCCAGAATCAGAGGCCACAGTTTAAGAATAAGGGGTAGGCCATTTAGAACGGAGTTGAGGAAAAACTTTTTCACCCAGAGAGTGGTGGATATATGGAATGCTCTGCCCCAGAAGGCTGTGGAGGCCAAGTCTCTGGATGCTTTCAAGAAAGAGATGGATAGAGCTCTTAAAGGTAGTGGAATCAAAGGTTACGGGGGATAAGGCAGGAACTGGATACTGATTGTGGATGATCAGCCATGATCACAGTGAATGGTGGTGCTGGTTCGAAGGGCCGAATGGCCTACTCCTGCACCTATTGTCTATTGTCTATTGTTTATCTCTACACATTCGCTGTTAGACAATATTCTTTTACATACATGGATTTTTATTGGGGGTCTTCGTTTCGTGGCTGCCTGTCAGAGAATGGGTCTCAAGGTCGGGTAATTATACATACTTTGATAATAATTATACTTTGAACTTTAGAAAGAACCATGTGCATTTGTTTTAATGAGAACATAAAGTTGTAGAGTACTTATTATTTCAGTAATATTTGTGTGTGTGGGCACGTGGCCAAGTGGTTAAGGCACTGGACTAGCGACCTGAAGGTCGTGAGTTCGAGCCCCGGCCGAGTGAATGTGTTGTGTCCTTGAGCAAGGCACTTAATCACACATTGCTCTGCGACGACATTGGTGCCAAGCTGTATGGGTCCTAATGCCCTTCCCTTGGACAACATTGGTGTCGTGGAGAGGGGAGACTTGCAGCGTGGGCAACTGCTGGTCTTCAATACAACCTTGCCCAGGCCTGCGCCCTGGAGAGTGAAGACTTTCCAGGCGCAGATCCATGGTCTCGCAAGACTAACGGATGCCTTTATTTATTTATTTAATATTTGTGTAGTATTGTAAATACGCAGTTTGACAAAGCATTCTTTGATTGTTTACCTGTTTCATTATAGATTATACATGAGAAATACGTGAATGGTAAGTGTTAATACACCATATGTGTGTGTCTCACTAAAGAAAAGGAAAGTAAAACTAAATAGACACGCTTTCCCAGAACCCATATTTTTAATTTGTTTAGTTTCTGGAGTTACCAAACATACAAAAGTGAATTTTCAAACGTTCCTGCAAACACATAATGCAATTTTCCTCAGTCTGCCCCTATCCTGAATGAGCATAGGAAGTGCTTAAAAACTGGTAAACTTTTAAGATTTGTTGCTTAAATTTGCCACATTAATTGTCTGCTGGTGAACAATGTTTCTCAGGAGTTCATCTTCCATTGGTGCCTCCCTCATAACACTGTACTACAAAGGTTTTGTTCCTGGATCATAGTTTGTTGCAGAATAGTTACTGCCTTTCCTGAAAATGAATAGAATAAGATATATTACCTGTGCACCGTACCAACCAGCTACGAATGACTTGGTGGAAAGGTTTGTCTGGAGTCCAAAAAGTTGACTGTGGGCAATGTCAACAGGAGACACTACATTGATTCTGAATTAGAAACTCTATAATTTCCACCTTGCGTATTGCAATGCAACACACTTCACAACCAACTACTCAGCAGCTATGCTGTCACACTCGCTCTTCGATCTCCTCAAATCCAGTCTTAGAAGGAGAATGTAGGACAAACAGCTGAGACAAATTGCAGACTCCTCAAACGAGGAGGTTTGATGGTTCACTCCTGAACAAGCAGTCCTGGTGAGAGGCTACTGAGGTGATCAAAAGTGGGTATTTGGGAAAATTATGGACAAAACTAGACTACTCATCTTCACAGTAGAGATTGCATCTGATATAACCTGGAGACACAATGATTATTTGAGGAAAGTACTATGCTGTGGATAGTATACTATATAATGCAACTATTATATAGTAGTTGTATTATATAGTGTACTGTATATATACTGAATATATGCACTGTATATAAGTTGACATGCATTCTATATTGAGTTGCGATTATAGCCAGGCAGGGGGGAGTATATTATATTTAATGTTTCAGTAATAATGAGACAAAACAAAAAAACGGAGGCACAAAGGGACTTGGGAGACTTCGTGCAGGATTCCCTAAAGGTTAATTTGCATGTTGAGTTTTGGCAAATGTGATGTTAGCATTCATTTCAATAGGAGTAAGATTGCAAATATATTGTTTGATTACACATTCTTTTTGTATATATAATTCATCATGGGTTAGTTATAAAAATACATGAGTGGGACACATCATTACATCACCACATCATAAGTGTGCGCTTCACTAACCATACATGAGCTTATCCCTGGGTACCCATATTTTTCTTTTGATTAATTATTTTCGAGGTGCAAATCATATAATGTGCTTTTAACACAGTGCCCACATCCAAAGCTAAATATCGTGCCTCACTTTGTGGCTTTGATGTAATTTTCACCTCAACTGCGGTCCGTGTATGTTCTTTCTTTGACCATGTTTTTGTTTTTGTAGGTGCTCCATTTTCCTACCACATTACTAATGCATGTACTGGAAGTTTAACTGGCTGCTGTAAATTTCTCCCTTTCCTCTGGGTGTGTATGAGAGTTAGATTGTAGGGAAGCTGATGGAAAAGTTGAGAGAATAAAATGGATTAGTGTTAGTAGGTGCTTGATGTTTGGAGCGGGAGGGAAGGCCTGTTTCCATGCTGTATACAGTAAATCTAGGATTCTTTTCAAGTTCAAAATCTTCCTTGACAGTTGTAGTTTCCTGACTCGTTTGCACCTTCACAAAACTGCAGATGGCGATCTGTCTGCTTGCATTATTTTATAGTTAATCTGCCTCATGTGGCACAAATATTGCCTGCCAAAGATGTTTTTTATTCAATCTGCACCTTCCAACTGATATCATAGCTTGTCATTAACAAGATGCTCCGGATCCAGAGGTGATACTAATATTACTTCTTTAGTCAAATACAACCATTGACATTGAAAATATCATTACCTACAATCATAAAAGATGCAATACATTACAAATAAGGTGCTGTACTTGCTTCTTCTTAATTATAGCTAATATTGCACACTGGGACTTTGAGACCCTATTCCTCCAAGCTATTTTGATGCAATTGTTCATTTAGTAATGTCGCAGCACCATTTCTTAACACTTGATAGCAACTGGGGACTATTTCTCAGGCTTGGGTACTCTTTTTCTCCTTCTGTTCTTCCTGAGAAGTTTTGTGATCTCCACAAATAAATCTGTTCTGACTCAGAGAGAGTCATCAATTAATTGTGAGATAGAGCAAGGCTCTTCTCACCCACCAAGTCTGTGCCAATTATCAGCTACTCAGTCACATTACTCCCAAATTAATTGCCTCTCTTTTAATCTCCCCACATCCTCATCAACCCCCCCCCACCCAAGATTCCACCATTCACTTAAAAAGTAGAGATAATTTTCAGTGGCCAATTCAGCCAATTAACCACCTATTTCTGGGATTTGAAAGGGGAAGAAGCCCACAGGAACAGAAGGAGAACGTGCAAGTTCCACACATTCAGCACTGAAGGTCAGGATGAAACTTGGTTCATTGTGAGACAAATGCTTTGTTAGCTGTGACTTGTGCTGTCCAGGCATCATTGAAATTTATTGAAGAGAGGGATGAAATGTAGCCAACTATGGTCATGCAGCGAAGAAACATTTATTTAGTTTATTTTTTGCTCCATAACCTCGAGTATTATGGTATTTCAAATCATCATCCAAGTGCATGTCTCTATCTCAGTCATGGTTTGGTTAACAAATTCTAGTTTGCAAACCTCCCATCCCTCTGGTCTTCAACAATCTAATTCCTCCATCATCAGACATTGAACTGATGAAGAATCCTTTAGTGCTACCTCCAAGTGTCTCATTGCCACTGGATGCTCACCAACAAGCTCTTTCTGGCTAGGATATATTCTGTATATAAAAGATTAGCTTTATTTATCACACGTACATTGAAATATATGTTGAAATGTGTCATTTGCGTCAAATGAAATCAGCCAGGATTGTGCTAAACAGACTGCAATTATTGTTACGCTTCCTACACCAGTGTAGCACACCCACAACTCACTAACCCTAACCAAACATTTTTGGAAAGTTGGAGGGATTCAAAACACTCAGAGGAAACCCACATGGTGATGGGGAGAACATACAAACTCCTTACAGACTGCTGCGAGAATTGAACCCCAATCTTACAGTTAGAGCTGTAAAATGTGGTGCTAACCACTACGTGCTGACCGGAGTAAGTTCATCTTGGGAAATCATATTCAAAGTTCAAGCTTATTGTCATCTGACTGTGCAATCAAATGGAACAATACTGCAGCGACAGAGGTTGACAGTTGACTTGATAGACCTGATCAAGGTGTATTAGATGATGAGGGGCATTGATCGTGTGGATAGCCAGAGGCTTTATCCGAGGGTTGAAGTGGCTAACACAAGGGGGCATAGTTTTAAGATGTTTGGAAATAGGTACCGAGGGGATATCAGGGGTAAGTTTTTCACACAGAGAGTGGTGGGTGTGTGGAATGCACTGCCGATGGTGGTGGTGGAAGCAGATACAATAGGGTCTTTTAAGAGCCTCTTAGAAAGGCACATGGAGTTCGAAAAATAGACGGCTATGCGCTAGGGAAATTCTAGGCAGTCTCTAGAGTGGGTTAAATGGTCGGCACAACATTGTGGGCAGAAGGGCCTGTAATCTGCTGTAAATCTCTTTGTTCTATGTAATATTCCTCCAGATGACAGTGCACCCACAAATCATATCACATATAGCACATAAAACAAAATATTACCACAAATAAGTTAATAAAATATCATTCAAAGTACATGTAGTGAGCAGCACAGTTAAACAGTAAGCAGTTCAGTAAACAGCTCGCTGTCCTAGTGACAGACCTTAATGGTGACAGGGTATTCATTAGTCTCACAGCCTGAGGGAAGAACCTGTAACCCATTCTGGCAGTCCTAGTCCTGATGCTGCTCTTTCTCCTTCCTGGTGGTTTTGGGTCAAAGAGATTGTGGGATAGGATCTCAACAATGTTTTGGGCCCTTTCTGTACAACATTTCCAGTAACAAATAGGGAGAGGGAGACTCCAGTGTTCCTATTAGTGCCAGTTTGAAATGGTGGGAACAATGAATATATCAGGCCTTGATTCTAATACTTCTGTAACGGATGATAAAATTGGACCGATGGTAGATTTCCAGCAGAATCTATGATACTGATTATAATAAGTTCATTGAGAAAAATAGAGTGTGACTTATATTACTCTTTATTGTTTTATTGTGGTACCTAATGTGATTTGTTTCTGAATCTTCACACATAATCCAGTTTATATAAGTTTTTGAAAGAAAGAAAAGGGAAAGAGCATTTATATATTGCATTTCATAGATTTATGAGTGCTTCATGACCAATTAGTTTTAATTGACAATATGTTATTACATAGTCAAACACTACAGCTAATCCAGACACAGCAGGTCCCAGTGAAGAGTTGCAAAATAATTGAATAGATAAAATGATCCTGGTAGTTTTAAAGGATAATTATTCGCAAACTGATTTGAAGAATCCCTCAACTATCTGTTAAGCATTGCCAGTTGCCATGAACAGTCATATGGGAACTCAGATATTGTCTTCATTGATGGAGCTATGCAGCAAGTGACAATGGACTCAATGGACTTAATATAATTAATCACTTCTGATGTCCAATGAGTATTCTTTGATGTTGCTACGATTTAGGAATTTGGAGTTATATATGAATGCTGTGACATGATCAATACAGTTGTAGGGTTCCCGAATTCCTTCTATTGGAGGAGTGAATTACCAACAGCTAACTAATTTTTGACATCTTCAACTATGACAAAGATTTAATATGAGCAACGCACACAAGATGCTGGAGGAAACCAGCAGACCAGGCAGCACCTATGGAAAAAAAGTACAGTCAACGTTTCAGGCCGAAACTGTTCGGTGTTGCTCAGATTTCCTGCATTTTCAGATTTTCTCTTGTTTGAGATCTAATATGACATGTGCATTAATAATTCAGTTATCAATGCAAAAGAATTGCCGACATCGACTAACTGGACTCTGGCAACTTGTGCTCATTCCTCAATCACACTTCATTTACTTGTGCACCAGGAGAAGAGAGGAGCCCCTGTCACCACACTGCTCTGAAGTCTGAGCAAAGAAATGGCGTTTTTATACAGAAATTGTATAAAATCTTGATCCAACAGAAACTTCTGTGTGCTTTTGAAACACCTGATTTGCATATTGAAGTACCAATCATATACATATTTCTGGTGTTAATGACCAACTAAATCCATGTGGTAAATGCTGATAATCTTGAGAATGAGTAAAATATCTGCTCTATAATCCTTCATTTGCATCTTTGATTTGTTTTGGCATAGTCAGTTGTCTTGGTTTCCAGCTTGAACAGAAAAGCTATACAAGAGTTAGGCTTTCAAGAACCATGTTCAGCCTGGGTGACTGCACTATGTCTGCACTCTGTCTCAGTCAGCTTATCATCTTGTCTTGTTGTCTTAGTGAACTTTCACACAGAGAAAGGCTGTACAAAGCGTTTGTGCTCTGTTCGGTTTGCACACATTTTAACCCTAGCTTTGCCGTATTGATTGTTTATTTAGTTACTCTATCTCCTAATGTAATCACTGGCAGCTAAATAGAAACTGATTGAGTCTGGAAATTATCAAAGCAGTCTTTTCATTTTTGAAGTTATTTTTCTGAGCAAAATATGCTGGGTAGCGTTATTAAAATGCAACCCTTTCTGCCACTCACCCATAAATTTTCTGATTATCTGCAAAGCAAAGGGATCCAATAGTTCAAACAAAAAACAGAAAATGGAAGAAATAATATTACTTGCCTATCACTTCCTTTCAGATATCCATTGTGTCATCCACATCCTGCAGGAATATGTGTCTTTTGGGCCTTACATTTGGAAATGTTTAAAATAAATCAAAATTGTAATGCACACAAGCAATTGAGCATATTATCTAATAATAAGCTTCTGTGTTTTCATCCCATGCACTGAGCTAATATTTGTTTCTAGATTAATTTATTAGAATTAGGTCATTGACATTTCTGTATTCAGTTAAAATAGTTATGTTGTGTCTTTGGTCCCCAGAGAAGAACTGTTTTGAGTCACAATCAATTTCACCTTGTTGCTTAGATTTTTAGTTAAACTGATTGCAGTTTGTGATGTGTCTTGTATGTATCCAAAACCATTGCCCGTACTGTCTGTGTTCTACAAGCAATGATGCAGCAATTTTATCTCTTTATTAGCTTTAATAATGATTTGCTATCAGCATACATCCAAGCACTGCATGTCACTGATGTTTTAGGTGTATTATTGAAATTTGATGGCAAAATGGTGCATTCATTTTTCATACTGATTACACAACTTTCTTTCCAAGGGAACCACAACCTTGTCATAGTTTGGAGGCTTGCATGCATTAATGACTCGGTGAGCTATATTGACTGGAGTCAGAGCTTTATACTTTGGCTCTTGTTAGGATCACCCATGCCAAATAGTTCAAAAGGTAGAGGGCAGACGAAGAGTGGTCCATTGGCCTCCAGTTTCAGAGCTTCAGCTCAGGGTTAACAACCCTGACAGGTAAAACAAAATTGTTATTGAAACAGCATTGAAGGTTTCTGCTACATCTGAATGCGGTGGTTTTCTTGAGTCTCCACCTGGAATGTGCATGACTGAAAATAGTGAAAAATCGAGAAGAAGCTACAAGATAAATAAAGGAAGCCCTGAACACTGCCAGAGATGGAGAACCTTCACTGCTGCCCTAAATGCCAACAGTGTAATAGGCAGTAATTAAGTAATGTAACATTCACATAGGAGTTTGTTCCTGTACAGAGAAGTAAAATATTAGTTTTACTGTAAACCCTTAACTTGTGTGTACTTAATCTTTATTGTTTCACCATCTGCAGTCCACCCATCCATTGGTATAAAAACTTCTAAAATTTAATAAGATGTTGTAAAACAAATAAATAATACAATTGTCATTTACCATACTTCAGTAGAGTTACCAGAAAAATACATGATTGTAGTAGTTATATTATCAGTGGACGAGTTCACGACACTAGCCAGGCATCAGAGAACATTTCGGGAGTGCAGTGTTATGTATTTCACTGGAACGGGGCTGCACGAGGACATACCCGATCAAACTTTTCCATGGATGGCTACCTGACCGTTTGGGCTGACCGGCAGTGCACTGAGAGCAGTAAGCGCAAAGGAGTTGGGTGCTTACTGTTCTGGTTAACAACGGATGGTGCAATCCGGGACATATTACGATGGAGGAATGTGTTTGTAGACTGGATATTGAACTTTTTGCTGTTTGGACTCTGGCCATATTCCACCAAGATACAACACTGGGCGTTGCGGGAGGTTGTTCCTGCCTGTGGCCATCGAACTTTGCAGCTCCTCCCGTGGAGAGTCAGACACCCTGAGCCAATAGGCTGGTCCTGGACTTATTTCCATCTGGCATAGTTTGCATATTGTTGTTTGATCGTTGTGGGTTTTGTATTGCTATATTTATGCTCTATTCTTGTTTGGTGCAGCTGTAACAAAACCCAATTTCCCTCGACATCAATAAAGTATATCTATCTATCTATCTATCTATCTATCTATCTATCAGTAAATATTAAGATAAATTCATTACATGTATTATATTACACTCAGCATACAGAATATTCTCACCTCTCTCTGACTTCAAACTTAGATAAAAATGATTTTCATAGTTTTTGGGATTCTTAAATATTTCTGGAAAGTACCCATTATAAAAGTTAATGCTGTGATATACTGATGGCTGGATTTATCTTCAGACATATCAAGAAGCAGCATGTATCCGAGATCTTGTGTTGACCATTACAATAACTTACGTAGACACTGTGTTCTTAGTTGACCTATTCTTATACTGAAAAGCAAATTGTTATAATCTGGACTGTGGCTCTGTCAAACAATGGAAACATTCTCTAGTTTAAAAGAATTCTGTCTGAGCTAAAATTTGAAGGGATATTGGAAAGAATAGAGAAGACGGCTTTTTAAAAGGATAGGCATAACTAATAGGTCCAATTTTTAGTTAAAGTCTGTCACGAGCCTTGTGGCCCATCAGGCCGGTGCTTATGCCGGTTTCCAATAGGTCCAATGGTCTCTTTTTATGCTGGAGCAGTCCATAGACAATGACATCATTGGGATAAATTCATATGTTTACCTGTATCAGGAATTGAGGGAGAGCATTTATTTCACTAACATCCAAGTTACTGCTGAACTCTTCCAGGTTCCAGAAACTTACACTTGAATGTTCTACTCGCTCTCCAGAGTGCTATGCAGTTCCACAAGGCATTTGCCTTTTGTAATCTCTTCATCTTTGCCCTTTACAACAGATGTTATTTTTGAACTCTTCCAGGTTCTAGAAACTTTGATAATTGGACCTGAATTTTCTTCTCATCTTTCAGAGTACTGAGTAATTTATTCTACAATGCATTAGCCTTCTGTAATCTCTTCACCCTGGTCCTTTACAACAGACACCATATGAGTCATTGTTTTCTGATGATCTTGTCCCTAAACTCACTTTTCTTTCTGTTCTAGCTTGTGCTACTTGCCTCAGAAGGTACAGTATCTTTATTTTTCTGCAGCATGCAACCATTGCCATTACTTGAGTTAGTGACTGAGGATGTGGAATTCAGTTATGCTGGTCTTTATCATCATCGTCTTGTTATTCCACTGCCTCATCGAATCTGGATACCTGAAAGAGAAAAGGTAGAAAATAGAATGAAGGAGTACTGATGTGTGACGGACTTTATACCATCTAAGACTCATGCTTCAGAAGATGGTGCAGAAGGAGAAGAAGGAATATAAAAGGAGAGTAAGCTATGAGAATGCTATCAAACAAAATGCTTTCACCCCATCTCTGCAATGGACTTGAAAAAGATATTTGAATAATGACCAACAACATCTCCTCTATGCCAATAAGATTACCTTGCTAGGAGCCTTTCTAATGAGGAAGACACCTGCTGCATTCTTTTACCAACTATGTTCTCCTGCAGCGCCTCAAAGTTGTGTGTTAAGATCAGGTGATGGAATAAGCTTCACCAAAAGATTTTTTTTGTAGTCTGGGGATAAATACACACGCAGAACAACAAATACTTTTTCGGATCTTAAATTCCTTTATCCGTTTTAGATGTTTTATTGCAGAAAGCAGGTATCAAAGTAAAAATGATAAAAATAAATTTAAAAAAAACAGTTCACACTATTACAATCTCAGTTTAGCTTCAGACCACACCCTTGTTATGTTATGCAACATGAAAATAACTAAAACAAAATATACAAAACCAATACCATAGTGGCAATTCTTAAAAAAAACAATACAATGTTAGAATCCCACCAACCCTGTACCAGAAACACAACATCAAAGATATGAATAAATACATCTCATCTCAACTAAGAGATATACTCACATTTGGCACACACCTGCTTAGCTTCCAAACACATATAGGCTAAACCTTGAAATGAGTTCTCCTCACTCACACTACATGAACAGAGATTAACACATTCACATTACTCTGTTAAATTCACATTCAGTCATGAAACAATAAAGGAGAAATAAACTTTTACAATATACTGCCTTGTAGTTGAATTATTAAAAAGAATAACCTAGTAGGTCCACTAAGGAACTTCGTGATCACACTATCCAGCGCTGATCAATTTACTCACGAAAATCTAAAGTATGCACATGTAAAACAAGTCAAATTACTGATATTCTAGATTTACAAACAAATATAAACACATTTACATGGATATTCTCAAATATTATTCACCTTTCCTCACCAAACCTGGAAAAGCATTTGAACGTTATCCTTTCTAGAGCATTTTAACTCTTCTTTCTACTCCACATGTGCATAATGATGTCACGATATTCTCTTAAAGGCACAGGCTGCTCTTTTAGCATTACCAAGGTGAATACATAAGTGCACTCTAACAATAAACAAATGATATTCAATGGTCACCAGGTTATATTCTCCGCTGCATACCAGCAAGTGTCCTCGATTATTTGCTCACTGCAAAAGTGCTTTCAACCTCTTTAACTGCTTCTCTGAATGGAACTGAACTTAGACTAGCCAGTATCTGTGACACTGCTGCAGGACTTACAGAGGCCACATCTAAAACTGACCTTGGTTCGTGATGTGGGTTAGAATGTTGTCCAGCATTTACTCCTTTACTCCTGTTAAGTGCTGCAACAGGAAGACTACCACCATCTGACCCTGTATCAGCTGTCACAGGCACTATAGTCTCAGTTCCCAAAGTTTTGCTGTCAAGGCTAGGGTCGAGATAACGTACACCCTGTTCTGACACATCCTTTCCCAATGTCATACCATTCTCTGAATCCTCAGGATCGGATTCATGTCCCGGGGAAGGACTATCCTGAATTACAGGAGGTTGCAGTCTCCTTTGGGGAGCTGGGGTAGGAATGTTCTCACAGGGGCTGATGTCTACCCTGTTAACCCTCTTGATAGGCCCTCCCCCCAAAGGTTCCACAGTGTATGTGTTGTCTAGCACCTTCTCCACCCTGTAGGTAGTTGATTTCCAAGCATCCAGGATCTTATTACGACCTAAAGGTTCACCAGATTGATTCCTGGGATGGCAGGACTAGGTTCACCAGACTGATTCCTGGGATGGCAGGACTTTCATATGATGAAAGACTGGATCGACTAGGCTTATACTCGTTGGAATTTAGAAGATTGAGGGGGGATCTTATTGAAACATATAAAATCCTAAAGGGATGGGACAGGCTAGATGCAGGAAGATTGTTCCCGATGTTGGGGAAGTCCAGAACGAGGGGTCACAGTTTGAGGATAAAGGGGAATCTTTTTAGGACCGAGGTTAGGAAAAACTTCTTCACACAGAGAGTGGTGAATCTGTGGAATTCTCTGCCACAGGAAACAGTTGAGGCCAGTTCATTGGCTATATTTAAGAGGGAGTTAGATATGGCCCTTGTGGCTAAAGGGATCAGGGGGTATGGGAGGAAGGCTGGTACAGGGTTCTGAGTTGGATGATCAGCCATGATCATACTGAATGGCAGTGCAGGCTCGAAGGGCCGAATGGCCTACTCCTGCACCTATTTTCTATGTTTTCTATGTTTTTAATGGTCTGTTCTGGAGATAAACTAGTGCATTTATGTCAATCTGGGAACAATGAATTTTATCCCCCTGTAAGACAGCGTGATTCTGCAGCCTTCTGTTCAGAGTATTCTTTCACTCTGGCATGGTCATCACTCAGTCGTTTCTGGTGTGTGACTGACCAGTCATATTTCTTGTCTACAGACTGTTTTTGCCCCAGCAGAGCATCCACTGGCAAGTGGGAATCAACACCAAACAGTACATAAAAAGGGGACTATCCGGTGGTTGTGTGAGGCGTCACATAACTCGGGTGAATGCTTTGGCCACCTGCATTTCTTTTCTGGAGGCAACGTACGCAACAATTTATGCATCATCCTGTTGAAACGCTCACACTGAGCATTGCCCGTAGGATGATGGTGTGTAGCATGACTTTTCTTTACCCTGTAGAGTTTGCAAAGCTCAGCTATTGAGAATTCACTTTCGAATTAACACCCTTGTCAGAATGCAACCTCTCAGAAACACCATACTTCATAAACCATTCCCTCAAGAGCACCTTTGCTGTGGTATCTGCCTTTTGATCCCAAGTTGGGAATGCTTGAGTGAATTTTGTACAAGCGTCTGTGACTACTAAGACAATCTCATGCCCATCAGCTGCCAGCTCAAGCACAGTGAAATCTACAGTGACAACTTCGAGTGGCCAAGAAGAATGAAATGATTTCATGAGGGGATGGATCTTAGGTTGTGGCATTTTAGTTAAAACATAACACAGATGATTTTTGATCCACATCTTCATGCATGCCCACCCAAAGACATCTGCTTCTAACAATTGCAAAGAATGCTCTATGCCTTGATGGCCCATAGAGTCATGTACATACCCTAACACTTTACACCTCAGGCTGGGAGGTAGCAGAAGCTGATAACCCTCCCCGTGCTTCTCATCCTTAACTACATGATATAGTAACCTGTTACACTCCCTGATCTTGTCCTAATGCTTTAACAAAGACAAAACCAGTTTAGGCAGAGCTCTATGTTCCTTGCCATTCGACTTTCTTTTTCTGTCCCATAAGTTTCTGAAGACACTTAACACAGGGTCTTGCTGCTGAAAACTGTGCAAATCCCAAGTAGAATAACCAGGGAATGTTGGAGTGTTGCCTTGCATCAGATCACTTACATCATTAGTACTAGCTTCAAGACTTTGGATTTGCTTAACCTTACAGCTTTTAAGAACAGCTGTAACCAGTGCCGGGCCAAGAGCAGTGCCGCAATTGATGAGACTACAGATCGCCACAGAACCGTCAAACTAAGCATCCTCTGAGACAGGCTCAGGGTCCCCTGCAAATGGCTGCCTAGAGAGTGCATCAGCCACGGTATCGTCCGGACCTGGACAATACTGAACATCAAAGTCAAACACTGACAGTTGTGAGATCCATCTCTGCTCAATTGCTCCCAATTTGGCAGTTTTCAAGTAGGATAACAGATTATTATCAGTTATTACAGTGAATTTGGAACCCAATAAGTAACCACAAAACTTCTCTAATATAGCCCACTTCAGTGCAAGCAGCTCTAATTTCATGCTGCTATAATTCCTATCATTCTTTTTCAGCATTTCTCAATTGTTGGCTTGCATATGCAATAACCCTCTTTGTCTCTCCCTGTTGCTGGTATAAAACAGCTCCTAGTCCGTGACTGCTTGCGTCAGTCTCCACTATGAAAGGTTGTGTGAAATCAGCAAAGCTGAGAATAGGTGAACTGGTCAGTCTCTCTTTGAGCAAGTCAAAGGCAGTTTGACATTTTTCCATCCAAAACTGTTTTAACAACTGGTTTGCTTTACTAGGACTCTCTGCACCAAGACACAAATTCACTACATCATACAGCGGACCTACAACCTTTGAGAATCTCCGAACGAACTATCTATAATAACTACAAAAGCAAAGAAATAATCTTAAGTCTTTGACTGTAGATGGTACTGGCCATTGCTGAACAGTCGAGATCTTCCTGGATCTATGCCTATCCCTCGGCTGATACCTGGTGCCCTAAGAAGTTAACCTCTGATTACAGAAAATGACATTTTTCTAACTTCACCTTCAGACCAGTCTCCTTGAGATGCTGAAGCACAGTGCCAAGCCTCTCCAGCAATTCCTGGAAAGTCTGTGAATACAGCAGAATATCATCCCGATACACCAGCATAACTTGGAAGACTAAAATCATTCACAGTTGCCTGCATGAGTTTTTGAAAAGTTGCTGGCCCATTGCAGACCCCAAACAGCATGCAATGATATTCATATAGGCCAAATGGGGTCGAAAAAGCAGTCTTATGCTTGTCACAGTCCTCTACTGGCCCTTGGAGATAACCACTCACAAGGTCTATTGTTGAGAAGAACTGCGGTCCCCACAGAGCATCAAAACTCTCATCAATACGTGGGAGTGGGAACCCATCCTCTTTAGTTCTAAGATTCAGTCTCAACTAATCTACACACAGTCTTATGTTACCATCAGCCTTCCATACCAACACTACAGGTGAGGCATGCACACTATTGTTCTCCTGAATCACACCCTTCTTCAACTACTTTGAAATGTGTTCTTTCACTTCACTGTACTGATTTGGCAGAACGTGATAATATAGCTATGAAATGATCATAATATGCTAAGTTTTTATCTGCAAGTTGAGAGGGATAAGGGCAGATCAGAAGTGTCAGTATTGCAGTTGAACAAAAGAGACTATGGAGCCATGAGGGAGGAGCTGGCCAAAGTTGACTGGTCGGATATCCTAGCAGAAAAGACAGTGGAACAGCAATGTCAGGTATTCTTGGGAACAATGCACAAGGTGCAAAATCAATTCATCCCCCGGAGAAGGAAGGATTCAAAGGGGGGAAAGTGGCCACAGTGGTTGACAAAGGAAGTCAGAGATAGCATAGCATTAAAAAAGAAGTATAACAGAGCTAAGGTGAGTGGGAAGATGGATGATTGGGAAATTTTTAAGGAGCAACAGAACTTAACTAAAAAGGCAACACAGGGAGAAAAAATGAGGTATGAATGCAAGCTAGCTAGGAATATAAAGGAGGATAGCAAAAGTTTTTTTAGGCATGTGAAGAGAAGGAAGGTAGTTGAGAACAATATTGGGCCCTTGAAAAATGAATTGGGAGAAATTGTTGTGGGAAACAGAGAAACGGCAGACGAATTTAATAAGTACTTTGGATCTGTCTTCACTAGGGAAGACACAAGCAATCTCCCAGAAATATGGATGGGCCAAGGACATAGGGTAACAGAGGAACGGAAACAGATTGACATTAGGAAGGAAACGGTGATGAGTAGACTGATGGGACTGAAGGCTAACAAATCCCCATGTCCAAATGGTCTGCATCCTAGGGTACTAAAGGAGGTGGCTCTGGAAATTGCGGATGCATTGGTGATCATTTTCCAATGTTCCTTAGATTCAGGATCAGTTCCTGAGGATTGGCGAATGGCTAATGTTATCCCACTTTTTAAGAAAGGAGGGAGGGAGAAAACAGAGAACTATCGCCCTGTTAGCCTAACATCAGTAGTGGGGAAGATGCTAGAGTCCATTATTAAAGATGAAATAGCGGCATATCTTGATAGCAGTGATAAGATTGGGCCGAGCCAGCATGGATTTACCAAGGGCAAATCATGCTTGACTAATCTATTGGAGTTTTTCGAGAATGTAACCAGGAAGATAGACGCGGGAGATCCAGTGGATGTGGTGTACCTTGACTTTCAGAAGGCATTTGATAAGGTACCACATAGGAAATTGGTGGGTAAAATCAGAGCTCATGGCATTGGTGGGAGGATATTGACATGGATAGAAAACTGGTTGGCAGATAGAACGCAAAGGGTAGCAGTGAATGGGTGTTTCTCAGAATGGCAGGTGGTGACTAGTGGGGTGCCACAGGGCTCGGTATTGGGACCACAGCTGTTTACGATTTACGTCAATGATTTAGAGGAAGGCATTGTGAATAATCTGGGTCATTGTCTCACTGCTTGTATATAAGTATTTCAAGAAGTAAATGAAGCATATTTTCATGATGCTGCCATTTGCTTAAAATGTAAGAAAAGATAAATCTAAAAACGCATTAAATATCTATTTTGATACGACGATGCTATGAATTGGGATTGACTTTACAAACGGAACAATTTATCAGTGTTCTCTACTGTTGGTAATAGAAAATTACATTTTTTAGACAAATTTGAATGTACGACCAGCAAATATGGGTACTTAAAATAGAGTAAGAATCTATCTATCCATTTGCTAACCCAATGAGATGTAATGACTGTGGATCAAAAGTGAGGGACATGAGGACATTGCTTCTCATTTTATTTTAAAATGAACAAATAACAGAGAGATCTGTGCTTCAAAGGATTATACTCTCAAAGAACAAGAATATCAACTTCAAAACTTGTTCTATCTATCAATCCTCAGTTGTCAATATACAAGTTTTGGAAACAATGAGGGGATTAGGCAACATCTCAGGAAAGAGAAACAGAGTTAATATTTCAGTTCACATCCTTTGTCAGATCTGGATAAAGAAAGCCAAGTTAACTTTATGTTGCACAGATGGAGATGAAAATAGGAATATTTCTGATAAAGTGAGGCCAGAGTTACTATCAGAATAAATTGTAGATGAATTCATCTGATTGATTGGCTACCAGATATTCTTGTCTAAAATTGCAAGAAAAGTAAAAGGGACAACTCAGGAAATTATAGGCCAGTGAGTATGACATCAGTGGTGAGCAAACTACTGCAAATAATTCTTACAGACAGGATTTTATGAGCATTTGGAGAAGCATAGTGTGATTAAGAATAGTTTGCATAGCTTTCTGTGTGGCAGGCTATGTTTCCTTAGCCTGATAGACTTTTTTTGAGGAAGTGACAAAACAGATTGAGGCTGGTAGAGCAGTGAATGCAGTGTACATGGATGTTAGTAATGTGTTCAATAATGTCCCCATAGTATACTCATTCAGAAACTCAGGAGGCAGGAGATCGAAGAAAGTTAGATACATGGATTTGTGAACTCATGGGACTGAGTTCAAGAGCTCTAAGGTAATGTTGTATCTCTATACATCTCTAGTTAGACAACACTTGGAGAATTTTATTCAGTTCTGGCTACCACATTACAGGAAGAATGTGGAAATTTTAGAAATGATGCAAAGGAGATTTAACAAGATGCTGCCTGGATGATAAAAGTATGTTTTATGAGGAAGGTTTAAGCAAATCGGGGCTTTTAAGACCATTAGACCATCAGACATTGTAATAGAATTACTCTATTTGGCCTGTCAAGTCTGCTGTGCCATCCCATCATGGCTGATTTAAGCCCAAAAGACATAGGAGCAGAATTAGGCCAGTCAGTCCATTGAGTCTGCTATTCCATTCCACTATGGCTGATTTATAATCCCTCTTAGCCCCATTTTCCTGCCTTCTCCCCGTAACCTTTTCATTCCCAGAATCATTCTTATGAACCTCCTCTGGACCCACCCAATACCAGCACATCTCTCCTTAGATAAGGGGATCAAAATTGTTCATAATGCTCCACATGCGGTCTGACCATGCTTTATAAAGCCTCAGCATCACATCCCTGCTCCTATATTCTAGTCATCTTGAAACAAATGCTAACATTGCATTTGTGATCTTCAACACCAACACAACCTGTGAGGTAACCCTTGGGGAATCCTGCAGAAGAACTTCCAAGTCCCTTTGCACTCCTGATAGTTGAATAATCTATACCTTTATTCTTTGTTCCAAAGTGCTTGACCCGTACATTTCCATACACTATATTCCATCTGCTACTTCTATGCCCATTTTCCTCATCTGTGCAAGTTCTTATGCAGACTCTACGCTTTCTCAACACTAGCTGATCCTCCACCTACAGTATCTTTGTAGCATCTACCAACTTGGCAACAAAGCCATCAACTCCGTCATCCAAATCATTGACATATAACATGAAGAGAAATGGACCCAGTGCCAACCCCAGCTGAGCACCGCTTGTCACCAACAGCCAATCAGAAAAGGCCCGATTTATTATGACTCTTTGCCTCCTGCCAGTCAGCCAATCTTTTGTTTGTGCTAATATCTATCCTGTAATACCACAGACTCTTATCTTGCTAAGCAGCCTCATATGTGGCACCTTGTTAAAGACCTTCTGAAAATCCAAGTAAACAACATCAACTGATTCTCCTTTGTCTATCCTGCCTGAAATTTCCTCAAGGAATTTGTCAGGCAAGCTTTCTCCTTAAGGAAACCATGGTGACCTAAGCCTAGTTTATCAAGCACCTTCAAGTATTCCACAACCTCCTCGTTAATAACAGACTCCTACATGTTCTCAACCACTGAAATCAAGCTAAATGGCCTATAATTTCCTTTCTTCTGCCTCCCTTAACTTCTTAAAAAATGGAGTGACATTTGCAATTTTCCAGTTCTCCAGATTTGAGGCTTCCAATGGTACGGATCAACCATGGATGTTGCATCCAAACTATCTACATACGCAAGCCTGGGCAGTACAACATGGAGAACAAGCTGTTGCCCATATGGCAAGCTCTCCTTTCCATGCATCTGATGAACCCAAAGGAACAGTAGAGACGATACAGTTCGGCCCCAGTACCTTTGCCGGAGTTGCCAATCAGAATTGAATTCAGCAAAGGATTGGCTTATGGATTCCTGCTCCAGATTTTTCACTCAGGATTTTGTCCTGAAGCCTTCCCCTTGAGTGGGTATAGCCACAAAGCAGTACAAGTTTTAGCTGAGAGTTTTCCTTCTCCTAGATGAGCTGCTAACCATGGCTGACGAGCCCAATCTGCTTGAAGCAACTGGTTTTAAGGCACCAGTGGCCCGACTTTGGCCCCTCTCCTATCGGAAGAAACATTTCCATTGGGCTTAGTAGGTAAGCCAGATGTGAAGGCTAGGAACTGGACTTGGTTGTCAGAGGCTACTTGAGGCACACACCATTGGGAGCATTTACGAACGTTTGTAATAGTAGTTGGGGATTATCTCTAATACCACCCCCAGCTATTAACGACCCTATGGAGCAGTTCTCCAGAACCATTCCAGAATATGGTGATTCTTGAAAGATCATTACTAATGGCTCTACCATCTCTTCAGTTAACCTCTTTCAGAACACTGGGATGTAGTCTATGTGGTCCAGGTGACTTGTCTGTCTTCAAACCATTTAGCTTCCCAAGCACCTTTCTCCTTAGTAATAGCAACTACACTCACTTCTGCCCCTGGCACTCTTCAACTTCTACTAGTGTCTTCCACAGTGAAGACTGATCCAAAATACTTATTAAGTTTGTCCGCATTTCTTTGTTCCCCATTACTACCTCTCCATTGTTATTTTTCAGCAGTCCAACATCCACTCTCATCTCTCTTTTACTCTTTATATATCCGAGATCAACTTAGTAACTGCTTTGATATTTTTGGCTAGTTTACTTTATATCTTGTCTCTTTATTTTTTGATTGCCTTCAGCTGTTTTTTAAAAAAACTTCCCAATCTTCTAACTTCCCACTAATTTTTGCTTTATTTTATGCCCTCTCCTTGTCACAACCACAGATTCTGCAGTGCAGAAGATACAGCAATTGTGCTTGTGAATTTGCATGTGTCTGTTAATTATTATTTAATCGTGATAGTATTTAACTCCATACTTGTCGTCGTAGTGTTTGTCAAGACATGGACAGAGCACAGCAACACTTCGCTGCCTGTTTACTTTTGGCCTTCCCTGAGAAATTGGACTTTCGAGTCTACTGACTCTGAAGACTATAGCTATTTGTTTAATGTTTAGATTTTCTTTTCAGCCGCAGTGTAAGCTTTGTTTCCCGTTTGAGAGTTTTAGTTAATGGCCCTATTTGGCCTAGCATTTATTATCTATTTTCCCTTTGATTCTGTGCGCATTAAAGTTTGTGAACTATCGACCTGTTTCAGTGTCTCTCATTCCGCACTTGGGCCATATCTGAACCTGGTAACACTCTTTTGCTTTTATGCTGTCATTGATGATCCTTGTCACTTACGATTGCTTCATCCTCCCTTTAGAATGCATCTTCATCTTTGGGATATATCTGTCCTGCGCCTTCCAAATTGCCTCCAAAAACTCCAACCATTGTTGTTCTCACACCATTCCTGCTAGTGTCCTCTTCCAATCAACTTTGGCCAGCTCCTTTCTCATGTCTCTGTAATTCCTTTTACTCCACTGTAATACTGATATATCTGACTTTATCTTCTCCTTCTCAAACTGCAGAGTGAATTCTATCACATTATGATCACTCTATCCCAAAGGTTCCTTTATCATAAGCTCTGTAATCAAATCCGATTCATTACGCAATACCCAATCCACAATGGCTTTTCCCTAGTGAACTCAACCTCAAACTGCTCTAAAAAACCATCTCATAGGTATTCTACAAGTTCTCTCTCTTGGGATCCAGCACCAACCTGATTTTTCCAATTTACCTGCATATTGAAATCTCCCATGACTATCATAACATTGCCTTATTACCTGCCTTTTCTGTTTCCCATTGATATTTATATCCGACATCCTGACTACTTTTTGGAAGCCTGTATATAACTCCCATCAGTGTCTTTTTATTCTTGTAGTTTCTTAACTCTACCCACCAGGATTCTACATCTTCTAATCCTATGTCACCACTTCCTCAGGATCTATAAAAATTTGTTTACCTACAAAACCACCCACTCCCTCTGCCTATCTACCTACCTGTTTTATCAATACAAGGTATATCCTTGGATGTTAAGCTCCTAACTATGAAATTCTTTCTGCTGCCTCTCAGTTAAGCTCACAACATCATATCTGCCAATCTCTAATTGCACTGAAAAATCATCTAACTTATTCCATATACTGTGTGCATTCAAATATAATACCTTCAGTTCTGGATTCAACACTCTTTACAATTTTGTCCCCATGTTGTGCTTCACCTCATCCCACTGACTGCAATTTTGCCCTATCATCTGCCTGGAACTCCTCACCATCTCCCAACAAACTGCATCAGCTTGTATAGCAACTGCCCCATCCGCAGCCCTTCACTCTGGTTCTGAACTCCTGCCAACTTAGTTCAGACCATCTGCAACAGCTCCAGCAAACTTGTCCACAGCAATATTAGTCTCCACCTGTCCTTTTCATACAGGTCATACCTTCACCGGAAGAGAACCTAATGATCCAGATTCTGAAACCCTACACACTGCACCCTGCAGCACTTCCTCAGCTACTCAGTCATCTGTATTAAAAATGTATTCCTGCCCAAGCTATCATTGAGGACTGGCATTAATCCAGGGATTACTACCTTCTGTTTCAACTGAATGAGGATGGGAGGAGTAATGATAGAGGTGTACAAGATAAGATGCACAGAGAATTTGGGCAGCCAGTGCCTTTTTCTGAGGATAAAACTGGTTCATACTGCAGGCATACTTTGAAGGTAAAAGGAGGAAATTATAACAGGGATAACAGGGGTAGGTTTTTGATAGAGATTGGTAAAAGAAAAATGGAGGGCTATGTGGCAGGAAAGGCTTAGTTTCAAAGTTCAAATTTCAAAATAAATTTATTATCAAAGTACATAAATGTGACATGTACTACCCTGAAATTGATCTTGAAATGACATTGTATCCGTTAAATAGGGGTCGTAGACAATTCTGATTTGATGGAGACAGACGTGAAAGCACAGAGGAACATCTGGAGAAATTTCTGAAACGCCAGTTCGCTGCTGTTGTTACTGCGCGATCAGGAATCTTTCGGAGGGAAGGCCTCAAAATTCCCGACTTTGTATGCTGTTGGTGACCGAGATTGAGGTTGAATCATTCGGATAGAGATGGCGCTCAGTACTCGGTGTCGGAGAGCTGATCGGATGCTCGAAGTTTTCGGATGACTCAGAGTCAGACTGTGGTCGGGCATGGCAGGGAGAGTTTTTCTTTCTTCTCCCGTCTGCGTGAGATGTGGGACATTTGAGAGACTTTGAACTTTTTACTGTGCTCATGGACTTCTTCATCAAGTTATGGTATTGTTGCACTGTTGTAACTATATGTTATAATTATGTGGTTTTGTTAGTTTTTTCAGTCTTGGTCTGTCCTGTGTTTTGTGATATCACACCGGAGGAAATACTGTATCATTTCTTAATGCATGCATTACTAAATGACAATAAAAGAGGACTGCGTGTCTTCATAAGTAGGTGAAAAGATCGACACAGCACCACAGGCTGAAGGCCCTGTACTGTATGTTCTACAATTTGTTCCTACAGCAAAGCAGCCTTAAATAACACCACATTTCCATTGCTGATGAAAGATGAGTCACCTTTATAGCAGTCCAGTCTCACAAGATGACATACAAGTGTTCATCCTGCTTCATCATAATATTTGTATGCACATATAATTATTACATAAAATAATACAATGTCTAGCCTATACCTGCAGAACAAACCCTTTGTTTTGTAATGCAATGTTTGTTTTTATTTGAGCAGATAAAACAGACAATTAAATATCTTGTACCAATGTCCATCAGTAAAATAGTTTGCTGATTTAATTAAAATTTTCAATTATCTTCTGTTAAGCTTGTAAAGGATGAAGTACCAATGTTCATCTGCTATTACTGTTGTGCTTTGGAATTCTCTCCAATTCCTTTTGTGTGCCTTCCCTCTGCCTCTTTTATAAAGTTATGATTAAAGCATATTGTCATTTGAAATAACTGGGCATTGTGCATGATGTTGTGAGTCATTGTTTAGTTTCTATCACTGTGATTACGCACCTTCAGTATTTGTTAGCATATCAAATTTTTTTATAGCCTTTCTCTGTGTTGAAATAATTCAGCTGGAAACATGTTCTTCTCAGTCAGCTTTTTTTATCATCTGTTCCATCTTCAAGATATTTTGATTAAGCAGATCATTGCATTTCTGCAATTAGATTATACAGCTATCCTCATCACAAATTATTCACAGTCAATATAATTATTGATTCCCTTAGCTTGTAAATGATAAAATCACAGACAATTATTTGCATAAACATTGTTCTTTGCTTATGCCTCAGTAAAGAAAGAACATGTTCAGATGCTGGTTTTCTGTGCTATTAGTCAAGGTGCTGAATAGCATGCAGACATGCAGATACACAAGTTAAGAGCAGAAGTAGGCCAATTGTTCCCTCCGTTATGCTCTGCCATTTAATAAGTTTGTAGAGAACTTAATTGTAACTTCAGCTTTTCATTCTTACCTATGGCCTCTCACCTTTCGCCCTCTTGCTTATCAAGTTCCCTGTAGGCTTTATTTGGTGTATTGTGTTGAGATTTGGTTGTCATGTCATAGGAAAAATGTGATTAAACTGCAAAAAGTGTGCAGAAAAGATTTACAAGAACATTTCCTGGACCTAAGGGACTGAGCTGTAGGGAGATGTTGGAAAGGCTGGGACTTTATTCCTTATAAATTCCTATAGAGACTCCCTCTAGGGAGATTTACAGGTGATCTTATAGAGGTGTATAAAATTATGAGGGGCACTAATAGGGTCAATACATTGTCATTTTCCCCAGTTAGTGAATCAACAAGTAGAGGGAATGTGTTTAAGGTGAGTGGGGAAGATTTAATAGGAATTTGAGGGTTAATTTTTTTTTCTAGGTGTAATGGGTTGCCAGAGGAAATGCTTGAGACAGATACAATAACAGCTTTCAAAGACCTTTTGACAGACATATGAATTGTTATGGGCCAAATATTGGCAAATGGAATTAGCTTGGCTACGGCTCCTTGGGCAACATGGACCGATTGGATGGATATTCACTTCCTAAGCCAGGGGCCCTCATGTTTTTGCTAAGCTCGGATTTCTAAACACAGTAGCTGCCATTTTTGAGATCAAATACTGTAAGTTAAACTTCCAGCTATGTACAACATTTGTATATAGTTTGTTCAGTTTCTGACCATAAATGGGAGCCAATCTTCAGTTCTTAAAATGTAAATGACAAGTAGTAATCAGCTTGAAGTTGAAAACACAGCTTTGTTAACAAGCTGTCTATGGAGCAGACTGTTGGACCACAACACCTGTCTTACTGCAGCTGTTATTGCTACCCTTGAAGAGTGAAGAGCAGGGACTGCCCTGATCATGTTATCCTTGCTCCTCTTCTTTTCCTGGTCCTGATCACAATGTTAACATACATGTTTCCCACCTCATCTTGAAGGTGCTTGGGGTATGTCTGATATGAATAATAGGTCTAATTTCACAGAAACATTATTTTTCACTCATCTAATTGGATGCTACATATTTACTTTTTAACATGGGTAACTTATTATATATATGGTTCTTAAGATTTTATATAACGTATACACTTAGTAAATACGTTGCTCCTTGCTAATGATGGCATAATAATCATGGTTTACACTTTTGATTTTTATATTCAAAACTTCTGTCTTGCTATATTATGTATGTTATGTTATGCAATGGTAAAAGACTTACCAGGAGGTGAAAGATAGCGACCCTTGAAGAATGCTATGCTCCTGATAACTTTTTATCTATTCTGTTGCGATTTCTTTGAAAATGGCAATGTAATCCTAAGGCCTCCGAGAACTATAGAGTATTATATTGTCACAAGGTAGAACTATTTGAATGTGTTTCACTTATTATTTGGGTATAAGCATATTTTGCATATGTGGTACTCCTACAATGCACCAAACAGGACCATGAAGCCTACCAATACTCCTGTTTGTGTTATACTTAATGCTACAAAAATTGTCTGTATATTTGGTTGATAACATCCCATGGTTTACAAGAACAGACATCATAGCTGTTGCGCAGTTAAGATTTTCGGGGAAAACACAAACATTGGGAAGATGTATTGGTTCTTCTCAATTGGACACACTCCTTCACAAATTAAAGGGGGAAGACCAGTACAATTATACACAGAGTCCAGAATCCCCAAAATGGGAAAAAAACTTATGCAGATAGATTAGTTTGTATCAGATTATTTAGTTACAGCATACCGAAGGGTGTTCACTCATATGCGAGGGACATAACCAACCATTATAATCTGATATCTTTTTTTTTGGGAGCCTAGGATTAAAAGTTTAGACAGAATCCTCAATAGGTTTCATCTTTTTGTATATTATTATATTGTGAAATCAGGCATCTGATGGATATATATTTTTTTCTAACTAAAATGTGAGATCACCAATCCTTAGGCAAAAGAAGACAGCAAAGCACAATCAGTAACTTGTTTACAAGATTCATTTTCAGAAAACCTGAGTAAAATTGTGCACCATATTAAAATCAATCTGAACACCCCTGTGAAAGTGATGAACTATTTTCAGTTTAATGAAAGACATTGCTATCTGACCTGATCAACTGATGGCGACAAAGACAGTGAATCAAACTTACATCAAATAAATGGCAAGAACACTTTGTGGGAAGAAGATTTTAAAGATGGACTGATATGAAATTATAATATAGACATTGATGAGTCGTCGCATGTTTATGGGAAATGGTAATAATAACATTCCTTTGAGGTTTAGAAAACGTGTGCAACGAAGATTCAAGAAATTAATACTCTAATAAGAAACTCTGGCAAGAGTCTTGATCTTGAATCTAATATCCAAAGCAAATAGCTGGGTTATTAATCTTCACTTACCTAGAGGATGTGTGATGGATATTCACCTCCTGAGCCAGGGGTCCTCAGTTTTTACCAAGCTCAATAACACAGCAGCTACCACTTTTTAAGTTTAAACAGTGTAAGTTAAGCTTCCAACTATACGCTTTACTTAGCTTCTGGTCGTAAATGGGATCCAGTCTTCAGTTCTTAAAATGTAAATTGCAAGCAATAATCAGTTTGGAATTTGAAATACAGCTTTGCAAATAAACCCTAGCAGGCTGCTAGCTCACAATTCCTGTCTTATTGCTGCTCAAGAGGTGCAGCATAAAACAATGGATTATTTAATTTGGCTTATTTCAAACAGACAAGCTAAACAGTTTAGTTTAAATAAGTTTGCAGATCAGACCGAAACAAACACTTAGCATATCACCAACTGATCTGCCAATAAGTTGGGAGTTTTATGATCTCAATGAAGTTAGTTTTACAGCCTTAATTGTGGATAGCTGAGATCTTTGTCTCCAAGACTATTTGAGGGAAGATCATACAGCATGTGTATGAAGTCACCCAAGTGGCAAAGAAAGTGGGAAAAATGTAGAGATCAGATGAGGCTTATTAGGAATGGGATAAGGAACAAGAGGCATGAAAGGAACAAGGGGGTGAACTAGAGTCTAATCCTCTGGCTTCAATTTAAACTGTATGACAGTCAATTGATCCTCTGCATCATTTGCATATCTTTTCAGTTTATAGGAATTGTACCTGTGTTTTGGAAAACCTTTGTTTGAGAAATTGTTTGTAATTTGAAAATGCTTAAGATAGAAAACCTCTGGGAGTTTAAATGTGTTGTAAGAACATTGTTTAGATTGCAGTGCGTACCACTGAAAATTAATGCACTGTGTTTTTAACTACTTTGTTAGCTGGAAGTATCTTCTCTTTAGTAGGGAGAGGGGACCCATTGCTCAAATAATAAATATTGGTAGCTACACTTGCTGTGGAGAATAAACGCGGAAGTGAACTAGATTTTGAAGATTAGATAGTTATGGAATAATCTCCTTTGAGTGCCAGTACTTATGACTATTTATATCCAAAAGCACTTAAAGACTCCATTTGAGTTTAGAACTTCACGGTCAGCAAACTTAGTACTATCTATCACAGGCTGCTGGCCTGTTTCCATGCCTTATGATTGTAATTGTCTCCAACACATTCAAGAGTCTGCTTCTACCAAGTTTTGAAGTACAAGGACCTCTGAAAGAAGAGAAGATGTTTATAAACGTCTCTGACTTATACGGGCAGCCTGTTATTTTTAAATAATAACCTTTAGATAAAGATTCTCCCACAAGAGAAAACATCTGTGGCATGCTCACAATGTAATATCCTTAATAATCTTATGAATTTCAATTAAGTACCTCACATACTTCTAAATTTCAGTGGATACAGATCAGGCCCGTCTCTCCTTTCGGCACAAGATAATCTATCCATTTCAGCTACTGGTATAATAAACTTTCTTCTGTCTTTTCAGTCAGAAGATTATTACCTCAAATCCACTCAACAGGCATGAACACAAGAATAATCTCTGTTACTCCACATTAGGACTGAGCAGGCACTGTATTGTTTGAGATGGTTAATGAAATGTTAAGTTGAGACACAGTCAACTCTCTCAGATGTAAAATATTCAAAGGCTATTTTATTAAAAATATAGTTTAAAAATTGACTGTATGAACAACCACATCAAGAGTTAAGGGGCATTTTGCAATGTTTTGTAGCTACTGAAAGCTTAAACCAAATGCAAGTCTTTGAGTACTCGTTTGAGCCAAACTAAAAGTCAGTCGAACCCAAGCTCGAAGATTCCCACTGGAAAGTCTTTTGAAAGAGATGCAGCTTTTTTGTGTGAGCTTATATGCTAAATGAGTTCTCTACCTAGATGTGTCTCCACCAAATTAAAAATATATACTTATTTTAAACAATGCAGACAGTCAGCTCAGAGGGAAAAGTAACCCATGAGGAGAGCAGGCTAGTCACCACTCATGAAGATTTAGAATCTCCAGGAGGCAAACAAATAACCCAGGCAATGCACCCAAAGTACAACTACAGCCATCTGTCCTAATGAGATGGAGTGATAATGCAACGGTCAATACGTGGTTATAATTGGAGAGGATAACATTTATAACCATTTCTGCAAAAAAATAACATTTATTTTGTGTATCCTACTGGGTAGAAACTTAATTTTCTGTACTTATTTGACAGTGTTGCTTCTGAAATTTGTGATACCTACTCCCACACATTTTTGTCACAAGGGTAAACTTCTCACCGAATTGAATTAACAAATGTGGATTTAAATGAAAAATAACGCAAGGTGATGTGTTTTGAAATCATTGCACAGAGCAAGATGAAGGATCTGGAATAGCATGGAATATTTTTCTTATTAAAACTATTAAGGCTGAAGTCCTGAGGAACATTGGCCATGACAGCCTGATCTTGAGGTTAAAAACTACATTAGAAGTATAGAAATATAAACATTTTCAGTAATCATGCATGTGTAGAGGTTACTTTAATCTTTTACTTGCAGAGTCCAGGGCCAAAAGTTATAATTAACTGATTGGAATCAGGACTTTCAGGGGGCAAGATGGAAACTTTGCTACACAGAGATGGTAGAAATTGATATTTGGTGAATTGTTCATTTTGAATCAAAGTTTGCTGGAAGATTTAGGTGCTGGAGGATCCGCAGCTGGATTATGGATCAGCCACAATCATGCTGAATGGTGGAACAACCTGTATGAGTTAAGTAGTCCGCATCAGTTTATTTCAAAAATGAACTCAATCGGGCTATCTGGTGATAGTGTAAAACAAGTGATAGATTATTAGAATATTACTTTACAAGACATTGGATGTAAGTGAATGGAAACCTGAACAATGTAAATATACAATTGTCTGATAATTCCCTTGCTCCCATTTTGAGACAGGTTCTAAGCCAAAATTCTACCCATTTATGCATTTGTTCTATTTCCTCTCAAGTGAATAACACCCATAATCCTCATGTCACATAACCCAGAGGCAAATAGAAAGGAATGACATGCTTTATTAATAGGGAGAGAACACTAGGGAGGAGCATATGTTTCTGCTGTGTCCTCTGCTTGAATTGAAGCTCTTTGTCAATAAGCATTTCAAGACAATCAATCTGCAGGAAATGTATGCCTGGCCCACTGTGCAATTACATGGGCTAAAAGCTCTTTGAGAACATCTGATGAAACTAATCTAAAAATAATCAGGAAGCTGATTTCAAATACTCTGTGTTCATAACAGCAGAGGAAAGGTTATTTTGCATTTCTTTTTCAGGAGGTAGCTTTGGATTCATATCTACCTCTGTCAGATTGTTTTCTCATACAATACATAGCTTATTTATTTGTCACTTTTCCTCTTGATGCCATATTCTTTCATAAAGGAACACACTAGCATTCTGCTATCTGGCATTTGTTATTCTTAAGCGTTATGTGGGTCTTACGCTCATCCATAATTGTCCTTGAGAAAGCTGAGTTGTGATACCTTCTTTAAACTGTTCACATGTACATGTCAAAGATGTGACAGAGATGTCAAATTGTTATTTCAGTGATCATGGAAGCAAATTGAAGGCTTGATAAAATATTTCCTAATCAGTATGGTGGATGATTAGAGGAGAACTTGTCTTTGTTTTTTTTAGGTTGTGAGTTCAAGGAGGCTGGATTGATAGCAAATTATGACTGCACTGTAATGTCATTCACTCTGTGGGAGAAACAAAAAGAAATGCTAAAAAAATCTTTGAGGTAAAATCTGAGCTGATGTTTTGGTGAAGTACAGAGAAAGTCTTGCAGTGTCAGAAGTGTTGAAGCGTGGTCCAGAATTTAAAAAGCAATCCATCTGCCTCTTATGTTGGACCTAAAAGATCCAATGGTTTAATCTCAATGAGAGTTATGATAATCATCCAAATTGTCCTGGTCTATATTTTTTTCAGAGACTCATGGAATTGTATAACATGAAAACAGGCTTTTCAACCCAAATCATCTACACTGATCAGTTGGTATGTTCCATAGTAAACCCATCTCCCAGCTCTTGTTCAATAGCCTTCTCTGCCTAGATGATTCATGTGCTCACCTAGATTCAGATTCAGACTTCTAGCACTTCTTAGATGCTATTAGTGACCCACCTTCAGACAGACTTTCAGGCAGCATATTCCAGATACTTCCAGAGGACTAGGAGCTTAGGAGGAGACAATGGCGACTTCTTTGCTTGCATCTTTGCATATGGCTCTCTTTCCATCTTGAATTCGAAGATTCAAGATTCAAAGATTCAAAAAACTTTATTGTCATTCTAACCATACAACAGCTCTGCAGGGCAGAATGAGACAGCGTTTCTCAGGGGCAGTGCATGTCTATTTTTTCCTTTCAGGGTTCTTTTGAAGACCCTGACCTGGAGTTACACGCTGACTTCAGTTCTTTCTCAGGAATGGCACCCGCTCTTGGGGTTTCACGACTGGCTGTTATTCGATATGCCAAGGATGCGACCTAAGAGATTAGTTCGCATTCGGGGGTCCGGGATCTCGTGGCTGTGGAGACAGGCAGACCGAAGGTCGGTGTCTCTGCAGGAAACCGAGGTGTCGTGGGAGATGAAAGATCGAAAGCAGCCAGTTGCTGGGTGTGTGCCCAGAGACACCACAAATCAGCAAGTTGTTTGTTATGTCTCCCCTCTCACTGTGAAATGGAGACATCTCTTTCTCCTTTATTAGGGAGAGACAGAGCCTGTGGTATGTTGAATACCGGGTGCACGAGTAGTCTTTGGGGTACTGCAAGTCTGTGTCTTTGCTGATACTTTGCTGCACGTTTGAGTGCTCGGTTGGGGGGGGGCGCGGGACAATGCTTTTTTTTTGCTGGTGTGTGAAGGGGGAGTTTGTTGCTTTGCTGCTGCTTATTCATGGGCGGGGAACTGGGGTGCTATGGGGTTCTAATATTTAGCTGTCATTCATTCTTTTGGGCACTCATCTGTTTTTGTGGATAGTTGTGAAGAAAAAATATTTCAAGATGTATACTGTATACATTTCTTTGACATTAAATGTAGCTTTGAAACCTTTGATACCTACCACTCTCCAGTTGAAGATCTCTCTCAATTCTCTACTACATCTCTTCTCCCTTACCCCAGATCTATCTGATCTAGTTTTATTGATCTCTGAAATGGAGAGTTTCCTGCAGTTGACCCTATCTTTACCCTATATGATTTTATATACCTCAGACATGTCCCCTGTTAACCTCTTCCTTTCCAGGGGGAACAGACCAAGATTTTCCATCTCTCCTCATAACTGAACTGCTCTATCCCAGGTGTCACGATAGCATAGTAGTTTGCACAGTGTTATTCTGTCTCAGTGTGTTCTGGAGTTCAGTGTTCAAATCCACCGCTTTTCTGTAAAGAGCCTCGGTACGTCCTCCCTGTGAAATGTGTAGGTTTCACCTGGAGCACCCGGTCGCCTCGCACAATCCAAAGATGTACCAGGTTGGTCATTGTAAATTGTCCAGGGTTAATCAGTGTTGAGGGGTTGTTTGGCCAGCATGATCTGAAGGGCCTGCTCCAACGTATCACTTAATAAATAATCATTCTAGTGAATTTCCACTGCACCCTGTTGAGTGCAATTACATCCTTACTGTATGCTGATCACTATTGTATACAGTTTTGCAGCTGATGTCTGACCACATTTTTATAATGTTGAAGCATACCCTTTCTATTCCTGTATTAGTTAGCCATCAAATGAAGGTCAGTAGTCCATGTGCCTTACTAGTCATGTTATTTACTTATGTTGCCACTTTTTAGAACATATGCATGCAATCTCCAGTTCTTCTGCTTTCATTATCCTCTAAGAACCTAGCACTCATAGTGTTCGTTCTGTCCTCCTTAGTAGCCCCAAAGTCATCATCACAAATTTGTCTGCATTAAACTTTAGTTGGCATTTATCAGCCCATTTCACCAATACGTGGATAATTCTCCAAATCCTAAAACTATCTTTCACTATCTTCTGTCTTCCATCAACAATTCTGTCAATTCTCATATCACTTGTAAACTTGCTGATGTGCCACTGACAGACATGGCTGTCTCTTATGTATATTACATACAGCAAAGGTCGCAGTCATGGCATTCAATTGCAAAAACAATTTTGTATCATCACCCACCATCTCCAATTGCTGGCTTGCCTCTTTTTATATGCTCTCAGTAGAAAAAGCTCATTTCCTTCCCTTGACCCTGCCTTTTTAGAATGACAGTGCTGCTGCTATTTCATTTGGTTCTCCTTGATGCCAGATTTCCTGGTAGGAAAACTTCTCCATCAATATCAATAAATCAGATTCCTTGTGGCTTGTGAAACCTTGATGTCTGCAAATCGTTTTCTGTATAGTGATAGTTATAATTCAAAGAGCACTTAATTGGTTTTGAAATGCTTTAGAACATCTGCAGCAGGAAGACATAATACAAATTGAAGAAATAATAAAGGAAAATTATAAATGGATAAAAATGTACAAATCTACTGGAAGTACATTTGTGTCCCTCTGCAGCATGACACGTTGAGTTATTTTATGTGTAATAAAGTGCTTTGTTTTGATTAACTCATAATCCACAGTGCAAAATTGTACATTCATAATTTTATCTCAACTAATATTGTCATTGCCTTCCACTGAGTCACCCAGAACTATCAAAGTGAAATGATACTAAAATGTGCAAAATGAAAGGGAAATGAGAACAATATGTGGGTATCTGTCATCCTTAAGGACAGTCAAAATGTTGTCAGTTAAACAAAATATACTAACTCATAATTATTTTTACATTAAGGGTCATACAATGTTCAGCCAAGTCTGTGACAATAAATGATAGTACTGTTTCCTCGTAACAAGTTAGGTTGTGCTTTTTTTTCTCCAGAACACCTGCATGAAAAAATACTACCAAAGGTAGCTATCCTTACAGTCTTCCTTAATCAAAGTTGTCAAATGGTAGGAAAAGCATTTGAGAGATTTTCTCTTGAATAAGGAAGAAATGGGAATTACATCATATATAGGTCTCCGGAGGTTAGGGGTGCAGTGCTGCAGGAGCTCACCGGAGAGTCGCTTTGGCACCTCTTTAAAAAAAACGTCAAAATAAACAAGCAAGGAATTTAACAGTGGCCGCATATTAAATAGAGGGAATTTTACGGAAACGGGGGTTGGAGAGAGGGGGTGGTGGCTGCTGGAGAAAAGACCACCAATAACATTAGGATAACGGATCGTTTTTGGTGAAATCCTGGAGCTGTGACTGTTTTGTGAAATTCCTCCTCACTCGACACGTTGTCCCAGCATACCCTACTGTACCCTCCCGCCATTTCACAGATCCTCAGTCTCTCTCCAGCACTCATTGTTTGAGCATTGTTCACCGAGAAAATAAAAATCTTAGATTTTTTGAAAAGTGGCCTGCCAAAGTAGGCCGTAAGGTCGGTAAGAATGAATCGAGCATTTGCACAATAAAGCAGAAAGAAGTTGAAATTCATGGAAGTGTTAGTGCTACCCCTACAACCGCAAAAATCATCTCTCTGGTTCGTGACAAAATGCTTGCAAAGAGTAAGCATTAAGTGTACGGCTAGAGGACATGTCACAGAAGCATATCCCTGTTGATGGAAATATTATGCGTGAAAAAGCACTTAGCCTCTATGAGCACTACTGTGAGGGGGTTGAGGAGAGCGAGAGGAAGGAGTTTAAGGCTAGTAAGGGACGGCTGGCTAGCTACGTAAAGCGCCACAGCCTCAAGAACTTAAAGATCACGGGAGAATCGGCAACGGTGATGCCGAAGCAGCATCAGCGTCCCCAGAAGAGCTCAAGAAACTCTTGTCGTTATTCCCTAAATAATACAGTATAACTATTTACATAGTATTAGGTATTATAGGTATTATATATCTATAGAGAAGATATAGGAAATGGCAAGCATTTTGTCAGCTTGGCACCTAAAAAATTAGCACTGCACCCCTGCCGGAGGTAAGCTGTGTTTACCCTTGTTATCCATTCTAATCAATATAAAAGGACACACAGAAGAAACTTCTGCATATATGCCCTATTTTGTCCTGTATCTGAATGAAACAGCAAATATTATTAATCATACTGCCTATGTATAAAGGTATTTCTGAATTAATAACAGCATTTCATCACAATGCAGTCAACGTGAGCACTTGGTAATTGAATGCAATGCCTTATAAAATGTATAAATCAAATTTCAGTTGGAATATTGGAAATTATTATAACCTTGTCAATTTTTGTTCAAAGTTTTGAAGATGATCTTCCTTGTGTTTTTGATTAATGATAATTGGTCAGGTTAAAGTGTTTCATATCATGTGATCTGAAACATTTTAGAAGCTTTGACCAGTGGTTTGAATTTGACATTCTATTACTAGTCAATTCACAATTGCTTGATTCTCTTTATATTTAAAAATCTATCAGTCTCTGTGCAATCAATAACAAGGCTCCAAAAGGGAGAACACCAAAACATTCCACCTCTTGGAAATAATGAATTTCTTATCATGTCAGCACTAAATGGCCAATTGAAATTGGGACCATCACACTTGGCACTGGATTTCCTGTGCAAAGTGAATAACTGCTCAGTGCATATTCTTTCAACTTTCAACTGTGTATGAATTCTATATTGTTAATTGAGATTATCTCCCATTTTTCAAGACTCTGGAGAACACAGGCCATTTATACATAGTTTATAGGTTAGCATTTTCAATCCAGAACACAATCTGGTGTTTCTGGTAATAATAACTTTCATGATATTTAATCTAAGTATCTTCTTAACTTGTCTCTTCAGCTTGTCTACATCTGATCCTCAGGTTCAGGTAGGTTAGTTAGAAAGGGACTTTCTGAATTTTACAAGATGATGCTCCATTCTAGACTGACCTCTGGTTAAGCTCAGATGCACAGGCAAAGTCAACAACAGAAATATGAAGGATTAAACGCCATCGAATTTCTCCACTGGGAAAGATGGAGACAAAGGAAGGAAATTTACTTGCAAGGCAATTGCAGCAGGGTCCTGAGTTATTGAGTCCATATTCTTTGGTATGCTTTTCATTCAGAATCAATTCCAGAAGTAGCACCATTGCTGCTCTAAGATTTGGCTCAGTGAGCTCTCCAATCGCTGCTTAAGAATGGCAAAGGTAAATGCAGCCATTTTTAGTAAAGAGTGAGTTGTCTCTGATAAGAAGAGCTTGTTAAGTCATTTGATGCAACTATGCGTTACAGAATAGAGCACTACAGCACAAAACCAGGTCCTTCAGAATCAGAATCAGAATCAGGTTTATTGTCATCAGCATGTGTCGTGAAATTTGTTAACTTAGCAGCAGCAGCTAAATGCAATACATAATGTAGAAGAAAAAAGTAATACTAAATAAACCAATAGATCAATTACAGTATATGTATATTGAATAGATTAAAATTTGTGCAAAAACAGAAATAATATATATTTAAAAAGTGAGGTAGTGTTCATGGGTTCAATGTCCATTTTGAATTTGAATGGCAGAGTGTTTCTGAATCTCTGAGCATGTGCCTTCAGACGCCTATACCTCCTACCTGATGGTAACAGTGAGAAAAGGCATGCCCTGGGTGCTGGCAGGTCCTTAATAAAGGAGACTGCCTTTCTGAGACACCGCTCCTTGAAGATGTCCTGGATACTTTATAGGCTAGTACCTAAGATAGCCGATGAAATTTACAACCACTTTAACCCATCTAGCCTGTGACAGCTTATTTTATCTGCCTAATCCCAGCTACCTGCACATGGACTATAGCCCTCTATACTCCTTTCATCTGTGTACTTACCTAAAATTACCTTAAATATTGCAATTAAATCCACATCTACCATTTCCAGTGGAAGCTTGTTCCATACTCACACCACCCTGAGTGGGTCTACAATGATCCACTAAAAATCTAATTTCACTGAATTACTAAAGATCTAATTTCACTGAAGGCCTGCGGCAAGCAAGGATGGATCGTTGTCTTAACACTTTTCTGTCTTTCTTATACAGCTTTTCTTATCATATCCCCAACAAGCCTCTCATGGGAGTGGGGCTTCTCAGAATGAATGGTGGCAATAGAGACCGAGGAGATGAGTAATAGATCAAATTATTTGAAGCTACTTATCATAAATAGGATACATTCACAGCTAGATCGACTCTAGAACTTAGGTAAAAATGGAAACAAGGTGAAAAGAATAGGAAAGCGAAACAAGAGTGGCACTCAGCAACAGGGATGGGTGGATGGATGCATTCAACAGGCCAAAGCAGCTTTAATGTTGAAGCAGAAGATATTAAATCAAAACAAAAGACAGTCTGCCAATAATGAAATCGAGAGTAACACATGCAAAATGCTAGCAGAACTCAGCAGGTTAGGCAGCATCTATGGAGAAGAATAAACAGTCAATATTACATTGAGAGTTGGCTGGTTATTCCTCTCTTGCTTGACCTGCTGAATTCCTCCAGCATATTGTATGTGTTAGTCATTAAATCAAAATACTGTAGGTCAAATCAATAAATCAATTAAAAATTGTTAAATCAAATCAAGGATCACAGACCAAAAACATTGACTGTTTCTCTTAGCCCTGACGAAGGGTCTCGGCCTGAAACGTCGACTGTACCTCTTCCTACAGATGCTGCCTGGCCCGCTGCATTCACCAGCAACTTTGATGTGTGGTGACTGTTTCTCTTTCCAGAGATGCAGCCCAACTTGCTAATATTTCCCAGATTACCTGCTTTTACTCATTAATTCTCAATCAATTCCAAACACCTTTTTGAAGAGATGTCTTAGTCTTTCATTGTGAAAGAAATGAATCCTTTTTTTTTCCTCTTTTGCCTCATGCTGCCATGCCTATTAAGGTTTTTTATTATTCTCAGATATCCAATGGTTACAGAACTGTGTTTTTGCTTTATATGTTCCGCTAACATCAACAAATTATAGCACCTATGGGAGAATCAATACTCCTGGTCTAATGAAACCGGGTTATGTGTGAACAAATGTAAGATTGGAAGAGTAAGCTTAGCATAAAAAGAAAGAATTTGTCATATGAAATTGCATAAATGGAACTGTGCTTAGTGTCAAAAGATGATGAGATTCTGCATTTTATTTGCTAAAAGTTCAGGTATTAAGATGGTTGGTTATAAGTAACAGCTACAATTATATGAGAAGCAAAGTAACCATGAACATTTAATTCACTTGATTGACTGTCTCTTTTAAAGTGCTAGAGAAAAGCATTTCAGGTATAAGTCAGTTACCACTCATATACAAGCCATGCACAGGATTATTTTTCTGCCCGCGTTTGAAGAATTGAACAAAGCAATCTTTTTCTTATTCTGTCCTCAAAATCTATAGAGAACAATTAGCATTTTATTTTATTTTGTTTTGCACAAAATTGCAAAACCACAGCACTCTTCCTCATTACAGTGTAATACTGAATCTCTAAAGAGTATGTTTATACCTTGTTGGACTTTTCAGTCATCCTGAGGCAAGCAATGTAGCCTACTTTATTAAAATGGCAATCTATATTTCAAGGTTGCCTGCTGGAAATCTGAGCCATGGCTAATTTAGATTAGATTAGATTATGAGAACACTCAGTCGTCTTTAATTGTCATTTAGAAATGCATACGTGCATTAAGAAATGATACAATGTTTCTCCGGAGTGCTATCACCGAAAACAGGACAAACCAAAGGCTAACACTAACAGAACCACATAATTATAACATATAATTACAGCAGTGCAAAACAATACCATAATTTGATGAAGAACAGATCATAGGCACGGTAAAAAAAAGTCTCAAAGTCCCGAGTCCCCGATAGCAGGCGGCAAAAGGGAGAAACTCCCTGTCATAAACCTCCAGGCACCGTCAACTTGCCGATACCCTGAAAGCACCCGACCACAGCCGACACTGAGTCCATCCGTCCAAAAACTTCGAGCTTCCGACCAGCCTCTCCAATACAGCCTCCCGAGCGCCATCCTCTGCCAAGCGCCTTCGACCTCTCCCCGGCTGCTGAAACACGCAAAGCCGAGGATTTCGAGGCCTTCAGCTCCAGAGATTCCGGTTTCCACACATTAGCAGCTGCAGCGAAGCGGACATTTCAGAAGTTTTCCAGATGTTCCTCCGTGTTCTCACGTCTATCTCCATCAAATCAGGATTGTGCACAGTCCCCTACTTGACAGATAACGGATATCATCACCGAAGTGGCCGCACAACGCCACTTACAGCTGCAAGTTTTAAAAATTTGCTGTTGCAAAATTGTACTTAAAGTGACTCCGATAGTGGGTTTGCTTGCATATGGTAAATCTTGCTGCTGATATTCAGACCCATGCCAATCCCATGCTGTTTTCACTAATCATAGCATCATAAGATGCTAGTCTTGGGGGTTTTCATTCCATGGATCTTTTGCAGGTCAGAACAGATGCCAATGATGAACCATGTATTTGATAATAGAACTTAGATCTTGCTTCTATCATAACTGATTGTTTTTGAGAAAGGCATCGTTCACTATTCTCAAATCTCTCTGATGCTTTTCAGATTTAAATGGATTTAAAAACAAACAAAAGCATTAATTTGAATTTAAAATCATCTTAGCTAAAATACATTAAATTGCTGTAAATTTCTTGTAAATAATTATTATAAAGTGAAACAAACAAAAACAGATCTTTTTCAGATAAAAGTCAGAGATCCATTCAACAACTTTATATTGCCACTAGTACACTAGCCGAGCTAAAATGTCGACAGAGACGAGGAATCATTGATGGACACAGTGTGGAGAGCAGCAGCAGAGTGGAAGGTCAAATCACCCAGATCCTTTCTGAGTTCCACATTGCAGTTTATAGACACAGAATTTGAAGATATAGTGAGCATGAGAGACATGTTGCTTGGGACTCGGTAAATAAATTATCATGTAGGTAATAGCATCATATTTGTGAAATTATAATCTAATCAAGCAGAATCAGTGTGATGTCAGAAATCTGACACGTTTATCAAAGCTTTTCAAGGCAGTCTCAACAAGAGTGAATAGAGGGAATCAGTAAGTAATGGTATTCGGACTTCTAGAATGCATTCAACAAGGAACTTTAAAAAAGGTAAAGTCGTGAGAACCGATGGAGGTGTAAAATGTTTGCAGGTCTTGTGAGTTACTAAGCTACTGGAAACTGAAGCTGGTAGATGTAAACAGTCTCTACTGTATCAAGTCAAGGAGGCATTCTCTCAGAGACACTCTCTGTAGAATCTCTCTGAACTCCATCACACAGAGTCTTTATATTCTTAAGAACAAAGGTAACAGAAGGTGATTGTATATAATTCCACTAGCTGAAATGACATTGTTTATTTTAATCATCTGAATTGAGAAATGGTTTCATTGAATTACATACTTACATTCAGAGTACACAGTAACTGACAAGATACCTCTGAATATTCAAACACCTTCGATGGGATGACATAATTCACATGGCTGGTCCAAGAGGCTCTGAGGTCAGAAAATCCTGTTTCCTAAAGTTAGCAATAAACACAAGAGATTCTGCAGATGCTGGAAATCCAGAGCAATACACACAAAATGCTGGAGGAACTCAGCAGGTCAGGCAACATCTATGGAAATGAATGCAGTTGATATTTCGGGCTGAGATCCTTCATAAGGACTGGAAAGGAAGGGGAAGTTACCTGAATATAAAGGTCGGGGAGGGGAAGGACAAGCCAGAGGGTAATAAGTGAAGTCTGGTGGGTGGGGAAGGAGGGTAAATTAAGAAGCTGGGAAGTGATAGGTGGAAAAGGCAAAGGGGTGGAGAAGAATGAATCTGATAGGTGAGGAGAGTGGACCATGGGAGAAAGGGAATGAGGAGGGTCACCAGAGGGAGATGATAGGCAGGTGAGGAGAAGAGGTAAGAGGCCAGAGTAGGGAATAGAAAAAGAGGGAAGTGGGAAGGAAGTATTTTACCGGAAGGGGAAATCGATATTCATGCCATCAGGTTGGAGACCACCTAAGAATATGAATTGTTGCTCCTCCACCTTGAGCTAGTGTTGTGAGAAGTGCTCCTCTGGGTACACTGATATCCGAATTCATAATAGACAGAGCAAGTATGCCTGTGATCAGGTTTAGCCTACAGAGTGACAGGAAGTCTCAACTGGAACCTCTCTTTGTCTTTGCTACAATGATGCAAAGTAACTTAACCAATGTTGCCTGATGCATGGTTTGATGTAGGCAAGATAGCATAGCCCCATTGAAGTACCTGGTTGATGCATATAACAACCTCTCACTGTCATCTCAGTTTGCAAACCGGGTCTCTGTGAGTCAGTAGACTATTGTAGACAGTACTATCATTTACAAAGCTGTGCTGTTAACGTCAAGACTAATACTGATGAAATTTACAAGTGAATTGGTTTCTTTTGTTTTGAAGACCAGCTCACATTTGCATTAATGCCTTCTATCCGCATGATTCCTGATGGATCTTCTGTGTCTAACAAACCATGGATAAAGGATTGGTTAATAGGCAGGAAGCAACATAAAGAAAAGAGGAGGTCATTTTGAGCTTGACAATCTATTATCATTATGGTACTAAGGGGATCAGTATTAGAATATTTACACTACAAACTAATGACTGTGAGGAAAGAAGTGATATATATAATAGCCCAATGCGTGGTTAGCACAAAATTGTTTGGAAGGCATGTTGTAAGGAGGATACAGGCAGTGCATGGACGAATATGGATATATGGGGGGGGGGAATTACAAATGAGTTTAGTCTAAGGAAAAAATGTGAAACAAATAAAGATGCCAGCATTTGAACCATAAACAGGAATGTTGGACTGAATGGAGGTGCCAAGCAACATCTGTGGAAAGAAAAGTAAAAGGTATCAGTTCAGGTCAAAGAACTGACAGAAGGTTAAAGCAAGCTGGTGATACAAAGCAATGCAGGTGCTTGAATCAAGAGCAAAAAAAAAACAAGGAACTCAGCATATTCTGCACGGTGAAGGATTTCAGCCTGGAATGATTGTCCATTTCTCTCTACAGATGCCTTCTGATCCATTGAGCTCCACCAGCAGTTTGTTTTGTTTTTGACAAAAAGCTAATTAGTCTTAGTAATAGGGAAGCTGGGTAAGGGTAATGGGTGGAACAGAGGGAATATCATTAATAGGGAGAAATCATCGACAGTTATGGAATGAACAGTTAAGCTGCATTGTCTTTCCAATCACCACTGTTTTTATTTGATGGATCAGGCTCAAACGCTTGAATGGCCTACTCATTTTGCCATTTCTCTTTTGGAAATGCTCTCCCTACAATTACATCAAAATAGTTTATTGTTATTGAAATCCTGAAGTCATTATGTACTATGGCATCAGAATTGGTTTATTATTGTCACACGTACAGAGACACAGTGAAAAACATGACATACTGACACTTTATACTTGCTTAGCAAAAGAAAATTGAATGTACAATATACTGTTGCCGTTACTGAGAAAGTACAGAGCAGATTGGCAAATTAACTGCATTGACCATAGTAAGCTAGATCAAGAGTTTGCCTTTCAGCGCATGAGAAATCTGTTCAAGAGTATTTTAACAGCAGGATAGAAATGACCTTAAGTCTAGTGGTTTACACTCTCAGGTTTTTATCCCTTCTATCTGACGGGAAAGGAGAGAAGAATGAATGACTGTGGTAGGAGGAGTCCTTGATTATATCCGCTGCTTTCCAAAGGTAGTGGGAAATGTATAGAGAGTCAGTGGAGGTCAGCTTGGTCTGTGTGATGGACTGGACTGTGATCATAGCTCCCTGTAGATTCTTGTAGTCCTGGACAGAGCAGATGCCATACAAAAATGTGATGCATCTAGATAGGATGCTTTCTATGGTGCAATTGTAGACATTAGTAAGATTGGGGACTGCACATAGTATACAATAGCTTAAGCTATTTCACTCAGGGGGTTTCCACAAGCACTGATGATCCTTCATCAACCTCAAAGATTAACTATCCTTTTCCCTGCAGTTGTTGCCTAATATTCTCAACATTGCCAGCATTTACTTTACATTCACCCTGAGGAAGCTTGGTTCGTAATCTCAATCTCAATTTTTCACTACAACTATGTAAACTTGTGCAAAGCTTTTCAAGAAGGACTGCTTGTTCCCAGTAATCCAGTTGTCATTTACAATGAGTGATACACAATCGGGATCTACTTTTGGCTTTGCACAAGATTTGTTTATTAGTAGAGTGGATGACTATATTCCCAAATGCCTGCATGGGAAAAGAAATAAATAAAGATAAGAGATAAAGATGTGCTTTATTTGTCATATATACATCGAAATATCGAAACATACAGTGAAATGTGTCACTTGTATCACAGACAAACACAATCTAAAGATGTGCTGTGGGCAGCCAATATAACAAGCCCACAACATACCATAAGATCATAAGACATATGAGCAGCATTAGGCTATTTGGCTGATTATTGTATCATGTGTACGGGGTCTTTCTTTTTTGTATGTTAAATTTAAAATGGTTTCTTTGTTATGTTATACTGGGGAATGCTTCTTTGTTATGACAAATGCTGAGAAAGTCTCCAGCTAGACATTTGCTTGGGTAATACAGGTAGCAGGGTGTTACTAACCAATTGGGATAGTTGTTATGGTTTTGGTGTGTCTGGAAGATTTGTATGTGTTGGGTTTTGGGGCAGAAGGCGGGAGAGAGAGACAGAGAATGGACCAGGTGCTGAGAGTCCGCTAACAGGGTTGGACCCTGAGCGGGGCGTTCGGCGAGGAGGGGAGACGGAGACGGACTCGTGTGGAGCGTCTAGTCGACCACTGTTGTTGGTCCCAGGCGGCCACTCGAGGTGGTCCGAGGGGTCGCAGGGTGAAAAAGAAGGGTCCCGAGCTCTAACGGTGCACGAAGAGATTGAACTTTGATAAGTGTGGTGCCTTTTATTTTCCTTTTATATTTTATTCTCTATTAATTATATAGTTCCAGTAATATCTATAAACTGTAAATCATTTAATCGTATCTGTGTATTGTCTGTTATTTGGGCGGGGTGGGGTACATCACACAACATCCACACAAACTATTACCCAGTTTGGTGGGGCTGAGGGCTGTTTCCCTAGACGACTGCGAGCCGAGCGACCCAGAGGCTGGCCAGGGGGCCTACACTTGCAACCCCATTCTCCTGCCTTCTCACTGTAACCTCTGAAGCCCTTACCAATCACGAACCTGTGAAACTCCACTTTAGATATATCCAATGATTTGAGAATGCAGTGGCAATGAATTCCACAGATTCGACACTCATACTAATGTGTATATCGTTGGAACGTGTGAAGGAACCCATACTATTCTGGAGAGAATGTACAAACTCCTTACGGACAGCAGTGGGAATTGAACCCAAGCCACTGGCGCTGTAGAGCATTATGTTAAACTCTAAGATACTGTGCTATCTATATATTGTCAGTGGACCAACTGGAGTAATAAGCAAACTGGAAGGGGTCCGATAAAGCAGGAAGATAGGATTTAATGTTGTCCATAACCAGCCACTCAAAGCACTTCATTGTTGTTGTGGTCAGTGCCACTGGAAGGTAGTCATTAAGGTAAATTACCGTCACCTTTTTGGGCACCAGGATGATGGTGGCTGCCCTGAAGCCTACAGGGACAGTGGACTGATCCAGACAGCTGTTGAAACTGTCTGTAAGAAGCTCTGTTACCTGGGTTGCACAGTCCATAAGTACCCAACCAGGTATGTTATCAGGCCCCACAGCTTTATGAGGGTGGACCCCAGCTAGATTCTTTCCATTCCATCCTGAAAGATTTACTGAAATATTTAATTTTAGATGAAGAATTTCGTTTACAAATAAAAGAAAAGAATAGCAATGAACATTTCCTGGGAAAGTATCTTTTTAAAAATATGATAACACAGTATTGTGCAATTCAAATATTGCAATAAGAGAGCTGTGAATTTGGAAGGTTAATGGTCGCTGCAATAAATCATGATAATGATTAATTCGTTATATAAGGAACAAAGAAATAGATAGTTATCAGAGCATTGCAGTATGCTTATGTTATGGTCTTTTAACATGGATTTTTGCTTTGATAGCATTAACAAAATGTAAAGAGTTGATATAATTGTCTTTAATTAATTGTAGGTGACGTACCACATGGAATTCAGAACTTACTTTTTTCCCAGCATCATCTATTTCTTCTGTCATCTGACTCCATTATCAATTTTCAAAACATTATTATTTACCAAACAGTTTTCTCTTTTTTTTGCACAGGTACAGAGTATTTTCAAATGATTTCAAAGGGTACTGCAGTGGTAAATTGCTAGAGGTCTGGACTAACAATCTAAGTTCAAATCTAATTTTAGCTCCAGAATTTAAATCCAGCTAACTATTTGGAAAACCAATAAGCAGTATTAAAACTTAAAATTTTAAATTAAGAAAAATATCTAATTTATTATTACCATCAAGGGGAGGAAATGTTCTATTCTTACCCATCCCCTTCCCCATACACCATGAGAGGCTAATAGTCAGGTATCTAGGCAACACTCACAACACACTGGAGGAACTCAGCAGGTCGGGCAGCATCCGTGGAAACGATCAGTCAATGTTTTGGGCCAGAACCCTTCATCCGTCTGGTATCTTCCTGAACTGCTGTCATTCATATGAGGCAATTACTCTAGCACTGCTGTGAGATAAAGTGGTCTAGTATTTAGACCCACTCATTATGAAGACATCTGGGAAATGCCTCTGAAGAGGCCTCTTTCACGCTTTAGCATCTGTAATATACAATAGAATTAAAGTTGTAAATTAAGATGGGATAAAAATGAAGTGGCCTGCTTTGCTGTGCATTTTTTTTTCAAATTTACCATCTGAGCTGTATGGCAATCCCAAATGTTGGGATTGATATTAACTTTGTTGGTCAAGGGTAATTTTGCCAGCAGGTGTGTAAATTGAGTGATAGTGGGTTGACATTAACAAACTTCTGTAAGTGTACTATTGAAAGTGTCCTGACTGGCTGCATCATGTTTTGGTCCCTCAGTTCGAATGTGCAGAAATGTATGAAGGCAGAGGGAAGTGGACTTCCCCACACTTCACAGGCATATCCTTCCCCAACACTAGGCTGGAAGTACAGAAGTCTACACCACCGGGTTAAGCATACTTTCTTCCCTTCAACCGCTTGGTGTTTGAACCAACTGGCACAGAAATGATTAACAACAGTTTTGCACCACGATGAACATTTCATGTTTTTTTGTTCCAGCTGTGTTCTAACTTTTAAAAATTGTGTCTGATTTATGTTTTTCTTATAAATACTGTTCACATGGTGCTAAGTGCCTATGATACTGGAGGTAAGATTTTTATTGCATCTGTGCATAAAAGTACTCGTGCAAATTGCAATAAACTTTTATATTAAGCCATGTCTGTTGCAGGCATCTGCAATGACAAAGGAATAGATAAGAAGATTGTTCCTTTCAGTGGTTAGTCTGAATGAATAGTACGAACACTTTAATCTGCAGTTGCTAAGTAGATAAGCACCATGTTTAAAAAAGGAAAATTTCTACCATGACACTATTGTCACCAGGTTCGGATATGGCCCAAGTGCGGAGTGGAGACACTGAAGCAGGTCTGTATTTCGCAGACTTTAATGCGAGCAGTGTTAAAGAGAAATGAAAACAATAAACACTAGGCCAAACAGGGCCGTTAACTAAAATACTCAAATGGAAAATGAAGCCTACGCTGCGGCTAAAAAGAACAACTAAGAATAGAACAAATACCGCTAGTCTTCAGAGTCGGTTGACTCAACTGTCCTATTTCTCAGGCAAGGTGGAATGCAGGCAGCGAAGCGTTGCTGTGTCCGTGTCCAAGTCTCGACAATTACTACGACGGAATGAATGGAGTTAAATACTGTCACAATAAAATAATAATTAACCAACACATGCATATTCACAAGCACAACTACCATATCCACTGTGCTGCCAAATCCTTGGTTGTGACAGGGCCCCCCTCTCTAGGCGCAGCCCCAGAGGCGCCGCAGACCTGTGTCTGCTGGAGGTCCAAGATGAGGGACTTGTCCAAGATGTCCTTCAGTGATGCTGGTAGGTAAGTGCCATGGTGTGCACTGCTAATATAAGAGGCAAAGACTTCCATGTAGAGACAGAAACGAGAGCTTATATAGAGGTAGCCCGACCAATTGACACTGCGCGACGAATCATTCTCAAAATGAGGACCCTCCGATTGGAGCTAATCGGGCATCTGCTTCAAGAATAAAACTAACATAGAATTCCTGATGTTATCAAAATCACCTTAACAAACTTAAACAGGAAGCACCAGGAAACTGCCTTACAAAGAGCGAGTCATTTGAGGAGCATTCAAGGAACCCTTAAACCATAAGTAACTGTTGATAGCAACAATCAACCAATTCAGGTGCTCTATAAACCTCAGAGCCCAATGCTGTGATGCCCTGCACAGGACTGAAAAATTCACTACAGGACCCCTCCTCTGGATAGCTGGCACCTGATGGCCCAGAAAGACTTCAAAACTCAAGATCCAGGGATGACTCGAGAGACCTGGGGAACTTCAGGGAGGCATGGGGAACTCCAGAGGCTGGGAGACTCGGGGAATCCAGAGGGACTCAGAGACCAGGGAACCCCAAGAGATCTGGGAACCCTAACAGACTGAGAGTAACCTTGAGTGAGATCAGGAAACCTCGGGTGGGACCGTGAGGAAGGCTTGGGAGTCCTCAAGATGGGGAGGACATTGAAAAACCCTAAACACATTGAATAAACCTTGGAAACATTTGGAAAAATAAAAATCTTGGAAACATAGAGAAAAGTCCTTGGGAAACCTTGAAAACATGATACTTGAAACCTAGAGAAGGAACCTTTACAAATCTTGCTCAGTGTTTTATCTTCCACAATTTTTCCAGAGGCAATTAGGATATACTCTCAATTTTACGGATGGAGACAGCATAGACAGGTTTCTTTCACCACTAAGCTAGCTGGTTCTTTGTAGATCAGTTTAATTTTCCACATGAAAATTCAATTTTCTTAGTTAAGAGGTTAAAAATACTCTTGGTAGGGTTACTTGTGTATTTGCACACTCCAGCCAGGGATCAGCTTTTGGAGTAGGGCTCTTCCAGAATTTACACTATTGACTTGAATGATGATTTGTTGAATCAATTGATAAGCTTGCCTGAAGCACTCATTTGTTATGCAGATCTGAGTCACGGGACCACAAAGCTGGGAACCTGAGTACTTGTGACTTGAAAAGCTTGGAAAGGATACCGGAGAAACTCAATGTAGACGAGAGAAGCTCAGTATGTAGACTCGGGATTCTTGGAATGTAGAGTCAGGACATGCACTGAGAATAAAGGCACACTCTCCTCAAGCCACCAATGTCAAAATGTCACTGTTCAAACTTTTCTGGGTCCATTACTTGACAAAATCCTTCTGTCACGATGGAAACAGAAACAAGATTTCATACTTAAGAATTCCAATGGAACATTGTTGCCTGGATAAATCACTCTAACCAAAGAATCTCATGGGCAAGGTCAGCTGCCCTTCCTCTGCTGGGTCCATCTTTGTGCAGTCGAGACTTGCTGTCGCCTGGTTCAGCCCAAGTGCGGAGTGAGAGACACTGAAGCAGGTCGGTAGTTCACAGACTTCAATGCGAACAGTGTTAAAGGGAAAATGAAACAATAAACGCTAGGCCAAATAGGACAGTTAACTAAAACTCTCCAATGAAAAACGAAGCCTATACTGCAGCTGAAAAGAACAACTAAGAATAAAACAAATACCACTAGTCTTCAGAGTCAATTGACTTGTCAGTCCAATTTCTCAGGCAAGGCAGAATGCAGGCAGCGAAGCATTGCCGTGTCTAAGTCTCGACAAATACTACGACAGAATGAGTGGAGTTAAATACTATCACAATGAAATAATAATTAGCCGACATGTGCAATTACCGTATCTGCTGCGCTGCTGAATCCATGACTGTGACAACTATAATTTACAGATGGGCAGTAGCAGAGAGCAGATGATAGCAGGTTGCTGAGGTGAACCATCATTGCTTTCAATGTGACAGCCAGAACTGCATTTTCTACTATGATCTACTTTGCTTACTTAAGGTATTACCTTTATTAACTAATGGACAAGCCCCCACTACCCATTAAATACTCCCAATGGCATGCGCCTCAAATAACCTCTGACAACTAAGTTCAGCTCCTGGCCTTCACGTGTGGCTTAGATAAACCCGGCGGTACAGTTTCTACTGACAGGAGAAGGAAAACACTGATCTCAAACCTCTACTGGGTTGTGGCTATACGCCCTCATGGGAAAGACTTTGGGAGCAAACCCCAAGGGAAAAATCCAGAGCTGGAGCCCCTAAGGCAGTCCTACACTGAGCTCAATGCTGACTTGCAACTCCTGTGATGCTGCTGGTACCAAATTGTATCGGTCTCTGCTGTTCATGTGGGTTCATCAGATGCATGGAGAGGGGGAGCTTGCTGCATGGGCAACTGCTTGCTCTCAATATCGTAAGCACAAAATACTCTGCAGATGCTGGGGTCAAAGCAACACTCACAACATGCTGGAGGAACTCAGCAGGTCGGGCAGCATCAGTGGAAACAATCAGTCAACGTTTCCGGCTGGAACCCTTTGTCAGGACTGAAGAGAGAAGGGGCAGAGGCCCTATAAAGAAGGTGGGGGGAGGGTGGGAAGGAGAAGGCTGGTACGTGCCAGGTGAAAAACCAGTAAGGGGAAAGGTAAAAGGGTGGGGGAGGGGAAGCAGGGAAGGGATAGGCAGGAAAGGTGAAGGAGGAACAGGGGAAAACACAATGGGTAGTACAAGGAAGTGGAACCATGAGGGAGGTGATAGGCAGCTGGGGGAAGGGGCAGAGTGAAATAGGGTAGGGGAAGGGAGGGGGAGAGAATTACCGGAAGTTGGAGAATACTATGGTCATACCAAGGGGCTGGAGACTACCTAGACGGTATATGAGGTGTTGCTCCTCCAACCTGAGTTTAGCCTCATCATGGCAGTAAAAGAGGCTATGTATGGACATATCCAAATGGGAATGGGAAGCGGAGTTGAAGTGTGCGGCAACCGGGAGATCCTGTCTGTTGTGACGGACGGATCGGATATCGTACTGCCTAGGCTCATGTGTCTAGACAGCTAGGACGCAATGTCCATGATCAGCTCTGACTGATGGAAGCCTTCACCTCACAAATGTTGGCCAGTTGTTTTATTTAGAGATAAAGCACAGCAGCAGGCCTTTCCTGCCCGGCGTGTCTGCACTGCCCGATTACACCAATGGTGACCATTAAACCTAGCATCCCATGTGTCTTGTGAAACCAGAGTAGCCAGTGGAAACCCATACGGTCACAGGGAGAACATACAAAATTTTTACAGACAGTGGTGGGAATTGAACTTGAGTCACTGACAAATTAATAGCCTTTCACTAACCACTACACTAACATGCTGCCCCATCTCTCACCCCTCTGACTAGAGATGTGAGCACCAATTAGCTGCAATGCTGAGACTCCATGCATCTGTTTATTTCTAATATAATGCCATAATATCAGATTTGTGCTGGATATCCTAGTATGCACTGATCTAGCAATAGCTGTATAAGTTACCTTAACATCCAAAACTATTTGAGTTCAATTGTATTTCTGTGTCAATAAAGCTGTTTCAATTTTGTCATTGCCATAGCAGCCATTACAAATATCACTGGATATGAGCAATTTATATTGTACTCACAATTTCAAGGATGTCTTCAACATTTTAGACTTAGAGAAAGGAAGCAAGCATTCAGCAATAGCTTCAAACACTTTTGTGGTGACAGTGATAGGTGGTATCAACCTGAATAAAGTTGGAATAGCTCTGCATGTCAAGTATTTTTGTTCAATAAAGTGGAGCAGTAAAAAAGGTTCCTGGGAGATAACATGAAAGCTAATAAAGTTGTTTGTGGACAAATTATCAGAGAACAAATATGGGACAGGCTTGGGATTTTACCTGAAGAAGTGAATGCAAAAGGGATATCTACAATTATATTACATATTTCATATCATTCCAGAACACATTTTAAGCAAAACCTTGTTTGTTTGAAATGCGACCACCACTGAAATGTATGAGGCACTGCACCAATAACTAGCAAGAAATCACAAAGAAAGATATTTCTTTTTTGAAGAAAGGTTTACTGTGGAGGAAATATTGCCCAGGAAACAAAGAATAAATTCCCCACTTTTCATTGAAACCATTCCTTGTACCTTGAAAATATGTACATCCTTGTGGAGATAGATCTTTCCAACCTCAGTACTCAGTATTTCACTGGAGCCTCATCCTACATGTTGCTCTTCTATTTCTCTAGAGTGTGATTAAACCTCTTGACTCAGACTGAAATGTCTGCTTTCCGATCTGCAGTTGTGGACAATATACACTCTCCTCCAGGCTGAGCATTAGTTGAAAACAAACCCTGTATTTAAAGGAGCTTGGAATATCTCCAGTTACATTATAGTCAGTGAAGAATAATCATTGATGAAACTTGTAAGCAGCAAACAACTCCTACAGACTCCTACAAACAACAGTGAAATAGAGAACAAATTGGCATATGGAACCTATTGGGAAACATACATGATACTTAATTCAATGTAACATCAGGTAGAGAAAGAAAAATTAAAATAAAATGGAAGACCTAATGTTATAAAGAGGCATGATCTTATTACATTCACATATCATTATGACACTCAGCTCTCCCAAGCTTAACTCACATATTCTTAAAGAGCTTGCTGGTCAAGATGGTGCAAAATATCATTGTTGTGACCCTGATCAGTTCCAGAGTCTTGGGTTGCATGGGTAAGCTGGAGCACTGATGATGAAACCTTAAACAAGTTGTAAAATCATACCCGCAGCTTTACAGCAGTTGGTCAAAAATATCAAGCTCTTTCTCTGAGGCATTCAAAGGAAATCAGAACAGAAATTACAAAACTTTCGAAAGCTTAAATCCAATGATGAAGCTAAATAATATCACTTAAATTCATAAAACACTTTTAAGTAATACAACAAACTGTATGCACAAATAACTTTAAATAAAGTTGTCGCAACCACAGACTCTGTTGCAGGGTTCACGTGCCCCAGCAGGCGGGTCCCACAACAGGTTCAGCAATTTGCTCATAAGCATGCACATTCCAGCTAATTATTGTTTCATTATGGTGGTATTTAACTTCTTTCTTTTTGTTGTAGTCTTCTCAAGACTTGAGCCAAAGCACACCAACATTATGCTCCCTGCTTACTCTTGTCCGGGAAAGAGGACTACCACTTCAACAGACATTGTGAAAAAGCAGCATTCATTTAACATTTAGTTATTGCTTCCAGCTGCAGTTTTGGTACTTAACATTCAGTTTGTGAGTTTTAGTTAATTGCCCTGTTGGCCTAGAGTTTATTGTTTTTCTTTTCCATTAGATTCTGCAACGGTCCTTATTAAAGTCATTGAACAGTTGACCCACTTCTGTGTGTCTCTCTCTGCACTTGGGCAATATCCAAAAGTTCTGACAGCAAGTCTTGACAAATAATAATGGCCCCAGCAGGAAGAGAGCAGCAGACCTTGGCCTTGAGATTCACTGACCAGGTAGAGGAGACGTCACAGGTGATTGAATCTGTTTTGGGAGATGTGACCGAAGCATTGTGGCAGAAAAACTTAGTTTGCCAAACTCAGTCTCAGCTGGAGAAGCAGATATCATCGTTCATAGCAATAGATCAGCAGCTCACCACAGACAACCAGAATCAGGTAACGGCCATTTCCACTCTCACAGCCGTGTCCATGAACTTACATTGGACAGCCAATATCAGCTGACAGCCATCAGTATTCGTGCAAATGCAATTCAGCAGCTGTTGGCTATGTTAGTCCCACTCCCAATGTCTTGCAGATCCTGCTTTTCCACTGCCATGATAACCTCGGCTACTAGTGTTCTACCTCCTGTGACTGGACCAGAACAGACTCCCATGTCTGTATCTGAACCGATTATTCCCCCACTGGGCAGATAGTTTGGCAACCCCAATGGCTGCAGGAATTTCATTACCCAGTTTGAGCTGGTTTTCTGAGCCCAGCCTGGTTGGTTTAATGATGATGTGCATAAACTGGCTTACGTGGCAAAATCTCCTGGATGGAACCCCACTCAGCCTTTTCAATGCTCTACAGGAGCAAGGATCCTCCACAGGCCAACATTTGGATTCAAGCCCAGATGGGGGATTTCTGAACCGACTGTCTGTGCCTGCTATAGTGCATTCCTTTCATTTGATTGGCCATTCAGGAATTCAATGGACTGGCAGCTTATAAAGAGACATTTCTGGTGGCCATCAGTATTCCAGGATGTCCACAGCTTTTTCTCTGCCTGTTCCAATTGTGCTCAGAGCAAGATGTCACCCATAACTGGCGGGTCTGCTATGTCCACTGCCTATGCCCAACTATCCCTGGACCCACCTTTCAGTGGATTTCACTGCTGGGCTGCCCCCGCCTAATGGAGACACTACCATTCTGGTCATTGTGGATTGCTTCTCCAAGGCTGCTCAGTTCATTGCTCTCCCTAAACTCCCATCTGCTTGTGAGACTGCTACCTTTAGGGTTCAACATGTGATCAGGCTGCATGGCTTCTCTCAGGACCTAGTGTCTGATCGAGTACCACAGTTCACATCCTGTTTTTGGAAGGCTTTCCGTTCTCTTGTAGGAGCCACAGTTGGTCTCCTGTCTGGTTTCCACCCCCAATCTAACAGACAGACTGAGAGAGTGAACCAGGCGTTGGAGACAGCTCTGCACTGCCCTGCCTCTTCCAACCCTACATCCTGGAGTTCCCAAATGGTTTGATGAGTCGAAATTGCCTACACTAACCTCCATTCATCCCTCACTGGCATGCTCCCCTTTGAATTCCAGAAGGGATTTCATTCATCACTCTTCATAGAAAAGGAGATTGGTGTGGGCGTTTCTGCTGCTGAACAGCTGATCCAATCCTACATTTGCACATGGAGACGAGCCAGGGGCTCTCTGCTATGCATTCAGAAAAAAGATGCCTGACAGGCTGATCGGTTCCGCCGATAGGTGAAGCCTTTCAAACCAGGAGAGAAGGTCTGGCTGGCATCAAGAGGTCTTCTGCTGAAAGTCGAGAATGTGGGACCATTTGTAGTGGAAAGGCTATCAATAAGGTATCGTATAATATATCACTCCTACCATCATCAAGGAAAATCCACACAGTGTTTCATTTTTCCCAGCTCAAACCGGTTACTATATCTCCCCTGGCTCCAGTTGCCTCACCTCCCCCTCCTCCCCACTTCTGGATAGTTCCCTGGTGTATACAGTGCAGCTCCTCCGGGGATCTTGCCGGATGTGGGGCAAGATCCAGTATCACATGGATTGGGAAGGGTATGGTTCTGAGGAACTTTGTTGGATCCCGGCAGTTGACATCCTGGACAAATCTCTCATCTGGGACTTCCAGTGGGCACAGGTCTGTGACACCTCGGAAGCTGCACTAGCGAGGGGGGCCCTATCACAACCATGGACTCTGCTGTAGGGTCTACCCACCCCTACAGGTTTGGCAATTGAGCTCCTGAGTATTCACATTCCAACTAATTACTGATTCACTAAGGTGATATTTAACTTTCTTCTTTTCATTGTAGCCTTGTTGAGACTAGACCAAAAGCATAGCAATGTACATTTCCTGCTTCCTCTTGTCCGGGAAAGAGGATGACCACTTCGACCGACGCTGCAAATGGGCATTATTTATTTTGCATTTAGGTATTGCTTCCAGCCACAGTGTTGGCATTTAACTTTCAGTTTACAAGTTTTAGTTAACGGCTCTGTTGGCCTAACATTTGCTGTTTTTCTTTTCCTTTAAGTTCTAATGTCAGTGAACTGTAGACCCGCCTCAGTGTCTCTCTCTCTAGGTTAGATCCAAACGTTTTGCCAAAAGTATCTTGTCCTTACTATTCATCCAGCTATAAACACTTTATTGAAATTATTAGGTTCACAGATGCAAGCACAGATTTCCTCGCATACTTTCTAAGGGCCATCTGGTATCCCTTCCGTCCAGCAAGAACCAATCTTGTTGGCATTCAATATTTAAATTAAATATTGAATGCCAATCTCCCATCAGTCAATGTTGGACTTCAAACTCTCCAGATATCCAGGGATCAATTATCAAAAATTCTGAATACTATCAGTAATTTCTTACATGCTTCAATGACTTGAAAAATGTTTGCAGGAAACACATTTTAACCTGATGCATCTTTTTTGCTGAAAATGGCCATTTCTTCATAAGATGTTTCTTTTTTAAACTTAAATCACTGGCAAAAATATTTTATTGTGACTATAAATACTCTCCGTGATACCTAAAATTTTCAATAATTTCTTTGATAATTAATTACTTGCTTAAGAACTACTTGGCAACAGCAAAACTTGGAGGGAATCTCTCAGGTGTAACTTGAAGCATGGGGGCTCTACTGGACATGTTCTTAACAGGACAGTACTATTTGTAAAGCAATGAATTTGACAGTGTCCAGATACTTGGAACTTGCTCAGGACTTGGTCAGCATAGACTAGTTGGGCTGAAGGGTCGTTTCTTTGCTGTATCACTTAGTGTCTCAATGACCCACTCTACCAAATTTACAGAAATTACTAATGAAATTGCGGTGAAATGAAGGAAATTTTATTTTATCAGCACTAAAACAATAAGTGTATATGCAGCTTGCGATCAGCAAAAACATAGCCCAATATGTTTCTGAAAAGTAAAGCTATTTTCTACAGAAATAAGCAGAAAAAAGCAGAGTCAGGCATTTTGACACACACAGGCTAGCCAGCTTAATGACTCTGAGTTTTTAAGGCAATTGTTAAACAGCAGAAAAGAAATGAATGAGATATCCTAATGATGCAAAAATGTGAACATGTAACATATATACTTTAAAAGACTAAATGTAATGATATAAAGGGAAATTACTTAGTAAGGGTACTTAGGGATTTCAATGGGGAACAAAGGACAGCAAAGATAAGCAGAAACTGATGGCGCAGAAAATAATTTTCAATGCTTGGTTCACTGTATGGAAGTACATGGAGAAAATAAATAAAACCTAGAGGCTGCCATAAAGCAATTCAATCCAGAATTTAGATTCCTTGAAATAACAGCATTTTAAAGAAGAAACAAGATTACTTTAGGGAGAAGACACAAGTATAATTGTTTGTAGCTTGAGCTCAGAGTCTGAAGATTAGCTGGACATTAGCTACACCTGCAACAAAATGCTGACAATAGAAGATTATGTATTAAAACTCCTGTATATGCGCAAATGAATGATCTAATATCTTATTGAAACTGGAGTACTAAAAGTTCAGTTTACTTGAGATTATTCAGGTACTGCAACAACCCTCACAATGGTTACCAATGATATTTCTTCAAATTACTTCCAAATATCAATGGTAATGGAAATGAATGTTAGAGGAGAAGTTCAACATCTGTATGTTACTATATCTCAAACTTAGATATCGACAAAACAGGACAAATGTCTGCTCCTTAATGGCTGTATTTATTCAAATAATTCTTTAAATTCCCTTCATTCACTAAGTAAAATTTGATCACTATCAACCTACTGTTCAGTTGACATGTTTACTAAAGTTTGTGGCCATTAAATTGCTCAGATTTCTACTAATTTCAGAGATTGTTTCATATTTTGCAACCCTCTTCTCTTCAACACTTGCTGAAAACTAAAACTGAGCAGGTCAGGCAGCATCTGTAGAAGAAAAGCAATCATAACATTCCAGTTCAAAGATCCATTACCATTTAGGATGAAGGGTCTTGGGCCTCAAACATCACCTCTGTTCTCTTTAAGCACGTGCTGCTTGATCCTCTGAGTGCTTTCAGCATTTCTTATTTTTTATTTCATATTTCCAGCATATGGAGCTCCCTGATTTTGATTTCAATTTAACGCTGTGTTATCTTTTCCTCTTTTTTTAACATAGAATCTCATTTTCTGCTGATTGCTATTTCTTAATTATTCTCTATTATCACTTTACTTATCTGTCTTGATTTTCTGTTTATTCCTTCATGGGAGGTGGATATCACTGGCGAGACCAGCATTCGTTGCCATCCCAGTTGTCTCCATTGTGGAGGACTAAAATCACTGAAAAGACAGCATTATGTTAGGTTGAAGATCTACTAACTGAAAGTTCAATTCACTTGCTTTACATCCAAAACTAAATTTTTAAAACTTTTATTGCTACCTAGCAACGCTTCTGAATAATAAAAGTTATACATATCACTTTATTCAAGTCTGTTGTGAGATTATGAAAAGTGCTTAATATTATTTGTTATATAAATTCAAAAATAGCCAAAGGGTAATGAATGCATTGGAGTTTGAGGTGTATTTATCTGTATGTGGATGATGTATTATAATTAGGTCTGCACAGAAATTATTTATTTCTTATTGATTGATGTAACCAATAATTCTAGAAAACAACACGCCTCCATTGCTTTCTTTTTAACACTGTTTAAAAGTGGATCTGGGCTTGAAGTCATAATTCTTAATAGCATGAATATTTTAGAGCTACTTTTGCTGAAAAGGACACGCAAAGGCATAAACACACTGTTTGATCTAAAGTGGAAGCCTTGAAATGTAAATGTAATCTATAGACAAAATGCTGTAAAGCTATAAATCTTTCAGGAAAGTGGTCCCACTAGATGAAACGGGAAGTATATCACTATCTAACTGTCTTGCTAGTCTTGTTCGTTCAGTAAATTATCGATGTATAATTTTTAGCACCTTTACTGGCAAAATAAATGCCTTTCATCTTATGTGGAAGTCCAGCTGCAAATTAAATAATTTTATTGCTCATATCTTGGATGAAGAAGTCTGAGTTTTATGCTGATATAAGTTAGAAAGTAGACAGAGGTAGCAGGGGCCAAGGAACATGAATATTTGTGACGAAGTACAGGGAACAGAGCAAAGCAGTAACACCTTACAATTATTTACTATTTTGACTCATTGTTACCTTTTTTTGTCAGAATATTGATTCCATTTTGTGACATGAAGTAAAGAAAATTCAGTCAGCACAACTTAATGTGCTGAATTGGTCTAAAAAATCAGCTTTAGAAATAGGAGGAAGAGTAAGTTATATATCCCCTCAAGCCTCCGGAATAGTTCAGTGAATCGTGGATGATCTATCATTGCAAATTCACTTTCTTGTACTATCTCTATATTCCTTGATTACCTTAGAGTCCAAAAAATCCATCATCTTCAACTTTGAATATATTCGGCATTGGGTATTCAAAACAGAGAGAGAGAGAGAGAGAGAGAGAGAGAGAATTTTGAAGATTCACAACCTATTGAGAGAAGAAATTTCTCTTCATTTCAGCCCTAAACTGCCAAAGCGTAATTTAAAGATATTACTTGCTATTTCTAAATGACTGTCATGGTAAACAGTGGCCAACATTTACCCTGTCAGAATGTTGAAGGAGATTGGCTTTCAGCCCAGGAATCAAAATAATGAGACTTCTTTGAACTACCTTCCTTAAATACGGAGTCCTAAAGCGCACACTTCACTCTAGGATCAGTTTATCACAGCTCTGAGATACTGCTAAATAGCAATAAGCATTCACATTTTACTGCCTGGCAATGATTATTTGTATTCAGTGAAAATTCAAGATTTAAGATTATTAATTGTCATTCTTCAGAACATGAGAATAAAGGAGATTGAAATGATTGTTACTCTAGATCTAATACAAGATAATAAGCACAGTAAGTATAAATAACACAATAAATAGAAGCATAAGAGCAATCCTATACAACTCAATGTGCAAGAATAGTGGCAGTGCATGGGGTGCGGACGGATGAAGGACGCTGAGGGGTTATTGAGAGGATCTCACTACTTCACCTCAACCTTCAAAGTTTAAGAGTTCAAAGTAAATTTATTATCAAATTATATTATTATATGTAACCATAAACAACCCTGACATTCATTTTCTTGCAGGCATTCATGGTAAACGCAAAGAAACATGATTGAACAGGAGTAAAGGTAGGACCGATTAGAGATAAAGGTGGGAAGATGCGCCTGGAGGCTGTGGAGGTGAGCGAGGTCCTCAATGAATACTTCTCTTCGGTATTCACCAATGAGAGGGAACTTGATGATGGTGAGGACAATATGAGTGAGGTTGATGTTCTGGAGCATTTTGATATTAAGGGAGAGGAGGTGTTGGAGTTGTTAAAATACATTAGGACAGATAAGTCCCCGGGGCCTGACGGAATATTCCCCAGGCTGCTCCACGAGGCAAGAGAAGAGATTGCTGAGCCTCTGGCTAGGATCTTTATGTCCTCGTTGTCCACGGGAATGGTACCGGAGGATTGGAGGGAGGCGAACGTTCTCCCCTTGTTCAAAAAAGTTAGTAGGGATAGTCCGGGTAATTATAGACCAGTGAACCTTACGTATGTGGTGGGAAAGCTGTTAGAAAAGATTCTTAGATACAGGATCTATGGGCATTTAGAGAATCATGGTCTGATCTGGGACAGTCAGCATGGCTTTGTGTCTAAGCCATGAGACGTGATTAGGGAAGGTCGTGTCTAACAAGCCTGATAGGGTTTTTTGAGGAGGTGACCAGGCATATAGATGAGGGTAGTGCAGTGGATGTGATCTATATGGATTTTAGTAAGGCATTTGACAAGGTTCCACATGGTAGGCTTATTCAGAAAGTAAGAAGGCATGGGATCCAGAGAAGTTTGGTCAGGCGGCTTGCCTGCAGAAAGCAGAGGGTCGTGGTGGATGGAGTACATTCGGACTGGAGGGTTGTGACTAATGATGTCCCACAAGGATCAGTTCTGGGACCTCTACTTTTTGTGACTCTTTTAACGACCTGAATGTGGGGGTAGAAGGGTGGGTTGGCAAGTTTGCAGACAACACAAAGGTTGGTGGTGTTGTGGATAGTGTAGAGGATTGTTGAAAATTGCAGAGAGACATTGATAGGATGCAGAAGTGGGCTAAGAAGTGCGAGGTGGTACACTTTGGAAGGACAAACTCCAAGCCAGAGTACAAAGTAAATAGTAGGATACTTGGCAGTGTGGAGGAGCAGAGTGACCTGGGGGTACATATCCACAGATCCCTGAAAGTTGCCTCACAGGTAGATAGGTAGTTAAGAAAACTTATGGTGTATTAGCTTTTGGGTGGCTAATGTAACCCCACTTTTTAAAAAAGGAGGGAGAGAGAAACCGGGGAATTATAGACCGGTTAGCCTAACGTCGGTGGTGGGGAAACTGCTGGAGTCAGTTATCAAGGATGTGATAACAGCACATTTGGAAAGCGGTGAAATGATCAGACAAAGTCAGCATGGGTTTGTGAAAGGAAAATCATGTCTGACGAATCTCATAGAATTTTTTGAGGATGTAACTAGTAGAGTGGATAGGGGAGAACCAGTGGATGTGGTATATTTGGATTTTCAAAAGGCTTTTGACAAGGTCCCACACAGGAGATTAGTGTGCAAACTTAAAGCACACGGTATTGGGGGTAAGGTATTGGTGTGGGTGGAGAATTGGTTAGCAGACAGGAAGCAAAGAGTGGGAATAAACAGGACCTTTTCAGAATGGCAGGCGGTGACTAGTGGGGTACCGCAAGTCTCAGTGCTGGGACCCCAGTTGTTTACAATATATATTAATGACTTGGATGAGGGAATTAAATGCAGCATCTCCAAGTTTGCGGATGACACGAAGCTGGGTGGCAGTGTTAGCTGTGAGGAGGATGCTAAGAGGATGCAGGGTGACTTGGATAGGTTGGGTGAGCGGGCAAACTCATGGCAGATGCAATTTAATGTGGATAAATGTGAAGTTATCCACTTTGGTGGCAAAAATAGGAAAACAGATTATTATCTGAATGGTGGCCGATTAGGAAAAGGGGAGGTGCAACGAGACCTGGGTGTCATTATACACCAGTCATTGAAAGTGGGAATGCAGGTACAGCAGACGGTGAAAAAGGCGAATGGTATGCTGGCATTTATAGCGAGAGGATTCGAGTACAGGAGCAGGGAGGTACTACTGCAGTTGTACAAGGCCTTGGTGAGACCACACCTGGAGTATTGTGTGCAGTTTTGGTCCCCTAATCTGAGGAAAGACATCTTTGCCATAGAGGGAGTACAAAGAAGGTTCACCAGATTGATTCCTGGGATGGCAGGACTTTCATATGAAGAAAGACTGGATGAACTGGGCTTGTACTAGTTGGAATTTAGAAGATTGAGGGGGGATCTGATTGAAACATATAAGATCCTAAAGGGATTGGACAGGCTAGATGCAGGAAGATTGTTCCTGATGTTGGGGAAGTCCAGAACGAGGGGTCACAGTTTGAGGATAGAGGGGAAGCCTTTTAGGACCGAGATTAGGAAGAACTTCTTCACACAGAGAGTGGTGAATCTGTGGAATTCTCTGCCACAGGAAACTGTTGAGGCCAGTTCATTGGCTATGTTTAAGAGGGAGTTAGATATGGCCCTTGTGGCTACAGGGGTCAGGGGGTATGGAGGGAAGGCTGGGGCGGGGTTCTGAGTTGGATGATCAGCCCTGATCATAATAAATGGCGGTGCAGGCTCGAAGGACCGAATGGCCTACTCCTGCACCTATTTTCTATGTTTCTATGTTTCTATAAGTCAAGGGATAGAGTTTAAGAGTCGCAAGGTAATGGTGCAGTTCTATAAAACTCTGGTTAGGCCACACTTGGAGTACTTTATCCCGTTCTGGTCGCCTCACTATAGGAAGGATATGGAAGCATTGGAAAGGGCACAGAGGAGATTTACCAGGATGCTGCTTGGTTTAGAGAGTTTGGATTATGATCAGAGATTAAGGGAGCTAGGGCTTTACTCTTTGGAGAGAAGGAGGATGAGAAGAGACATGATAGAGGCACACAAGATATTAAGAGGAATAGATAGAGTGGACAGCCAGCGCCTCTTCTCGAGGGCACCATTGCTCAATACAAGAGGACATGGCTTTAAGGTAAGGGGTGGGAAGTTCAAAGGGGTTATTAGAGGAAGATTGTTTACTCAGAGAGTGGTTGGTGCATGAATGTACTGCCTGAGTCAGTGGTGGAGGCAGATACACTAGTGGAATTTATGACACTACTAGACAGGTATATGGAGGAATTTAAGGTGGAGGGTTATATGGGAGGCAGAGTTTAAGGGTTGGCACAACATTATGGGCCGAAGGGCCTGTACTTTACTGTACTATTCTTTGTTCTATGTTCTATGAATCCATGAGAGACTACACAATAGATGGACAAACAACCAGTTTGCAAAAGACCGCAAACTGACATGAACTTGAATGAAAAAGAATAAATTAAATAAGTAAACAAACAAACAAACAGACAGGTAGTTACTATTCAGAGCATGAGATGAAGAGTCCTTGAAAGTGAGTCCAAAGGTTATGGGAATAGTTCAGTGATGGAGTGAGTGAAATTGTTCACTCTGGTTCAAGAGCCTGATGGTCGAGGGGTGATAACTGGTCCCTTGAGGAGTGGGTGCTGAGGTTCCTGCACCTCCTTCTTGATGAAAACAGTGATGAGAGCATTACTTGGATGGTGGAGGTCTTTGATGATGAATACTGCTTTCCTGCAACCACATTTTATGCAGATATTCTCAATGGTGGGGAAGGCTTTACTTGGACTGTGCTGTATCCACTACATTTTATAGGCTTTTCCATTTAAGGACATTAGTGTTCCCATATCAGGTCATGATGCAACCAGACAACATTCTCTCTATTGCACATCTATAGAAGTTTGTCAGAGTTTTAGTTTACATGCCAAATCTATGCAAATTTCTAATAAAGTAGAGATATTGCCCTGCTTTCTTTGTAATGATTCTTGCATGCGGGACCCAGGGGAGATCCTCTGAGATAATTACACAGAGAAATTTAAAGTTGCTGACTCTCTCCAGCTCTGATACCTTGATGAGGACGGGATCGTGGACCTCCGGTTTCCTCCTCCTGTAGTCAATAATCATCTTCTTGGTCTTGCTGACATTGAGTGAGAGGTTGGTTTTGTGGCACCACTCAGTCAGGTTTTCAATCTCCTTCCTACATGCTGATTCATCACCACTTTTGATTTGACCAACAGCAGTGATGTCGCAGCAAACCTAAATATGGAATAACCACAGATAACCAGGTATAACCTTCAGCAAGGTTACTATTATATTTCCTCCAACAAAAACATCCTGGGTATTCCAGAGGCAGCATATTTCACAGTGCCTGATCAGATGCTTATTTTGTAAAGTCATTCCCCAACCTGCAATCCTTCTCATGGGAAGTAAATTTTTTTTTTGTGACTCCAGAAGCATATTATAATTCTCTATATTTTTCTTTACAAGCACAGCTTTGAACATGATGAAAATGTGCTAACCCATTCAAGTTAGCTTGCTACATTGCTGACTTCATATTGACCTTGTATTGATGTTCAATATTGGTTGTGATAGGTATCTCTGAGTAATGCACTAGAAGTCTCTTGTGCAACAACAGTTTAGCAGAGCTCCTTACGTGTGAATTAGCTTCTAGCTGTACAGAAACTTGTTTAGAATACACTTGGAGTGCCTTGAACTGTTCTGGCCTCCATATCATGAAATAAATCCTGAGGCAATTCAGAACATGCCCAATAAATTTAACAAAACAATACCAAACTTGAGAGGTTATGGTTTTCAGGATACAGGTAACAGCTTTTCACTTAACCCTTGTAGCATCAATGTACAAAAATTTGTAGCACCTGTACAAAAGTATAAAATTTTAAAATATTTTCATTTTTGCGCATTTTGGGTTACTTTAGGAAAAGTCATCAAATTACGACTAAAAGAAATGGCATTTGGGATGTTTTTACTGCTGTCAAATTTGACCCGAACAGTACGTAAGGGTTAAAAAAAAATATGTTGGGAAATGTAGAGGAGGCTTAACCCAAAAGCAATGCAGCTGGCGTGATTTAGCAGTAAATGATATTTTACTAATGAACAGCAAAATAACAAGCTTTGAGGGGGCACAAAACAAGAGAGAACAGATACTTAACATGACAAGACAACAAGGTAACTGAAGGCTAGGAGGAACTGGTTGAGGCCGGCTGGTTGAATGGTTGAAGAAAGAACTGTGGATCTGAAATGGGTTTAAATAGGCTGCAGGCAATGAGTTAGTGACTCCTGTTAACTGGATGGACACTGGGACATCCCTGTTGAGCAGGTCTGACAGGAACCATCTTCCCCCCCCCCCCCCCCCCCGCTGCTGTTATCTAACAGCCCAGGACGATCCAGATGCGACTGTGGAAATCCTCGATCTAAGATTGTGGAATCAAAGGTTATGGGGATAAGGCAGGAACTGGGGATACTGATAGTGGATGATCAGCCATGATCACAGTGAATGGCGGCGCTGGCTCGAAGGGCCGAATGACCTCCTCCTGCACCTATTGTCTATTGTCTAAGATGAAACAGGATGGCATCCAAGATCTCTCCTCTGAACAGCTCCTTTCTCAGTCAACCAAGTACTATATACACCATACCCGATGACATTGATCCATCAACAGGCCAACTGTGTACACTGAAAGGAAACTGAGCGATGCCTGCCTGTGCAGACTTGACAAGATAAAGTTCAAGCGGTGACTTTAACAGCCAAAGCCAACTGGAAGAGCTGAGCAATGTAATCAGCAGGCATGAAACTATGCACCTTGATGCCTTCCCTATCATTGTGGGAGATTTTAACCAGGCCAGCTTGAAGAAGTCTCTGAACAACTACCACCAACAAGTCACCTATGGAACCAGAAAAGCCAACACACTTGTTATACCACCATTAGGAAAGATTATCATGGCATCCTACACCCACACTTTGGAAAATCTGAACACCTGACGGTACCTCCCCTCCTAGCATACAGGCAGAGACTAAAGACTGCAGCACCAGTGTGAGGATCAGGAAGGTATGATCAAGAGAAGCAGAGGGACACTTATAGGACTGCTTTGAGTCAGTGCACTGGGCAGTATTCAGGGATTCGTCTTCAAGTCTGAAAGAATACGCTACAGTTGTAATCGACTTCATCAAAACCTGTGTGGTGGGTGTGAGTCTTTGAGAACATACTGGACATACCCAAACCAAAAGCCACGGATGAACCAGGTAACTCATAGTCTGCTGATGGCTAAAACTGTGATATTCAAGACCAATGACCCGAACTATACAAGAGGTCCGCGTACGACCTACACAAGGTTATTTTAAGGGTGAGAAAACAATTCTGATTGAGTTTAGAAACAGCATCTGATATACGTTAGCTCTGGCAGAGTTTGTGGACTATTACGCCTTACAAGGTGAAACCTAACATCATGAATGACTGCAATGCTTCCATCCCAGCAGAGTTCAATATCTTATACGCGTGCTTTGAAGGGGAGAATAAAACAACACTTGTACAAATCCCTGCAGTATCTGGTAACACTGTAATATCTGTCACGGAGGTCAATGTCAGAATATCTTTCAAGAGGGTGAGGCCCTGAAAGTGTACCTGGTAGGGCCCTGAAAACCTGTGCCAGTTAACTGGCGAGAGTGTTCAAAGCATCTTCAATTTCTCACTGCTGCAGTCGAACGTTCCTGCTTCAAAGAGTAACAATCATATCAGTGCCCAAGAAGAGCAGGTGAGTTGCTTCAACATTTATTGCCCAGTAGCACTTACAGCTACTGTGATGAAGTGCTTTGAGAGGGTGGCCTGGCTAGAATCAAATCTTGCCTAAGCAAGAACCTGGACACACTGCGTTTTACCTCCAAACCACAACAAGGTTATAGTCCTTTGGAAGGATTATGTGGCTAAGCACAGCTCAAACATGATCTATAAATTTGCTGACGACACAGCTATTGTTGGCAGAATTTCAAATGGTGACAAGAAGGTGTACAGGATTTAAATAGATCAACTGATTGAGTGGTGTCACAACAATGACCTTACATTCAACGTCAGCAAAAAAAAGAATTTGATTATGGACTTCAGGAAGGGGAAGTTGAGGAAACACACACCAGTCCTCATCAAGGGATCATAAGTGGAATGTGTGAGAATTTCAAGTTCCTGTGTGTCAGCATAGCCCAACATTTTAATACAATTACAAAAAAGGCATGACAGTGTCTATATTCATTAGAATTTTGAGGAGAATGGGTATGTCAGTGAAGACATTTGCAAAGTTCTGCAGCTGTTCTATGGAGAGCATTCTAACTTGTTGCATCACCATCATGGGCACCAGACTCCCCAGCACGGAGGACACCTTGAAAAGGTAATGGCTCAAAAAGGTGGCGTCCATCATGAAGGACTCCCATGCCCTCTTCTCTTTGCTACCATCAAGATGGAGGTACAGGAGACTGAAGACACGCACTTAACATTTCAGGAACAGCTTCTTCTCCTTCACCAACAAATGGACAATGAACCCATGAACACTACCTCAGTACTTTTCCCTTTCTTTTTGGACTACTTATTTAATTTTTTTATACTCTATATACTTCCTATTCTAATTTAGTTTTTACTATTATGTATTTGCAATGTTTTGCTGCTGCAAAACAATACATTTCACAACATATGCCAGTGATATTAAACCCGATTCTGATTCTGACTAAATTTTGTCACTTACCATATTTAATTATCAATAATTGTGAATATTGGTGTGCTCAGAGAATCAGAACTCACAACACTAATTGTGAGTATCTGGTTTACTGTCTTCAAAAGCTTTTAGCCCTCGCATGTGAATTATTTTGTCTCAGCAAAGGTGTTTGATCCTTTGGAGGTGTCTGGTCAGTTACAGTGTGCTTGCACTGTAAATAGGTCCTTCAATAGAACCATATATCAAATGCAAAATATTGAAGTAGACAATGTCATGCAGTGATTGAAACTATATTAAATCATTTGTTCTTACCTTTATTCTTAAGAGTATAAAAGATTGATGAAATATGAGTTTATAAGATTCCACTGAGTCTTCAAGAAATGTCTTCTTGTGGTAATGAAAAATGATATTCATATATACCAATTTCTCCAGTGAGTCAGTTCATGGTCACAGTAGTGTCAGGACAACAACCTTCCCCTTGAAGTCAGGAAAGCAAAAGAGCCCATCATCAAGTTTAGGGTAGCAAGGAGGAGTACACATCTGTCTATGTCAATGGTACTGAGATGGAGGTGGCTGTGAGCTTCAAGTTGCAAGGTTTCAATATCACCAACAATTTGTCCTTGTTCAGCCATGTGGGTGTTATGGCCATGAAAGCACTCCTACATGTCTCCTTCCTCAGGAGAATAGGGAAATTCAGCATGCTTACAATGACTATCACCAATTTTTGCAGATTCACCATAGAACGCATCCCATCTATATGCATCACAGCTGTTGTGGTAACGGCTCTGCCCAAGATGGCATGAAATCATGGAGTGTTTAAACCAAGCCAGTCCATCACACCAACAATCCTCCGCTCTCCACTTTTTTACTCTAGCTCCCGTCCCTCTTTCTTTCCAGTCCTGATGAACTACTCCTTCCATCTTAATCTTTGGTTAAAGATTTTTCTGGTCAAGCTCAGCGACTACTTGCTAGTGGCAAACAAGACAAAGAAAACAACTAAATACTTTATGTATCACACCTTTTCTGGCAAACGATCACTGCAAACAAAAGCCTGTAACTTCCCCTTTGGAGTTGAGCTTTTGAACTGTCTGTATGACGGGCGGTGGGTAAGATCTGGGCCTAACGTCCTGCTCACCCAGGGAAAGTGTACACGCAACACATCACCTCTCCTTTCCCAGTGTAGTGATCGCTGCGTGGTCACTGTCTGGCCTGCTAGGCAGGAGGCCACTGCAAATGGCCTCTCCTACATTGCTGTGTCTGTAGCAACACCTTCTTGTCGGTGCCCCCCTTTTCCTCTGAGCTTGCTACATCATGGCGCGACCGAGTGTCCGGCGGTATAACTGGATGGGTAAGCTGGGCTCGTTAGCCTTGGTTGGCAGCCAGCCTAAGAGAAGGACAACTCTGAATCCAAACCCGGGCAGGTAGGGCTCGTTAGCCTTATCAGGCCATCCACCTAGGAGGAGGACACTCTGACATAACTCCTATGACTCGAGGACCTCGCTGCCACTGTCCCAGCTTGCTAGGATATGGCAGATGAACCCTGGGTGTAAATGGTGGGGCCAGTACCGCACACACTGTACTCCACCTAAAATACCATTGCACAGGCCGAAGGACACGCCCACATCTACCACCATCCTCCCTAACCATTCATCAAGCCCTGCAGCGTTGGGAAATGGGCAAAAACGGCAGGTGGCAAATGACACTGGAAGCCGCAGTTCCGATCCTGCATGCAGGCGGTTCAGTTGTGTGGGTCATCTGATGTTGACCCTGGAGACGACGATATCATTCGGCAGCACCCTGAACGACCAAGCAGCCTTCTCTAGGGACAGCACTGCTTGCTCCACACGGAGAGGGGCCTAGAAAAGGTGGCCTAACCAAAGCTCATTTCCATTTCCCCCAGTTGGCTAGCTGTGATCAATGGGCATCCTCAAATGCGGTCAAACAACAACAAAAAGGAAAAGGTGCACACCCTGCCTCACAAGGAGTAAAAGGACTAAAGCTCACATGCTGGAACATCAGAACCATGCTCGATACAGCAGACAGTGGTCGCCCAGAACGACGACCGCTCTAGTTGCACATGAACTTTAAAGACTGAGTGTTGACATTGCTGCTCTCAGTGAAGTCCGCTTCCCAGAGGAAGGCAACCTTCAAAAACATGGTGCCGGCTACACCCTCTACTGGTCAGGCAAGCCAGAGGCGGAGAGATGCCTTTCTGGCGTTGGCTTTATGGTCAGCAACTCCAAACTTGAAAAATTGCCAACAGGTCACTCCGACCGCATCGTCTCCATGCACCTCCCACTTCGAACCAAGCAGCATGCCACACTCTTCAGCGAGTACGCCCCCACTCTTCAAGCAGATCCTGCAGAATAGGACAAGTTTTACACTGATCTGCGCAATCCCGTATGGAATGCCCCTGCAGACGACAAGGTCTTCATCCTTGGCGACTTCAATGCCAGAGTAGGCCAAGATTCAGAAGCCTGGAAAGGAATACTTGGCAAATATGATGTTGGAAACTGAAACAACAACGAGCGCCTCCTGTTAGAGTTTTGTACGGAGCAGCAACTCACCATCACTAACACCATTTTCCAGCAGAAAGACAGTCTGAAGGCAACCTGGATGCATCCTCGGTCCAAGCATTGGCACCTCATAGACTACATCTTGATGCGCCAGAGAGACCTTCGGACGTCTTAATCATCCAAGTGATGCCCAGCGCAGAGTGTCATATGGACCATCATCTTGTCCACTGCAAACTCAGTCTCCATTTTAAACCCACAGCAAAGAGAGGAGGCGCTCCAAGGAAGAAGTTTCAGGTTGGCAACCTCCAGTCAGCTGAAGTGAAAGCTGACTTTCAGATGAATCTTCAGTCGAAGCTTCAGGATCCCAGTTTCCCTACAGACTCCTCTCCAGAAGTGCTTTGGGAACACCTAAAAATCACCATCCTGCAAACCTCTGAAGATGTCCTAGTGTTTTCCACAATGAAGAACAAGGACTGGTTCAATGCAAACAACCAGGAGATCCAAGAATTGCTGCCGAAGAAGAGATCAGCCCACCAGGTGCAACATGCTCACCCATCTTGTCCTGATAAGAAAACAGCTTTCCGCCTTGTATGCAGCAACCTCCAGCGCAAGTTTCCAGAGTTTCAGAGCATGTAGTGGACCAACCTCACAAAGAGAACTCAGCTTTGTGCAGACACCGATGACTACAGACAGTTTTATGAAGCCCTGAGAGTGGTGCATGGCCCTTTGCACCAGGTCCAGAGTCCCTTGCGCAGTGCAGATGGTCAGGCTCTCTTCACAGACAAGGCGTCCATCCTGAACTGGTGGTCGGAACATTTCCAGACTCTCTTCAGCGCCAACTGCATGGTCCAAGACTCAGCAATTCATCGCATCCTACAACAGCCAGAGAAAACAGAACTGGACAAGATTCCAACCCTACAAGAGACAGTCAAGGCCATAGAGCAGCTGAAAAGTGGCACGGCAGTGGGAGTTGGTGGAATCCAACCTGAGATTTGGAAGCATGGGGGCCCAGCATTACACACCAAACTCCATGAGTTCTTTATCTGCTGCTGGGAACAAGATAAACTACCACAGGGCCTCCGTGATGCAGTCCTCATCGCCCTGTATAAGAACAAGGGGGAAAAGTCCGACTGCTCCAACTACCGGGGGATAACTCTTCTGTCTATTGCAGGAAAGATCCTTGCAAGAGTACTCCTGGACAGATTGGGGCCCATCATTGCAGAAGAACACCTCCCAGGGAGCCAGTGTGGCTTCAGAGCCAACAGGAGCACCACTGACACGGTATTTGTTCTCAGGCAGCTCCAAGAGAAATGTAGGGAACAAAGGATTGTACATGACGTTTGTCGATCTTACCAAAGCGTTTGACACCGTGAGCAGGGAAGGACTGTGGCAAACCATGGAACAACTGGGATGCCCCTCAAAGTTCCTCAGCATGGCCATCCAGCTACATGAAGATCGGAGTGGCCAATTCAGACACAACAACGACTTCTCAGAACCCTTACCAATAGGCAATAGAGTAAAGCAAGGCTGCGTCCTCGTGCCAACTCTCTTCACCATCTTCTTCAGCATGATGCTTGAAAGGGCCACAGAAGACCTTGATGACGAGGACGGTGTCTACATCCGATACCGCACCAATGGCAGCCTGTTCAACCTGAGGCGACTACAGTTCCACACCAAGATATTGGAGCAACTGATCCAAGGGTTACTCTTCGCCAACGGTGCTGCCCTTGTTGCCCACACAGAGACAGCCCTGCAGCGTATAACATCCTGCTTCGCAGAGGCTGCCGAGCTCTTCGGACTGGAAGTCAGCTTGAAGAAGACAGAAGTTCTCCATCAGCCCGCACCACAGGAAGATTATCACTCTCCACATATCACCATCGGTGAGGTAGAGCTGAAGGCAGTCCACCAGCTCAGCTACCTGGGGTGAACCATCTCGTCAGATGCCAAGATTGACAAAGAGATTGACAACAGACTGGCAAAGGCAAACAGCATATTCGACCGGTTGTACAAAAGAGTCTGGAACAACAAGCATTTGAAGAAAGGTACTAAGATCAGCATGTACAGAGCCATTGTACTGACCACCCTCCTGTACAGCTCTGAGTCATGGGTCACCTACCGCCACCACCTACGACACCTTGAGCGTTTCCACCAGCGCTGCCTCTGCACCATCCTCAACATCCACTGGAGTGACTTTGTCATCAACATCGAAGTCCTCGAACAGGCGGAGATCACCAGCATCGAGGCCATGCTGTTGAAGACGCAGTTGCGCTGGGCAGGGCTCGTCTCCAGGATGGAGGATCATTGCCTGCCCAAGATTGTGCTGTATGGTGAACTCTCCACTGGCCACCGTGACGGAGGGGCACCGAAGAAGAGGTACAAGGACTCTCTGAAGAAATCTCTTGGTGCCTGTCACATTGACCATCACCAGTGGTCTAATCTAGCCTCCGATCATGAGGTCTGGTGACACACCATTCACCAGTCTGTCTCCTCCTTCGAGAACGCATGCAGGGCTGGCATTGAGGACAAGAGGAGAAGGAGGAAGAACCGTGACACGGCAGCACCAAACCCAGAACAGAATTTCCCTTGCAGCCACAGTGGCCGGGCCTGCCTGTCCCATATTGGCCTCGTCAGCCACCAGCGAGCTTTTCAGCAGATGTGGGCAGCCCCCTTCCTAAATCTTCGTTCGCGAAGCCAAGTCATGAAATAACTGGTATTTTTGCAGTGTGAACTGAAATCTTGATGCTGCAGGATGGTTGCTGCAAAGTGTGTAAAAGCTAAAACATAGTGGCGGGGCCTGGGCCAGAGAAAAGGAAATGAGCCAATCCATGGGCATTGCTAGAGCAGACATCAAGGGAAGGTAAGGTGGAGCAGAGTCACGACAAAGCCTGGGCCTGAAAGTGAGGAAGGACTTGAGGCTAGATCGATTTAAGTGGCGAGCTGAATTGGAAAGGTTGGATACGTGCCGAATCAAGGAGGCGGGGGTCAAGCCCGAGAACGTATTGAAGAGGCAGGCCCACGTCCAAGAGCAAGGATCGATCTGAGCACTATGCCAGATTGAAAAGGTCAGGGAGATGGGGCAGGAGGCAAGGGACATTGCGGTTCAGCTCGCTGTTCCGAGAAGTTTACTCGCTTTTGGACTGAAGTTCAGTGCACGGTTCTGCGGTTTATTTGTTTCTGTACTGAACCGAGGATGTGTTCTGCCATTGAAGTGTGAACTCACTTTCATGATCTTCAGTTCCAAATTCTATTTGCTTACTTTTATTGTCTGCACAATTTGTTTTTATTTTCTATGCACATTGGTGTTCAACGATTCTCTTCTGTTTTAATGGGTTCTATTAGGTTTCCTTGTTTTGTGGCTGTCTGTGAGGAGAGGAATTTCAAGGTTGTATAAAGTATACATACTTCGATAATAAATGTACTTTGAACCTTTTATTCTGACTTGCTCCCGCTTCCTTTCCAGTCCAAAATGTCAACTTTTTATTCCTATCCATAGATGCTGCCTGATCTGCTGAGTTCCTTCAGCATTTTGTGTGTGTTACTGATGAAGGGTCTCGGCCCAAACTGTCTCCTGTTCGTTGCCCTCTGTAGATGCTACCTGACCTGCACTTAACATTGTCACTCGGTGAGAAAGTACAGTAATTCCAGCCACACTGTCGTAATTGGACAAAGTGGATGACTATGACAGTGCAAGGATAATAACATGCGATGAACATGCAAACCACCACAATGTGGATTTCATTCTGTACACCAGTGGTTCCTTGATAGTTGAGAGGGGAGTTAAGATGGCTGGATGGGATGTTGCTTCTGAAACTGAAGAGCTGACATCAGGAATTATGGCTCCTGTTGGCTCTGCACATCGGGCGGAACTGAAGGCCTGTAAAATGGCTGGAGGACAATCAGTTAATATCTACATAGATACTTGATATGCTTTTGGTGTTGTTTATGAGAATTTATGGAGGCAAAGAGGAATTGCAATGGCCAATTGGCATAAGAACTAATGGATGTATGCATTTGCCATCAAAATTGTGTCTATTAAAATGTAAAAGCTACCTCTAAAGAAACACATTGTGAAGCCATGGAAATGTATTTGCAGATGAAGTAGTACATGCCAGCTCATGAGGAAACAAAAAAAAAGAGGTAGAAGAAATACAAGGAATACATACAGACAAGCATACAGGATATTCAAGAAAAACAAGCTAATTGCTCTAACAAAGAAAAGTGGTTCTGGATGGAGAATGGTGAGAAATTGAATCAGCGATGGAGTATGGAGATATGGCACTAATCACAGACTGGTAGCTCCAACTAAGTTGTGTTCTTATCTGGCACGAATGATACATCCCTGGGATACATTGGAGTTGGAATATATGTTCAATAGATTTTCTCAAAGGTGGTGGAATCCAAAGTTTAGGGCCAAAACTCAATAAACATCAGAAAGATGCATGATATGCCAGAAAACTAATCCTGCAGCAGCAGAAAAGCTACCACCTTCAGTGCTCCAATCACTCCCGAATCATTTTTGCACGAACAAGTGAATTACATTACCTTCCAAGGATAAGAATATCCTTCGCCAAGATTACCAAGGATACTCGGATGTTACTGGTACTAGTGGCCATATTTTTGAGATGGGTGAGAGGTATTCCAAAAAAGAAAGCCACTGCCCACATACAGCAAAAGCTGTGATTAATGACTGCATTCCTAGATGGAGAACACCTCAGACTCAAAGGACACACTTCATTTAAAGTGTTTGTTAAGAATAATGTTGATAGATGAATATGGAATGATCCTTCCATTGTCCACATCATCCAGAGTTATCAGGACAAGTTGATTGAATGATTGGGATCAATGACTGAGCAACAACTAATTAAGTGTCATAAAGAGGGTATACCTTGGCCTGTGGCCCTTCCCATGGTCTTATGTAGCATCAGACTAACCCTAAGCATAAAAGAAATTAAGCCTATTGGAGATGGCAGCAGAGCAACCAAGCCATGTCACTACCTGGAACTATTGATCTTAGAGAAGTTGATCTACGTATAATGTGTGATATATGTACATAATTGTGTGTATATTACATTCTACGAAACTAACTCAAGGTGTTCAGTCTTCTTCTCAAAAGGCTTCTGCCTGCTTGGAGTGACCCAAAAGAAGGAGGACACATCCTGATTCCGGATCAGTGGGTCTTGAAAAGAAACCATTTAAGGAGCCATTGGATTCACATGGGAAGGACCTTACCAAGTGCTGTTGATAACCTATTTATCAAAAGTAAGTAAGTACACAATAACCATTACAGTGGCAAACAAGCACTAACCTCTGATTCAGTGCCTACTCTGCTGGGATATAGTAAGAAAATCACGATGAAGAGGCCAAGCATGATGTTTACTCTGTATATTGCTGTTGTTGTATTTCTACCAATCTTTATTGAGAATGTTGGTGCAACTTGAGAAAGTGAAAGCAATGCCTCTGCCAGTGTCTTGTAGCAAGTAACGACAGAAATGTTGCAATACATAAAATTGTTCATCAAAATCATATGATAATATATTATTTCCTAGGTGTTAAGGGGACAACATGTACAGTGATATGCAAGGAGCGTTGTACTTACATACCTGAAAAGTCTGAAGACATAAACACAAGAGGTTCGACAGACAAACTGTTGGAGGAGTTCAGTAGGCCAGAGAGCATCCAAGGAGGGGAATAAACAGTTGACATTTCATGCCAGGACCTTTCATCTGGACTGAAAAGGAAGGGGGAAGAAGCATAATAAGGTGGGAGCTGGGGAAGCAGTGCAGACTGACAGGTGATTGGTGAAGCCAATGAAGGTGAGGCTGGCTGGCTGAATGGGGAAGGGAGTGAAGTGAGAAGCTGGGAGGTGATAGGTGGAGAAGGTAAAGATAGATTGATAGATACTCTAGGTAGATAGGCTGAAGAAGAATACATCTCATAGGAGAATGCAATGGGCCATGGGAGGAAAGGAAGAAGGAAGAACACCAGAGGGATGTGATGGTCAGGTGAGGAGAAGGGAGGAGGTAAGAGCAAAGCTAGAATGTATCAAATCATGAGTGTCATGTATGTGATCAATGTGCACAGTCTTTCCCCTAGGGTTGGGGAATCAAAAACAAGAGGACATATGCTTAGGATGAGGGGAGAACGCACTTTTCAACCAACACACTTTTCGTCCCTCTTCCCTCCGGGAGAAGTCTCAGGAGCTTGAAGACTCGTACGGCCAGATTTGGGAACAGCTTCTTTCCAACTGTGATAAGACTGCTGAATGGATCCTGACCCGGATCTGGGCCGTACCCTCCAAATACCTGGACCTGCCTCTCGGTTTTTTTGCACTACCTTACTTACCCTTTTCTATTTTTTATTTGTGATTTATAATTTAAATTTTTAATATTTACTATCGATTTGTACTCCAGGGAGCGCGAAGTGCAGAATCAAATATCACTGTGATGATTGTACGCTCTATTATCAATTGTTTGGCGACAATAAAGTAAAGAAAGGTTTATAGGAAGCTGAGGGCCAACTTTTTCACCTAGAAGATGGTCAATATATGGAATAAACTGCCAGTGGAATTGATTGAGAGAGGTATATTCCTCAATACTTAAAAGACACTTGTCAAGATACATGGATAGGAAAGGTTTAGAAGGATATGGGCCAAATGCAGGCAAATGTGACTAGTTCAGAAAGGAATATTGGTTGGTATGGATCGTTCGGGTGAAGGAGGTCTGTTTCTGTGTTGTGATGGCTCTATAGGACTGGAAAAGCTTGCAGAGAAGAGAGGATTGGCATAGAAAATTTGCAGGAGAACATTAAAAATGAGGCCATGCATAACGCATGGGAAAGGTCATCAAGGGTAAGAATGATGGGTAAATAGAGATGGGTTTGGGAGACCAGAGTAAGAAGACCAGTTATAATGAAATTGAACAACCCATATCCAGATGGAACAGACACAAGGATAAAAGTTTAGTACCAAACAAAATGGTGGTGGGTTGGGGGAGGAGGATGCCTGTTGAATGTTCTACAGGTTATCATATTAGTAGGACAGAAGTTCATCTCTGTTTTACTCATTCCAATGTTATGAACATCATTCTACACTGAGACTTCAGCCAAAAGTCACGGACCTACTGCTCAGGAATAACTGAACCTAACCTATTATGCTCACTGTATAACTACAACTCCAGAATCAGACATGTATCTAATTGAAGGAGGTTATATGCGTTTTGCTCTCATAAACCTTCTTTATAGATCTATTTATATTAAGAACTGAATGTGGCAGGTCAATGGTGAGTTTATTTGTTTATGGCCCTGTTACAAATACTTTCAGAATCTGTATTATAAAATAACACAAAGATGAAAATTGCAGTATTATATATATTTTTAACAAAGACTTGGTTTTAAATACAATACTGACATAAAAGTCCAATCTGAATGAACAATGTTGAGTTGTAACAAAAAAAATGTTTATTTTCCTAGATGTATCTAATGTAAATTCAAATTATGTCAATTTGGCAGGTATGCATCATCCATGTAAAGGTTGTTTTGTGCTCTGAAGGTATTAATGGAGCTTGGATTTTGTCAGTGCACAAAGATAAATTATCACAAATACATGGTGCAGCAAGTACAGCTTGTTTTCCTTCCAAAATAAAAAATCAACAAACTGAAGTAGGAATGCAAATCACCAGCAATTTAGAGGAATTATGGTCATGAGAACAGCAAGAAAGTGATAAACAGGGGTAAGAGAAATGTGTCAAACATAACAACAAACTCAATATACTGGAAGGACCTGGCAGGTCAGGCAGCATCTATGGAGGGAATTGAATGTTTCTGGTCAAGATATTCCATCGGGACTGGAAAGGAAGAGGGCAGAAGCCAGGATAAAAAGGGAGGGGGAATGTGAGAGGCACAAGCTGGCAGGTGAGAGGTGATCTAGTTGAAGGGGAAGATAGGTGGGTGGGGGCAGGATATGAAGGGGAATGATGTGAGGAGGTAGGAGATAATGGGTGAAACAAGCAAATGGTTGAAGAAGATGGAATCTGACAGGAGAGGACAATAAACCATGGATTAAAGGAGAGAGTTATGTCAAAAATAATCTATATCTGGAGGATACAGAGAAATAAAACAAATATGTTAAATAATGAATTAAAGTGTCAGATTAATGCAGTATATTTGGATGATGTACATCACAAAAATCTAATTAAAAGTCAGCATATACACCTAAGAATTGTTAATCTTTTGCAAAGGTTAGATACTTTGGAAATGAGAGAAAACTAAGTGGTGCGGTAGGGGGCACTGGTGTCAGAGTTGTCTTACAGCTCCTGTCCAGGAATGGATGAGAACCACTTTCAAATGTAACATAAGATGCCTTTTCCTGTGAGCTGTCCCTGGTTTACCCAAATTTATTCACAAAAGGTGAATAGCACAGCTCTGAGCAGCCACAGCATGAAAGAAATTAGTTATCTATTATCCCTTTTACATTTTAGAATTCATTCCTTTTCAGCAGTCCTTTAAGCAGACCTTCTAAATGTAGTTACATTAAGAAACTGTTTCTGTTATTTTTAGGTGGTTATTAACCCCTGAGATAAATGGGGTACTTACTGTATTAAAAGAGCACACACAGGATCAGGTTAAGTGTGAAACTAATCTTCTAACAACTCAGGTTAAGGTGGCTAAATTCAGTGCTTTAGTGTACAGTCGGCCCTCCATATCCACGGGTCCCACATTTGCAGATTCAACCAACCGCGTATCGAAAACATTCGAAAAACAGTTCCAGGAAGTTCCAAAAAGCAAAACGTGAATTTGCCGCGTGCCAAGCACTACACTGAATCCACGCGAATGAAGTGATGTGTAGGCATACCCTGCTGTAGCCTCCCACCATTACACAGATCCTCAGTCTCTCTCCAGCACTCGTTGTTTGAGCATTGTTCACCTTGCGTCTCGTTCGTTCGCTACTTGTGTTGTGAGTGAGAGGAAGGAGTTTAAGGCTAGTAAGGGATGGCTGGCTAGCTATGTAAAGCGCTAGAGCCTCAGAAAATTAAAGATCACAGGAGAATCAGCATCGGCTGATGCTGAGGCAGCAGTAGTGTTCCCAGAAGAACTACGATGGTTGCGTCTGTACTGATCATGTACAGACTTCTCTTTCTTGTCATTATTCCCTAAACAATACAGTATAACAACTATTTACAGAGCATTTACATTGTATTAGGCATTAGACAATAGGTGCAGGAGTAGGCTATTCGGCCCATCGAGCCAGCACCACCATTCACTGTGATCATGGCTGATCATCCACAATCAGTATCCAGTTCCTGCCTTATCCCCATAACCTTTGATTCCACTATCTTTAAGAGCTCTATCCATCTCTTTCTTGAAAGCATCCAGAGACTTGGCCTCCACTGCCTTCTGGGGAAGAGCATTCCATTTATCCACCACTCTCTGGGTGAAAATGTTTCCCTCAACTCCATTCTAAATGGCCTACCACTTATTCTTAAACTGTGGCCTCTGCTTCTGGACTCACCCATCAGCGGGAACATGCTTCCTGCCTCCAGTGTGTCCAATCCCTTAATATCTTATATGTTTCAATCAGATCCCCTCTCATCCTTCTAAATTCCAGTGTATACAAGCCCAGTCACTCCAATCTCTCAACATATGACAGTCTTGCCATCCCGGGAATTAACCTTGTGAACCTACGCTGCACTCCCTCAATAGCAAGGATGTGCCACCTCAAATTTGGAGACCAAAACTGTACACAGTACTCCAAGTGTGGTCTCACCAGGGCCCTGCACAGCTGCAGAAGGACCTCTTTGTTCCTATACTCAATTCCCCTTGTTATGAAGGCCAGCATGCCATTAGCTTTCTTCATTGCCTGCTGTACCTGCATGCTTGCTTTCAGTGACTGATGTACAAGAACACCTATATCTCATTGTACTTCCCCTTTTCCTAACTTGACTCCATTTAGATAATAATCTCCCTTCGTGTTCTTACCACCAAAGTAGATAACCTCACATTTATCCACATTAAACTGCATCTGCCATGCATCCGCCCACTCATCCAGCCTGTCCAAGTCACCTGGCATTCTCATAACATCCTCCTCACATTTCACTCTGCCACCCAGCTTTGTGTCATCTGCAAATTTGCCAATGTTACTTTTAATCCCTTCATCTAAATCATTAATGTATATTGTAAACAGCTGCGGTCCCAGCACTGAACCCTGCGGTACCCCACTGGTCACCGCCTGCCATTCCAAAAGTATTATAAGTAATCTAGAGATGATTTAAAGTATACGGGAGGATGTGCACAGGTTATATGAAAATACTACGTCATTTTATATAAGGGACATGAGCATCCTGGAACCAATGCCCCGTGGATACCAAGGGACGACTGTATACAAAATGTGAGTAATGTGTGAGGTTATGACACCCATAAAGGCTTTAACATTTGGAGAGTTATCAATGGTTAGCAACTTGAACAATGGATCATACATTTCGTGGCCTCTTTATTAGGTACCTCCTGTAACTAATAAAGCGGCCACTGAGTGTATATTCATGGTTTTCTGCTCCTGTAGTCCATCCACTTCAAGTTTCAATGTGTTGTGCATTCTGAGGTGCTCTTCTGCACATGACTGTTATAACACATGGCTATTTGAGTTACTGTCATTGTCCTATCAGCTTGAACCAGTCTGGACGTTATCCTCTGACCTCTTTTACTAACGAGGGGTTTTCACCCACAGAACTCCCACTCACTGGATGTTTTTTTTTCCTTTTTTGTATCATTTTCTGTAAACTCTGGAGACTGTTGCATGTGAAAATCCCTTGACATCGGCAGTTCTTGGGATACTCAAATACCTTATCTGGCACCAACAATCATTCCACAGTCAAAGTCACTTGCATCATAATTATTCCCCATTCTGGATAACTAAACCTCTTGATGATGTCTACATACTTTTACACATTGAGTTGCTGCCACATGACTGGGTGATTAGATAGTTGCATCACTGAGCATGTGCACAGTGCACCTAATAAAGAACCTTTGAGCGTATATCATCAGTAGGGTTTCATTTAAGCAGCTTCCTTACATCACTTCCATCCAAATTTCAAGCTCACTGTCACCTTCAACAACATTCCAAGAAGGCTACTTATTCTATGTCTCCCTCTGCCATTTCCACCAAGCAACTCAGCTTCTCATTGCCAATTCCCAGGAAAAGGCACACGATGTAGCTCTCTTTGCTGATTCCTTCCCACAATTCAGACAGTCCCTCCACGTGAATCATTCTAATGCTTCCAGGACTCATGATGCAGCATCCACTATAAAGGAGAAACCAAAAGCAGATTGGAACTCTCTTGTGCAGAACATATCTATTCAGTTTGCAACAGTGATCCTGTATTTCCAGTCACCTGTCACTTTAATTCTCCATCTCACCCTTGCTCTGATTTTATGCATGTTCTACCTGTACCTTACCAATATTGGGGATGGCAGCACCACATCTTCTGTTTAGCTATGTGTTACTATCAGGAGTCATAAATAAATTCAAGAATTTCGGATAACGATCCTTTTCAGCTTGATTCCAGTCTAATGCAAGGCCATCCATCTGTAACATGAACTCAGTTCCTTGCTCTCCTATCTTAACAGCTGAGTAGTTTCATCATTCATGACCCTTTCAGAATTTCATCAACTCTGTGCTCTTCTCTCGACACTTTCAAAGTTTCTATAGCCTTTATCTCTGTAACCACCCATATTTAGCTATTAAATGGATGGCACTAAAAGCATTTTGTCAGCTGGTTAATTTTGGTTTCCATCTTCTCATTGACATTCTCTTCTGCTCTGTGCAACTGAAAACACACTTGTTTTGTTTCTCTCTTGCTGGTGCTGTTTGTTCTTCTGAGCATCTCCAGCATTTTCTTTTCTTTAAATTTCAGATTTCCAGCCTTTGTAATTTTTATTCAGTTTCCAAGTTCTTGGATTCTATGGGAACCAACACAGGGTTTCCTATGATAGGATATAGAACTGGGTTGAGAAGGTGCAGATGGTGTTCAATCAGGAAAAAAATTACAGTGACACACTTTGGAAAGGCAAACTGGAAGGCAGAATACAGGATCAGAATCAGAATCAGGTTTATTATCACCGGCATGTGACATGAAATTTGTTAACTTAGCAGCAGCAGTTCAATGCAATACATAATCTAGCAGAGATAAAAAATAAATTAAAAAAACATCATTATAATAAACAATTAAATCAATTACATATATTGAATAGATTTTAAAAAGTGCAAAAACAGAAATACTGTATATTAAAAAAAATGTGAGATAGTGTCCAAAGCTTCAATGTCCATTTAGGAATCGGATGGCAGAGGGGAAGAAGCTGTTCCTGAATTGCTGAGTGTGGGCCTTCAGGCTTCTGTATCTCCTACCTGATGGTAACAGTGAGAAAAGTGCATGCCCTGGGTGCTGGAGGTCCTTAATAATAGATGCTGCCTTTCTGAAACACCCCTCCTTGAAGATGTCCTGGGTACTTTGTAGGCTAGTACCCAAGATGGAGCTGACTAGATTTATAACCTTCTGCAGCTTCTTTCAGTCCTGTGCAGTAACACACCCCATACCAGACAGTGATACAGCCTGTCAGAATGTTCTCCATGCTGCAACTGTAGAAGTTTTTGAGTGTATTTGTTGACATACCAAATCTCCTCAAACTTCTAATAAATTATAGCCGCTGTCTTGTCTTCTTTATAACGACATCGATATGTTGGGACCAGGTTAGATCCTTAGAGATCTTGACACCCAGGAACTTGAAGCTGCTCACTCTCTCCACCTCTGATCCCTCTATGAGGATTGGTATGTGTTCCTTCGTCTTACCCTTCCTGAAGTCCACAATCAGCACTTTCGTATTACTGATGTTGAGTGCCAGATTGTTGCTGCGGCACTATTCCAGTAGTTGGCATATCTCACTCCTGTATGCCCTCTTGTCACCACCTGAGATTCTACCAACAATGGTTTTATCGTCAGCAAATTTATAGATGGTATTTGAGCTATGCCTAGCCACACAGTCATGTGTATATAGAGAGTAGAGCACTGGGCTAAGTACACATCCCTGAGGTGTGCCAGTGTTGATACCGTCAGCGAGGAGGATATGTTATCACCAATCCACACAGACTTCTGGATAGGAAGTCAAGGATCCAATTGCAGAAGAAGGTACATAGGCCCAGGTTCTGCAACTTCTCAATCAGGATTGTGGGAATGATGGTATTAAATGCTGAGCTATAGTCGATGAACAGCATCCTGACATAGGTGTTCGTGTTGTTTTGGTGGTCTAAAGCCGTCGCTAGAGCCATTGACATTGCATCTGCCGTTGACCTATTGTGGCGATAAGCAAATTGCTATGAGTCCAGGTCCTTGCTGAGGCAAGAGTTCAGTTTAGTCATGATCAACCTCTCAAGGCATTTCATCACTGTCGATGTGAGTGCTACCTGGTGATAGTCATTAAGGCAGCCCGCATTATTCTTCTTAGGCACTGATATAATTGTTGCCTTTTTGTGGAGGAACAGAGGGATCTTGGGCTTCACATTCATAGATTTCTCCAAGCTGCACCACAGGCCGTCGGGGTTGTTAAGACAGTATATAGTATGTTGATGTGTTGGCTTTCATTAGTCTGGGGATTGAATTTAAGAGCTACGAGATAATGATCCTGTTCTATAAAACTCTATTTGGACTACACTTGGAGTACTGTGGTCTTTTCTGTTACCCTTATTAAAGAAAGGATTTGGGAGCTTTGGAGAGGGTGCGGAAGAGATTTACTAGAATGCTGCCTGGATTAGACCGAATCTCTTATGAGAATCGGCTGAGCAAGCTGGGGCTTTTCTCCTTGAAAAGAAGGAGGACGAGAAGTGAATTGATAGAGGTGTATATGATAATAAGATGCAGAAATAGAGTGGACAACCAAAGACTTCTTTCCTGGGTGGAAATAGTTAATATGAGGGAGTATAACTTCAAGAGGTTTGGAGAGATGTATAGGGAGGAAATCAGAGGTTGTTTTTCTGTTACATAGAGATTGGTAGGTGCTTGGAACACATTGCCAGGGGTAGTGGTAGAAGCATGTACAGTAGAGACATTAGGCAACACTTAGATAAGCACGTGGATTTAAGAGAAATGGAGGGCTATGTGGGAGGGAAGGGTTAGATAGATCTTGGAGCAGATTAAAGGTTTGGCACAACACAGTTGGCCAAAGGGCCTGTACTATGCTGTACTCCACTGGCTATGTTCTCCATTAGATTTCCGAACCTTGTGACAAACTATTGCATTTCACATCAAATTTGCTGGTGAACGCAGCAGGCCAGGCAGCATCTCTAGGAAGAGGTACAGTCGACATTTCGGGCCGAGACCCTTCGTCAGGACTAACTATTGCATTTGATGAGATTCCTGTCAACAAGTTGCTTCCTTGAAAAACAGTATTTTTTCTATTTTGTAGTCAATGTACTTTTGAAATAAAAAGCTTGTAGAGCTATGGCGGAAAGAAAGGTACAAAAGGTGAAAAAAATGATTAAAATACTTTGAACTTTGAATATAAAAGTGGTGACATTATGTTGCAGTTTTACTGAATACTTGTGACAGTTCACTCTGAGTATTGAGTGTTGCTCTGGTCACCACATTATTCGAAGTATGTGATTACACTGGAGAGAGTGCAGAAGAGTTTCACCAGGGTGTTGTTTGGTTTAGAGGATCTTATTGATGGGGAGAGTTTGGATAGGCTGGGTTTGTTTCCCTGGAGCAAATGACACCAAGGGGAGACCTGACAGAAATAAATAAAATATTAGAGATGTAGACAGAGAAGATAGACATAATGTTTTTTTTCCACATGGTGGAAATGTTAAATACCAAAGACTGCAGTTCTAAGGTAAGAAATAATTGCCAGAGGAGGCAGTAGAGTCAGGCACAATCACCATGATTAAGACTGTATTGTGATGGGAAGTTAAATATGCAAAGCACAAAAGATATGAACTTGCTGTAAACAGATGGGATTACTGTGAATGGCAAAAAGGTTGGCATAGATGGATGGACTCGTTGTACAAACTCATGATTTTATAACATGATTTTATGGTTGTGTAGGATGGGAAGATTATGTTGACCTTGGAGAAGGTTAAAAGATTGGTACAATATGATGGGCCAAAGGGCCTGTACTGTGCTGTGCTCTAATGTTCTATGTTCTATAAATCTGTACAGAAAGGTCAACAGGAGCACTGAAATATATATTCTTCATTAGGTGTCACATAGTGTACTGGCATGTTGTGTTCCCAACAATTTGGCTACACACTGTAGATAGATATTGGCAATAGAAAAGTAAGAACTTTGGCACTCTCCAATGTAGAAAGGCTGAGGGAAAATGGAGAGGCTGCAAATCAGAAACACCTTGTAGCTTAAACTATCAAAGATGAACCACTAAACCTGTACTGAAATAGAAACTAGTGGAAGTACCCAGTATCGGAGCTTCTTTCCACCATTAGCTCTTATTTGATTTCCAGCATCCACAACATTGTATGCAATTATTCCTAACTCCTCAATCATCTTCACACTGCTCCTTCCCAATATTAATCCTCCCAAAAACCTATTTCCTTTCCTTCCTCTATCACCGTGATATAACTACACCTAGAACGTTTAGGATATGTCAGAACATAGGCTAAACTGGAATGAAGCAAAGTGCAGGAATGTAAAAAGCCCCAGAGAGTAATGGACTTGGCCTAATACATCAGGCCTAATAATTCTCCTCATCATTGTTTGTATCTGGAGGAGTTACTAACTCAAGGATGCAACGTCCATCATCAAAGATCCCAAAAATCAGGACCATGCCATTTTCTCACTGAGGCTATCAGGCAGGAAGTCTGAAGTCGCACACCATCAGATTCAAGAACAGGTCTTTCACTTTAACCATTCAGTCTTGAATCTACTGGCACAACAACCCTAATCATTACAGTTTAGCAGCACTCTGACCACTATGATCTCTTTGCATTAAAATTGACTTTTTTAGTTCTAATGATAACTTTTCCTATAAAAGTTGTTTACATTTATGTTTTTCTTGTGAACACTGTTTATCTGATGCTATGTGTTAGTGATGCTACTGCTGACAATAAGCTTGAATTTGACTTTGAATATCATTGAGGGAGAGTTGCATGAAAGCTGGTGGTGCCCTGGAAGGTGATAAAGGTGGATGTTAAGAATCCCATATTCGAAGAAAATCAAGGAATTTTCATCCATGTTTATCCCACAGCTAGGATGATTAAATCAGATTTAATGGTCATCATCAGACCATTAAGGGATTACCTGTGTGAAGGTTCATGCCGCATATCCTTGCGTATATAAATGCCCTTCAAAAGTACTAATGCACGGAAAGGCTTTTGTCATATTCAACGGTTGTGAAAATTGGAAATGCAAGTTCTTCATTTCTCTCTGGCAAGAGAAATCGAAGCTACTGAAATAAAATTACATAAATCTCTGAGGGCAAACCCGTTTCTATGCAACCACAGTTAAACAAATCTGCTTCTCTGTAGCAAGTGTGATAAATACTCGGTATTCACCCTGTTGCTATTCAGTTTCACCACTTTTTATGTGCATTTTTTCTATAACTCATTCTCTTTTGTGCAATGTCCATAATGGTTTCAACCTGGCTAGTCAAAGGCTGGTGTTATTCTAATGAGGACACTGGGGATCTTTGTCCCTGTCTGCATCCTGATGGATGCATCTTGGCTTCTGCAGGTAACATCTGAACACTGGGACCTGAATGAGCACAAGTATCCAAAAGCACTATTGCACCAGTCTTTTTCTGGCAATAATCTGGAAGCTGATGTGTGGGTCAGAGGGAAGATAAAAGAAGCAGTGATAGCTGACTGGACAGAGGCACCTACAGATTCTTCATTGCTGTTCGTGGTGGTGGTGTGAAGGGTGGAAATTATGAAACAAGTGACAGAATATACAAAGTACACAGCTTTACTTATTTGACTGTAATATATAATTTTGTTACTTATCTCCCCTCTACATCTAAGCTCTTCTTTTTCCAACTTCTGTTACTCTACTCAACAAACTTACTGATACCATAATTTTCATTTCTGGAATAGAGAGCATGAATCTAGTCTGTTACATACATGCATCTTATTCATGTAACATTAGTAAAATGTCCAAGGATTGCCACCTTGTCATCATGGAGAGGCTTATGAGTTCCCGACATCTCGAGCGTAATATCGTCCGGGGTTGAGCCATCTGATTTTTAGTTCCTGGTAAGGTCACCCATGACGTTAACATCAAGAGCGAGTTTTCAGACATAGGGCAGTCCAACCAAGACCCCAACAGTGGAACTGGTGGAAGGTGATGACATATCACAAGGGCAGTGAAGATGGAGATTGGCTGTAGCAGTGAAGGGTCCACAGTGATTTGCACTCCAAGCCACTGGACCCTGACCCCAATCTGTCAACAGCTATGTGATGACTGCCCGTGTATTAGCCTTCCCATTTAAACAAATTCATGCACACACATTCTCTATTAAAGGAATCCACCCTCATATCCTGTAAGTGTATCCCGGATCAGTCTCTACCAGCTACCTGATGCCATCACTTTTGAGAACATCAGACACAAATCAAGTGATCACGCTACTATGCATTATCATTCAATTGTCTGCAACAGTAACCATTTGGGATTATACATCACCTGTTATATGTCCAGTTACATTAAACTGGGCAGCTTAAAGATATATTAGCTTAGGTAAGCAAAATCTTGATTAATATGATACTTTTCAAGGAATTTCTTAAAGGAGGACAGTGTCAGAGAAACAGAACAATTTAAAAAAGAGAATTTCGGGACTGTGATCCATCCAAGTACAAACACAAAAGTTAGAATTCCAAAATTAGAGGAGTATAGAAATCTAACAGTGTTTTCAAAACGCATGAGTTTAAAACAGCAAGGAAAGACAAGGTCATGAAGCGATCTGAAGGAAAAGAATTTCAAGTTCTAGCTGTAATAAGTAGTTTTAAGTAAATTTACAGACATAATTTTTGTCTTTATTCACTCATGATAGATCTTGCTAAAACAATAGGCTGAGAGCCTCAGAAGGCAAATATGAAATCTGCAGGCGAGCTCTTTATAAAATTACTACGTGCTGATAAACCTCTGAAATTTTTGTATTTCTCCAGTTTTGGAATCCTAAATTTGTGAGAGAAAAGCAGACTTAACAGGTCAAGTTGAACACCTTTCATCAAAATCAAAGTCAAGTTTATTGTCATCTGCACAAGTATATAAATCCACAAGTGTAATAGAAAGCTTACACTTACAAGCACCTAGAACTGCCATTCGTAAAGGCCGTTTTTCAGGATTCAGTGCTGGAATTGCCAAACTCAATGTTGAGTCCTGAAGGCTGTAATATATATTGTTATAAGGTGAAGTGTTTACAAGTTTACACTGGGCTCTTTTGGATTAGTATAACAAGTCAAAGACAGGGCAGGAACAGGATGGAGATTTGTAACAAAGACAAATGGAAGCTCCATGATCAAACACTGACTGAACAAAGGTGTACTATAGAATGGTCACCTGACTTAAGGTTTAGTTTTCTCTGCTATAAAAGAGACAACTAAATGAGCAGTCATAGTTTTCTTTTTCTGGTGCAGTCAAGATAGTCACAGAATCCTTGTAACTTTAGCTTGAATGATTCCTTGCCAACTTTTAAAGTTAAAATTAAATGGAATTGACACAGCCAGATTGTTTCAGTGAAGGCACACTGGAAATAGAACACTTTGACAGGAAGTATTAAAGCTTAAAAATAATAAATGTAACTGCATGGAACAAGCTGTTGTAGCAATGGAGTTCCTCCATCATATGTAACATCGTGTAACTGTTTTAAATGCAAGTTGTAAGTGAAGTCATGGCATGGTTTGTGTTTCTACTGCTAATATAATTCCACACCATTCAACATACTGAAAGCTTTTAGTACTTTCCTTAACAATAGCAATGAATTTACATTCCCTGGCCACTATATTAGGTACACCTGCTCATTGGTATCTAATCACCCTCTTACTTGGACTCACCACGGACTCACTTTACACCGCACGCTGTCGGAGCAGTGCTGCCAGGATAATCAAGGACACAACCCACCCAGCCAACACACTTTTCGTCCCTCTTCCCCCCGGGAGAAGGCTCAGGAGCTTGAAGACTCGTATGGCCAGATTTGGGAGCAGCTTCTTTCCAACTGTGATAAGGCTACTGAACGGATCCTGACCAGGATCTAGGCTGTACCCACCAAATATCCGGACCTGCCTCTCAGTCTTTTTTGTGCTACCTTACTTCCCATTTTTCTATTTTCTATTTATGATTTATAATTTAAATTTTTATTAGTTACTAATTTTTAATATTTAATATTTGTAATCCGGGGAGTGGGAAGCGCAGAATCAAATATCGCTGTGATGATTGTACATTCTAGTACCAATTGTTTGACAACAATAAAGTATAAAGTATTTGAAGCAACTTAATGCATAGAAACATGCAGACATGGTCAAGAGATTCAGACTTCTTTGTCCACTCATCCCTCCCCACTGATCTACCTCCTGCAATTGGAACAACTGTCCCAGCTGCCCCTACACCTCCTCTCTCACTACAGTTCAAGGCCCCAAACAGTACTTCCAGGTGTGGCACAACTTCATCTGTGAGTCTCTTGGGGTCATCTACTGCACCCAGTGCTCTTGGTGTGGCCTCTTGCATACTAGTGAGACCTGACGTAGATTGCGAGACTGCTTTGCTGAGAAGCTTTGCTCCATCTGCCACAAAAAGCGGGATCTCCTGGTGGCCACCCATTCCAATTCTACTTGCCATTCCCATTCCAACAAATCAGTCCATGGCCTCCTCTACTGCCATGATGAGGCCACACTCAGGTTGGAGGAGCATCATATTATATTCTGTCTGTGTAGCCTCCAACCTGATAGCATGAACATCAAACTTCCAGTAATTGCAACCCCTCCCCCCCTTCACCATTCCCCATTCCTGTTTCCCTCTTTCACATTATCTTCATACCTACCATAACCTCTTTCTGTTGCTTCCCCTTTTTCCATGGTCTTCTGTCCTCACCTATCAAATTCTCCCTTCTCCAGCCCTTTAACGTTCACAAATCAACTTCCCAGATCTTTGCTTCACCCCCATCCTCCCTCCCAGTTTCACCTATCACCCGCACCTTGAACTTCTTCAACCCCTCCCCAGTCTCTTGTTCTGACTTTTCAACTTTCTTTCCAGTTCTGATGAAGAGTCTCGGCCTGTAATGTCGACTGTTCACTCTTTTTTATAGAAGCTGCCTGGCCTGCTGAGTTCCTCCAGCATTTTGTGTGTGTTACAGAATTTGCAGATTTTCTTATATTAGGTTTAGCTCTGTTCAGACCAAACATCGGAATGCAGGAGGAAGGTCAATGATTGTTGGTGCCAGATGAGGTGGTTTGTGTATCTCAGAAGCTGCTGGCCTCCTGGGATTTTCATGTACAACAGTCTTTAGGGTTTACAGAGAATGATGCAAAAGAAGATCCAGTAAGCAGCAGCTACACATGTTACCACACTGATATGCAGAAGAGCATCTCTGAGCACACAACACGTCGAATTGGAAGCGGATAGACTACAGCAGGAATAGACCACAAACATACATTCAGAGGCCACTTTATTAGGTACAGGAGTTACCTAATAAAAATAGCCACTGAGTGTATCTTGTCACAACTGAAGAGAGACAAATGGTCATTTATTGTAGTTTACCTTCTACTGAATCTTTTGTCAAGTCGAATATTGGGACAGGATTTCTGACATAAGGCCGAATGAGGCAGAGAATGAAAATAAGTGGTAGAGATCTCATGCAGGGTTTAGAATAGTGTTGGAACATGGCAACTTGCAATTTGATGGTCAATGGTACTGAGATCCCTCTGGTTGCATGAGATCTATTTAAAATGCTGCCTGAAAGACAACACTATATTGAAAGATCATCCTTACAACTATGCTCAAGGAAATCAGCCCTGCTTTCTAGTTTGAGCAATATACTTAGTCTCAGTATTGAAAAAAGACAATTTCACAACCAGTATCACTGCTTGTATCCAGATGCAATGTTTCTAGCGTCACCTTTTCTTTCTTAGATATGAGTGCCATAATTGTTGAATTAAACGTTATTTATAAACTGAATGATATAAATCGTGATAGCATCTTACAACGAGCTTTATAAGTATAAATATATAGCAGCGACATGTATGGCTCTCTGAAAAACTCTACCTGATTGGTATTAGAAAAGATATGTTTTTTGATTTTTCACACATATTAGCCATCTGAAAAAGTTAAGTGTCCAACCTATTATATTACAAAAGATCGAACTTGCAATTAGTCTAAGTAATCATGCATTGTACAGAACTGGTGTTATACATAATGTGACAACATAATCCAACATTTCCTGTTGTTTTACAAAGCTCAAGGGTAGAATCTATCCTGCCGTTATAAGATTCTTGAATGGATCTCTTATACACTAAGATGAACTCTTGATCACGCAATCCACCCCATCATGGTCCCCGCACTGTGTTTTCTCTGTAACTGATGCACTAATGTTTTATTGTTCACTTTTGTACTACCTTGATATACTTCAATATGCAATGATTTGTCTTGGTGGCAATGGCTTTTTCACTGTATCAGTGATTATAACAACAATAAACCAACTTCCAAATAAAATAAGGTATGTGTATGCCTTCCTATTTTCTGTCATCATTGTTAATTACCTCGTGTTTAAAGGATTAAGATATAAGAAGGAAGTGATAACATCTGTGCAGTTTAGAAGTTAAATGTCAACATGATTTAGACATGTTATTTGGAATTAATGCTAGTTAAGAATATTATCTATGATCTTGTGCAGGCAGAATAATAGGTCACATTATCTAGTATAACTTGCCTGAAGATAGCGTAATCATTAATTTAACTTAATACTAATTTTAAAATCAGTAGATTTGCTGGGTGTACTATTTGGCTTTACGTCCATTCCCTATGCTAACACTGGCAATCCTGAAGCATAATCCTTGCATCATGAATACTCCATGAAATGATCTATTTGTTAAAAATATTATTTTACAACTTCATCAGAAAATGAATTTAAAACTTTGCCATTGAAGTATTTCCTTCTCTTTGTGGGCCAGGTTGTGAGCTTCACTCTAAGGTGGTTCAAACAGTTGCTATGGATACTATTGGGTATCTTGATGAATAATGCATCAAAGCTTCTATCATCCCTGAGAATGAAGATTGATTATGTTCATTTATTAAGTGCAGTTAATGTAATAAATATGCAAATAATCAGGGCTCATTTAGATTTTTTAGCACAAGTTACAGTTCATCATGTCTGTCTCTTCCATCCATGTTTGACTTTTAATAAGATATGGATGTATAAATCTTATTTCCATGAAGATATTGCTTGTTGCTAGATTTTGCCATATCCCTTTATGTAATGATACATTTATCTATATCATGAAATCTTACAACTAATACATACACCTATTTTACTGTTGTGTATATTAAATTTGGTTATTCAAACCTTTACAGCACAAAAAATGTTTCTTTGATGATAAATAATAATCAAAGAACATTTTTATCTGATTATTTGTATATGTTGAGCTGATATCTTTCAAGAAATGATATGTATTGCATGTTCATTGCTACCCATACAATACTATTTTCTGGAGGAAATATATAGTTCTATGTATTTATTTTAATGCTGCTAATATCTTTCAGGCTAAAGACATTTACTCCAGAGATTTTGCTAGCAAATAAGTATCTAATCTCTTTTAAATGCCCTGTGAATTTACTATTCATTCTTATCTTGTGTATATTGCTTTCTATTCATCAATATTTAACCAGAAAATAGTCAACAGAAGTTCAGATTCAAACATAATTGAAACAGTTTAAAAATTGATTACGATTTACAATTTTGAAAGAATTACAATTACAATTTTGAAAGAAGTCGTGGAATAATCTCTTCAGGCTGAAAATAAATGTGCCAGCTCTGGTGAGTTTCTGTTCACCCGACTTGGAATATCTAGCTGTAAAATGTCACCATTCTACTTGCCACGAGTATTCACTTCAGCTACTTCACAGCAGACTACATCACACCCCAGGAGGAAAAGAAGCCTGCACTCATTGAACTATATTCTATGATCAACAGTCTCGAAATTGATTAACCTGAGACCCTCTTCATCATAGCTGGTGTTCTCAGCCAGGCCAACTTCACAAGTGCGATTAAAATACTGCCAGCATGTCTCCAGTCGCACCAGGTGTCCAAACACCATTGACCTTTGCTACGTAACCATCAAAAAGGCACCCCTGGCCCACACTTTTGTAAATGTGACCACCAGGACATGCCCCTTCCCCTCCATACGAATAGGAACTGAAACATGAGGATCTGGTATGGAACACTGCTCTCAGGAAACAGATGAGCTTCTATGTGACTGTCTTGAGTCAGGAGACAGGTGTATGTTCAAGGACTCAGCAGTCAATTGGGATGAGTGTGTCACCACCCTCAGCAAATGTATTGAGGATCACGTACCAAAAAGGACAATCCATGCGTTCCCTCAGTGGAAACCATGGATGAACCAGCAGATCCTCTTGCTATTAAAGTCTAGGAGTAAACTCTTATCTATACAAAAAATTGAGATACCATCTCTATAAAGCAATTAAGGATGCCAAGAGATCTTAACAGTCTAACGTTGAGTCTCAGACCAACCATAGTTGTGACAGAGTTTATGTGTTATAACAGACTATAAAATGAAGTTGAGCAGCATCACCATCCCTTTCTGATGAGCTAATTGCATTTTGTCCATTATTTGAACAGAAGAGGATTGGAATGTTACCAACTATCCTAACAACTCGAAATGCATTTAAATGTGCAGTCACCATTGCAAATGCACAATCAGATGGCTGTAGTTCACCAATAGAACCCACAGAGAGCATCTGGTCTTGATGGTGAACTACAGCCACGTCCTTAGACCCTGTGAAAATCAGTATTTGTGGACATTTTCAACCTCTCAATGGCTCCAGCATCAAGCATCAAGAAGTGCTTCAAGATGCTGGTATATAACTCTGAGCCACAATAATGTGTCTACTGAAAACAACAGGTTCTCAGTGGAAGCTACCTCCCTGGCCCTACTGAAGCATTTGTACAGTAAAGACACCTACATTAGACTGTTGTTTATTGACTACAGCACCACTTTTAATAGTACAATTCCAAACAAACTAATTTCCAAACATCTAAACCTGGGACTCAGCACCTGCTGTGAGTTAATTTGTGCCTCAGAGATTACCTGGATCTACTCCAGTTTGCCTGCTGCTACAGTAGGTCAAGAATGGATGCAATTTCTCCGGCTCTTCACTCTGTTCTGGACAATTTGGACAGCTGGAGCTCATACATCAGACTGCTGTTTACTGAATACAGCTTGGCATTCAACATAATTATCCCAACCAAACACATCATCACACTTCACGAGCTAGGCCTCTGCAACTGAATATTCAGCTTCCTCATCAGAAAACTGCAATGACTTTGGACTGGTAACAACATTTCCTCCTTGGTGACTATCAACAGAGCCACACCTCTAAGTTTTGTGCTTTGCCCTCTACTCTACTCAATATACACATATTACATTTAAATATAAGTTATATACAGTCTTTACAAGAAAAACACAGATATACCAAAAAAAAATCAAGCAGCTCCACCATTATCTTCAAATTCAGCCATGATGCCACTGTGGTTGTATGGAAAAAATATGGAAAAAACCTATTGAGCGAGAGTAGACCATCCAGGTGAGTGGTGCAGCAACAACAACCTCTCACTCAACATGAGCAAAACTAAAGAGCTGATTGTTGACTTCAGGAGGGCAAAGAAGTGCCAGTCTGCATTGGTAGATCAGTAGTGGGGAGAATCAAGAGATTTAAATTCCTCTATGTTCCTCAATTCCTCTATCCAGAGCCCTGCACGTGCTGTGGGTACAGCCACAAGACAAGCATGCCAGTGCCTTTACTTACTTGAAAGGATATGGAGACTCAGCACTTCACAATACACTCTTAACAAAGTTTTATATACCGTGTATAGTGTTTAAAGTATCCTGGCTGGTTGTATTATGTTCTGGTCCAAAAATTTGAACACACAGGTATGTAAGAAGCTGTAGAGAGTAGTGAACTCTGCCCAACATATTATGGGAAGGACATCCCTCCCTACCACCGGTAGTATGTCTAGGAGACAAAGGGAACATCCATCATCAAAGATCCCCAACATTCAAGGCATGCCAGCTTTTTTGCAGCTATCTTTGGGCAGGAGGTGCACAAATCTGAAGTCCTATACCACCAGGTTCAAGTACAGATATTTCCTTTTAATCATTTAGTTCTTGAAAAATCAGTAAAACCCTTATCACTGCAGAGAGCAACACCATAACCACTTTGATTACTTCGCACTAAAATGGACTTTGATTTTTTGTTGGTAAGTCTGTGTTCTTAATTGTAAAAGGTGTGCATAATTTATGTTTTTTTCTTGTGAATACTGCTTATCAGATGAGATGTGGCTATGATGCTGCTACAAGTAAAATTTTTGCATCTATGCATAAATGTACTTGTTCACATGGTCATTGATTTTCACAATTTTTTATTGTTGCACCACATAAAGTATTCTACCTGGATGCATCATGGCTTGGCATGGCAACTGCAGAGAGCTCAACACATCATATAAACCAGCCTCACATCCGTCAACTCTGCCTACACTTCCTCTGCCTTGGTAAAGGAGATAGCATAATCAAAGGCCTCACCCAGGCTGATCACTCTCCGTTCTTCCCCTTCCCACTGGACAGAAAATACAAAAGCCTGAAGACACGTACCACCAGGCTCAAAGACAGGTTTTATTCTACTGCTATTGAACAATATCCTAGTAGGATAAGATAGACACTTGACCTCACAGTCTACCTTGTTATGACCTTACACCATATTGTTTGGCTGCAGACGATGTTCTCTGTAACAGTAGCACTTTATACAGCATTCTGTTATTGTTTTTCCTTGTACCGTTGTCTGATGCACTGAAGTTATTGATGGCATGCAAAAGGAAGTTTTTTACTGTACCTCAGTACATATGACAATAAGAAACCAATTTACTATTTTTTTCATATTTATACAGTTTTTTTTTGATCAGAGTATAGAGCAATTAATTTTAAAACCATTTACCAAAAGGCAGCAGGATTTTCAAGAGATGCAGTAAAAATATACATCCAGAATTCCAATTAAGATAGTTAAGTTGATATCATTAAAGTACTGACTTCACTATATTGTATAAATATGTGAATGTAAAGAACTGATTTAATGTAGTTGTTTTATTTCAGAGCATATAAAATTACTCCTGTAGATATTTTGACAGTATGGTTTGAAAATTATTATACATAGCAAACGAATTCTTTAAGAGTCAAATACCTGAATGTCTAATACAAAAGTCAATTCATTTTTAGAAGAAAGTAATAATCTTGTTAGTTAGCTAGGTAACAAAACTGTAGCAAAACTAAGAATGACAATTAATTGCATTTGTCCAGTAATACTATATTATCACATGCATGACTATTCAGTGATAGACTCTGTGACATTATGCACTGGATGAAAAGCAACAGCACACCATGGATCAGTTTCTAATATGCAGCAATTTCACAAATGACAAAAACCGCGTGGGATTTGGACACTCATGAAAGAGGTTTATTAATCTAAAGTCATGGATACATTTTCCATTTATTTTAATGAAAAGTTTAACATATTGACAAAAATAGGATTGTAAGTGGTGAACTGCCAAGTGTACATGCAGTAGATGTCAGTTTTGAAAGGACAAAGGCATTGCTATCAAAAGTACATTTTATCCCAAGCTGAGAATGACAATTTAATACTCAGGAAAGTCAGAATGTCCTTTCAGTTGCCAAGGGAAGCCACTATTCTTACTTCTGACCAAGTGGATGCATGAATTAAGAATACTTGGATCCACTATTATTATATGGAACTGTCAAGTTGTCTCAATTGTTTTTATTTCATTTTATTTTATTTATTTATTTATTTAGAGATCCCACTTGCAATATGTCCACGCCACTCAGAAAGCCCTGGTATCTCTGATTTAACTCTAACCCAACTATGGGACAATTTATAATGACCAATTAACCTACCTGGTATGTCTTTGGACTGTGGGAGGAAACTGGAGTACTCGGGGAGAACCCACGCATCCCATGGGGAGGACATATAGAGGATGCTAGGAATGAACTCCTAATTCCTACACTCCAATCTGCAATAACTTCACATCAACTGCTATGCTACTGTTGCACCCAAGGCCCTGCCCAGGCCCAACAGCAGAACACTTCATTTCAGGTTCCAGCATGCGCAGCTTTTATCCATGAAAATTGCTGGCTGTCCAAGTTACTTGCTCAATTAGCTAACAAGTTTTCTGAATAACTCTGATAGTCAGCCACATTCCACAGTCATTTAAAAAAGCAAATATAAAACAAAATAACTTAAAAAGAAACAAATACACAGTTCTATTAAACACTTAAAAACATGTTTAAGAAACCTCATTAAGTAAAACAGAATTTAGACAGTAATTAGCTTTTTCACTTGCAAGTACTTGCTTGGATTAAAAGAATGGAGACACTTCGGGGTGTCTAATATTGGAACACAAGTTGGAAAGCACAGAATAATTAGATTAGATTAGATTATGAGGATACACAGTCCTCTTTTATTGTCATTTAGTAAGCATGCATTAAGAAATGATACAATGTTCTTCCAGAAAGATATCACAGAAACACAAGACAAACCAAGACTAAAAAAACTGACAAAAAACACATAATTATAACATATGGTTACAAAAGTGCAAAGCAATACCATAATTTGATAAAGAACAGACCATGGGCAGAGTAAAAAAAAGTTTCATAGTCTCTCGAAAGTCCCATCATCTCACGCAGACAGTAGAAGGAAGAGAAACTCTCTTCCTGCCATGAACCTCCAGCGCCGCAAACTTGCCAATGCAGCACCCTGGAAGCACCCAACCACAGCCGACTCGAGTCCATCCGAAAACTTCGAGCCTCCGACCAGACCTCCGACACCGAGCACCGAGCATCATCTCTGCCAAGCGCTTCGACCCCGACCCCGGCAACAGGCAATAGGCAAAGCCGAGGATTTGGGACCTTCCCCTCCGGAGATTCTCAATCGCACAGTAGCAGCGGCAGCGAAGCGGGCATTTCAGAAGTTTCTCCAGATGTTCCTCTGTGCTTCTCACGTCTGTCTCCATCAAATCAGGATTGTGCACGGTACCCTACTTAACAAAAACAATATTATTTCGGAGCGGCCGTGCGCGCTGCATCGCGCCGCCATCTTCTCCTCCACTCCTGATAGCTAACAGGTTTGGACTTCTGCAATAAGGCAACTTCCAAACTTCACAGCACATTCGTGTGGGGAAATTTTGTGAAATATAGTTCATTATATTAATTCCTTCTTAAGTTCAGGTCATCAACGTTTCAACATTGTTCTACCAAAGCATCGAAGAGCAGGACTTGGGATTTCAGGAACAAAAGTGCCCTCATAAAACAATGCTATTAACATACACAAAATGCTGGAGGAAAACAGCAGGTCAGTCAACATCTATGGAGAGGAATAAATCTGATTATCCTCCTACTAAAGTTGGATACTAACAAACTGCTAATGTACACAGTTAAATTATGGCATACAGTAACCAGATGGAACACTGATTTGAATAAGTTCCACTTTTCCTGTGAAGATCCATTAAAAATATTCAACTTGACTAGAGCACATTGCTTGTGAAGACTATTGAGCTTTCGGTATGTCACAGTGATATGATCTATCTGTAATGAGATATTAATATCACTTCAGTTGATTGGATGGATCTTTAAGCATCATCAACAACAGGAACTGAGTGGAGGTATCTTTTGTGGCTTGTTTCTTTGCTCTCCACAGGTCAACAACAAATCACAAAGTTTTCTATTATTTTTAACATTTCAGAAATTGTTATGCTGCACTCAAGACCATGACAATGTAATGTATTCTTGCTCTGATGTAGGTTTGTAGATGGCACAAAGATTGGTGGCATTGTGGATAGTGTAGAAGATTGCCAAAGGCTACAGCAAGATATAAATCTTTTGCAGATATGAGCAGAAAAATGTCAAATGGCATTAAATTTGGGGAAGTGTGTGGTGTTGCATTTTGGGAAATCAAAAATGTAAAAGGAAAGTATACAGTTAATGGCCAGACCTTAACAGTGTTGATGTACAAAGGCATTTTGGTGTCCATGTCCAGTGCTCTCTTTAAATGGCCATACAAGTTAATAAGAGCCCTAAATGCAAACAAAGCATGGCATGTTTGCTTTCCTTGGTTGAAGCAATGAGTTCAAGAGTAAAGAGAGAAAGTTGTAGCTTTATGAAACTCTGAAGTATTACATTAAATTTTGGTTGCCATGTTATAGAATAAAATCTGAAGATGCTACCTGGATTAGAAGATATTGGACAAAATTGGGCTGTTCATAACCACGAGAAATTCTGCAGGTGCTGGAAATCTTGAGCAACACAAAGAAAATGCAGGTGTTACTCAGCAGGTCAGGCAGCATCTATGGAAATGAATAAACAATTGATATTTCAGGCCGTGATTCTTCTACAGGACTGGAAAGGAAGTGGGAGATATCAGAATGAAAAGGTGGGGGCAGGGGAAGGAGGATAGGTGGAAAATAATAGGTGAAGCCATGTGGTAGGAAAGGTAAAGAGCTGGAGATGAAAGAATCTGATAGAAGAGAGAGAACCAGAGCAGAAAGGCAGGAAGGAGGGGTCCCATGAGGAGTTGATATGCAGGCAAGACAAGAGGCCACAGTGGGAAATAAATGAAAAGGGGAGGGATTTTTTTTTACCTGAAGGAGAAATCGATATTTATGCCATCAGATCAGATGAAAACTAAAGTGTTGCACCTTCACGCTGAGGGTGGCCTCATTGTGGCACAAGAAGAGGCTTTGGACCGACGTATTGAAACAGGAATGGGAATCAGCATTAGAATGTTTGGCTACTGGGAAGTTCTGTTTTTGTGGACGGAGTTGAGGTGCTTGATGAAGAAGGCCCCAATTTACGAAAAGGAGGCTGCATCGTGTGCACCGGACACAAGCAGACTTGTAGGTTGCCTCACCTTAAAGGACTGTTTAGGACCTTGAATGGAGATAAGTGCCAAGTAGATGATTGGTGGAGAGGGACAAATGGACAAGGGAATCATAGAAGGAGCAATCCTGTGGAATTGGGGAAAGTGGGGGAGGAAAGATAATGTTTGGTGGTAGGGGGGAGGATCTCTTTGGAGATGGCAGAAGCTGCAGAAAATGATGTGTTAGATGTGGAAGTTCAGAGAGTGGAAGGCAAGGTTTACAATATATATTAATGACTTAGATGAGGGAATTAAATGCAGCATCTCCAAGTTTGCGGATGACACGAAGCTGGGTGGCAGTGTTAGCTGTGAGGAGGATGCTAAGAGGATGCAGGGTGACTTGGATAGGTTAGGTGAGTTGGCAAATTCATGGCAGATGCAATTTAATCTGGATAAATGTGAGGTTATCCACTTTGGTGGCAAGAACAGGAAAACAGATTATTATCTGAATGGTGGGCGATTAGGAAAAGGGGAGGTGCAACGAGACCTGGGTGTCATTTTACACCCAGTCATTGAAAGGTACAGCAGGCGGTGAAAAATAGACAGGTGGTATCTTTTGGCACAACAAGGACCTATTTTTATGCTGTATGTTTCTGTGTTCTACATACTTCAATATACTGAGATTTAATGGCTTCAGACTTAATCAACAGCAGCTTTCTAGTCTTTCTAATTATGGTAGAACTTTGGTCTGCATTTGCTAAATTATATATGAAACCTATCAGGTCAATAGACATCACAAAGCATTTTAATATAGAGTGTTATCTTTCCACTGATGTCTGATCTACTGACTGTTTCTGAAAAGGTTCTGTTTTTATTTCTAATTTCCAGCATTGCATATTTTTAGGTTTTCATAGAACTGCACCAATACCAACAGCCACAGACCAGATGGTCTGCAAAATCCTTCTGATCATTTATAGGGAGTGGAGATTTTATATCCATACTTAAGATGTCTAAATTGTCAAGGAAATCTCCTGCCAGATGTATGCCTAGGTAGCTCATATATTATTCTTGCTTTTCATAAGAAAGTTGGTTAACTGAGTCACCTGGACAAACAAGATAGTTATCGCTTAGAGATGCAATGGACTATGATGGTGCAGAAGACATTGGCAATGATGCCTTGCTATTTTAAACAAATTCAGAGCACAAAAGCTCATGATTGTTCTCACCCTGATTACTGTAGTGTATTTAATATTTCATAATATTCGAGTAATATTGTGAATATATTGTTTGATTAAGCAGTGTTTGTTTGTTTACTTAAATTATGCATACCTAATGCATAAATTATGTTTACCTAAATTAAGAAGAACCTGAGTAGCATACATCATTATGCCAGATCATATGTGAGAGCTTCACTAAGAAAAAGAAGGAAAAAAAACTAAGTAGACAAGAATCCCAACTCCTGTATATTTTGTTTGAATGGTTTCTAACTTACGTGGCTGAATTGAAGAATTGGCTTAGTATTGTTAGTTCAGTGATGGGCTTAATGATGTCCTGTGAGATCATTCAGTCTGTGGAATCTTGCAAGAAAGCATTCAAAAATGGTTCCTAACTGAAGCACAGCTCATATTTAAAAGAACAGTTGAAACAGTTGAATCAATGGAAACAGCAGCCAGAGACACAATAGAGTTGCAGTCAGGAATGAAAGTGAGCGTGAATGAAATTACATTGTCTAAACAAAAGTCTGTCTGGTGAACAAATTGTGTTACTATTGTGGCAAGGGCTTACATACACCAGACCAATACAGCTTTAAAGGCGAAACTTGCAAAAAGTAGAATACATACAAAGAGCGTGCCGATCAACCAAAAATAAAAGCATGACACCAGGCACAGTAGCCTTAAGATTTACAATATGAAACCTACCAAAAGACAAGCAATATGGCTTACATGACAAGTGAATGCCAAATTAATTAAACCAGAATTAAGCATTGGCTTAGCTGTTTCAGTCATTCCACATGATGAGATTGAACAATATTTCAAAGTTACTGAATTGTAGATATCCAACTAAGAACTTATACTGGAGAAAAAAGTACCTCCTGTGGGAATGACATTGAAAACAGTGAAAACAAATGACCACCAAGCCACATTAGGCTTTCATGTGATAACAACAGGAGGGCTAGCATTGTGGGGCCATGATTGGTAGAGAAAACGACATGATTTGTGATCCATCCACCATTTGCATGTTACAAACTCTGAAGTAGAGTCAACGGAAAACAAATTAAGAAAGGTACTGGATGATGCCACAGCGGTGTTCAAATACTGCAATGGAAAACACAAACATATGAAGAATGTTTAAAAAATGCTTTACCCAAGTTTTACAAAGCCTGTCTGGTCTCTTATACCAACCATGATAAAGTAGCCAGTGAGCTCAATCGCATGCGAGATGATGGAATTCTTTTGAAGTTTGAGTAGATCCCAATGGGAATGTGAGTGTTCCTAGTAGCCAAGAAGAATGGGTTTGTAAAGCTCTGGGGTGATTTTAAGGTTACCATCAATCCAGTACTAAAAGTAGTTCAATACCCTCTGCACAGGATAGAGGATGTCTTTACAAACCTTTCTGGAGGGAGCATTTCAGCTAAGTGGACTTAGTTGATGCCTACCCACAGATAGAAATGGAAGAAGAGTCAAGGGTGTTTCTCACCATAAACAAAAGTATATTCCAGTCAAAAGTAAGGTCAGTAAGCGTGGGGAGAGCCGGCCTTGGATAACTAAGGCAATAAAAGATAATATCAAATTAAAAGCTCGTGTACAAAGTCGCAAAGTGTAGTGGGAGATTGGAGGATTGGGAAAACTTTAAAAAACAACAAAGAACAACTAAACAAGAAATAAGGAAAGGGAAGATAGAGTATGAAAGTAAATTAGCAGAAAATATAAAAACAGATAGCAAATGTTTTTGTAAAGCGGAAGAGGGTTGCTAAAGTCAACGTAGGTCCCTTGAAAGGCGAGAAGGGAAAATTGATATTGGGTGATGAGGAAATGGTTGAGGCATTGAACGATTATTTTGTGTCGGTTTTCATGGTGGAGGACATGCCTAATATGCCAAAGAATGATGTTATGGACGAAATGGGAGGTGAGGACCTCGATAAAATCACTGTCACTAAAGAGATAGTGATGAGCAAACTAGAGGGCCCGAAGGTAGAGAAGTCCCCTGGTCCTGATGGGATGTATCCCAGGGTGTTGAGGGAATTGGCAGAGGTTGTAGTAGATGAGTTGGTAATCATTTACCAAAATTCTCTAGACTCTGGGCAGATCCCAGCAGATTGGAAGACAGCAGGTGTTACGCCACTTTCTAAAAAAGGATGTAGGCAAAAGGCGGGCAACTATAGGCCAGTTAGTTTAACATCTGTAGTCAGGAAAATGCTTGAAGCTGTCATTAAGGAAGAAATAGCGAAACATTTAGAAAAGAGTGGTTTCATTAGACAGACGCAGCATGGATTCAGAAAGGGCAGGTCCTGTTTGATAAACTTACTGGAGTTCTTTGAGGATCTAATGAGTGCAGTAGATAGAGGGGAACTGGTATACTTGGATTTCCAGAAGGTGTTCGATAAGGTGCCGCACAAGAGACTTATAAATAAGATACAGATGCATGGAGTCAGAGAAAGTGTATTGGCATGGATAGCGGATTGGTTAACCAATAGAAGGCAGAGAGTTGGTATAAATGGGTGTTTCTCCAGTTGGCAGTCTGTGGTGAGTGAGATGCCGCAGGGGTCGGTGCTGGGCCCACAGCTGTTTACCACTTACATTGATGATTTGAAAGAGAGGACTGAGTGTAGCATAGCAAAATTTGCTGATGACACTAAACTGAGTGGGAAAGCAAATTGTACAGAGGATGTGGGTAGTCTGCAGAGGGATATAGATAGGTTAAGTGAGCAGGCCAAGGTCTGGCAGATGGAATACAATGCTGGTAAATGCGAGATCATCCACTTTGGAAGGAATAATAGAAGAGCAGTTTATTATTTAAATGGTGAAAAATTGCAGCATGCTGTTGTGCAAGGGGACTTGGGAGTGCTTGTGCATGAATCACAAAAAGTTGACTTGCAGGTGCAACAGGTTATTAAGAAGGCAAACGGCATGTGGGCCTTCATTGCTAGAGGGATTGAATTTAAGAGCAGGGAGGTCATGCTGCAACTATACAGGGTACTGGTGAGACCGCACCTGGAGTACTGTGTGCAGTTCTGGTCTTCATACTTGAAGAAAGATATACTGGCTTTGGAGGCAGTGTAGAGGAGGTTCACCAGGCTGATTCCAGAGATGAATGGGTTTACCTATGAGGAACAATTGAGTCACCTGGAACTACACTCTCTGGAATTCAGAAGAATGAGGGGGGATCTTAAAGAAACATACAAAATTTTGAAAGGGGTGGATAAGATAGAAGTAGGAAAGTTGTTTCCATTGGTAGGTGAGACTAGAACTAGGGGACATTGCTTCAAGATTCAGGGGAGAAGATTTAGGATGGAGATAAGGAGAAACTGTTTTTCCCAGAGAGTGGTGAATCTGTGGAATTCTCTGCCCAGGGAAGCAGTTGAAGCTTCTTCACTAAATATATTTAAGGTACAGATAGATAGATTTTTACATAGTAGAGGAATTAAGGGTTACGGAGAAAAGGCAGGTAGATGGAGCTGAGTTTATGGACGGATCAGCCATGATCTTATTGAATGGCGGGGCAGGTTCAGTGGGCCGAATGGCCTACTCCTGCTCCTATTTCTTGTGTTCTTATGTTCTTATTAACACTTGTAAAGGGCTTTATCGCTATCATAGGCTTACTTTGAGTAGCATCTGCGCTTGCAGTTTGGCAGAAAGCTATGGATCAGGTACTGCCAGGCTGCCTATGCCTTCAGTGTTACCTGGATGACATATTTGTTACCAGTAAGGACGACAAGGAGCATCTCTAAAATCTCAAGACATTGTTAAAATGATTAGAAGATTGTGGGCTCAGAGCATGATGTGACAAGTGTGAAACTAAACTTCACTTAATGTGATCACATCAGTAAGGGGCAAGTAGTTACACAAGTGCAGTGAAAAAAAAATCAAGCAGTGGTGGATGCCCCAAGGCCAAAGGACTTGTCACAGTTGTGGGCCTTTTTAGGATTTTTCAATTACTAAAACAGATTCCTGCTAAACCTGCTGCTGTACTCCACCCCTTGAACTCAATGCAACAGATTGGGAAGAAATGGCAATGGACAAAGCAGTATGAAGTGGCTTTCCAAATGGCAAAGTGAATGGTGACATCAGACCCTGTACTCACACATATGATCCACATCTTCCAGTGAAGCATGCCTGTGACACCTTGCCTTATGATATCGGTACAGTCATGACACGTCAAGAATGATGGAGGCGAACACCCCACAGCCTTTGGAGCATGTTTCATTACCACTTCAGAGAAATATTACACACAGATTAACAGACAGGCCTCGAGTCTAGTTTGGGATGTAACAAGTACTTGTATGGGAGGAAGTTTACCCTCATTGGTGTACATTTTCAATTCACAGAATGGTGTTCCAATAACAACAGCAGCAGCACTAATGCAGAGTTGGGCTCTGTTGTTTGGAGGGCATGATTACAAAATCTAATTCAAGAGGATAACTAATCATGGAAGTGCTGGTGGATTATTGGCACTGTTTGGGATGCCAATACGTCTAAAAGATGCCAAGAGCAGCTCCTCTCCATCCCTGGGAATAGCCTGCATTGCCCTGGCAGAGAATTCATGTGGATTTTACTGGACCATTCATGGACACAAGTTTTTTGGTCATAGTGGATTTAGCTACAAACTGCTCAGGAAGTGTTCCCAATAGCCTTCACTACAGCCTCGCACACTGTTGATGTACTGAAAAGCTTCTTCTCAAGGACTGGTATTCTAGAACACTTTGTGACAATTGACCACAGCTTTTGTGGAACAGTTTCAGTCATTCCTGAAAATGAATGGAATAAGACATATATTACATCTGAACCATACCACCTAGCTACAAATAGTTTGGTGGAAAGTTTTGTCCAGAGTCTAGAGAAAGCACTGTGAACAATGTCACCAGAACACACTACACTGAATCAGAAGCTCTCCAATTTCCTCTTTGCATATCACAATGCAGCACAGTCCACAACCAACAACTCACTAACTGTGCTGTTCCTGGGTCATTCTTTGTGCTCACATTTGAATCTCCTCAAACCCAATCTCAGAAGGAGTATGTAGGATAAATGGTTGAGACAAATTGAGGGCTCCTCAAACAAGGAGGTTTAATGTTTCACTCCTCAACAAGCAGTCCTGGCGAGGGACAACAGAGATAATTATAAATGAGTACTTGGAAAATTTAAAGAGAGAAATGGACCTTGCTCCAGAACAGTAGAGATTGCATCTGATGTCATCTGGAGACAACACATTAATCAGTTGAGGAGAGCAGACTCAACTGTTTGAGAAGAAAGATGTCCAGAGCCACTTGCTACAGTCACAGAGTCAACTTCTACATCCACCACGGAGAAGGCCCCAGAACATGAGATTGTTTCATAGTCATAAGTCTCACCTGCCAAGCAGAGTGACCCTTTTGGAAGGAAAGAAGTTAACCCACAAGAGTAAGAAATTCTCCGCAGCGATTGCATTTTGAGGCCTGAATGGGACAATTTAAAACTTACTACACTGTGCATTTAATGGAGTGTAATGTATTTAATATTTCAGTAACATTGTAAATGTATTGTTTGATTGAGCTTTCTATTTTTGTTTACATATATATCATTATATTATGGGTTACATGTAAAAATACGTATAATGAATATGTCATTATGCCACCACATCATAAGAGAGTGCCTCACTAAAAAAAAGGGGGAGAAAAAAAAACCAAGTCGACTCAGGTCCCTGGCTTTGCATTTTCCTTCCGATTAGTTCCTGGAGTCACAAAGCATAACAATTACAGCCTGCAAGATTGAGTGAAGTGTTTTATGGGATTTGGCTATGGATACATGGAGTACAAAGTCTGCTTTCTCAGGGAAATAGAAGACTGCTATTCATGGTAGACAAGCCCCGGTAAAGAGACACTTCTAATTCAATTTTCTGAAGAAAGATCATCTTTCTGTTTTATATAATACTGCTCAAACTAACATTTCTGGGTTTCACAGATGTGTAACCCACATACCTGAATCTCCCTGTGCCAGTTTCAAAACAATGCATGCTCTGACAACTTTCCTGATCCCATTTCTGTCAAAAAAAAAATCATTTGGCTGAAAGAGCCTATAATTTGTTGTTGCAGGTTAACTTATTCCTTCAATTAAAGCCTTTGAATGGGCTGAGTCAGTTTTCCCACACTAGGCTCCATAAAGGTTTCTTCATTATCATTCAGCTGGATATAGTTGCAATTGTCCTACTTCCAGTTTTAGTTATACAGGCTGGAGGTTATGCAGAATATTGTGGTGTAACTCATACCAAGACCCCGTTCCTTCATCATCCATTTTCCTGATTATCTCTATTGGATCGAAGTAAAACAGAGGCCCCAAGAGCGGGCCCCATTTCCGCAAAGAACCAAAGTCAGCATGTAACTCCAGGTCAGGGTCTTCAAAAGAACCTTGAAAAGGTAAAAAAAAAATGATATCAAAGATCGAAATGGAGCTGTTTCAGAAGATGCAAGTAAAGGAGTTGTCGTTAGGTGCCATCATCCTCCTAAGCTCTGCCTTTGTGATTCTGACATCCCCAGTTCTAATTTTTCCATTCGTGGCAGATGTCATTTTAACTCAAATTATGCCCCCAAACATCTTAGTCTTTCTATCTCCCTTTTCCCATTAAATCCTATCTTTGAGCAAGCTTTTGGTTATTTGCTCTCATCTCTCTTTAGTTCAGTCTCATTGTTTGTTTGTTTATTAGATGATGCTCCTGTGAAGAGCATTAAGATATTTTGATTCTGGGATAAATACTACATCATAGAAGTTGCTGGGAGCAGCATAATTTTTCTCTGTACTACCATCAACTAAATTACCCAACTGACAAGGCACACTCCAAATATCTCTTGCCAAATACTAATCCATGTCATAATTCACTTCAACTGTCAAGTTCTTTGATGAGTTTAAGGCCTGAAATTATTGTTTCTGGAAATTTGCAGAAGAAATTGTAAAAAGTAATGTCATAACGCTTCAAACAAGGAAGTGGAAGTGCTTTAAATTGTAAGCATGCCCCCTGCAATGCTTTAATCTTAAAAAGCCAATTGCTGATATCCATGCCCCGTAGTCATGAAATTGTGAAAAACAAGCTTTATATATTGGAACTAAAGCACAAATGAAACGATGGAGCACTTTGAATTAGACAGAGCAAGTTTTGTTTGGCAAAAATTATTTTTACAATTGATATCCACAGGCATCTCAAAAGCAAGCATGTCAAAGCCGGCAAGAAGTCTTTTAGTTTCCAATAGTGTTCAGATAAAGGATTACAATACAGAGGGATAGAACATAATATTGAATCACTTTGAAACATGATTTTTTGTGGAAATACAGAAAACACACTGCCGATACACATTTCAAAGACTTTCCACTATCACACAAAGCCAAAGATCTCCCCCTTTTTGGAGAGCTTTTATGTTCAATTCATTGGTCCTTATGATGACAGGACAAGCAAGACCTTGTGGTTATTGTTTTGTGAGGGTATTTCAAAATAACCATTGAAGGGTTCTGGAGATTTTAGAAGTATGTCTTTTTCAAATGTGAGTCAAGTACTTAAGTTGAAAACAGAAAAATGTGCTTTCATTACTCAGTAAACTCCTTGAAGCAGATACTTGGACCTGCCCTGGCATTGGGCATAGTTTTAGCAATCTTGGCTTCTAAAATAACCATATTACAATTTTACAGAAATTTGAAGAATAACAATGAAGCAGAATAAGCATGGACTATCTGAAACATGTCTGAAATTGCAGAGAATTGGTTACATAAAACTTCCATTACATTTCATTTTCAACAAATGGAGACTCTGAAGAAAAACAATATCGCATGGTTAAGTAGTCATCGTTAATATGAACAATGGACCACCTTGCATCCATGCAACACACAACGTTCATTATGAACAGAACTCAGATCATAAAATTAACATAATGTGATCCAAACCACAGGAGATTCGGCAATAAGATCCATGCTATTGTGCTCCTCATCTTCTCCAGTAGGTTGACTGTTGTTCAAAGAATAAAGTGCAGTAAATGTAGTTCAATATGGGGTCTGAAGGGCTTTCCAGAAGCAGGATTATCTGTTCAAATAATGAGGTGCCAACTTAGAAAAGCTACAGCATCTGAACAGTCAAAAATATGAAGAAATAAGCAATCCCATATCCAATATGTAAGTGTTAAGCTCTGCGGTCATTGAATGACTGGAGATAGTTTAGTAACTAATGGGGAAGGAAAGGTGGGCACACTAAAATCTGTTAAAGGATACTTAGACAAGTTACAGGGTTCAGGAAGATATGGGCCAAACACGGGCAGATGAGAATCTTGCTCAACATGGACCAGTGACGCTTTCCATGCTGTATAACTATGAATCTATGAAAAGGATCCAAGAGCATCCCTATCCTCAGTGATAATGCAGCTCAGGGTGCAAGTGTTAAACAAGATACTAGGTGTTCCCTAACATATTCAAATAAAATAATGATGCATCTGCACTTCCTCTCATAGAAGGCAGATTTAATCTGATTTGATTCAGTCAATGCAAAATAAAGAAACAGTCGAGACCACTGGATAGAGTAAAGACTATAAAACCAGGGAAATTCCTGATTACAGTACAAAAGGCTCATCTCCAAACCAACTCTGAAGTATTTTCATGGTGGTCACAACAAAGATGTGGGCTATCTGAAACAAAACTAGAAAATTCTGGGAATATTTGTAAGGGCCCATCTATAGGGTAAGGAAAAGAATTAACAGATTGAAGATCCTTCATCCCAACTGAGAATAGCATAAAATTGGGGAGTCCTGGGGAGAAGTAAACAGTAAACCAATAATGGAATGGAAGCAGTTAAGTTGTGAGAATATAGAGAAACATTGTTTCTCTGGAGCCTCTTGCTGTTTGTAATATACTGTGAGTAATTAACTTGGCTGTGAACGTGGGAGGCACAATCTGTAAGTTCAAAGATGAAACAAAGATTGGTAGAGTTGTTGGAACTGTGCAAGGTCATCTGAGGCTGCAGAGAGATATTGATGTGTTGTTTTGGGTGTACTGATGAGGGCAGGACATACACCATGAATGGTATGGACTTAGGAAATAGAGAGAAATAGAGGGACCTTAAAGTATGTCCATTGATCCTTGAAGGTGGTAACAAAAGCAGAGAACATGGTTGAGAAGGAAAATGGAATATTAACTGTTTTGTTTTGTAACTTCAAAACATTAATTTAAAGAATCTCACAGGAGTCTGAATGTATGGGTATGGTTCGAGTTTACTTTAAGCAAAGTGCATACATATCATGTGGTAGCCTGATGACGTATGCAATTCACGTATTTTTATATATAACCCATTTTCAATTGTTTAAACAAACAATAATGCTTAATCAACATATATATGTGTGTGTGTGTGTGTGTGTGTGTGTATGTGTATATATATAAATACACACACACAAGATAACTCAAGTATTAGTTAAATATTTATAAAAAGCTTGGTCAGAACTTCGCTGGAGTATTGTGTGCTGTTCTGATCTCCATGCTATAGGAAGAATATAAGTGCATCCAGGATGTTACCTGGGATGACGTGTTTCAGTGTTCAAACAAGACTGGAACAGCTAGATCTATTCTGGCTGGAGCAGCAGAAGATAAGAGGGGACATGACTGAGGTATGTAATATACTGAGGGATGCAAATAGAGAAGACTGCAGATAAAATTAAAAGGAGACAGATTTAGGGTAAAAGGGGCAAGAAGGGAATATGAGGGGACCTTCTTTGCCCAGAGAATGGCAAGAACGTGGAATACACTGCCTGAAAGAATGGTTTAAGCTGGTTCTTTGACAACATTTAAAAATGTCTTGATGAGCAACTTAAATGCAGAAGGCTGGGGATGGAATTAATGCGCCCAGTGATCGGTGTGGTTGAATTGGGGTGACTAGTCCATTGCCTTGTTGAGTGATTCTATGACAAAAGACTATAAGAGTTGCAAATTGCAGAGCAGAGAATGTGTCCAGCAGATTAAGCTGAGCCTGTGCTCTACTTCCAGGAAAAGAAGGGGAAAAAAAAAACAAGCTGATCTATCTACTGATTAGTCCCTCCTAAGGCTATCATAAAATTGCAACAAACCTAGCCCGAATTTTAGCGCTGTATTAGGGAAGTTCCACACTTTTGATGGAATGCCCTTTTAAGCAAGGGAATAGTGAAATGTAAAACTATTTCAAAAAACAGGAAGGGACTTAACCAATCATCAATATTCAGCATTAGTAAAAAACGAGTTATCCAGTCTTGGTCTTGCTGCTACTTGCCGCTCTTTTGTTCCACATTATAATAATAACTATTCCTTGGAAGCACTTTATTGAAGTAATGTTTATAGGTTTTCTCAAAGGAATTGCAAGATAAGTTATATAACTTATGCAGGTCTATCTTTAGTTTTTTTGGATATCTTATTTCTATTTGCTAAGGAGTTCAGAATAAAATGGCACCCGTACAAGATATTCACTGACAGGTGAAATGAAGAACATAAGTGGAATTTCAAGGATGTAATCAGAATGCTAAACTCTCTGCCGCAAGGAAAGTTTAGAGCAGAACACATTGACTTTCATAAAGAGCAGACCTAATATAAGCTTGAAAAAGAATGGAATAAAAGGAGGCATGTGGGATATGGGGAGAGGTATTTAAAGAAAAAAGTTGTTCATATGGAAAATGAACTATGTCAAGGGCTGGTTTGGCCAAAATTGAGTTAGTATGCTTTTCATACTAACTCAAATGACAATGTATACCTGCAAGCAATTTTTTCATGGTGTGATTCCTGGTAATTCAGTCTTAACTGAATTAATCCTTGTTATTAAACAGTAAGCCTGACCTAAAGTTAGGCATTTACTTAATGGATGGTATTTGCTGGAAACCAGAAATCAGATGATATATTTACCAGTAAACACAAATAACCTGCAGATGCTGTTGTCAAAGGAACTCTCACAATGCAATAGTTCCGACTCCTTCTACTACTGCGCATTGTTCTCCTGCCAATCACCTCCCTGCTTCCTCTCCCCCACCCATTTGTCTTTCAAATTACTGTTTTTTTCAACTACCAGCATTCTTCAAACCATCCCCAAAGTTCTTCCTTCAGTCAAACTTCCTTCAGTTTGAAGGGTTTCGGCCCGAAACGTCCACTAATCTTTTCAACTGATGCTGACTGACCTGCTGAGTTCTTCCTCCAGTGCATTGTGAATATATATTTACCAGTTATAAGTCATGCTAGATTCCCAGTTATTTCCAAAACCTTTTGCAAAATATCTTTAAACAATCTAAAAGTATGCTCATGCATTTTATAGTGTCTTTCACACCTTTAGATACCTTAAAGCGGTCTACATTGAAGTGCCATCACTGATACTAATAGAGCCACTGATATCATTTCTATCTCTGATATTTATAGTAACCAATGTATGCAACAGAGATCACACACCGATAGTAGGGCTCAGGCAATGCAAACCGATCACAGACTGCTGGATATTCTTTGATCAGCTTCTGCTGTTGGAGAAGGTCTTTTTCATGCTCTTTCAATGTCAACAAAGATTAGGGATATTTATAAAAGTAGAAAAATATTTTACTCTAAAAAAAATACATTTTAAAACACATTTTCCTTATATAAATTAATTAAAAGTAGTTTTCAACTAACGTAACAGATCCTTAAGTAAGTTAAATTGAAGTTTATGGCGATCGTGAGCAATGCTCTACAAACTCCATCACAACCTCACTTCAGTGAGAATAGAAAATCCTCTTGGATTCTGTGCTAAGTGAAAATGCAGAGCAGGATTGGCAGTGAGTAGGGTGTGTATATCGAGAGTATGTCGATAAATGCAATGCAGTTAAATGGCATTTCTCAATGGATCTGTTGTCCAGCCCTCAGTGCAGTCAGGGACCAGTGTAATAAAAGCTATTCAAGACTGTCCTTTCTTCCTGCGATGGTATTCTCTCTGTCCTTTGACTATGAGTGATTGGGTTGGCAGTGGGGTCTTTGTGTTTAGGAAAGGTGAGCCTTGATTGGGGAGCTGATCTTGGCCAAAGATTGGTGGATCCTGGAAATGGAGGTCTATGTGAACATGAGGGCTAGTACACTCCCCTCCAAGTCAGTGAGCCCCAGGGTCACGGTTTGTGGGAGTCTGGAGATTGAAGCTTGGATTTCCAGGTTTCATAATTTGCAAGTCCCAAGTTCAATGACAAAGATCAAAGCCCAAAAGTTGAAGACTGAAGTTAATGAGTTTGAAAGCTGAAGCATCATGTTGGAAGCTCTTGGATCAGCGTGTCTGGAAGTCGGAGGCCTGATGTATATGAACCTGTGAGTCTACCTGGAGGCTGGAGGCCCAGAGGAGGCCTGATTGTGTGTGTGAGTTGGTGGGTGGTAGGAAGGAAAGAGGCTTGTTTTGTTGTTGTTTTGTTGCTGTTCTTATGTTGTTATTGTTGCTGTTCTTATGCTATTGTTTCTTGTATCATTTTCTGAATGTTGTGAGCATGCTATATTGGTGCTCAATTGTGTAGCCACAATTAATGGCTGTCTCCAGCACGTTCTTAAGTTGTATTCATTGTTAATGCAGCCAACTCACTTCACTGTATGTTTTGATGTACACATGATGAATAAAAGATTCTGAATCTGAATATTGGCCAAGTTTAGGTTGAGGTCACTGGGAAGAACTTCCCATTTGGCAAGGTTTGTGATTTTTATAAATGACCTGGATGAGGACGTGGAGGGTTGGGTTAGTAGATAGCTGATGACACAAAGGTTGGTGGCATTGTGGATAGTGTGGAGGGCTGTCAGAGGTTACAATGGGACATTGATAGGATGCAAAAGTGGGCTGAGAAGTGGCAGATGGAGTTCAACACAGATAAGTGTGAGGCTGTTCATTGTGGTAGGTCAAATATGATGGCAGAATATAGTATTAATGATAAGACTCTTGGCAGTGTGAAGGATCAGAGGGATCTTCGGGTCTGAGTCCATCAGACACTCAAAGCTACTGCACAGGTTGACTATGTGGTTAAGAAAGCAGACGGTGCATTGGCCTTCATCAATCGTGGGATTGAGTTTAGCAGCCAAGAAGTAATGTTGCAGCTATATAGGACCCTGTTCAGACCCCACTTGAAGTACTGTGCTCATTTCTGGTCGCCTCACTATAAGAAGGACATGGAAACTATAGAATGTGTGCAGAGGATATTTACAAGAATGTTGGCTGGATTAGGGAGCATGCCTTATGAGAATAGGTTGAGTGCACTTGGCCTTTTCTCCTTAGAGTGACAGAGTGCGAGAGGTGACTTGATAGAGGTGTACATGATAATGAGAGGCATTGATCGTGTGGATAGTCAGAGGCTTTTCTCCAAGGCTGAATTTACTAGCACGAGAGGGCATAGCTTTAAGGTGCTTGGAAGTAGGTACAGAGGAGATGTCAGGGGTAAATTTTTTACACAGAGACTGGTGAGTACGTGGAATGGGCTGCCAGTGGCGGTGGTGGAGGTGGAAACGATAGGGTCTTTTAAGAGACTCCTGGATGGGTACATGAAGCTTAGAAAAATAGAGGGCTGTGGGTAAAGCCTAGGTAGTTCTAAGTTAGGGACATGTTCAGCACAGCTTTGTGAGTCGAAGGGCCTGTATTGTGCTATAGGTTTTCTATGTTTTCTATGTTCACTGAACTTCAGCTTAACTTCTCCATCCAAAGGACAGCATATGTTACAGTTCAGAATCAAGTTTAATACCACTGGCATATGTCATGAAATTTGTCATTATATGGTACATTCTCTAGGTGATGGGGATGATGGATGCCACCTTTCTGAGGCATCCCTCCTTGCAGAGGTCCTGAATGCTCAGGAGGCGAGTGCCCATGATGGAGATGACAGAGTATACAACTTTCTGTCGCTTATTTCAATCCTGTGCAGTACCCCATCCCCCTGGTGATGCAGCCAGTTAGTATGCTGTCACCAGTACATCTGTAGAAATTTACGAGTCTCTTTGGTGACATACCAAGTCCTCTCAATGTCCTAATGAAATATAGATGCTGTCATGCTTTCTTTGTAACTGTATCGGTATGTTTGGCCAGGGATAGATTCTCAGAGATGTTGACACCCAGGAGCTTAAAACTGCTCACCATTTCCACTTCTGGTCCCTTGATGAGGTCTGGTGTGAGTTACGTGAGCATTATAAGACCATAAGACCATAAGACAAAAGAGCAGAAGTCAGCCATTCGGCCCATTGAGTCTGCTCCACCATTTTATCATGAGCTGATCCATTTTCCCATTTAGTCCCACTCCCCAGCCTACCAATCTCTGCCTTAAATACACCCAATGACTTGGCCTCCACTGCCGCCCGTGGCAACAAATTCCATAGATTCACCACCCTCTGACTAAAAAAATTTCTTCGCATCTCTGTTCTGAATGGACGTCCTTCAATCCTTAATTCATGCCCTCTCGTACTAGACTCCCCCATCATAGGAAACAACTTTGACACATCCACTCTGTCCATGCCTTTCAACATTCAAAATGTTTCTATGAGGTCTCCCATCATTCTTCTAAACTCCAAGGAATACAGTCCAAGAACGGACAGATGTTCCTCATATGTTAACTCTCTCGTTTTCGTAATCATTCTAGTGAATCTTCTCTGTACCCTCTCCAACATCAGCACATCCTTTCTTAAATAAGGAGACTAAAACTGCCCACAGTACTCCAAGTGAGGTCTTACCAGTGCCTTATAGAGCCTCAACATCACATCCCTGCTCCAATACTCTGTTCTTCCAGAAATGAATGCCAACATTGCATTTGCCTTCTTCACCACCAACTCAACCTGGACGTTAACCTTAAGGGTATCCTGTACGAGGACTCCCAAGTCCCGTTGCATCTCAGAACTTTGAATTCTCTCCCCATTTAAATAATAGTCTGCAGGTTTATTTCTTCTGCCAAAGTGCATAACCTTTCACTTTCCAACACTGTATTTCATTTGCCACTTCTGTGCCCATTCTTCCAATGTATCCAAGTCTCTCTGCAGAGACTCTTTTCCCTCAGCACTACCGGCCCCTCCACCTATCTTCGTATCATCAGCAAACTTAGCCACAAAGCCATCAATTCCATAATCTAAATTGTTGATGTACAATGTAAAAAGAAGTGGCCCCAACTCGGACCCCTGTGGAAAACCACTGGTAACCGGCAGCCAACCAGAATGGGATCCCTTTATTCCCACTCTCTGTTTCCTGCCAATCAGCCAACGCTCTATCCACTATGTAACTTTCCCGTAATTCCATGGGCTCTTATCTTGTTAAGTAGCCTAATGTGTGGCACCTTGTCAAAGGCCTTCAGAAAATTCAAATATACAACATCCACTGCATCTCCCTTGTCTAACCTACTGGTAATTTCCTCAAAAAATTGTAATAGGTTTGTCAGGCAGGATTTTCCTTTAAGGAATCCATGCTGAGTTCTGCTTACCTTGTCATATGCCTCCAGGTACTCTGTAACATCATCCTTGGCAATCGACTCCCCAACCACCGATATCAAGCTAACAGGTCTATAATTTCCTTTTTGCTTCCTTGCCCCCTTCATAAATAGCGGAGTGACATTTGCAATCTTCCAGTCCTCCGGAACTAGACCAGAATCTATCGACTTTTGAAAGATCATCGTTAATGCCTCCGCAATCTCCACAGCTACTTCCTTCAGAACAGGAGGATGCATTTCATCTGATCCGGGAGATTTATCTACCTTTAGACTATTCAGCTTCCTGAGTACTTTCTCTGTCGTAATTGTGACTGCGCACACTTCTCTTCCCTGCCATCCTTGAGTGTCCAGTATACTGCTGATGTTTTCCTCAGTGAAGACTGATGCAAAATACTCGTTCAGTTCCTCCGCCATCTCCTTATCTCCCATTACAATTTCTCCAGCATCATTTTCTATCGGTCCTATATCTACTCTCACCTGTCTTTTACTCTTTATATACTTGAAAAAGCTTTTAGCATCCTCTTTGATATTATTTGCTAGCTTCCTTTCATAATTCATCTTTTCCCTCTTAATCACCTTCTTAGTTTCCTTTTGTAAGGTTTTAAAAACTTCCCAATCCTCTGTCTTCCCACTAATTTTTTCTTCCTTGTATGCCCTCTCCTTTGCTTTAACTTTGGCTTTGACTTCTCTTGTCAGCCATGGTTGCATCCTTTTTCCATTCGAAAATTTCTTCTTTTTTGGAATATACCTGTCTTGCACCTTCCTCACTTCTTGCATAAACTTCAGCCACTGCTGCTCTGCCGTCCTTCCCGCCAGTTCCTTTTCCAGTCAACTTTGGCCAGTTCCTCTCTCATGTCACTATAATTTCCTTTACTCCACTGAAATACCGACACATCGGATTTCGGCTTCTCATGTTCCAAATTTCACAGTGAACTCAATCATGTTATGATCAGTGCCTCCTAAGGGTTCCTTCACCTCAATCTCTCTAATCACCTCCGGTTCATTACACAACACCCAATCCAGTACAGCCGATCCCCTAGTGGGCTCAACAACAAGCTGTTCTAAAAAGCCATCTCGCAGACATCTACAAATTCTCTCTCTTGAGATCCAGTGCCGACATGATTTTCCCAATCCACTCGCATGTTAAAATCCCCCACAATTATCATAACACTGCCTTTCTGACAAGCCTTTTCTGTTTCCTGTTGAAATTTGTAGTCCACATCACTGCAGCTGTTTGGAGGCCTGTATATAACTGCCATCAGGGTCCTTTTACCCCTGCAATTTCTTAGCTCAACCCATAAAGATTCTGCACCTTCCGATCCTATATCACCTCTTTCTACTGATTTGATATCATTTCTTACCAATAAAGCCACGCCTTCCCCTCTGCCTACGATCCGATCCTTCTGATACACCGTGTATCGTTGGGCGTTCAGCTCCCAGAGACATGCATCCTTTAGCCACGTCTCAGTGATGGCCACAATATCATACTTGCCAATCTGTAGCTGTACGACAAGATCATCCACTTTATTCCTTATGCTGCGTGCATTTAAGTATAACACCTTAAGTCCAGTATTTGGTACTTTTCACTTTGATTTCACTACAACTTTATTGCACTGCAACTCATCCCAATGGCTACAAATTTGCTCCATCACCTGCCTGTCTTTCCTGACATCTTTACTGCTCACTATCTTAGATTTATTTCTGTCTTCCCCTTCCTCCACTCTATCATTCCGGTTCCCATCCCCCCTGCCAAATTAGTTTAAACCCTCCCTAACAGCTCTATTAAACCTTCCCGCCAGGATATTCGTCCCCTTCGGGTTCAGGTGTAACCTGTCCATTTTGAACAGGTCACACTTCCCCCAGAAGAGATCCCAATGATCCAAGAATCTGAAGCCCTGCCCCCTACAGCAGTCTCTCAGCCACGCATACATCTGCCTGATCCTACTATTCTTGCCCTTGCTAGAACGTGGCACAGGTAGCAATCCTGTCACATCAGTATAAACTGGCAAGTTCAAATTGCTGGAGTGGAACTTAAATCCACAGCTACCTAACTTAAAAATGAGATTGCTATAAACAGAGCCATAGCCCTCCTCAGCCCAGATGTTGTTTGGTAATACAGCTGTTGGAGTTGTTTGCTGTGTTCCTTGAAATATAAACTAATGAGTTGAAGATAACAACATTCAGATGAGAAGTGTTACATTTTACATTGAACAGTGTTTTAAGAGGCAGATGAGATTTAATTACTTGTGATAAACTTGATGAGAGATGTAGAAGCATGCTGCACTTATTTCAAAAAGTGATCTCCATTATCTGGTTGCTGTTCTGTTTAATAGCTCAGCCTGATGGAGTCCAGAAAATAATCACAAGATTTGTTTATTAATCATTTCAGTGGCAATAAGTTGGTCCAATGAGCAATTGATTTGTGAGGTTTTGTGACAGGCATTGATAAGGTGTAGTAGTCAGACACCAGCTGAAAAGAGAAAATTGTTTTGTCTCTAAAACTGTAATCATTCCAGAGATTTCTGATTATTTCTTGACTTTAAAAAACGTAATTGTTTTACAGCTTCCTTACTTTCTGCTGAAGAACCTTTACAGAAAATTACCATAGTATTTCAAGGTTTTTTTTTGCTTCAGTCTATCAAACAATTGAAAAAATATTGCCATGGACCAAAAGAAAGAAATTTCTCAAAAATAGAAGGAAAGTGTATTTGTTTGCTTAAGGCAAAAACATTACCTTTGTCATTCCTAATTTTGCACACTGTGCTGCACATTCGTAAAGTTCAGAGTAAATCTATTTTAAAAGTATACATTACTACCTTGAGATTAATTTACTTGCTGGTGTATACAGCAAAGAAAAATAGAATTTCACAATTAACTATACATATGCAGATAAATATGGACCTACAATCAATGTACAAAAGACAAACTGTGCAAATAAATATAGTACAGAGGTCAAGAGTTACAAAGAGTCCTTGAAATGAATCTGCAGATCGTATAACTAGCTTAAAGTAATGGTTTTGAAGTTATCCACAATGATTCAGGAAGCCTGATCTTTGTAGGTTATTAACTGTGCCTGAACCTGGTGGTGAGGGACCTAAGGCTTCTGTACCTCCTTCTCAGTGGTACTAATGAGAAGAAAACAAAGTCTGGATGGTGGGAGACTTTGATGACGGATACTGCCTTCTTGTGGTAGCACTCAGTGCAAATATACTCAGCGATGTGTGGGTCTTTACCTACGATGGACTGGGCTGTATCCACCATCTAGAATTTAAAAAATGGCACAGAGAGGAATAAAAAGCTAGTTATAACTTGGGAGCACCTGAGCAGAGGTTTCTTGTCAGCTATGCTGGATGAGTTTTATGATACAACAATTGCACTCAGCTGATAATGACAATGAATATGAATGAAACTGGGTTAGATGTGGGCTATTTCAATAATTATCATCATGTAGAACTGGCAGTTGTATATTTCTGTTTTGGCAGCCAGGAAAGGAAGCAAAAGATGTGTTATTTGTCTCCCTCCAGTCAAATGGAAAAGCTAAAATCACAAGCAGTTTTCAACAGTGCAACAAAAATAAAACAGTTTGTACCCATATTGGCAGGATTTGCAATAGATAGGGACAGAATCTGGTAATAAGTGATTCATATTTGTAGACTTTTTTTCAAGCAAAAAATAGTAGACATTGGAATTCTTTTCCAGAATCTTATGTACGTTAGGATACATAGGCTACGTCTACACTACGCCGGATAATTTTGAGAACGCCAGTTTCAAGTAAAAACGATAGGCGTCCACACTAAGCGTTTTTCAAAATATCTCCGTCCACATTAGGCGGATATTTGGGCGAATCTCCTCCTACTGGGCATGCGCAGGACACACAGAAAACAAGCGAAGAGGAAACGATATACTTGGTGCCCATTTGTCCAGTTACAGAGTAGAAAAACTTTAAAGGAATTGCTCTTGGCTCTCACGCAGGAGGACTTAAACTAAAAAAAAAACAAATACTGGAGTGAATGGAAGCAACCGACAGGGAGTTCACGGACAGTATGACCCAGCTGATGACGAACATTGAAAAACTGACTAACTCTGCTGCATTAATAAAGCACCTTGTTAAATGTATAAAACATTTTTAAAATAGTCAAAAAAGCTCACTTTACAATTTAACTCTCGCGCCGTTCACACCGACTGCGCGTTATAACAGCCGCAAGGCAGTGCTTGCGTATTACCAAGCAGAAGCAGAAAAAGCACTGTTGTTGTGGTGTTGTCATGACAGCGTTTTTAAATCTCTCCGTTTACCCCGTACACACTACAACGGATATTAGGCGTTTTCAGATTTATTCACTCTGGGTACTGTTCCTGAAAATCTCTGTTTCGGGGGATGAAAACACCATTTTAGTATGGACAGAGGGTCAAAACAAAGAGAAAAAGCTTTGTTTTCAAAATTATCAGGCGTAGTGTGGACGTAGCCTTAGAATGTGGTCTTCTCTCTCTATGTTATAGGTAACTGGAGACAAAATTAACAGTCACTTGATCAGATGCCTAGATCAGGGGTTCCCAAACTTTTTTATGCCATGGACTCTAACCATTAACTGAGAGATTCATGGACTCCAGGTTGGGAAACCCCTGGCCTCGATATTAGAGAAAATAGCATGGATTTTTTTCAAGACATGAAGACTAAATAACTGGAGCATTATTAAACAGATAACAGAGAGTATTGATGTAGGAGGTGTAGCTGATGTGTTTAGTAAATAATCTTATAAAATACCTCACATCTGTTTGCTCACCAAGATTAAGCCCCTTAGAACAAAATGGTTTGCATCAGCTAAGTGACAGAAAGTAGCGTGCAAATGTAAACAGTTTATTTTTGAATCGGAGGGAAGTGCGCAGAACCTTTCCCAGGCAGTATTTGAACCAAATCTTTTCTTAATATATAATTTTGACTAGGGTGTACAAGATGTAGTTCTCAAATTTTGAAAAGACAAAACTTGGTGGTGTAGTGAGGAGGACAGTAATGAACTTCAAAGTAAAATGGGCAGGCTTGTGGAGCGTACAGGTAAGTGTCAGGAGAGAAAGGCAACGTTACTTTATTATTGTCACATGTATCAAGATACAGTGAAAAAGCTTGTCTTGGACATTGTTCATAGATCACAATGCACTGAGCTAGAATAAAGCAGCACAATGCAGAATCATGTGTAAAAACGACAGAATATGTGCCATGCTGTTAAAAAACAAAATCGAAGATCATAATGAGGTAGATTATGGATATGTTACATTTTTAGTAAAAAGAGTGGGGAAAGGGAACATGATTTAAAGGAAACAATAAAAGTACACTTGAATTGTGAAAAGTTAGGAAAAAATTCATTAAAAGAGTAGAACTGCTTTTATAGCAAATATCCTTGAAATAAAGGGTAAGAGTGCAGCTGATTGAAATATGGAAATGAAAATGGAAGAAGGATAATTCACCATAAAGAATTCAGATTCCAATGCAACCCTGACAAATTTACATGTGATTTCTCCTACAGTTATTCTGAGTTTTGTCTGATACCATCCTGAAGAGGAGAATCATTTAAAGACCAGAGGAACAGAACACACCACTCATTAAATGGGTATTAAAATCTGAAAAATGCCTCAAATAAAATAAATACAAAACATGACATACAATTCTTATAAAATTACCAAGAGTCTAGTATAAAACATTTCAGTGTTATTTTGTAATTCTGTACCTTACACTGATCTTACCCCTAAATAGAAACATAGAAAACCTACAGCACAATACAGGCCCTTCAGCCCACAAAGCTGTGCCAAACATGTCCTTACCTTAGAACTACCTAGGCTTACCCATAGCCCTCTATTTTTCTAAGCTCCATGTATCCATCCAGGAGTCTTTTAAAGGACCCTATCATTTCCACCTCCACCACCGCTGCTGGCAGCCCATTCCGTGCACTCACCATTCTCTGAGCAAAAAACTTACTCCTGACATCTCCTGTGTACCTACTTCCAAACACCTTAAAACTATGCCCTCTCATGCTAGCCATTTCAGCCCTGGGAAAAAGCCTCTGACTATCCACACGATCAATGCCTCTCATTATCTTGTACACCTCTATCAGGTCACCTTTCATTCTCCGTCACTCCAAGGAGAAAAGGCCAAGTTCGCTCAACCTATTCTCATAAGGCATGCTCCCCAATCCAGGCAGCGTTCTTGTAAATCTTCTCTGCACCCTTTCTATGGTTTCCACATCCTTCCTGTTGTGAGGTGACTAGAATTGAGCACAGTACTCCAAGTGAGGTCTGACCAGGGTCCTATATAGCTGTAACATTACCTCTCGGCTCTTAAACTCAATCCCACGATTGAAGAAGGCAAATGCACCATATGCCTTCTTAACCACAGAGTCAACTGAGACACAGAGAACTCCTTGTGTCTCTCTCCCCACATTTGAATATGCTTGAAAGGAAAAGTACATCTAGTCCAGGGTAACTTAATGCTTAAGGCTTAATGTTCAAATGGGCATGCATTATAGCTATATATATATAAATAGATTCTGTAAAAGGTATTCTGAAAACATGAAGGAATTTCATCTAGTATAAAGTATTAATGTCAGCATGATACAGGTGTCAAAGGCAGTAGTGATGATTAGTCTCTGGCCTCAATTCTAGGATGTACACCACCAATGGTGGGCCTTACTAGAAAACTGTTACTGTTACTGCAGCTTGTAAAGTTCAGAGAGAAGAAAATCTAAATCAGTTTGAGCAGTATAGATTATTGGTAAAAAAATACACAGTTGTTTTATGGGTCCTTCCTTATTTTTGTAATAACTTATGATAGATAACTCAGAGGGAGGTGAGATTGTGGAACAATCTGCCAGTGGAAGTGATTGATGCAGGTTTGATTCAGTATTTAAGAGAAATTTGGATTGGTACATGGATGCGAGGGGTATGGAGGGTTGTGGTCTGGGGATGGGTTGATGACACTATGCAGAATAATAGTTTGGTGTGGACTAAAAGGGCCAAAAGGTCTGATCTGTGTTGTAGTGTTCTATGATTCTATGACACTTCTCGACACTGTATTCTCTGAGAAGTGAGAATATGCAGTCCAAACACATCTCTGTAGTAATGAGTTACTGCTCAAGATTCTGCAAAAAGTTTATAATAAATACTAAAGAAGGCCTCTGCAGCAAATTATTGTTATTACAACTTCAAATACAGCAAACTCTTGCATACCGCATTTTCAACAGTGGGTTTAGTACAAAGGATAAAGCATGCCTTGAACAATCAGTATGAAATGTCTATTCCTTGTGCATTGTGTACTCTGACCAAATATGAGAAAACATTATGTTCAATTGGAGAAAGAAATGTCAGTAATTATTTCTGGAGCAACAAGGCTGCACCAATGTTTGCTGTGAAAAATATTGGTATTAATTACGAATAACAAGCCATTGTTAGTCATTCTGAATTCTGCTCTCCTGATGAAGGTGGAATCAAGAATGTAGAAGTGATTTGATTCCATATATTAACACAACAGTGACATTAAAAGCAAGATAGCCAGACATATTGCTAGAGCTGATGACTCAATGCGAAGGAGCCACAATGAATACAGAAATTACCATGTCATGAATCCAGGGATAGATCAGGAGATTGGCGTTCATGTGCGTTCCATACTTCTATGCTGCAATATAATAAGACACATAAAGAAAACAAGACAAACTTGATCATTAGAAATGAGTGTCATCTATGCCCAAAAAACTTTTCGGAACAGAATTGAAATGCAAGAGAATGCAGATGCTGAAATCTGGACCAACAGATAATGAAAGTTCAAAGTAAATTTATTATCAAAGTACTTACATGTCACCATATACCCCCCCTGAGATTCACTTTCTCACAGGCATTCACAGTAAATACAAAAATCACAATAGACTCAATGGAAGACTGCACCCAACAGGAACCAAACAACCAAGATGCAACAAAAAAACAATAGACTGTGCAAATACAAAAAGAAAAATAAACAAATAAATAATAATAATAATAAATAAACACCAATAATATCAAGAACATGAGATGAAGGGTCCTTGAAAGTGAGTCAACAGGTTGTGAGAATAGTTCAGTGGTGGGGCGAGTGATGGTGAGTGAAGTTATCCACTCTTTTCAAGAGCCCGAAGGTTGAAGGTTAGTAACTGTTCTTGAACCTGATGGTATGGGTCCCGAGGCTCCTGTACTTTTTTCGTAATGGAAGCAGCAAGAAGAGAGCATGGCCTGAATGATGGAGATCTTGCTGATGGATGATGAAATCGGCTGGAAAACCTCCTTTCATGGTTCTATTTAACAGGCTGAGTTTCTCTAGTGATTGTTCATAACGTTGTGCTTAAATAAAAAAAAATACTGTTAGGATTGATAACCTATAAAGGTGAATTTACGAGAGGCACTAATAATCAAGATTCATTTAGAATGATATTTGTTACTTGTTGGAACAGTCAATATACTGGTGTGGTCAGATTTGGAAAATTGAAGGTGGTTCTGGTTCCTCTCTTATTTTCAGAATGATTTATGATACAGCCACTTCTTTACACTGGCTGTATCAAATGTCGAAGGAATGAAAATATGCAACCTTAAACATATTCTCAATGGTAATGCACGAAAATACCCTTAAATTGGGGCAAATTTACCTCTATCCAGGTGAAGCTCTAAGCAGGTTATTACGGAACATAAATATTCCGAAATGATGTATTTGAGTTGATTGTCAAACCCAGTTACAAAGATATTCTTAGGAAAGGATAGAGAGAATGAATGTCTGAGTTGAGAATAGTTGATACTGGCACTGCATGCTTTGGCAATCAACACAGCGTAATGAATATCCATCTCCATGTTGGCTACATACACATACAAAAGGCAAATGAACTATTTGTTTTCTTTTTGAAATCACTATGAAAATGGCTTGTTTTTATGTAGGGCATTATAGGATGTCAACATGGCCTGATGTGCTTTACAATGACTTTACTTTGGAATACAGTCACTGTTGTAATGTAAGAAACATGATCATCAATTTATGCACAGCCAACTCCCACTTACCATAAATATGATAATCACCACGTTTTGCAAGTGGTGTTAGTTGAATAATAATTACTGTTAATTTTTTGTTTAAAACAATCCTTTCTCTTCTTTGAAATAATTATATTATATCCTGAGAAGGTAAGCCATCTTTGAATTCCATCCAAAGTTAGTGGCAAAACTCCCTCACTAGTTTATTTATTAGATCCTTCTTTTTCTATTATAGATACACAGTTAACAGCGAAATGGGAATGTAAGCAAAAGCACCATTCATGGGGGAGAATGCTGATTTCAATTATGTAACTAAGTTTCCAATTTTAATCCTAGATTCAATGGCTTCGTTTCCCTCTGCCCTTATTATCATAAAACCGTGATTAAAATACTTCAAAGCAAAAAGAGCTTGATTGCTGTTAGGTGGACAGCTTCATCAGTGGTAATAACATCCTGCTGGGCTAAATTTACTCTTAGTAATATAAGGGTTAAGATGGGACAGTGCACATGGAAAGCAGCATGTTATATTTGCCTTCATATGCTAATAATTTAAAAGTCCTGCATCCATTAACCATTAATTAGGAAATTCTAAAGCTTGTCATGAACATCTTTGGAATAATAACACATTATATTTATCATAAGTTCCAATTACTGTCTTTACATGAGATATTTAGTTGTACAAATTAAAAAAGTATAGAAAGAAGGATTGGTCCAAACCTTTGAAGAAATTATTGCTAGAAAGATTAATTATATTTAAAATAAGTATATTAATCTATTGAGGTTGGTGGTTAGAGAACAATATGAACTTAAATCTATCCTGATGCTAATTACTTTTTTCATAAAATGGCAATGTGAATTTATCAGTACACAGTGGGGGCAGAATGATCAATCTAATTATCATATTATAGCTATAAAGCCAGGAGCATTTCATCTCAGGAGAATTTAACAGCAACTTTATAGGAGATTGAGTCTGTTCAAATCAACACAGAAATAATGAATAGGATTCTTGCTAACATTATTGAATTAGCTGGTCTTAAATTATCAAAAATCACAGGAAGTTGCGCAAGTAGGCTGTGCATATTCCTCATTACCATTATTAAATGAGTTATGCCAGTCCTAGATGTGACAGAGCAAAGAGCAGCAAGGCTAGTCCTTACTAATAAGGGATTGTCCAATGGAAACTACAGCTAAGCAAAGGCTCATCATCTTCAAGTAACAAATATTTCAAAGATGTTTTTAAAAGTAGAAATGCATGCTTAAAAGGGAAGAAAGAGAGAAAAACAAGCAACTAAAGTTTGGAGCCAGCAGGAAATAATGGTGCAGAAATTGTGAAGGACTTTTTAAAGGAGTGCTCTGATTGTTTTTCAAACATTGAGCAGAGGTTTGGGGTAATATTTTCCAGACAATGCTAGAGAATTCAATTTAACAAAAACAAACTCAAGTCTACTCAAGAAATTTACAAATTATGTTGAAGTAAAATGGTTACTGAGATGTAGGAAAGAATGGTCAGCCAACAGAAAAGAAGTCATTGTCATGACACAGTGGTGTCAAGGAAACACCTATTGACATCAAAGGATCTGGAGTTGAGAGGGTGGACAACTTCAAGTTCCTCAGTATACACATCACCGAGGACCTCACTTGGTCTGTACATACTGACTGTGTGGTGAGAAAAGCACAACAGCGCTCCTTTCACCTCAGATGGTTGAAGAAATTCAGCATGAGTCCCCACATCCCAAGGACTTTCTGCAGGGGCACAATTGAGATCATCCTAACTGGCTGCATCACTGCCTGGTATGGGAACTGTACTTCCCTCAATCACAGGACTCTACAGAGAGTGGTGTTTGTCAGCCCAGTGCATGTGTAGATGTGAACTTCCCACTATTAAGGGCATTTACAGTGACAGGTGCATAAATAAGGCCCGAAGTATCACTGGGGACCCGAGTCACCCCAACCACAAACTGTTCCAGCTGCTACTACATGGGAAACGGTACCGCAGCATTAAAGACAGGATCAACAGTCTCCGGGACAGTTTATTCCACCAGGCCATCAGACTGATTAATTCACGCTGACACAATTGTACTTCTAAGCTATATTGACTATTCTGTTGTATATCTTACTGTACACACTATTTATTACAAATTACTATAATTTGCACATTCCACATTCAGATGGAGACGTAATGTACATTTTTTTCACTCCTCAAGTATGTGAAGGATGTAAGAAATAAAGTCAGTTCAATTCATAGAAACATAGAAACATAGAAAACCTACAGCACCATACAGGCCTTTCAGCCCACAAAGCTGTACTTACCTTAGAAATTACTGAGGGTTACCCATAGCTTCTGACTATCCACATGATCAATGCCTCTCATCATCTTATACACCTCTATCTGGTCACCTCTCATCCTCTGCTGTTCCAAGGAGAAAAAGCCAAGTTCACTCAACTTATTCTCATAAGGCATGCTCCCCAATCCAGACAACATCCTTGTATATTCAGTTCAATTCTATTCATTCGGTCTTATCAGCATTTTGCAAGGCAAAGGCATTGACTTTGCCCATATTCCAACAATGAAAATTTTGTAAATGTGATGCATATGCCCCCCCCCCCCACCAAAAGGATGAAAGCTGAATCAAGGAACAGGTGGAAAAATGAAATAAAATTATTTGGGCTTCTCTTTTCTTTGAAAACAGTGCTAATGAACTGAGGGATCCTTGGGTCCAAATTCATAACTCCCTGAAAGTGGCTGCACAAGAGTGATAAGGTGGTTAAGAAGGCATATCGCATGTTTGCCTCTATTAGTCAAGGCACTGAGTTCAAAAGTCATGAAATTATGTTGCAGCTTTATAAAATTCTAGTTTGGCTGCATCTGCAGTATTGCATACAATTCAGGTTACCCCACTATAGGACTGAAGTCAAGGCTTTGGAGAGGGTGCACAAGGGGTTTACCAGAAGGCTGCCTGGATTAGAGAGCACATATAATAATAATGAGAGTTTGGACAAACTTGGGTTATTTTCTCTAGAGCAGCAAAGGCAGAGGGAAAATTTAATAGAGCTTTACAAGATTATGAGAGGCATAGATAGAGTAGATACAATATCTTTTTTTTCCATGGTTGAAATGTCTAAATACCAGAACACATGCATTTAAGGTAAGAGGGGCTAATTTTAAAAGAGATGTGAGGGGCATTTTTTTTTTTACGGGGATCGGTGGGTGCCTGGAATGCACTGCCTAGGATGATGGTAGAGGCAGATACATAAGGGTCTTTTAAGAGAGGTTTAGATCAGCACATGAATGTGAAAACAGTGGGAGGATATGGACATTGTGACGGCATAAGGGATTAGTTTAGTTGGCCATTTGATTACTAATTTATTTAGGTCAGCACAACGTTATGGGCCGAAAGGCCTGACCTGCATTGTACTATTCTATGTTCTATGTTTTAAGTACATTAAAGAATGACATTGGTACGTAAAGGAAAAAGAGACAGAATGTTTGGGAATTTCCAATGTCGTTATTGTGATTTCATATTATCAGATGTGCCAAATAGTAAGAGAGACATTGATATGATTAAGAAATAAATTTGTTTTAATGATGAGTTAGATTTAAGGAGCTCCCTTCTTTTGTTAGTATTTCAAAGCTTTGCATGGCCGTGGTGAAATTTTATTGAACCCTGGATTCTGTGTAATTTAATGTGTGTTGGTGAAATTGCTATTATCTTCAGAAGCTGTCTCATGTGATATTCCTAGCAGCATTTTATGTACCCCACTTTTTAAAAAAGGAGGGAGAGAGAAATCGGGGAATTATAGACCGGTTAGCCTAATGTCGGTGGTGGGGAAACTGCTGGAGTCAGTCATCAAAGATGTGATAACAGCACATTTGGAAAGTGGTGAAGCCATCGGACAAAGTCAGCATGGATTTGTGAAAGGAAAATCATGTCTGACGAATCTCATAGAATTTTTTGAGGATGTAACTAGTAGAGTGGATAGGGGAGAACCAGTGGATGTGGTATATTTGGATTTTCAAAAGGCTTTTGACAAGGCCCCACACAGGAGATTAGTGTGCAAACTTAAAGCACACGGTATTGGGAGTAAGGTATTGATGTGGATAGAGAATTGGTTAGCAGACAGGAGGCAAAGAGTGAGAATAAACGGGACCTTTTCAGAATGGCAGGCAGTGACTAGTGGGGTACCGCAAGGCTCAGTGCTGGGACCCCAGTTGCTTACAATATATATTAATGACTTGGATGAGGGAATTGAATGCAGCATCTCCAAGTTTGCGGATGACACGAAGCTGGGTGGCAGTGTTAGCTGTGAGGAGGATGCTAAGAGGATGCAGGGTGACTTGGATAGGTTGGGTGAGTGGGCAAATTCATGGCAGATGCAATTTAATGTGGATAAATGTGAAGTTATCCACTTTGGTGGCAAAAATAGGAAAACAGATTATTATCTGAATGGTGGGCGATTAGGAAAAGGGGAGGTGCAACGAGACCTTGGTGTCATTATACACCAGTCATTGAAAGTGGGCATGCAGGTACAGCAGGCGGTGAAAAAGGTGAACGGTATGCTGGCATTTATAGTGAGAGGATTCGAGTACAGGAGCAGGGAGGTACTACTGCAGTTGTACAAGGCCTTGGTGAGACCACACCTGGAGTATTGTGTGCAGTTTTGGTCCCCTAATCTGAGGAAAGACATCCTTGCCATAGAGGGAGTACAAAGAAGGTTCACCAGATTGATTCTTGGGATGGCAGGACTTTCATATGAAGAAAGACTGGATGAACTGGGCTTGTACTCGTTGGAATTTAGAAGATTGAGGGGTGATCTGATTGAAACGTATAAAATCCTAAAGGGATTGGACAGGCTAGATGCAGGAAGATTGTTCCCGATGTTGGGGAAGTCCAGAACGAGGGGTCACAGTTTGAGGATAAAGGGGAAGCCTTTTAGGACTGAGATTAGGAAAAACTTCTTCACACAGAGAGTGGTGAATCTGTGGAATTCTCTGCCACAGGAAACAGTTGAGGCCAGTTAATTGGCTATATTTAAGAGGGAGTTAGATATGGCCCTTGTGGCTACGGGGATCAGGGGGTCTGGAGGGAAGGCTGGTGCAGGGTTCTGAGTTGGATGATCAGCCATGATCATAATAAATGGCGGTGCAGGCTCGAAGGGCCGAATGGCCTACTCCTGCACCTATTTTCTATGTTTTCTATGTTTTTGTACCACTAAAGATATATTCTCCTGCTGCTCTGCCCGTATGTTTTATCTTAAGTTGTTCCAAGGGTTCAAGCGTGATTTGCTTCCCCAGCACATTTAGAAGTATTGAGGTGGCTGATGAGGCCAATGTGGGGACCAGAGACTCTTCAACATTTGGTACTGGATGCAAATGAAAGTGTGGGAAGGTGGTTGGTTTGTTGGGTAATCCATTCCTTACGCCATTTATACTAGGTCTCTGCGCATTTTTAGTGCATAGCTGTGAGGTTCTTGAGATCCTGAATGTACCCCTTTATCCATGAGTGGTTATTGGCCAGAGTTTCTCAGGAGTTAGTGAGATGTTACACTTCTTCAGGGCAGCCTGGGGCACATTCTTTAATTCAGTTTTGCTGCCTGCCTGGTAATCTCCCTCAAAGGACAAAATAATGTGAGAATTAGTTGAAAAATTAAAATAGACTGAGCTCATCAATGCTCTTGATCTTTTATTTTAAAATATGTAAGCAGAAAATTCTTTGCCCTGGAAATGGAATGTAAGACTGTTTCCATCAGCTCATGCATCAATTTTGTATGGTGGAGTTTGTGTCTCCTTACTCATCTGAGAGCCAAAGGCAGCTTTGGTGGGAAAACTGCAGGCCCCGTAGACCCAAAATGCAGGAGATTCATTGGTCACAGGATTGCAAGTGATGAGACGCCATGCTCTCAGGGCGAGGGGAATTTTGCAATCTTGGTTTGTCCATTCAGAACAATAATTAAATAAGAACATCTTGAAAAGGAGGCAGAATATATCAAATATGGAAGGGCACAAAAATACAGAGCAATCCCAGAGACCAGTCCTAAGCACAAAAGACCCAAATGAAAATATGAAGACAAACTTATGTGGATAGTAACACAGAGTCATAGCCATGGAAACCAACACTTTGGGTCAACTGCTTTGTGTCGACTAAGCTAAGCCCACTTATCCACATTTGTCCCATATTCCTCTCAATCATCTGCATAAGTCAATCAATATATTCTATTTTAAGTATTTTAACAAAACTGGTTGTAGAAGTATTTCAAAATTTTATTTAATAATATGATCAGTTCTTAGTGTGTTTACACTATTAATTATGTCTGCTGACTTGGCTCGGTCATATATCAAAGCAGTTCCTCGACAGGCCTTATACCAGCCCCACAAACTGATGTCACTTACTGTATATCCTTACAGCTCTGCACTGTACTGGCCATGACAAGCCATTGGAAATGGCTTCATTCAGGCAGTTGTCATGGGATGGTCACATTGAGTTAATGTGTAGCTGGTAAGTAGGAGAGAACTGAACATGGATAGTTCACCTCTACCAGAAGACCTGTGTTTCATTATTTTTCATTTGCCTCTGGGGCAATCAAATAAAAATAATTGTTTTCAATATAATGTAATCGATCTCCAGAAAATCAAGATATGCAGATACTGGAAATCTGAAATAAAAACAGAAAATGATGGAGTTATTCAGTAGGTGAGGTAGTATTTGGGAGAAAGAGAAATGAAATTAATGAAAAGGGTTTTTATTTGCAATTTCTGTAATACTTTTGACTGTGAGAAAACATTCATCAACACATTTTTGACTTAGCCTCAGATGTCGGCAGATTAGAAAAGCTTTTGCTTTTGGTGTGCAATTGCCTTGAATTCTTGTCCTGGACCCTGGAGATTTCTGCCACTTTGCAGATGCCAATTTGAGCTAAGGCAAAAGTAGACAATAGCCTATCCCTGTTAATGCTACTCTAAGGAATGCTTGAGGCTGTAACTGACAAGGGATTGATGAGAATTCAGATACATCCTGTCCTTGTCTCATTCAGTCATCATTTACATAATTCCACCTATTCATATTAAGTATGTTTGGAAAACTGTGTCACATACTTTTAAACAGTTCTGATTCTTCTTTTTTGCATGTTTGCAGAGAAATATAATTGGTTGCACAATCTCTTGTATGAATTTACACTCATGAGGGTTGTGAGTCCAAACTTCACCTCAGGTATAAGTGCATGAACTGGCTGGCATATGAGAAAAGGTCTGAAATAATCCTGCAACATTGGAAGTATCATTCAAAGAAAACATCAATCTAAATTCACTCCCATGTCATGTCCCTGTGCACTCTCCCAATGAAGTTGCAGAAAGTACAACTCTTAGGCCAGAGATTCAGATGATGTCAACACCAGCATAATTTTGGGATGGAGGAAACAATTCCTCACACATCTAATGAGCAAAGGTTAAGAGTAGAATAATATGAATTGGGACAGACCTTCTTGATATGCTGGCAGGGCAATTATACACCAATTAGATTTGGATAGAAAGGAGTTGCAAATATTCTCTCTGGTGCAAATGAGACCAATTCAATTAAGTCTACCGTCTGACAATACTTCTGCACTCCAAAAATTTGGAAGGAGTAGCAGATAAATTAGGATCATTCTCACTCTGTGGCAATGTTGATGATTTGCTAAGTATGTGAGTTATTATCGTATCTTATTACACGAGGTAGCACTCCCTCTCAGTGCTTCCTTAGAGAAGCAATGTGTCCTTAAATCCCATGTGTCAGATAATTGAAGACACATTATCTTGCATATGGACTTGTTCTTATGCCATAACTCTTTCCATTCTAATGCTTATCCAGTTCCTTTTCGATTCAGACTAATGACCTTTTCTTCGGATGTCAACACACGCAGTCACAGCCATTACTCTGAATCCAATCAGATGCCCTCATAATTTTGTATACTGCTAAGATCTGCCTTCAGTCTACTGTGCTTCATGGAATAAAGTGCAAGCCTATTTTTCTGGTAACCCAGATCCTCAAGTCCTGGCGACTTCATTGTAAACATTATCTGCACTTTTCAAGCTTATTGATATCCCCCTGTAGATAGGTGACCAGAACTGCACACAGTACTCCAAATTCAGCCTCACCAACCCTGTACAACTTGAAGATAACATTCTAATTCTGGTAGACAGTGCCTCAGTTTATGAAGTCCAATGTGATAAAAGCTCTCTATGTAATCCTATCTACCTGTGTTGCCACCTTCAGAGAATTATGGATCTGTATTCCCAGGTTCCTTTGTTCTACCACATCTCTCAGTGCCCTACCATTCAGTGTGTAATTCTTACCCTGGTTTGTCCTCCCAAAGTGCAACACCTCACATTCCTTCATTTTATTTTCAGTTGTATTGCACTGGAATTACTACAGATGGCTTCATTGCCATGGTGGGTGTGGAGGCCAAGTCATTGGGTATATTTGAAATGGAGATTGATAGGTTCTTTATTAATAATGGTGTCAAAGGTTATGGGAGAAGGTAGGAGAATTGATGTGAGAGGGTTAATAAATCAGCATGATGGAATGGCGGAGCAGACCTAATGGGCAGATAAACTAATTCTCCTGCTATGTCTTATGGTTTTATGGTCTACTATCAAAAGATTGCGAACTCTTCACCACCACTCTCATTTTACTACTTGTCTTCAAGAGACAGCTCTTGAATCAAGGACACCTCCCATCCTGGTGATTTTCCTTTCTCCCCTTTCCCGTCGAGCAGATGGTACAAAAGCTGAGAACTTATACCATCATGCTTAAAGACCACATCTATCCTGCTGTTGCTCTACTCTCGAATGAATATCTGGTTTGATTAAAGATAAACTCCTGAACTCTGCCAATTTATGTTGCTGAGGCTCTTGAGATTTACAGTTGACCATCACTGTACTTTTTCTGTAACTGCAGCACTATTCCGCACTCCATTTTCTGTATGGCATGATCTGTCCAGATGGTGCTTTTAAAATAATTTTACACAGTGTCTTGACACATGTGACAATAATTAACCAATACCAATCTGACTTAATACGTTCCTGCTTGAGCCTGGGTCAAATATAGTTTCCAAATATTGCAAAACGCACTGGGGAAGTCTGACAATGTTGAAGGTCCATGGGCAGCACTATAGCATAATGTTTAATGCTGCTGTGCAGCTCCAAAGACTGGGCTTTGATCTTAACCTTGGTTGCTGACAATATGAAGGTTGCATATCCTCTTGTGATTGCACGGGCTTCTTCCAGGAGGTCTGATTCCCTCCCACATGCCGGAGACATGGTTATTTTTAGATTAATCTGCTGCAATAAATTTCCACTACTCTAGGTGGATGGCAGAAGAACTGAGGGGCAGAGTTGCTGGAAACAGGATTAGTGTTGATGTACAAGTGGTAATCGGCATGAACAGGCTGCACCAAAGGACCTGGTTTTGTTCTGCCTGACACTCTGACTCATATGCTGGCACGCTGGCCTTCATCAGTCAGGGCACTGCGTATAGGAGTTGGAAATGTTATATTGCATTTGTACAAGACGTTGAAGTATTACATACAATTTTGCTCACCTTGTGTAGGATAGACTGCAAAGAAGATGTACAAGCATGTTACCAGTATTCAAGGGCCTAAGCTATAAAGGTAGGTTGGGCAGGCTAGGGTTTTACTCATTGGAACATAGATCTTTTAAAAGGCATCTGTTAGTCTTACGAGACCATGGCTCTGCTCCTGGAAAGTCTTCACTCTCCAGGGTGCAGGCCTGGCAAGGTTGTATGGAAGACCGGCAGTTGCTCATGCTGCAAATCTCCCGTCTCCACAACACCGACGTTGTCCAAGGGAAGGGCAAGGGCTGATACAGCTTGGCACCAGTGTTGTCACAGAGCACTGTGTGGTTAAGCGCCTTGCTCAAGGACACAACACGCTGCCTCGGCTGGGGCTCGAACTCACGACCTTCAGGTCGCGAGTCGAATGCCTTAACCACCTGGCCACGTGCTCTTTAAGAGGTGCATAAAACCATGAGAGGCATACATAGGATTAATTCGTACAGTCTTCTTTTCCAGGGAAAGGAAATCAAAGTGTCATGAGAAGGGAAAGATTTACAGGGAACCTGATGGGAAAAGTTTAAACCAGACCTGAGGGAAAACTTCTTTACGTGTGCATGGAGTGAAATGCTAGTGAAAGCTGTTGCGACAGATAAAAAAATTAAAGGGCATTTGGATAAGTAAATAGCACTCACTTAGGTGGACATCTTGGTTGACTTTAGCAAGTTGAGTTGAAGGGTTTGTCTTCCTGGTGTCTTACTCTAAGACCCTATATATGTACCGTAGATAGGTTGGTAATAAATTGATTGTGTCTGTCTCTCCTCTTTTCCTTTACACTTCTACCAGAGTGGATTTTAGTGCAATGCTACCTTAAAGAGATTGGTGCAAGGTCAAAAATATGTTCCTTTAAATTTTAAAATTTTAAGCACCCTTAATTATCTGAGCTGAAAATATAGAATCAAGGCTAACATAATTTCTTCTAAAATATTTTTAGCTTTCTCAGCAGTATCCGGCAATTGTTCGAAGTATCACTGGAACTGCCTATTCCCTCTTTTGGCTAATCCATTGGCCATACGTGGGTCCAGGATCCGAGGCAGGCAGAAATGGAGATAGTGCCAGGGTGAAAGTGCCACAATTTGATGTTTAAGTGTGTTTACTAATAATTAAACATAATAATTAAGAGCAGGAGTAAATGATTTGGGCCTTTGACTCTGTTCTGATATTCATCAAGCTTCATGGCTGGTTTTCCCCCTCCTCTCCATTTTTCTGCACTGGCAGAAAAGCCATTGAATCCCTTAATATCCAGAAATCTGTTGTAAGTTGAAAGAAATCAGCTACTCTTCCTCCCAGTTTTTTTGAGCCGCAAGCGTTTCTGTAGCACACAGAATGCTTGAGAAGCACAGCAGGTCAGGCAGCATCAATGGAGGGGAATTAACAGCTGACATTTAGACCAAGACCCTTCACGAGGATTCACACTGATGATGGTTTCAGCCGAATTGTCAACCGTTTATTCCACGCCATAGATACTGCCTAACATTTTGTGTGGGTTGCTTTTAAGCTTTTTGTGCTATTTTTCCTGTTTCTGTCCAGATCAGATTGCTGCCACTTAGGAACAACAAATTATACAATGATATAGCACAGAAGAATGCCATTGGGCACACTTACCTTTGCCACCCTTTCATAGGAACCTTCAAGTTTCCCTGCTTTTACCTCATAAACCCATGAAGTCTTTCTTTTTTGCATCTACCCATTTCCCTTTTGAATGTGATATACCAAATCTAGGAGTGGAGCAACAAACAATTGGCTGGAGGTACTCAGTGGGACAAATAGCATCAATGGGATGAAAAGGATTGCTAATATTTTGGTCACAACCTTCCATCAGAACTGAGACTGAGAGCGGAGATGGGAGATACTGTAGACTGTACAAAGAGGAGAAGGGGAGTGGTGAGACAGGAGTCCAAGGTGATTGGTGCTTTGAGGAATGGTAACCTTCCTGTCATCTTGCACCCTTCCTTGGTGCATCAGTCACTTTAGACTCCTGTGCCTGTGCTCCCAATGCTCTGTGGACTGGTGATCTCATTCCTCAATACTATCAGTCCTAATACAGGATCTTGACCCAAAATGTCAAAGTTCCTTTTCTCTCTTTCCAGATGCCTTCAGTCTGCTGAGTTTGTCTCAAAGATTGTTTGTTGCTCCAGATTGCAGTATCTGGACAGTGTGCGTGGTGCAAATGGAAACAAGTACTCAAATTGTGCTTCAAAAAGTCATTCAGGGCCACAAATGCTCCACTTAAAGATGTACAGAAAACATAATGCAATGTGAATCATTCCTCGTCCTTTAAAAAGCTATTACAAAAATGAACGTTTACTTTCCTTCTTCTTACATCTGTCATGAACATGTTGAGGCTATTGGCTTACTTCTGCACTGTAAATACCATCTGATCTTCCTCTCAATTTGACAAATTAATATCATCTCAAAACAAGAAGGATCTTGTTAAAATCTATATGGGTTGTTATTTCAACAACCTATATATGATCAAAGGAAATAGGTTCTCTTTAGTCTTGACAGCGAGAACGAGTCATTCAATAACCCTCATTGATGTGGCCTATTGAATCTAAGAACCTTTTAGGAGATCATTTTATCCTTCCTTGTATCAGGTAATTGTAACTCTGCTGCGTTTTCAGAATTCAGTATAATACTGCTAAATAAACAATAGTGCTTGGGAAGTTACAGACATTACTCTCACGGCATCATATTGCAATGTCTGTGTCAGTATTTTATTTAAACCATTGTCGTAGATTAAGCAATTGTGAAACAGAGGCCACGTTTCTTGCGGCTGAGGTAATGCGTTACCCTTACTGCTCTTAAAAGTATATGCGCTGCACCGGAATGTCATCAGTTAGTTATTTCTGCTGGGAAGCTCACATTAACTGAAGGCTAAAGAAAACCACTACTCAACAAGATAACAATGAATTGTCTTGAAATGCTCCTGGTTATGAACTCAGAAATGAATTAAAAGTAAAATATAGTCATTGGATCAAAACTGTGCAGAATAATCTTTAACACTAGGAAGTCTACAGATGCTGGAAACCCAAAGCACCACGCACAAAATGTTGAAGGAACTCAGCAGGTCAGGTAGCATCTATGGAAATGAATAAAAATTTGGTGTTTCGGGCTGAGACCTTTCTTCAGGTCTGAAAAGAAGAGGGAAGATGCCAAAATAAAAAGGTGGGAGAAGGGGACAGGAAACTAGCTGAAAGATGATAGGTGAAGCCAGGTGGGTTAAGAAACCAGGTGGGTGGGGAAAGGTCAAGGATAGGAGAGGAGAGTGGACAGTAGGAAAAAGGGAACGAGGAGAGGACCTGGGAAGAAATTGACGGGTGAGAAGAAGTAAAAAGAAGTAAAATAGAGAAAGGGCAGGAGGGTTTTTTTTTGTTCACTGTCAGGATTAATCAATATTCATGCCATCAGGTGGGAGCTACCCAGATGGAACATAAAGTGTTACTCTGCCACACTGAGGGAGGCCTCATGTTGGTGCAGGAGGAGTCCATAGCTCAGCATGTCATGAATGGGAATGGGACTTGGAATAAAAATATCGGGTTTCCGGGAAGTTCCATTTGTGTCCGATGGAGCGGAGGTGCTCGAAGAAGTGGTCCACCAATTTATGATGGATTTCACCAATGTAGAAGAGGCCACATCAGGAGCACCCAACACAATAGATGATCCCAGCAGATTCACAGGTGAAATGCTGCCTCATCTGGAGGGATTGATTTGGGCCCCAAATAGAGATGAAGGAGGAGGTGAATGGGCAGGTGTAGAACTTAGGCCACTTGCAGGGATAAGTGCCAGGAGGGAGATTAGTGGAGCGAGAAAAATGTACAAGAGAATCTTGGAAGGAGCAATCCTTGCAGAAAGTGTGGGGGGGGGGTGGAAAGTAAATAAACATATGTTTAGTGGTGAGATCGCTTTGGAGATGGTGGAAGTTGCGAAGGATGATGTGTTGGATGCAAGAGGATGATGGATGGTGTGTAAGGACAAGAGGAATAATCTTTGAATCATCTGAGTGGAAAACCAAATTTCAACCAGAAGCATGAGGAGAAAAACATACATTATTTATTCTTGAGAATCCAATGTTTGGAACATGTTTAACACTTGATCACAGTGGGAATAAAGTTAGCCTGAATATTAAAATATGCTTATAATTATAAAACTAATTAAATATTGTAGTTGTTGTGCACAGTTGGGAAATTAGCTGAAAGCATCAGGCAGTGTTGAACATAAGAGTACAGCATTAGGGTGAAAATGAGTAGACCAAACAGGTGATTATAAAGCTCCATCATCCTTCCAGTGAAGCACCATAGAGAGACTACATTTTGAATTGTTATTGAATCACCAGGCCAACCAAATGAAATACTTAAACAAACACAAAACACATTGAAATACATATATATAGCACTTGCTTATGCAGATTTGAATGTACTTTACCATTTAAGGTAATGACGGTTTATTAGATCATTACAAGTGGCCTTTATTGTAAGGGGGTTTGAGCCAAAAGTAACAGAGATTGGGTCTATTATGTAGTCAAATTTTAACATAGAACAGAGATCATGGAACAGTATATCACAGTGCAGGCCCTTCAGACCATAATGATGTGCTGACCATTTTAACCTACCCCATGATCAACCTAACCCTTCCCTACCATATAGCCCTTATTTTATTTCAACCATGTGCTTATTTAGAAGCCTCTTAAGTGTCACTATATACAACCACTCCATGCTGTGCAGTCCACACACTTAACACTCTCTGTGTAAAAAACTTACCTCTGACATCCTCCCTATACTTTCCTCCAATCACCTTGAAATCATACCTTCTTGTATTAGCTATTGCTGCCTTGGGGGGAAAGGCACTGCCTGTCCAGTCTCCCTGTGTTTCTTATCATTGTATAATGTATTCCTTTATCAAGTTACTTCTCATCCTTCTTCACTCCAAAGAGAAAAGCCTTAGCTCACTCAACCATTCCACATAAGACATGCAGCATCCTGATAAGTTTCCTCTGCATCCTCTCTAAAGCTTCCACATCCTTCCTATAATGAGGCGACCATTATAGACCATAAGATAGAGGAGCAGATTTAGGCTATATGACCCTTCGAGTCTGCTCTGTCATTTCATCATGGCTGATCCATTTTCCCTCTCAGCCCCAATCCTCTGCCTTCTCCCCACATCCCTTCATGCCCTGACTAATCAAGAATCTATCAACCTCTCCCTTACATATACCCAATGACGTTGTCACCACAGCCATCCATGGTAACCACAGGTTCACCACTCTCTGGCTAAAAGTTCCTCCTCATCTCTGTTCTAAAAGGACACCCTTCTATTCTGAGGTGTGTCATCTGGTTTTAGACTCCGCCAGCATAGGAAACATCCTTTCCACATTCACTCTTTTGTGGCCTTTCAGCATTCAATAGATTTCAATGATGTCACCACTCATTCTTCTAAATTCTAGTGAGTGGAGGCCAAGAGCTATCAAAAGCTCTTCATATGGCAAGCTGTTTAATCCAGGAATTATTTTTGTGAACCTCCTTTGAACCTCTCCAGTTTTAGCACATCCTTTCTAAGATAAAAGACCCAAAACTGCTCACAATACTCCAAGTGAGGCCTCACCAGTGCTTTATAAAGCCATAATATTAATTCCTTGTTTTTATATTCTAGTCCTCTTGAAATGAATGCTAACATTGCATTTGCCTTCCTCAGTACCAACTCAACCTGCAAATTATCCCTTAGGGAATCCTGCACAAAAACTGCAAAGACTTTTTGCACCTCAGATTCTTGAATCCTTTCTCCGTTTAGAAAATAGTATACGTTTTTAATTCTTCTAACAAAATGCAAGACGATGCACTTCCTGAATTTGTATTCCATCTGTTGCTTTTTTGCTCGTTCTTCTAATCTGTCTAAGTCCTGTAGCCGCTCTACTTCCTCAAAACTACCTGCACCTCCACCTATCTTCTCGTCCACAAATTTGGCCCGAAGGCCACCAATTCTATCATCTGAATCATTGATTTGTGATGTAAAAAAAAGCTGTCCCAGCATAGACTCCTGTGGAACATCACTAGACATAGGCAGCCAACCAGAAAGTGCTCCTTTTATTCCTTTTGTTTCCATCCTGTCAATCAGCCAATGATCTATCTACACTACTACCTTTCCTGTAATACCATAGGCTCTTAAAGTGTTAAGCAGCCTCACGTGTAGCACCTTGTCAAACGTCTTCTGAAAAGCCAAGTACACAACATCCATAGATTCTCCTCCTATGTCTTGATTCAATTCCCCGAATAATAAAGGCCAAAGCGCCATATGTCTTTTATACCTCCCTAACAAATCTAGCAACTTTGAGGGATCTATGGATGTGGGCCAAAAGATCACTCTGTCCCTCCACATTGAGAAGCATTCCGCTATTAACCTTGTAATATGCCTGGAAGCTTGACCTGTCAAATTGAATAATTTCATTCATTTCCATATTGAACTCCATCTGACTCTTCTGAACCCAGCTCTGCATCCTATCATGTCTTGTTGTAACCTACATCAACTATCTACACAACACCACCAACCTTTGAATCATTATTAACTTATTGACCCATCCTTCCACTTCTTCATACAATTCATTTACAAAAATCACAAAGAGCAAGGGTCATCCGAGAACAGATGACTGTGGAAAAGCACTGGTCACAGACATCCAGGCAGAATACAATCTATGCCTTCTATGGGCAAACCAGTTTTGAATCCATGCAGACAAACTTCTCAGGTTCCCATGCCTCCTAATTTTCCGAATGACCCTATCATGTGGAACCTTGTTGAACCGCTTACTAAAATCTATATGCACCACACACATAGTTCGACCTTCATCAATTGTTTTGACGTTTTTTTGAAGAACCCAGTTAGGTTCTTAAGGCATGACCTACCCTTCACAAAGCCATACTGACTACCCCTAACCAGACTATGCTTCTCCAATGCTTGTAAATTCTTTCTCTAAGAATCGTCTCCAATAGTTTGCCCACTACTGATGCAAGACTCACTGGACTATAATTCCCTAGATTATCCCTATTAACTTTTTTGAACAAAGGAGTAACATTTGCCACCCTCCAGTTTTCTAGTGCTGCTCTTGTGGTCAGTGAGAATGCAAAGGTCATTGCCAATAGTGCAGCAATCTCTTTTCTCACTTTGTGTAGTAATCTGGGATGTAGACCATCTGGTCTCAGGTTCTTATCTATCCTAATACTTTTCAAAAGTTCTAGCACATCCTCTTTCTTAGCATCAATATGTTCCAGCGTATTAGACTATTCTACACATTCCTCACATTTGTCAAGGTCCCTCTCACTGGTGAATACTGGAGCAATGTATTCATTAAAGAACTGTCCTATCTCCTCTGACTCGAGGCATTTTTCATCTTTTATTCCTGATTGGTCCTACCCTCACTCTAGTCATCCTCCTTGTAGTTTTCCTTAATCCTACTTGACAAGACATTCTCATGTCCCCTTCTAGCTCTCCAAAATTCCTTCTAAAACTCCTTATAACTCTCAAAAGATACTAAGGTATAGTTTTCTCTCAATAGACATTCAAATATGATGCCAATGTGGGCACAGAAGAGTCATTCAAAATAGAAGAGACAAAGCTACATCAAAGACGTTCCATCTTATTCTTCCTGAAATACCATAAAGAATCTCTGCATTGTCATGCTAACCCATCATTCCTGTTTGATAGACATACCCTAATTGAGGAATCATTTTGTTCTGAATCCAGTTTCTGGCTCTGCACTGGGTCCATTTTGAAACTGCCATAATTATACTCTTAAGGTATGATGGCTCTGTTTGATTTAAGGAAATAATTGTGCTTGTTATTGAACCAAGCAGGGAGGCTGGGGTATCCACAAGTCATCCCTTAGAACTATACAACTACTAAATACTAGCAGTTAACTGCACTTTAGTATGAGGTGTGGAAATGCAGATAGAAAGGAATGCTGAATATACACCCAGAGGCCACTTTATTAGGAACACCTGCACATTAATGCAAATATCTAATCAACCAATGCTGTGGCAACAACTTAATGCAGAAAAGTAAATAGATATGATCAAGAGGTTCAGTTGAGGCATGAAGGGTAGGGTAGGTTATAGTGGGGTGGGGTGCAATAGGGTAGGGTAGGGTAGGGTAGGGTAGGGTAGGGTAGGGTAGGGTATGGAATGGAATGGAATGGAATGGAATGGACCGGACCGGACCGGTAGGGTATGGTAGGGTAGGGTAGGGTAGGGTAGGGTATGGTATGGTAGGGTAGGGTAGGATAGGATAAGGTAGGGTAAAGTAAGGAAAGGTAAGGTAGGGTGGGGTAGGATAAGGTAAGGTAGGGTAGGGTAAGGTAAGGTAAGGTAAGGCAGGGAAAGGTAAGGTAGGGAAAGGTAAGGTAAAGTAAGTTAAGGTAAGGTAGCTTAGGGTAGGGTAAGGTAAAATAAGGTAGGGTAGGGAAGGGTAAGGTAAGTTAGGGTAGGGTAAGGTAAGGTAAGGTAGGGTAAGGTAAGTTAAGGTGTGGTAAGTTGGAGGTTGTGAACAAGACATGGTATGAGGTGATAGAAGCTGTACAGAGGAAAGCAAATGGCAGATTTTGCAGAAATGGAAAAGCAAGCAGTGAATTGAAAATTGTAGTAGCATTTCATCCAGTGATGGCAGCAATTGAGAGGATTTAAATAAAAGAAGGAAGAAAGAGTTTAAAATATTGCTGAATATAGAGTAAGGAGTTCGTTAATGTGATTCAATATACTGTATCTGGTATTATTATATTTTGTCTTTTGTTTTATAATATGTATTCTCTTGAACTCTGTATTCTTCTATATAGAAATCAATAAAAAATAAAGAAAAGAAAAAAGAAATAATTTTAAAAAAAGAAAATATTGCTGTTTTGAATGTGAACCCGTTTCTGAAATCAATCCACATACATTAGTTAAGGACTTAATAAAAAACATTAGGAGATATTGTGGGCACAAAGATTTAAGAGATGGGGAACTCTTAATGTTTTGTCAAGATAGTAAGCAATGTGAGAAAGCTTTAGGCTTAAACACTATGGGAGGAAGAAAAGTAACAGCAAGGAGTTATATTGAATGACCATGGCTTTGGAAGGTAATCTCAGGAGTGTCTCTAGATGTGTCCATGAACCAGGTTAAATATAATTTAGTTGGGGGAAAAGTTGTAGATACTAAATAGTTAAATGGGTTTCATGGTGGAGTAAGAACAGATAGCATATTTGTGTTGATTAAATTTGATTAAAAAGTTGCAAGATAAGGTTAATTTAGGCTATATGAGTTATACTGTTCGAGTCTTGGTTTTACCCCCTCAGAGATGTTTTCAGTATCAGAAGTTTGGTCATACAGCAGCTTCTGTTGAGGTTAAAAACAGTGCTGTAGATGTGCTGGAGAATATGATTATGGTAATTGTGGGGAAGACCAAAATGTAGCAACTGTGGAGGGAAACATAGCTCTGTTTAAGTACAGTTTCTTACGGACAGGACACCTGTGGAAATGCAACGCGTTCAGATAGAAATGGGCAGATGACATGCAAAGACTCTTCAGAAAGAACAGACTGTGTCAATGGAATCCATTAATATCTAGAATACAGATAAATTGAAGTCAGTGTGTAAAGAGCTTGATTTCATAACAATTCATAATATTGATTGTTGATAAACTAAAATTTATTATTTTCATGGCAGATACAGTAAATTATATGGTACAAACTAAAAAAGGACAGAAAATTAAAATTATATAACATGCTGCAGAAAATCATCTAGAGATAAAGGACTTAACTCTAGAAGTTACTAATGATGATTTACAAGGCGGGGTAAATAATATTCAGACATTGGAAGAAAAGTATTTGATGTGCTTGAATAATGCTCAGAAGGTGGTTGGTCATGCACCTTACATTGGTCTGCCAACTGCCTTTAAACATTAGTAGAAGAAGAAGAGATATAATTGTTGTTTAGGCCAAACATCAGAATGGCGGAAGACTTTGGTCTAAGTGATTTTGACTGTGGAATGATAATTGATGCCACACGTGTTGGTTTGAATATCACAGAAGCTGCTGATCTCCTGGGATTTTATGGAGAATGTTGTGAAAAAGAAAATGAACATCCAGTGTGTGGCAGTTCTGTGGGCGCAAATGCCTTATTAATGAGCGAGGTCAGAGGAGAATGATTAGACCAAATTCATGCTGACAGGAATATGACAGTAACTCAAATAACCTTGTGTTAAAACCATGGTGTGCAGAGGAGTATCTCTTAACGCACAACACGTTGAACCTTGAAGCAGATGGGCTTCAGTAGCAGATAACCACATCGAGTTTTATTCCTGTATCTAATAAAACGGCCAGTAGGTGTATATTATTCAACATTTCTTTAAACTCCATTTCAAGAATCATGAGAAAGGTAAGTGTGTTTTCTCTGTAGGGTTAAATATATGCTAAAGAAATACATGTTCAAAAGTCTGGCATCCAATTTTACTGCTAATTACGGCAATTTAAATGTGCTTGGGGGTGCAATTAAAGTACTTGCCACAGCTCTTTTATCAATTTGATGTTTTGCAGGAAACAGGGATGGAATTCACATTTCAGCTCAAGAACCCAACTGAGTAACCTTGAGGCTGCGGTAGCATCTGAACATTCCGCCACACAGTTACCCCCAAAATGTTCATAACTTTTAAGCAACTTTCTGCTAATGGTTCGGAAGTCATTTCACTGAGTTGCACTGTAGTACCCATATAAACTTCATAATCCGTAGGGTCATAGAACATCACAGCACATAGACATGCCCTCTAGTCCATGCCAAACTACTATTCTGCCTAGTTCCATCAACCTGCAGTCGGACCATAGGCCCCATATCCCTTCCATTATTGTACTTACTCAAATTTCTCTTAAATTTTGGTATAGGCTATGGGTAAGTCAGGCAATCAGTGTTAAATATTTCTCCATTTAGTCTCTCATTACTTAGTTGATCATACTGACATCTGTCTCTGGGTACTGGACTCACTCCTCTGAGCAGAGTACAAAATATTAGGCTGCGGTTGCAGTTCAGTCCTGAAGGAAGCAATCTCTGTCAATGGGCCACCTTTTCAAATACATATAAAAATTATGCTTGTCTACTCTGTTAAATGGATGTCAAAGATTCCATTGCCTTGTTTCCACCTCCTTCCTTTCAGTTATTTCATTTAAACTGAATAATCTGATCATTATTACACAGTTATTTATGAGCATGTGTCATGTGTAAAACAACAACTTTGTTTCCATTTCACAGATTTCTGAAAAGTTTAAGCAGCATTGGGGTGATTTGAGGACATGAAGTCCTTTTGTATATACTGGCCTATTTTCACTCGTTTTGCTCAATTTGTTTTCTTTTACCAGGTTGATATAGTGAAATTCCTGCTATGCAGAGAGCCTGAGCTGACAACCCTGTCAGAATCTATGGTTTGAATGTGCACTCCTGAGAACACAGGTACTTCACAGCTATTGAAAAATAGAAATCTATTGTGTCAAACACAAGAACTGAAGAAATATGAAAGTCTGTCAACCAACTTCAGCATTTTTTTAAGTTTTCTTATACATTCCCACAGGATTCAGGATGTTTTCCGCCATCCAGGCCATGCTCTTTTCTTGCTACTATCGTCATACCAACAGGTTCAGTAACAGATATTACCCTCCAACCATCAGCCTCTTGAACTGGCATGGATAATTTAACTCATCACAACTCTGAACGGATTCCTAACATACAGGCTTACTTTCAAGGTTTTGTAAATTCAGATATTAAACTAACTCAAAGGAAGCCACGGTAGTCCGGGAATACGGGTCTAAATCCATGCTTACTCTTAAGTATGGCGTGTCTGTATTACGATGATGCATGCAATTCACGTATTTATACATACAACTCATAATGAATTATTTAAACAAACAAGAATGCTAGATCAACCAATATATGTACAAGATTACTCGAACATTACTGAAATATTAAATACACAAAACTCCTCCCTGCTTAGCTATAAACTCCAACTCAACAGAGAATACATCCCAACTATATACCCAGTATACTATATAATACAACTACTATATGCAGACATCCACAGCATAGTACATTTTAAATTGTCCCATTCAGGCTTAAAGATTTAATTGCTTTGGAGGATTTCTTACTCTTGTGGGATAATGATCTTCCTGTCAAGGGGGATCACTCTACTTGACTGGTGAGCCTTGTGGCAGTGAAATAACCTCAGATTCTGGGACCTCCTCTGTGGTGGTTGTACGAATTGACACTGAGTCTGCAAGAAGTGGTTTTGACAGCTCTGCACACCTTTCTTCTCCTTCCTTCTTCTCTTTCCTTCTTCTCTTTCTCATCTGTGCATTTAGTTCACTGGAGTATTCTCTTATTAACCTTTCTATTGGTCCCTTTACGATCTGATCTCTCCTCTTGGTTTCTGTATCCACAACATCATCTGATGAATCCCCTGTTTTCATATCTCCATTGACTCCTTTCTTTTTTGTTTTCCATTCATCCAGCTGGGCTTCGGTCTTTACATCTACTTTTACAACAGCTTTTTGTCTCTCACTTGAAGTTCATGCAATAGCCTACACGCGGAATAGATTCAGGTTCTTTATTCTCACAAAAAACGAATGCTTGCAACTTTCCTGAAGCTCATTGAACTTCCTTCCAGCTGAAAACCGAGCCACTTTTTGCAAGTAACTGCCTGAATAATATAACAGAGGCTTTCTCAGATATGTTACATATAAAAACTGTTGTACTTGTTCCACTGCCACGATTCCTCTGAGCATCATAGTCCTTCCTTGGTCCAATATGCTTTCCAACGAGATGCACAGAGGTTGGCACCAACACCTGTTTTCCCTCTGTTGGGCAATGATTCATAATGTACAACATGGAGATAGTTGTGGCATAATCCAGTACCATCCTTAATTCACTTTCAGTTGGCTTCATTGAGGGGATGTGGCATGTAATTGGTGGATGGATCTCCAATCAAGTTGTTTTCTCAACCAATCAAGCCCCCACAATGCTGGTCCTCCTGTTTTTATCACATACACTTTCAATGTGACTTGTTAGTTGCTGCATTTCACTGTTACATATGTCATTCCGACAGGAATTGTCTTTTCTCCAGTACAATTTCTTAGCTGCATACATGCATCACATCAGTTTCTTTCAAATGACAAACTCATTTAGGGAATTGACTAAAACACCTGCACCAGTGTCTAATTCCACTTTAATTAATTTGTCATTCACTTCTGGTGTAAGCCATATTGCTTGTCCTTGTTTTCACATTGTAAATCTCAAAGCTATACAATCCACTGTCACCCTCATTATTATCAGATTTTTAATCAACAGTGTGCATATTAGTGCTCCTTTTGAAATGACTTCTTGACTTTTTATATTTTTCTCTTCCTTGTGCAAAACATTTATTTTTGCCAGACTGACATGCTCTTTGCATGCGTCCTACGTTCTTGCATTTTCTGCAAGTTTTGCCTTTACATCTGTTGTGGTCTAGGTTGTGTGACCCCTGCCACAATGGTAACACAAATTGTCCGGCCACGCAGGTTTCTGTGTATACTTTCCGATTTCATTTCTGACTGTTACTCATTTGCATCTCTGTCTCCTGTTTCCATTGAAATAGTTATTTGAACTGCTGTTTTAATTGCAAGCTGTGCTTCAGTTAGGAGCTATTTTTGAATGTTTTCTTGTAAGATTCCACTAGCTAAACAATCTCTCAGTTAATCATTAAGCTCATTACCAAACTCACAATGCTCAGCTAATCTCTTCAGTTCAGCCATATACACTGAAATGGACTTTCTTCTTTTTGATTCCACTCATAAAACCTAAACCACTCTGTAAGCAGCAATGGCTTTGGATCTAAATGTTCCTGCATCGATTTCACATTACCAACAAAGCTCATTTCAGACGGTTTGGTTGGAACAGCTAAACTTTGAAGCAAACTGTATGCCGTTAAACCCAATGTACTCAGCAAGATTGGTACTTGTTTTTCACTGGCTATTTTATTTGCCTCAAAACACCATTCAATTTGCTCAGTCTATAAAATCCAGTTATCTGTTGTGTAATCAAGCGTCTGTCTTTCTGATGTAGCCAGCCATTATTGCTTTTTTAAAATTATTATTATCACCAAGTATTCACTGTTTAGAAACCCCGAATTCTTCTGTTTACTGCCTTGTTTTTTAACTTGACATCTCTGCTTGTGCTGGGCTGCAGTTTTTACTCACTGTTCCTCACTGCGTTTTTTTTTAATTCAAATATTTTAATTTTGTTATACACACACATACACACACACACACACACACACACACACACACACACACACACATATATATACACAAGATTATTCAAATATTACTTAAATATTAAATCCCAAAATCTACATCTCATGTTCTTATTATCTGCACAAATTTTCTTCTTTTGCACATTGGTTGTTTATCTGTCTTTGTTCATGTACATTTTTCAAAAACTCTAATGTATTTCTTTACTTTCCTGTAATTATCTGCAAAAAAATTAATTTCAAGGTAGTATATGGAAACATAGATATCTTGATAGAAAATTTGATTTGACTTGTTTCCACTCTGCTTTTGCTGGTTCTGAGAAGACTGATGAAGATAGTGGGAACATAGAGGAGCAAGCAGGTGAGTGGTGGGGTCTGGGCTCCTGACACTTACATAGGACTTATGAGTGTATCTAATGCATGCATTCAAGATTCTCATGGCTCCCCAAATGTCCTTTCTTTTTGTGGGCCAGATGTCAGTGGAAAAGTTATATTACTTCAAGGAAGCTTTGAAGAGATCTTTGAATCGTTTGCTCTGCCTCCCTAGTAGAGCAGAAGTTTGAGTGTCTGTTTCTATTTTGTGGTATCAGGCAGGTAAGTGAAGTGGTCTTGCTGCCTCACCAATGAACCTAACTAGGGTCTCAGTACTGCAGATGTAGGCCGTAGCATCAATTTTTCTGTACTTTCAGTAAATGCAAAGGTCTTTACAGAGAGATTTGAGAATGTTAAGTAAAATATAGCTGAGCAACAAGTTGAGACTATTAATTCACTCTTGTCATCTTTATTATAATAAGGTACCCCATTGCAAGGTTTATTGAGAAAGTAAGGAGGCATGGGATCCAAGGGTACATTGCTTTGTGGATCTAGAACTGGCTTGCCCACAGAAGGCAAAGAGTGGTTGTAGACGGGTCATATTCTGCATGGAGGTCACTCACCAGTGGTGTGCCTCAAGGATCTGTTCGGGGACCCCTTCTATTCATGATTTTTATAAATGACCTGGATGAAGGAGTGGAGGGATGGGTTAGTAAATTTGCTGATGAGATGGAGGTTGGGTGTGTTGTGGATAGTGTGAAGGGTTGTTAGAGTTTACAGTGGGACATTGATAGGATGCAAAAGTGGGCTGAGAAGTGGCAGATGAAGTTCAACCCAGATAAGTGTGAGGTGGTTCATTTTGGTAGGTTAAATATGGTGACAGAATATAATATTAATAATAAGACTCTTGGCAGTGTGGAGGATCAGAGGGATCTTCAGGTCTGAGTCCATCAGGCACTCAAAGCTACTGCACAGGTTGACTCTGTGGTTAAGAAAGCATACGGTACATTGGCCTTCATCAATTGTGGGATTGAGTTTAGGAGCCAAGCGGTAATGTTGCAGCTATATAGGACCCTGGTCAGACCCCACTTGGAGTACTGTGCTCAGTTCTGGTCACCTCACTATTGGAAGGATGTAGAAATCACAGAAAGAGTACAGAGGAGATGTTGCCTGGATTGGGGAGAATGCCTTATGAGAAAAGGTTGAGTGAACTTGGCCTTTTTTCTTTGGAGAGACAGAGGATGAGAGGTGACCTGATAGAGATGATGAGAGGCATTGATCGTGTGAATAGTCAGAGGCTTTTTCCCAGGGCTGAAATAGCTAGCATGAAAGGGCACTGTTTTAAGGTGCTTGGAAGAAGGTACAGAGGAGAGGTCAGGAGTAGTTTTTTTCATACAGAGAGTAGTAAGTGCATGGAATGGGCTGCCGGCGATGGTGGGGGAGGTGGGTCTTTTAAGAGACAGGTACATGGAGCTCAGGAAAATAGAGGGCTATGGGTAACCCTTGGAAATTTCTAAGGTAAGGACATGTTTGGCACAAATTTGTGGGCTGAAGGGTCTGTATTGTGCTGTAGGTTTTCTATGTTTCTAACATACTTAGAACGTAGAAATCTAGAACACATTACAGGCCCTTTGGCCCACAATGTTGGGCCGACAATGTAACCTACTCTAGAAACGGCCTCGAGTTTCCCTACCGCATAGCCCTCTAGTTTTCTAAGCTCCATGTGCCTATCTAAGAGTCTCTTAAAAGAGATTTATTGTGGAAGAACAAACAAAAATAAGACCAGTTAGGTCACTCAGCTCCTCGAGTATCCTTACTCCTCTGTGTTAGAGCAATCCGACTCCCAATTCCCCAATCTTTCAATATTTCTACATCCACTTTAACTCCCTCTCATGATCTAGCTTCCATAGTTTTCTGGAGTAGAGAACTCCAGAAGAGATAATTCATTATCTTCTGCAAGAAGAAATTTCAACACACATTAATTTTAAGTGACCAGCATGTTGGAGATGAAGATTGAATATTTACATACACAACAATCAGTATGCAGATTGTCGCAAAAATTTCAACCTTGACTTTGTAATTCACTCCATCCTCCACAATCGCTGAGATGCAGTAGAACTTCTACCTCCTCTTAGCTGATGAATGACGAACCCGATTCATGTGGTCAATAGATAAGCTAAAAGTGCATAAGTTTAACCTGATTATTACTTATGCATTTTTAAAATTCCAACAATAAATTTTATTCATATAAGGGTGTACAAAATTTCATGGCATGCAGCATGCCTTCTTTTAACTACTTTTTTTTACTTTTGTACATGTAGCCTGTAATCCAATTTCACCAGGTAAGCAACTTACCGTCAGTCTCACCCGGTGCTGCTCTGGGCATGATGCACACATCATAAACACAAGAGACTCTACAGATGCTGAAAATCTTGAGTAACACAACCAAATAGTGGTAGAACTCAGCCAGTCAGGCAGCACTTATAGAAGGGAATAAGCAATCAACATTTTGGACCAGGACCCTTCATCAGAACTGGAAGGGAAGTGAGTAGATCCTAGAAAAAAGTAGGAAGGGCAAAAGGAATAGATGATGCAGGTGATAGGTGAGATCAGGTGCAGGGGAATATGGCTGGATGTTACTTTTACTTCAACCCGTTACCTCTTCCACCTATCCCTCCTAGCTTCTTACTTCGTAACCCATCCCCGACCCACCTGGTCTCATATGTCACCTACCAGCTTGTATTCTTTCCCCTCCCCTACCTTCTTATTCTGGCTTCTGTCCCTTTCCTTTCCAGTCCCATGAAGGGTCTTGTCCTGAAATGTCGACTGTTTATTCCTCTACATTCAAGCAGCCTGGCTTGCTGAGGTCTGCCAGATCTTATGTATGATGCACACATCAGCATCTTATTATCAAAGAGCGGCAAAGGTTTAAAATGCAGAAGGATATTAAGGGATTTGTCTGGTGGTTGAAAAATATGATGCGTGGAATTTTGTTTAAACAAGATCAAGGTAAGAAATTTGCTCATGGTGTCTGATGGGAAGGATGAAGGGTATAGGTGGGTTTTCAAAGTGGCTGAGATAATGTACAATAAATAATCATGATTGGAAGGTGTAAATGTACAGAAAGATCTGGGAATACATGTCTACAGATTCCTACAAGTGGCAGGGTAGGTAGATAAGGTGCTTCAGAATACATTTCTTTCTTTGGTGAAGCATAATATGTAACACTGATCAGTTTTTATTAGAAATGAGGCCTCTGCTGACATTCTGAATATAGTTTTGAGCACAGGATCGAGAAAGTGGGTGCAGAAGGAATCTGTATCATGTACAAATAAGATGCTGGCTAGGTTGATTTATTTTGTTTTGAAGATGAAAAGTTAAGCGGACGTTTAATTGATGTGCATAAAATTATGAAGCACTCAGGACATCTTTAGGGAGCGGTGTCTCAGAAAGGCAGCTTCCATTATTAAGGACCTCCAGCACCCAGGGCATGCCCTTTTCTCACTGTTGCCATCAGGTGGGAGGTACAGAAGCCTGAAGGCACACACTCAGTGATTTAGGAACAGCTTCTTCCCCTCTGCCATCCAATTTCTCAATGGAAATTGAATCTTTGGACACTACCTCACTTTTTTAAATATACAGTATTTCTGTTTTTGCACATTTAAAAAAATCTATTCAATATACATAATTGATTTACTTGTTTATTATTATGATTATTTATTATTTCTTCTTTGCTAGATTATGTATTACATTGAACTGCTATACTAAGTTAACAAATTTCACATCACATGCGGTGATAACAACCCTGATTCTGAATCTGATTCTGATAAAATGAGTAAGAATGATTCTTTTCCCTTAGCAGATGAATCAATAACAAGATTTAAAAGAGAGATGGGATGCAATGTTCTCACCCATTGGGTTAAGGTCTGGCACATACTATCCAGAAGGATAAAAAAGAAAAGCACTTCAAGTGCTCGTTTATGTGGAGTGTGAAATGTTGATACCTACAAACTAGAGGATGGTGCTCGGTCTCCTTCTTGGTTGTAGTTTTCCATCATTCTATGCTTTTGCACTCTTACATTCTGTGCGGATGAGTGTGAGTCTCTGGTTTGATGTAAACACTAAAATGTTATAAGAGCAGGGCCAAAAGGTTATACAGGGCAGTGAAACTTCAACAATATAATATGCAATTGTTTGGAAATGCCAATGGCTCCTCATTAAGTTCACTCTAAATGTACACTAAGTGAAGTACTGACATTTATCTTCCTGACAAAAATGTCTATTTTATTATCCTTACCCTTCTTTATTCCATGAACATTTTCAGGCTGTGTCTCATTCAAATCACGGTTTTGTTTCCCACTGCAAATTCACTTGTACCTTTTCCTGTTCCCTTTAAACTCAAATTCACCAAGGATTCTGTTTCCCATGCTCCCTCCCAACAAACAGGGTTCTCTGCAATTTATGGAATATTTATTATACTAATGAAATGAAAATAATAGAAATACTCAGTTGGTCAAACAGGTCAATGGAAAGAGAATGACCTAACGTTTCAGGTTTAGGACCCTTTATAAGAATTGGGAGAGAAAGAAAGCAAGTTAGTTTTTAAGTAATGGCAATACTGAGGAGGGAAACATTAAAATATCTTTGGGTATTAATAAGAGTAACATCCAATTATCTGCTGGTCCCGCACCAACATTCCAAGGTTGTCATATGTTCTAACCATTTGCCCTGAAACATTAGCTGTTATTCTTTCCGCAGGTGCTGCCTGAAACGAGATTCCAGAATCCTTTTTTTATGATTTAGATTTCAAGCATCTGCATTTATTTTTTCCCAGTAAGAAGACTAGTTGTTCCCATCTCCAAGGAAGACAGAGAGAAAGAATTAAGAATTCAAGCAGGGTGGTTGAATCTGTGATAACTAAATGGGTGTAGAAAAGGTGAATCACATTTTGGGGAAAAAAGCAGTACATATTTTTCCTCTTTTTATGATTCTAGAGTTTGGGACTACTCTAGAGACTACTCTACTTCTAGAGATGGTTCGAGAAAATAATGGACAGTAAGGTTTGATTTCAAGCTAGATCTATAAATACACAGAATCAACAGCAAACTATCAGATCTACTTGGATGGAAAATGAAGGAGTGAACATGAGATGGGAGAGAATAGAAGTAGGGGAGATTAAAGGTTTTGCTGTGAACAAGACCACACAGGGATTAAGTTAATAGAGAGCCTAATCATTTAAAGACCAAGGATCAGAGATTCATAAATTAATAACTTGAGGCAGTCAATTATTCTGGGATCAAGCATAGAAGTATGAGTTAGAATGGAACAGTATGACATGCAAATGGAAGAATACTAAAACATGGTCCAAGTGAACCTGACAGCAGGTGAGACCTGAGATGAGAGAAACTGACTTCAAACAAATGAAAATCAATTAAAATTCCCAAATGGATGAACAATCCATTTCTGCATATTGCTCCTTAAGCAATAAAGATGAATATTTTCACTGCTATATTGGTAACCCATAGGAAAAAAAATAATGGAGTAAACTATAATGCTGTTGCTGAAGAGATTGCTGGATGTTATGGTAATTCAGATTTTAAATACTGGGGCCTGGTATTTTGCCTGGTGATACATATGCATTTGCTTAACTTTGAAATATTCATTTTCTCATACTGATGGATATTTGATAAACAAAGAAAAAAATTGGAATTACTTTGCCAAGTTGGATGGGTTAAGAAACAACAAATCTAGTGTAAGAAGTAATTTGCGCACTGGAGAATTGAGATAGTGTAAAACAGAGATGAATTCTTTCAGTTTAAATGCAAAAACAACAGCAACTGTAAATATACTAAAGGTAATGCCATGGCATAGTAATTTAAAGGACAATCAAATTTTTTATTAGTCTCATAATGCATTCCTTAATTGTTATTATGCACTGAAAAAAAGCATTATTTGAAATGTTTTCTTCTAATCTCTTTAGATAACTAGCGATAAAACTTTCATTACCCTGCGCTTGTTTTTCAAGTGTAGTTTTCCTGAACCAGCACAAAAAAATGTAGGTATGTTCAGCATTTTCATGACTCCTTTTCTATGGATTTAAAAAAGTGCTGAAAGCTATCACTGGTTACAAAATTGTTTACCCCTTTAAATAAAGCACCACAGTGAGTTACTACTTTCATGTTGTTCACTTTTTTACAGTCAGTAGTCTTAAAAATGTCAAATTATTAAAATGTATTTCATTATACATGCCCGAGATTCTAGGAAGATTATGATTATTTACAGTTGATAACTATTGTTAACTCTGCCATGAATGGTGCCAAGCCTGGTTGCGAAAAGAGGAAGGTTGAGCATGGGCTAGTTTTTACCCAGAGCTATAGAAACATCAACAGAAACTCTAAATACCTCATCCCTGGGAGAGAAAATATCTTAGAAGACGGGCTACACAATTTGAGAGACTGGCCCAGAACTGAGCACTCTGACAAGCTGTTGTTGGTGGCCTATGCACCAGTAGGGGTGAAGGGCTTAAGGAGAAGAATAATTTACTATTGTTGCAGTTAACCTCAATATTTTGACTAAAAATACTTTTTTTGGATAAATATTTCATTAAATGCAATTAAAATTGTATCGAATTATAAATCTGAAATGCATCAAGGAATATGTCATTGATAAAGGAAGAAAACAAAACTTTGTTGCACAAATTTGCAGAGCTGCAAATTTATGCAAATTTTACATTACAATTATGCATATAAGCCGAGTGAAAAAGAAACAACTTTACTCTGTTGCAGCTATATAGGACCCTGGTCAGACCCCACTCGGAGTACTGTGCTCAGTTCTGGTCACCTCCCTACAGGAAGGATGTGGAAACTGTAGAAACAGTGTGGAGGAGATTTATAGGGATGTTGCCTGGACTGGTGAGCATGCCTTATGAGAATAGGTTGAGTGAACATGGCCTTTTCTCCTTAGAGGATGAGAGGTGACCTGATAGAGGTATATAAGATGATGAGAGGCATTGATCGTGTGGATAGCCAGAGGCTTTTACCCAGGGCTGAAATGGCTAACATGAGAGGGCACAGTTTTAAGGTGCTTGGAAGTAGATACAGAGGAGAGGTCAAGGGGAAATTTTTTACTCTGAAAGTGGTGTGCGCGTGGAATGGGCAGCCAGCGACGGTGGTGGAGGCAGATACAATAGGGTCTTTTAAGAGACTCCTGACAGGTACATAGAGTTCAGAAAAATAGAGGGCTATGGGTAACCCGAGGTAATTTCTAAAGTAAGTGCATGTTCGGCACAGCATTGTGGGCCGAAGGGCCTGTATTGTGCTGTAGGTTTTCTTCTGCTACATTTTCATTCAAATTAATGTTGTGAACAGACAACCCTCTTTTATCCTCAGACATTATTTTAACTTAATTTTTAATGACCCTTGTACATCTTGAGAAATTAGATCAATTTGTGCCTGCATGTGTCCACGTTGCTCACTTTGATAATACTTAGTCATTTCTGTCTGTGATATTTGACTGGCCACTGTTTACTTTCAAGTTGCCTTTGCTGCTAATGTTAGAATCATGTATATAGCAACCGGTTCCATGATTATGGACTAAATTGATATTATTACAATGATATCTCGGGGTTTGTTTATCAAATTCTGAAGGAAAATGAGGAAAGTCAATGCAGTAGTTCAGAAGATAGAGATGTTTTAAAGTGTAAACAAATAAACCAAATTTCAACATCTACAGTTCTTCTGTCTCCACGATTTAAAGTGTCCCCAGTGAGGCCTTAATGTTTCAGCTAGAGACTCTTCTGGATTACATGTCATTATACTATTAATCTGAATGAATGAGGCATTCACACATCATTCACCATTGTGCAAGGCTCCTGGTTCCTTAGCCTGCAACATGGAGCCATTTCAGAATCAAAATCAAGTTTATTATCACAGTTATATGTTGTTAAATTTGTTGTTTTGTGGCAGTAATACTGTGTGAGACTTAAAATACTCTAAGTTAGGCAAGGAGAAGGTGGCGACGTGACGCAGCGCGCGCGGCCGCTCCGAATTGATATCGTATTTGTTAAATAGGGGCCGTGCACAATCCTGATTTGATGGAGATGGACGTGAGAAGCACAGAGGAACACCTGGAGAAACTTCTGAAATGCCTGCTTTGCTGCCGCTGCTACTGTGCGATCAAGAATCTCCAGAGGGAAAGGCCCCAAATCCTCAGCTTTGCCTATTATCTGTTGCCAGGGCCGGGGTTGAAGCGCTCGGCAGAGATGGTGCTCAGTGTCAGAGGGCTGGTCAGAGACTCAAAGTTTTTGACGGACTCAAGAGTCGGACTGTGGTCGGGTGTTTCCAGGATGCTGCATCGGCAAGTTTGCGGCGCTGGAAGCTCATGGCAGGGAGAGCTTCTCCCTTCAACCATCTGCGTGAGATGATGGGACTTTTGAGAGACTTTGAGACTTTTTTTTTACCGTGCCCATGGTCTGTTCTTCATCAAATTATGGAATTGCTTTGCACTGTTGTAATTATGTGGTTTTTGTCAGTTTTTTTAGTCTTGGTTTGTCTTGTGTTTCTGTGATATCATTCTGGAGGAACAAATTGTATAATTTCTTAATGCATGCATTACTAAATGACAATAAAAGAGGACTGCATGTCCTCATAATCTAAATAATCTAAAGTTAAGATAGAACAGAACATAAATAAACAGTACAGGGTTAATGGCAGGATTCTTCACAGACGGATCTTGGTCCACAGACTGCTCAAAGTTGCTGCACAAGTTGCGAAGTGGCTAAGAAGCTGCATGCTTTGTCTGCCTTCATTAGGTGGGGGTAATTGAGTTCAAGAGCCACGATGTAATGTATAACTCTGGTTAGACCACACTTGGAGTATTGTGTTCAGTTCTAGTCACCTCATTATAGAAAAAAACTGTGAAAGCTTTCGAAAGAGGAGACAGCATCATACCCCCTGTCCTCCCTCTTTTTCCCGTTCTAACTGTAGCTGTATATTTTGCTGTACAGTACCATATTTGCAGTTCTTTGAGACAGATTCAATTCCTAGTGATCAACATGTCAATGCTGTGGAAGCTGCAGGCATTGCATTCAGCTCCCTGCTGAAGTAGCAGAGGGCTTGTAACAGTGTAGTACAATTTCTAACATTGGTCCTTTTTTAATTATTTTGCAAAATCCATGCTCTATCTTTGTTCTATATGCCAGACATTGTAAATGCACAAAAGGAGTGAATTATAATTTCTAGTCAATTTAACTCAAAATCTTTTGAATATCAGTAGGGGTAAATGTGTTATGAAACTTTAAAGGGAACAATAAAACTGATTCTTCTACAATTTGAAGTATTCATCTGCTTCATACAGTTGATAATTATCTTCCACTTGCAAGAGGATCTCATCTTATTGTTTGTCAGATTTTCTCTTGCTATATAGCAGGGAGTGTTTATATTAAAATTAGCCACTGCCCAATCATCAAAGTACTGTTTTGTTCTATGCAGTTACTTTACATTCTTATAGTTACAAGCTTAAATATCAGTGGCTCAGCCTTAATCAGCCTATCTGATCTTAAATTGTTGTTTTTGGCACAGTTTGAAAAGCATGCCTTGGTTTAAGACATACGGACATAAATTAAACTGGAGTTAAAGATTTTCTGATATCCATATTCTTTAATCAGAAGTGAAAAAAGATTTCAGTAGAGAGGTGCTGATAATAATGCTAATGAACAGAATTCACTATCTTACCATCTTCAGCTGTAAAAATGCACTCATAAAAATGACATTCAGATTACAGAATTAATAGTGCACCACTTAGCTGATCAGATTTGTGCCAACATTTATCCCATCACATTTAATTTAATCTTATTAGTATATTGATTTACTTATTTTTCCTTTATCTGAGTTCTGCTAAAAAAAAGCTGCTTGGGAGTATTCCTCTTGCCATTCTTCCTTGTAATATATTTTACCATTCATTCGTCCAAGTCCTGGAACTCACTGCTCAACAACACTGTGAAAAGATCTTCACCAAAAAGATTGTACCATTTCTAGGCAACTGAACGTCACTTTCTCAAAGACTACAAATAATGAACAATAAATGCAGATCTGCCCAGATGCTATGTAAATTTACCTCAATTAGTTAATATGATAATAACTTCCTTATTTTCACAATTCAGTAAGCCCTGGATACTAAATTCCCCATTGAGTTTATTTGTATCTCTCTTATATTGATAGCCCCAATCTCTTGGCTTGCACATGCAGAAACAAGTTCCCTTTCCCTACGTTATCAAACTAAGATGGAGTCAGAGAGTAATAAAGCAGGAAAACAAGCCCTTTGGCTCAATTCACTGATACAGACCATGGTGTCCAACAACCTAGTCCCATCTGCTACATGTGGCTCAAATCCCCATAAAAGCCTCCTATCTCTTTTAAATGCTGTTACTCATGATCGATAGCTAATCTTAAAGGGTGATGTGAATGTTTCTCTTAGCCAATGAAAGAATTTACAACAACAAATGAAGAACTTGTCCCAATTCTTTAACATATTTTTAATAATCACTTCTATAATTTACCCACTATTTACAAAAAAAGTTTTTAAAATATGTTAATTCAGAAACAAAGGTTCTCAACTTAAAGAGGGGTAACTTTGAAGGTATGAGACGTGAATTAGCTAAGATAGACTGGCAAATGACACTTAAAGGATTGACGGTGGATATGTAATGGCAAGCATTTAAAGGTTTCATGGATGAACTACAACAATTGTTCATCCCAGTTTGGCAAAAGAATAAATCAAGGAAGGTAGTGCACCCATGGCTGACAAGAGAAGTTAGGGATAGTATCAATTCCAAAGAAGAAGCATACAAATTAGCCAGAGAAAGTGGCTCAGCTGAGGACTGGGAGAAATTCAGAGTTCAGCAGAGGAGGACAAAGGGCTTAATTAGGAAGGGGAAAAAAAGTTTATGAGAGAAAACTGGCAGGGAACATAAAAACGGACTGTAAAAGCTTTTATAGATATGTAAAAAAGAAAAGACTGGTAAAGACAAATGTAGGTCCCCTGCAGACAGAAACAGGTGAATTAATTATGGGGAGCAAGGACATGGCAGACCAATTGAATAATTACTTTGGTTCTGTCTTCACTAAGGAGGACATAAATAATCTTCCAGAAATAGTAGGGGACAGAGGGTCCAGTGAGATGGAGGAACTGAGTGAAATACATGTTAGTAGGGAAGTGGTGTTAGGTAAATTGAAGGGATTGAAGGCAGATAAATCCCCAGGGCCAGATGGTCTGCATCCTAGAGTGCTTAAGGAAGTAGCCCAAGAAATAGTGGATGCATTAGTGATAATTTTTCAAAACTCGTTAGATTCTGGACAGGTTCCTGAGGATTGGAGGGTGGCTAATGTAACCCCACTTTTTAAAAAAGGAGGGAGAGAGAAACTGGGGAATTATAGACCGGTTAGCCTAACGTCGGTGGTGGGGAAACTGCTGGAGTCAGTTATCAAGGATGTGATAACAGCACATTTGGAAAGCGGTGAAATGATCGGACAAAGTCAGCATGGATTTGTGAAAGGAAAATCATGTCTGACGAATCTCATAGAATTTTTTGAGGATCTAACTAGTAGAGTGGATAGGGGAGAACCAGTGGATGTGGTATATTTGGATTTTCAAAAGGCTTTTGACAAGGTCCCACACAGGAGATTAGTATGCAAACTTAAAGCACACGGTATTGGGGGTAAGATATTGGTGTGGGTGGAGAATTGGTTAGCAGACAGGAAGCAAAGAGTGGGAATAAACGGGACCTTCTCAGAATGGCAGGCGGTGACTAGTGGGGTACCACAAGTCTCAGTGCTGGGACCCCAGTTGTTTACAATATATATTAATGACTTGGATGAGGGAATTGAATGCAGCATCTCCAAGTTTGCGGATGACACGAAGCTGGGTGGCAGTGTTAGCTATGAGGAGGATGCTAAGAGGATGCAGGGTGACTTGGATAGGTTGGGTGAGTGGGCAAATTCATGGCAGATGCAATTTAATGTGGATAAATGTGAAGTTATCCACTTTGGTGGCAAAAATAGAAAAACAGATTATTATCTGAATGGTGGCCGATTAGGAAAAGGGGAGGTGCAATGAGACCTGGGTGTCACTATACACCAGTCATTGAAAGTGGGCATGCAGGTACAGCAGGCGGTGAAAAAGGCGAACGGTATGCTGGCATTTATAGCGAGAGGATTCGAGTACAGGAGCAGGGAGGTACTACTGCAATTGTACAAGGCCTTGGTGAGACCACACCTGGAGTATTGTGTGCAGTTTTGGTCCCCTAATCTGAGGAAAGACATCCTTGCCATAGAGGGAGTACAAAGAAGGTTCACCAGATTGATTCCTGGAATGGCAGGACTTTCATATGAAGAAAGACTGGATGAACTAGGTTTGTACTCGTTGGAATTTAGAAGATTGAGGGGGGATCTGATTGAAACATATAAAATCCTAAAGGGATTGGACAGGCTAGATGCAGGAAGATTGTTCCTGATGTTGGGGAAGTCCAAAACGAGGGGCCACAGTTTGAGGATAGAGGGGAAGCCTTTTAGGACCGAGATTAGGAAAAACTTCTTCACACAGAGAGTGGTGAATCTGTGGAATTCTCTGCCACAGGAAACAGTTGAGGCCAGTTCTTTGGCTATATTTAAGAGGGAGTTAGATATAGCCCTTGTGGCTACGGGGGTCAGGGGGTATGGAGGGAAGGCTGGGGTGGGGTTCTGAGTTGGATGATCAGCCATGATCATAATAAATGGCGGTGCAGGCTCGAAGGGCCGAATGGCCTACTCCTGCACCTATTTTCTATGTTTCTATGTTTTCTATGTTCTTGAAATTGCATCTTTTTAAATAACTATCTCTGAATAGAATTAATGCTTTTGTTTTCTTTTCTGAGAGCTCCATTTTACTCATGTCCACTTTTGTGTTAATTTAATCAATAGTCACTCTGTTAAATAATTGTTTCTGAAATGTGTTTTCTTTGTCTCTATTATGCACCAATGTGCTAATACTAAGATACTTGAACAATCCTTCTAATTTAGATCAACATTATCAACAAAGTTTCCCCAGTGGTCAAGACACTAAATTCTTTATATACAGTTCCAATCACCTTATGACCATGAGGAGGGTAAATCCATGGAAATACACCCAGTGGCCACTTTATTAGGTACCTCCTGTACTGAATAAAGTGGCCACTGAGTGCATGTATGTTCATAGTTTTCTGCTCCTGTAGCCCATTCTCTTCAAGTTTCAATGTGTTGTGCATTCTGAGGGGCTCTTCTGCACAATATTGTTGTAATGCATGGTTAATTTGAGTTACTGTCTTCTTCCTGTAACCTTGAGCCAGTCTAACCATTCCCTCTGAGCTCTCCCATTAACAATGTGTTTTCACTTACAGGGCTGCTGCTCAGAGCATTTTACTTTTGTTTTTTCCACCATACTCTGTGAACTCCCGAGACTGTCGTACATGAAAATCCTAGGAGATCAGCATTTTCTGAGATACTCAAACCACCCCCTCTGCCATCAACAATCATTCCACAATCAAGGTCACTAAGATCACATTTATTCTCCATTCTGAGACTCTTGACAATGTCTGTATGCTTTTAGGCGCTGAGCTGCTGCCACTTCGTTCGCTGATTTGGTATTTGCATTAATGGGTATGTGTACAGGTTCGTGGACATTTATAAAAACAAGAGTGTAATAAGGGCCCAAAGGATCATTGGGGACCTGAGTCACCCCAACCACAAACTGCTACCATCGGGAAAAAAAATACCGCAGCATAAAAGCCAGGACCAACAGGCTCCGGGACAGCTTCTTCCACCAGGCCATCGGACTGATTAATTCACACTGATACAATTGTATTTCTATGTTATATTGACTGTCGTGTTGTATATTCTATGTATTACAAATTACTATAAATTGCACATTGAGATGGAGACACAGCATAAAGAATTTTTTCTCCTCGCGTATATGAAGGATGTAAGTAATAAAGTCAGTTCAATTCAATACCTAATAAAGTGGCCACTGTGTGTAGGTGATAATTAGTTTCTTATATCTAAAGCCTAGGAAGTAGTTTATGTGATAGCTTTGTATCAGCCACAACAGTGTCAAAAAGATATATTGCATGTTATCAAGCTAATATTACAAGCTGTAATTTCTACGTTTAAAATGAAAAATGAAATATCAGAAATAATTAGCCTGATAGGCACACTCCTCGGCAATGTCACAAAGTGTTAGTTGTTTAATTTTCAAATATTTTGCTGCAACCTCACTTCTTATTTCACATTATTTGTCACCTCGAGACAGCATGAACTGACAGCTCTGAATTCATCAATATTTATGCTCATGTACCTCTGGTCCTTCTGTTCATACCTACCCTTTAAAAATCTGCCACTCAGTGCTTTTCATTATTCTTTCCACTGCTTTATCATTATTACCTCTGCTTTAAATTTAATTTTCCTTTTGTCTGTCAATTTAGCCTGTCTATGTCTTCCCACAATCTATGGCCATCCTCCACATTAATAATCATTTTTCCAGTTTGTTGCATTTGACACAGTTTGAAAGGCATAGATCAATTTAAGGCATCTGAATATTAATTACAGTGGTATCAAATATTTGTTGATATGTGTATACTTTAAAAAAAGTTAAAAAAGATTTCAGCAGAGTGGTGCCGATAATGATGTTAATTTGTATGCTTTGTCCTGTTTACCGTGTCCAAGTCATATGTTAAAAAAAGTGTACTGCCCCCCTAGGGAACACCATATTTACCACTCCACAGTATAATGGGCAACCACTTAGCACCAGTCTCCACCCTTTTCCTCTGAATATGTGGTCCTTTCAATACTATTTCATGACATATCCATTTCAATTACGCTGACAGGTTTCTTTGTGTGGAGTTTCATCAAGTGCCTTTATAGAATCCGTGTCAGCAACATCAATTCCAATCCTTTGATTAACCTTCCCTATCATCAAAGCATCTACCATTAATAAATCCTTGTTATTCCTTAATTATCAACTCAGAATTCTCAAAGTGGTTGTGGATTCTGGATTCTGTTTCTAAATGCTTTGTCATAGCCAAAGTCGTACCAACTGCTTTATAGCTGTTTAGCATGTTCTTACAGCCCTTTTTTTGAAGATGGGCAACACTTGTGCCATTTTCTGCTGATCTGGCATTTCCCTTCTAACTTGAAGACTGAAGGTTAGCAGCAAGTTATTCTGCAGCCTTCCTCTGCCTCACCTCCAGATATGGTAAAACTCAATTTCTTTAGTCAAATTTCACCCTATTTATTTTAGCTATTACCTTTCATTCTAGTATGATGTTAGCAACATCATTGCTTTTGTAAAGACTGATTGAAAATATTCATTTACTGTTGTGACTGTGCATTGTTTCAAGAAGACATCAGTTTCTCTTTGCCTCCATTGGCTCTGTGTATCTACTTCCTACTAATTTCTTATTTAAGTGCCCACAGAACACTTTTGATTCCCTTTTATCCTAACAGATATTCCTCTAAACTTCTCTCTTGTTATGTTTTGACTTGTTTTCATCAAATGGAATTATTCACTTGATAGGCATCATCTAGTGAAGCACCTTCAATAACTCCAAAAGACTGAAGTAGGGTAAATACTGAAAGGCTTTTATTCGCAGTAAAATACGACTTCCATGCTGAGTGTCTGCCGCCGGACTGAGGGGGAGGGGCAAGGCGAAATCACCTTTAGTCAGGGCTGTGGGAGGAACCACAGGGGCAGTCAGCAGAGGGGCGTGTCCAGACAGTTAACCCAGGTACAACATATATATGGTTTACCACATTTAGCCTCCTTTTACTTTTCACCATTAACTTTGTCATCTAAAAAATTCTGGTTTTGTTCATCTTTTGCCTTTGATTTTTGATTAGCAAATTTAAGAAAGGAAGGTGAGCAGGTGACATTCTAAGGTTGGTGCTGTGTCCCCTCTACACTCAATTACGCTTAATGAGATATCTTCTCCACTTTGTTTTTCCCTTTTCTCTGAAATGAGGAGTAAAGGCATGCTTTTCCACAATTAGATTTAGCCAAGTCTAGGAAATTGACACTTCTATATTCTTTCTCATCAGTTCTAATAAAACATTATCAAACTGAAATGTTATCTATATTTCTCTGCACAGAAAATCTGTCTTACTGAGCATTTCCAAAAACATTTTTGATTTCAGATTTTGAGCATCTGCAGTATTTTGCTTTCGTGGTACTTAACCTCACAGTATAAAAGTATGTATGGTTTACTTTTAAATCAGTAAGCACAGTTATCATGCACTATGACCTGGTGACAACAGCTCAGTGGTTATAGATTATAACAGTGAGCAAGGAATTATTCAAGGGAATCACAAACTACAAAAATGAATTACTTAAGATTTAACAAGAATTAAACAATTATGGTACAAATTTCATAATGGAATCTCATCGGTGCTTTATTTCAGAACTATAGTAGAATGGAAATTCATTAGAATCGTTGTTTTTGAAATTTTGAAGACATGTAGCACTTTTTCTATTCTGGTAGAGTGCAATTATTATCTCTACCTTTGGAACTTTATGAGACAGCATACCACTTGAGAATAACTTCAGCTATGTTGAGGTATCTTCAATTATATTTAAAACACATTTTGATCAGAATACTGTGATTTTGTTATTGAGTAGCTCGCCCAGCTGGTTTGTTAGCTTGCAAATGTTTCGTTACCCAGCTAGGCAACATCATCAGTGCAACTTCAAATGAAACTTTGGTGATCTACATTGCTCATCTTTTATGTGTCCTGTGGTTAGTCCGTTTATGTGTGTGCGTGGGTATATGAGCCATTTCTATTGGTTATCGATTATGTAATCCGCGATTGGTTCATTGAAATTCAATTGGGTGATAATTGTTGTCCCGGCTATGTTAGACGATCGTTATGTAGGAGTAACCCGCTGTCATGACGTGCCGGAACAAACGGTGGTGGCAGTGCGGCGTTTCATTGTTTTCTTAATCACAACCTCCAACACCACAACAATATCTGACAATAGATGTGTAACAGTGACCTTGTATGGAAGTACAAGATAACACTGATGCAGACATGTTTTATACATTTAATAAGGTGCTTTATTAATATATTGCTTGAGCAAACATTCAATAGATGCAATTGTCACTTTTGCCCAGTAACTCATTTTATTGCACATGTTAAATACAGCAAAATAATACACAAAGACATGGCAAAAGTAAAGGCAAACAAATGAGGTAACAGCAAATTTCACTTTTACCCAGTAACAAGCCTTATTGCAGTTAGTTGTAGCTGTCGACCCTTTCATCGGTGAAGAGACTATGGCTGTAGGAAATGTTTCTGGACAAACGCGCACCAGGTCTTTCGTTTGGCAATTTCCTTTTAAGTTTTTCTACTCTGTAACTGGACAAACGTGCACTAAGTATACCGTTTCCTCTTCGCTTGTTTTCCGTGTGTCCTGCACATGCCCAGTAGGAGGAGATTCGCCCAAATATCCACTTTAATGAGGACAGAGGTATTTTCAAAAACGTCTAATGTGGATGTCTGCTGTTTTTACGTGAAACTGGTGTTTTCAAAATTATCCGGTCTAGTGTGGATGTAGCCGTAGTCTTCATTGATTGACGCGTGTAATCAGGTGTGAATTGGCTGTTGGGTCTGGACTGGCGACTTGACGCTGAAGTGGGATGTAAACTGGGTTCATTTCAATGTGCTTGTTGATTGAATTCTGTGTGGAGAACAAAGCCTCTTCGAATTCTCGGGCTTTTCGTTGACGGGGTTGGCTTAAGATAATGACATTGGTTCAGTCAAATTGATGGGCTTCACTGTCGCAATGTGTAGATATAAGGGAAAGTTGATCATGATAGTTTACAAGGGGTGTTCATGTACCCTTGTAGATAGCTTCCTACCTGTGCTTTCCTTAGCTCTGAATTGGACAAAAAATACTCATATCCCTGTTTTCACAGAGCGTAAGATTATAAGGCAAGCTTTAGCAACAGAAACCTTGATTTATTTAGTGCTTCTAATGAACCAGAATCAAGTTCTTTTATCACTGGCATATATCATGAATTTTTTTGTTTTGTAGCAGCAGTACAGTACATGACATAAAAGTTACCAAAATAAATAGTGCAAAAGACAGATAATGAGGTGGTGTTCATGGACCGTTAAGAACTCAGATGGTGGAAGGGAAGAAGCTGTTCTTAAAACATTGAGTTCTGGTTTTCTGGCTCCTGTAATTCCTCTGGAAGATATCCTTGGTGACGGGGAGGGCTGTGCTTGTAATGGATCGGCTGAGTGTACGACCCTCTGCAGCCTCTTGCAGTACTATGCATTGGAGACCCTGTTATCAGGCTGCATGGCAACAGTCAGAATGATCTCCATGGTTCACCTATAAAAATCTCGGGAGGAGAAGATGGTGGCACGACGCAGCTCGCAGCGGCCACTCCGGTGGTGATGTCCGTTACTTGTCAAGTAGGGTGCCATGCACAATCCTAATTTGATGGAGACGGACATGAGAGCACGGAGGAACATCTGGTGAAACTTCTGAAATGCCTGCTCCGTTGCTGCTGCTACTGTGTGGTCCAGAATCTCCGGAGGAGAAGGCCCAGAGTCCTCGGCTTTGCTTGTTGCTCGGCTGCCGGGGCCGGGTCGAAGCGCTCGGCAGAGAATGGTGCTCGGGGAAGCTGTGTCAGAGGGGCTGGTCGGAAGCTCGAAGTTTTCGGACGGACTCAGAGTCTGCTGCAGTCGGGTACTTCCAAAGGTGCTGCAGCGACAAGCTGGTGGCACTTGGAGGTTCATGGCAGGGAGAGTTCCTCCCTTCTGCCGCCTGCGTGACATGATGACTCTATATGGGACTTTGAGACTTTTTTTTTTACCATGCCCATGGTCTGCTCTTTATCAAATTATGGTATTACTTTGCACTGTTGTAACTATATGTTATAATTATGTGGTTTTGTCAGTTTTAGTCTTGGTTTGTCCTGTGTTTCCTTGTTATATCATTCTGGAGGAACGTTGTATCATTTCTTTAATGCATGCATTTTTAAATGACAGTAAACGAGGACTGAGTGTCCTCATAATCTAATCTAATCTAATCCAAAAAAGCTGCAAGATTCTGGAGTCTGATATAACAAAGCTCCTCAAGCTCAAGCCCAAATGTATTGTCATCTGCCTGTACATATGTACAAACAAAACAACATTCCTCCAAAACACAGTGCACCCACAAAACATACAGTATATCACACACAGCACATAAAACAAAATATTACAACAAATAACTTAATAAAATATAATTCAAAATGCATGTAGTGCACATCCCAGGTAAGCAGTAAATGATAAACAGCTTGCTGTTCAGTGATGAGACCCCAGTGGTGACAGGGCATTCATTATTCTCCTAGCCTGAGGGTAAAAGCTGTACCCAGTCTGGCAGTCCTTGTCCTGGTGCTCCTGTACCTCCTTCCTGACAGTCAAGAGTCAAAGAGATTGTGGGATGGGTGGTAAGTATTCTCAACAATGCTTCTGGCCCTTCATATATAATGACTGTGGTAAATGTCAGAAATGAGGGCCAGGAGACCCTGGAGATCCTCTCAACTTTTTTTACTATTCTCTGAAGGGTCTTGTGGTCTGATTCCCTGCAGCTTTCTTATCACAAAATGATGCAGCCAGACAGGGAACTCTCAATGGTGCTCCTGTCAAAAGTTGTTAGAATGGGGGGCGGGGGTGAGAAGTCTTGTTATCCTCAGTCTCGTCATAAATTGTGTACTCAAAGTGTATTCCTAATGAAGTAGTGCAGCAAATATGCCTCATGTACATCACAGGAATGTCAAAAATGAATTAATGCACAACTACATTGGTTAATACTGGGGCAAATTATCATGGGCTTAGCCAGAGAGATGGTTCACAAAAAAATAGATGGGAAAAGATTGAGAGGTAGGCAATGCCCAAGCTTATGGGTCTTGCAAATACTAGAACAGCCACCAGTGATGGAAAAATCATGTGCCTTTATTTAAATTGTCCGACATAATTAACAACTTACTTCGTTGTCACTCGTGATATTTCTAACAATTACTTTTGAAAATAAATGTATAGAGTCACAAATTTGATTACGTTACCACACTTTTCTTGATGTAGTTTTCAGCATTACATTAGAAAGCACCCTCATGCTCAGTTTCATGGCAGGGGGTCCAGAAGACAGTTTTATGCTCAGCTTCTTTCTCTTTTTGGCTGCTAATCTTTTCTCCATGCCAATGTTTTACTTCCTTCATAAAGAACATTTATATCCTCTCCAAAAACCATTGAAATGGAAGCTTATTAAATGCATCCTAGATATAGTTCTCCTTAATACAAAATTGTTACTTCTTCAAAGAACTCTAATAAATTGGAGGTATTTAAGTTTGAAATATGCTTGACATTTCCTAATTGCATTTTATTGAATGCTAAATGTCCTGCTGTAAATTGGTTAAGTGTTTTTCCTTCACTGGGTAAGCTGTCAGGCCTATAGTTTCTTATATAGAACAGTGTCACATAGGACCATAAAGTCAATGCTAACCAAGATGCAAAATTAATCTAATTCCATCCTCTTGCACATAATCCATATCCCTCTTTTCTCTGTTTGCTCGTGCCTCTTAACCATCACTATCATATGACTGGTCACCAATTTGACTTGGTGAGAGTAAGAGTTTGGCACAGACAAGAAGGGCCGAGAAGGCCTGTTTCCGTGCTATAATTGTTATATGGTTATATGCCTGTGTCTACTACTTCCTCTGCTGGAGTATTCTCAGTACCTGTCACTCCATGTACAAAAGCTTGCCTCATAGATCTGCTTGAAACATTTTCCCCTTTCACCTTTCTTCCTTTCTGTCCCTCTCCCTTCTTGAATAGTTTCAGTTGATTTTTTCTAATTTATTGGAATCTTCCCCAAATTACAGGGAACATTAATCCTCTCACCAGGTACTCAATTCACTGGATGAATTCACTTACAGCTCAATAATTTGTCAGCCCACACCTCCAACCATTTACTAAGAACACTTCCTCTTCTGCTTACCTCGTACTTGACAGCATCCCCTACTTGACAAAGTGAAAGGCGTTTGTGAGATTGAAAAAAAATGCCACGCTTACTGCTTTAGAAACAGATTTATTATCACCGAAATATGATTTGAAATTTGTTGTTTTGCAGCAGCAGTACAGTGCAAAACACAAAATCTATAAATTACAAAAACAAATAGAGCAAGAGAGGAATAATGAGGCAGTGTTCATGGTCTTTTCATAAATATGATGCTGTTCCTAAATCATTGAGTGTAGGTCTTCTGGCTCCTATACCTTCTCCCTGATGGTAGTAACGAGAAGAAAGCATGTTCTGAATGCTAAGGGTTCTCAATAACGGATGCTGCCTTGAGGCACATCTTGAATATATCCTTGTTCATGGGGAGTGTTTTGTCATAATGTAGCTGCTGGCATCTACAATCCACGGTAGCCTCTTGCAATCCTGTGCATTGGATTCTGTCTGGAAGTTGGTGACCGGTCGTATTCCACATAGATCTGTTATGCAATATCTATGCAGTGATTTTTATAAATGACTATTACAAGGAAGTGTTTTCCTTATTAAACTGCATCTCCACCTGCTGCAAGGTAATGTTCCTGCGTCTTAAAACTCTTGTTAGACTACACCTGGAATATTGTGGTAATTTCTGGTCACCTCATTACAGAAGGGATGTAGAAGCTTAGTCAAGGTGCGTAGCAGATTTTTCAGGGAAGTAGCCCGAATTAGAGGACACATTTGATGTGGAAAGGCAGAAGGGACTAGGGATTTTCTCTTTGGAGTGAAGAAGGATGAGAAGTGGCTTGATAAGCTTATGAGAAGCGTTATTAGTGGGCATCCAGCATCTTTATCCTAGGTCAGCATTGACCAATAACAGAACACATCCTTTCGAGGTGAGTGCAGAAAAGCTTAGGGGAGATATCAGAGGCAACTTTCTTCTCCTTTACAAAGAATGTTAGGTACCTGGAATGCACTGCCAGGGTGGTGGTAGAGGCCGATACAACAAGCACATGGATGTAGGAAAAATGGAGGGATATGGCCTGTGTAGGAGGAAAGAGTAAGATTGATCTTGGAGTAGGTTTGTATAGGTCAGCACAACCTGTGGCTGAAGGACCCATACTGTGCTGTTCTATTTTCTACAGAACCTCCATACTAGCCTATGATGCAAACAGTTTGAATTTTCTCTGCCAAACATCAATAGATCTGCTAAAACTCCTGAAGAGATAGAACCACTGTTGTGCATTCTTCATGATTGTACCTATATGTTGGGTCCAAGATAGATCGTCTGAGATGTTGACACTCAGGAATTTGAAGCCGCTCACCCTTTCCACTTGATGTGTGCATGTGCTTATTCTCCCGACTACCAATCCCTGAAGTCCTCAATCAGTTCCTTGGTCTTGTTGTCATTCAGTGCAAAGCTATGATTTCAACAGCAGTCTGCCAGCTGATCATACTCCATTAAAGTTTCTCATTGTCACAAGAGAATCTATGAATTAGTAGTGCCATCATCAACTTTACACATGGCAACTGAGATGTGCTTATCCACACTGTCATGAGTGTAGAGTGAGTAGAGCACGGGCTAAGCAAGCATCTTTGATGTGCACCTGTGTTGATAGTCATCAAAATGTTTTTACTCATCTCCTGATCATGGACTCAAGGATCCTGCTGCAGAGGGGGATAGACAGGCCCAGCTTTTTCAGCTTGATAATTAGTACTGAGAGGCTGATGTTGAGTGCTGAGGGGTAATTGATAAACAGCAGCTTACTGCATGTATTTCTCTTGTCCAGATGCTCCAAAGCAGAGTAGAGAACTTGTGTGATTATGACTACTTTAGACCTATAGTGGCAGTAGGTGAATTGCAGTAGGTACCTGTTGGTCAGCACAGGTGTTCAGTACCCAGCCAAGTACGCCATGGGGGCTGACGCTTTGTGTTGCTCTCTGCACTTCCCTTGCAATGGCCGATTGTCTATTGTCCTCTTGGACAGAATCCTCACTGTGATTTCTGAAGCAGCTCTTTGATCACTGGAAGGCAGTAATTGAAGACAAAACTTGTGATAACTTTTCCTGTAGGCACCCTAGCTGGAGTGATCTCCTTTCCTGAATGTGCTCACAATTATGGCACCCAATGGTCTCCTGACATGTCTTTCATTTATTTGAGATCCTAGATGTGTGAAAGGCATTTTACTGAAAGGTTTGAGAACTTCAGCAGGGACATGATCTACTCTTTGAGATTCATAGATTTCTTTTCTGTCTGGCATATAACTTTGTGATTTCAGTTTACCACAGTTAGGAAACAAATCTAGAGCCATTTGTTAAATAGCAACAGTTGGAACTCAAAAATTTGTGAACAATACATTCATTGCATTTTTATGTTGAATCTTTTCAGTCAGTAGATTTCAAGGTTAAGCAATGCAAGTGCTGAAAATTCACTTATGGTAACAAGTGTACTTTAGCTATTGCCAATACCTTTACAACGTCCAATATCAAATTACTTATAGACTACAAAAGCATTCAACCATATTATGGAATAAGTATGAAGGTTTGTTAGGGTACAGTGAAAGAGTTAATTATGAATTAAGGTGATGACTATTCAGTATTTCAAGTGCATAATTACCTGTGGGCTTCATTTTGCACAGCCTGAAGGCATATTTGAGGGGACCAAGGGGTAAACACAAACCCACCAGATTAGATATATATGAAAACTTGTACATTTCTCTTAGTGAAGAATTCAACTTGTAATGTGTCCCATACAAGCTGAACAGTAGACTTAATCTCCAGCACACTAACCTCATCACAGGTGAAAGATCATGTGGTATTTTCTTTACAACAATCTGCAAAAGCAGCAAACTTTATAGAACTGTCACAGTACAGTTTTTGATGTCTAATCCCATCAAAATTCCAGACTAATTCTGCTATTGCTAAGATTAAGCAATGTAGTCATAGCCATACTTTATTAATCCCGGGGGAAATTGGTTTTCGTTACAGTTGCTCCATAAATAATAAATAGTAATAGAACCATAAATAGTTAAATAGTAATATGTAAATTATGCCAGGAAATTATGAAATAAATCCAGGACCAGCCTATTGGCTCAGGGTGTCTGACCCTCCAAGGGAGGAGTTGTAAAGTTTGATGGCCACTGGCAGGAATGACTTCCTATGACGCTCTGTGCTGCATCTCGGTGGAATGAGTCTCTGGCTGAATGCTCTCCTGTGCCCACCCATACATTTTGTAGTGGATGGGAGATATTGACCAAGATGGCAGGCAACTTAGACAGCATCCTCTTTTCAGACACCACCATGAGAGAGTCCAGTTCCATCCCCACAACATCACTGGCCTTACGAATGAGTTTGTTGATTCTGTTGGTGTCTGCTACCCTCAGCCTGCTGCCCCAGCACACAACAGCAAACATGATAGCACTGGCCACCACAGACTCGTAGAACATCCTCAGCATCGTCCAGCAGATGTTAAAGGACCTCAGTCTCCTCAGGAAATAGAGACGCGCTCTGACCCTTCTTGTAGACAGCCTCAGTGTTCTTAGACCAGTCCAGTTTATTGTCAATTCGTATCCCCAGGTATTTGTAATCCTCCACCATGTCCACACTGACCCCCTGGGTGGAAACAGGGGTCACCGGTACCTTATCTCTCCTCAGGTCTACCACCAGCTCCTTAGTCTTTTTCACATTAAGCTGCAGATAATTCTGCTCACACCATGTGACAAAGTTTCCTACCGTAGCCCTATACTCAGCCTCATCTCCCTTGCTGATGCATCCAACTATGGCAGAGTCATCAGAAAACTTCTGAAGATGACAAGACTCTGTGCAGTAGTTGAAGTCCGAGGTGTAAATGGTGAAGAGAAAGGGAGACAAGACAGTCCCCTGTGTACCATGCAGTTTAGAGCAATAAAAAGATATTAAAACCTATAATTTCCACATAGACTATTTTCAGAACTTTTTCAAATGTTGATATCCTGAATACAAATTTCACACTACTGTTGTGTTTTCTGTAGCTTTGATTAAGACTGAAAATACTTAACAATAAATGAAGAACTTTCATAATAAAATCACAGTTACATTACAGGATAACAATAACTATAGTCCTCCCCAAACATCACTGCCTCTAAGTTTTTCAAATACATCCTTAAACCTACCTTTCTGCTCAGACATTAGAGCCATATCTTAATTTCTCATTAGTAACACCTGGAAAATGCTGGAGGAATTCAGCAGGTCAGGCAGCATCCATGGAAAGGAATTAGCAGAAGATGTTGATTGTTTATTCCTTTCCATGCTGCCTGATTGGCAGAATTACTCCAACGTTTTGTATGCATTTATTTTGAATTTTCATCATCTACAGAATAATTTGTATTTATTATATATTTTTCCATATGTGACTTTGAATCAAGTTTTATTTAATAATGAGCTTATGAAGTATCTCAGAGGATTTAAAATTCATTTAAGTTTCTACGTAAATGCAAGATGTTGTTATTTTCTGCATTGCATTTATAGAACAAGCCAAAATTATTCTGAAAGAAAAAGGTAATCTTTTCACCTCATATTTCCTTTCCATCTACCATGCTTTGCCTTAGGGTGATCTCTGTATTCTGAAGTTCCACAAGAGAAGAATGAACATTATAATTTAATGATGAATTGCTCCATTATACCACACATGGATGATTTTATTAGTGCAAGCTTGAACTTCATTTTCCTGTTGGAAATCTATAAAAAAGTAACATATTGAAATCTGATCCTTAAAGAGACAAATGGATCTGATCAAAGGAAAATGACTAAAAATATTCAATATGCCATAAAATGAAACCCATAACAAAAAAAAAACAAAGCCATCCATGACCTTAAGAGGTCCAAATTCACTTTGCAGCCAGTGAAGCACTTTATGAAGGGAAATCAATGTTAGAGTGTAGAAAAGGCAAAACTCTACTTATACAGAGCAAAACTTTGGAAGTTGCATGGTGACATTCACCAGAGGGTAAAGAAGAAATTTGACATTGAATTTTATAATTAAATGTGTACAATTTATATTATCTGTCATCATTTGAATTCCATTGACTTATGGAAAACCTTCCAATCAAATGTCCTGATCAGGCAAGGAGGCAGAGTCTTATTTAACACGTTATTCGGAGGATGAGATTATTTGTAATGCAGACTGCCTCTATATTGATTGTAGTCTCGCAGCAGACAATCTTGCTGCATAAGCTCCTTCTTCTGCAATGAATCTATTGTGCAGCAATTTTTTTTAAAAAGTAAGTACTTTCAACTCATTATATTCTTTCCAGAAAATAAAATATCAGAGTAAAATATTTATCCACCTAACTCAATAAATGAAGGAATAAACATTACCAAGCTTTTGTTTTGTTTGTGTGAACTCTTTGCATTTCATGAAGCAACTGGTTAAACTTTTATAGTTTGAAAACAGATTTATGTACCATCAAGGTGGCCAATTAGGAAAAGGGGAGGTGCAACGAGACCTGGGTGTCATTATACACCAGTCATTGAAAGTGGGCATGCAGGTACAGCAGGCAGTGAAAAAGGCGAATGGTATGCTGGCATTTATAGCAAGAGGATTCAAGTACAGGAGCAGGGAGGTACTACTGCAGTTGTACAAGGCCTTGGTGAGACCACACCTGGAGTATTGTGTGCAGTTTTGGTCCCCTAATCTGAGGAAAGACATCATTGCCACAGAGGGAGTACAAAGAAGGTTCACCAGATTGATTCCTGGGATGGCAGGACTTTCATATGAAGAAAGACTGGATGAACTAGGCTTATACTCATTGGAATTTAGAAGATTGACGGGGGATCTGATTGAAACATATAAAATCCTAAAGGGATTGGACAGGCTAGATGCAGGAAGATTGTTCCCGATGTTGTGGAAGTCCAGAACGAGGGGTCACAGTTTGAGGATAAAGGGGAAGACTTTTAGGACCGAGATTAGGAAAAACTTCTTCACACAGAGAGTGGTGAATCTGTGGAATTCTCTGCCACAGGAAACAGTTGAGGCCAGTTCATTGGCTATATTTAAGAGGGAGTTAGATATGGCCCTTGTGGCTAAAGGGATCAGGGGGTATGGAGAGAAGGCTGGTGCAGGGTTCTGAGTTGGATGATCAGCCATGATCATACTGAATGGTGGTGCAGGCTCGAAGGGCCGAATGGCCTACTCCTGCACCTATTTTCTATGTTTCTATGTAAGGTGCCAAAGGCACAGTGTTAGATTGCATGACAGGTTGCAGACTCTACCCACCCTGCAATCTACGTTTACCAAAAGTTCCCTTCCAGAAAGTGCTTTTGTGCTATTAAGACAAAATGGTCACTCCATTTTAAAAGCTTCTCCCCCAGGTAATCAACCTGATTAACTGTTCTAGTTAGACCCACCCCAACCCCTCGATCTATTACTCCTTGTCACTACACTGCAAACACTTTTAAACCATTTGTTATAATGCTGTTTACCTTGTAAGTATATGTTGTTAGTTATGTATTTATGCACATTTTATTCAATATCCATACTTCAAACTCTGAAACTTTATCATTTATGTAATTCTTTCTAATTGTTGAATGTTGTGCCACACACTATAGCTAATTCCTAATACATTTAAATATATATGGCAAATAATTTTGATCCTGTCAGGAAATGCAGAGGAGGCTTGACCCAAAAGCAGAGCAGCAGGAATGAAACTTTAATAATAGACTGCAAAATAACAAGCCACGAGGGGCCACAAAACAAGAGAGAGCATAGACGAAGCACAACAGGTGATGAGGTAAACATTAGGCAAGGAGAGGGAAAGCAAGGAGAAACTGGTTGAGGCACGCTTGTTCAATGAGTGATCAAGGACAGTGGATTAGAACTGGGGTTAAATAGGTTGCAGGTGATGAGTCTGGATGAGCGGTAGGTGAATCATGTTGGCTAAATGGAGCTTGGGAGATGCCTACAAGTGTAGTCTGGGAGGGGTCAATGGGAACAGCCGGAAAGATCCTTGTTAATGGATTAATAATCTAAGTTAATGGATTCCTTCAGTAATATCATTCTTCTTGTGAAAAATGGCATCAGTAATCAAATTAGAGAAACGCAAAAACAACTTGAAACAGAATATAAGGAGAACAAAAAACATATAACTAGATCTAAACTTAATTGCAATGAGATCAACTTCCTTTTCAATTGGTTTCCTAAAATTAGACCCTTGATTCTTTCTACATTCCTCTTCCTCACCAACATGTCTTGATGATTTTGCATTTTTGTTTGCTTGCAGATTCATTGTGGAAACTGAATGGGTTACTCTGAAGGTTGCAAAGGATTTAAGCAGAGTTTCCGTCACTGAAAACTGAAGGTCAAAAATTAAAGGCTGTAGGACCATAAAAGAGATTTTTAGACAAACCTCAGAGAATCGAGAGAGGGGAGAACCAATTTACATTTTGATTGGAAGTTAATGTTGTTGTGTTCTTTCTACATACCGTGGGTTACTAGTAACGAAACATATTCTGGAAGAACAGCAACAAAATCAAACCACGTTTCTTACAGCACCATGTTCTCGATCATTCTCTCATTTCTGCTCATGCTCCGAACTCTGTCCAATCACATTCTGACACGTGATATCACCACATCTTCCTTTCCTTAAAAAGAAAAACAATTAGCAACATTGAACAGAGCAAATGCATAATTTAACATGTTTCTATCAGTCTTTCTGGGGGTTTACGAACACGAGTAGACCTTCTAAGTGGTTCACACAGTTCTTGTGTTTTGTTGTTATTTCCATGTTTTGTCTGGTCTACATCAGTTAGCTGAAACTCTGAAGTTGGCTCTTTCTTAAGGTCTTTGGGACTTCTTCCTAACACTGCTCCTTCTTCTGATTGGACCATGTATGATTTGTGTTGTTTTTCTTCAAGTACTGTAGCTTTCGTAATTCCTTCCACTTCCATTTGTAATGAAATACAAATCTTCTTTTCTTCATCTAATTCAATCATTAACTGTGTAATCTCTATTTTATGCTGAGACTTCATCATTTCAATAAAACTTCTCAATTCCTTCACTTGTACTTTCACTTCTTCAATTGGATCCTGATTCTTGTCACTCTTTGGCTTCAGATCAGTATTGTACTGCACCAGCAAGTTTGGTTTCTGTCTTCCTGCAGAGGTGAGATTGTGATGGAATGCATGACCCACTGATGCATGTGCGTTACTTCCAGAGGGCAAAATTGCAACTCCTGCTTTTAGTGGCAATGCTTTGTCAGATGCTGGTAACAAAGGGATGGGTCTAGAAGCTTTCTTTATGACTTGTAGCTGTTCCATTCTGTCAAGCTCTGTTTTTTCTTGCTCTTTCTTCAAGTCACTGTATTCTGACCCTATGTCACTGTCCAGGACTAAGACTATTTTCACTAAATTCAGTCTCTTACAGGCAGATAGACCCAGTATTGACTGTACATTTTTTTGGCACCACCAAGAATGAAAGCGTGTGCACAATACTTTTGTCATACTTTTGCCACACATGTTCCTTTAACTGGAATGCCTGCACCTGAACACCCTGTCACTATTATATTTGTCTGATATAACTTTGGTCTTGACTTTAATGCATTAAACTCAGAATCTGCAAGAACGTTTACTTGTGCTCCAGTATCAAGTTTAAACAGAATATTGTTTTGGTTCACTTGCAATGGGATAGTCTAGTCATTCTTACTTTGTTTGTTTTCACAAAGCACATCTATATAAAACTCCTCATGTTAATTTTCAAGCACTTCATTTACTCAGTTTATTTTCTTTCTACTTCTGCAACAGCGTTAATGCAGTTATTGCCCATTTTCCCATACGCTGGACACTTTTTTGGCCGGTGCTGCCACCTGCAGCGATCACATAGCTTAATTCTCTCAGATGACGTCTTGCCCTTGGTTGGTTTTGTTGTTGCTTCATTATTTTATCTAATATGTTCGCACTTATTCACAGCGTGTACTTTGCAGATCTCAATAAAAAGCTCTTTAGCCTGTGATGTTACGGTTTCCAAAGCTTTGCAGAGCATCAAAGCTTTTTCCAAATCCAAATCTTGTTCTCTTAACAATCTTTCTCGCACACCATTATCCAGAATACCGCAAACAATTCTGTCTTTAATGAGAAAGTCTATCAGTTCTATAAACTTGCATGTTTTACTGCGGTGTCTCAACTCAGTAACAAATCGATCAATCGTTTGACCAGCTTTCTGCTTGCAAGTATAAAATTTGTACCGTTCATACGTCACATCACGCTTCAGTATACAAAATGCTTCAAATTTATCTGTTATTGCTTTTAGATTCAAATTATCACCATTTTCAAAAGTAAAATGGTTATATACCTCAATTGCGTCGTCACCTATTATGTGGAGTAGAAGCGCTGCTTTCGTTTTTTCTGTATTTTTATCTGATCCAATCGCCAATAAATAAATTTCAAAAAGCTGTTTAAATCTTCTCCCATTCTCAGCTACATTCCCTGATAAATGAACTGATGGTGGTGGTTGCAGACCTTCCATTTGTAAAACTGTTAGCAAGCACCAAAATAGTTTGCGCTCTTTTTTCAGAAACTTATCTTCGCTTCTCCCGTGTTAGCAAACGTATTATTCTTCCAGACCGACTTCTGACACCCCTATTCTTCCAGACGCACTTCTGACACTATGTTGTGTTCTTAGTTTTATATGTACCGTGGGTTAACAATAAAGAATCATATTCTGGAAGAATTAGAATTTTTACTTACAGCAATAAAACCATGTTTTTACCAAGTCAAGTTCCAGATCATTCTCTTATTTCTGCGCATGCTCCGAACTCTGTCCAATCACGTTCTGACACGTGATATCACCACAAATGCCAGTGTTCAAAGGCAAATATACAGAAACCGTAGGCAACTTTAGTGCAGTCACCATGACTTCATCAAAAAGTGAATACCTTCAGGGCCTAATATGGTTTAATGCTAAAACCTATCCATGTTAAGGGGCAGGGGTGGGGTAGTTGTGTCGTAATCATAAGTAAATTCATCCTATGGAAACCAAAAGTTTGAATTGACCATCAGTATATATTCAACCAACTTTTCTTTCAGTGAGTAAAAGAAAGTAAATTCAAGATTTTATGAATAGGTTGCCAATTAACTCCTCCTAAATTTCCACCAGGAAGTTTAGCATGAAATATGCCTCAAGGTTAATTAAGCCAAATAAGCATAAATTTGAAAAAGATTTATTGAAAAAGGAGTTCATTCATGAAAAGAGCATATATTCAAAATGAAAAATAAACATAGTGTGTATATACTTTGGAAAAATTTTAACTACAGTATAAAGTTAACAAATAACATTAAATCATTAAGGTAATTCAGACAGTGTGACTTCATGAATATGAAATTGGCTATAGGGAAAAAAGATAAGAAGTGATGGATTTTTTGGAGGTCTGAAGGGATATAAACAGTAGTGTCCCTCAAGGATTGTTGCTTGGACCAGCACGTTTAGTGCAAATCATTTTGAACCTGAGTATCTGTCACAGAATCACAGGAACTGAAAATTAAATATGTACATCACTATAAAAATGTGACTTAAAGTTGAGAGATACAAGATGATGCAGGGGAAAAGAATAAAGAGGCCTTCTGTACCAAAATTTTATACAATGGAAGTCAAGAAGAGACTGAAGTAGTATGGATGTACATTTTTTAATGTAATCTCGTGATGATAAGGTTACATAAAAAAAAGCATGCTCAGTATTTCAACCTCAATCAGTAAGACTAAACATGCAATGTTGAATTAGGGTGTGTTCATCCCTCAACATGTATTCCAGAGGTAATTTTTGAAAGGGAATTAACATAAAAAGTAGTGTTGTGCTTTGAAGGAAGAGCAGAGTTCTGGGATAAACTTGCTCCCTCTTTCAGGACACCCGTACTGGTGCAAGGAGCTGCATACAGTTTGGAGCGTTATTCAGTGATAAAGGCAGCATTGCTCACATGAGTCTGAATGACACCACTGGCACAAGCGACAGATACCTTGCATTCTGGGGAAAAAAAAGAAGCAAGCATTTCTTTAACATTGTGTCATCCTCTCATTTTGCTGCTATTGTGAAAGTAATGAATTCTTAAAGTCAGCTGGATAAGGAAACCATAATTAAATCTGAGGACAGAATTCTGGCTATAGATATCCCACGAACCAGGCTACATTTAAAAACTGATGGCCTTACTGATTTTGACAACCATCAGTATTGTTTTTCTGATGTTATATGTTATATGGTGATACTCAATTAGGCATTGATGTGTCACAGCCTGCTAAAACTAACGGTATCTCTCTACTGTCATGAGAGGGTAGCAGGAGTCCACTGTTAGGAGTGACCCACTGTGTAATAGAGCAGCCAGACCTGACAGAACAAAATGAATGTTGCCTAACATTAGTTATCTATTCTTGTTCATACGCCTCCACAAATTCCAGTGCAAGGTGTACAGTATGCAGAAATCCAAGACAAGTACATAAGCAAATGGAAAATCTTTTTCTACACCAATTTACTTTCAAATCAAAACTTCACCTTCTTTCAAATTTCTGGTCAAGATGAACACATCAGCAGAAATCCATTCCTTTAGCAAAAAAGGTCCCTGTTAACTTTCAAATCCAGCTGATTAGTTGCTAAATTACTCAACTCCAGCACAGCTGGTTGCCCAATTACTTTTTCCCCTTCAGCAATTGTTTGCATGCAGACACACGTTGTAGGAAATTGCTGCATCCTACTCTGGGTTGTCTGACCTAATTAAACTGCAGAACATGTTGTACCAATATCAAAAACTACAAGTATTCTGCAGATAGAAATCACAGTATGTGAAAGAGGTTAGGGTAGAATTTCATTCCTTGTCATGTGATAAATAATTGCTATGTCTGTCTTTCCCAGTATTATGAATAAATCCCAATGTGACGGTCTGAACATCAATTTCTCTAACTTACATGATTACCACCCCTCCTCCCTTTGTTCATTCACCTTTCTGGTTTCTCTAACCCGCTCTCTTTTCAGCACCGCTCTTTGGTTCCCCTTCTCATTCCCCTTATTATATGCTCCACTATTAGATTCCTCCTTCTTCAGCCCTTTAGCTCTTCCACCTATCACAACTCAACTTCTTTCTTCACCCATTTTTCCCTAACCCACCTTCTCTCTCACCTGAACTTATCTATCACTTGCCAGCTTTTGCTCCTCCCTCTCCTGCATTACCTTATTTTGGATCCTGCTTCCTTGCTTTCCTGCTTGGATGAATGTTCTTGGTTCTTAACATCAAATGTGTATTCCCCTCTAAAGGCCTGACTTACGGAGTCCCTCCAGCACTTTGTGCATATTGCGTAATGTTATACCCCCCTCCCCCAAACTCACTAGGAAATCGTAACAATTTTGGCTCCATAATGTTAATTTTCAGGTTGAGTCACTGGTAAGGAAGACAAATGCAATCTTATCATTTATTTCAAGAGAACTAGAACATAAAAGCATGGATGTAATGCTGAGGTTTTATAAGGCATTGTTCAGACTGCAGTTGGAGTGTTGTGAGCAGTTTAAGTCCCCCTATGCTCAGAAAAGATATGCTGGGTCCGAAGGTAGCTCATGAAAATGATCCAGGGAGTGAAAAGATTTAACATATGAGGGGAATTTGATGGCTCTGGACCTGTACTTCCTGGAGTTTAAAAGAATGATGGGTATTTCATTAGAACCTATCAAATATGAAAGGCATAGATAGAGTGGACGTGAAGAGCACGTTCCCTCTTTGGGGAGAGGGTTTAGGTCCAGACTGCACAGCTTCGAATAGAAGGACATCCCTTTAGAGGATAGATGCAGAGAAGTTTCTTTAGCCGGAGGGTGGTGAATCTATGGAATTCATTGCCACAGATGGTTGTGGAGACCAAGTTATTGTTACATTTAAATCAGTGGTTGACAGCTTCTTGATTAGCAAAGACATAATAAGTTACCGGGAGAAGGCAGAAGCATGGGGTCGAGAGCAATGAAACATCAGCCATGATAGAATGGCAGAGCGGACTCAACAGTTCAAATATGTCTTATGGTCTTTGGTCCTAATACTACAACAGCTTAGAACTCATGAGGAAATGTGGATTTCCACCCACTTGTACACTGGTGAATCTATTACTTAATTGGCAGATTAATTTGCATCACTTAATGGAACATGAGACCAATTTGATCATCACATTTTAATCAGAAATGTTAAGCATAATGGTTAATTTAGTCATTCAAGTCAAAGATTCTGACAGTCTTCCCTCTATAGATGCCAAATAATTGAAACCCTTCTTAGTGATATAATAGATGTCACCTTGTACTTTAGATAATATGTTGAGGTCTGTATAAGTTTAAAAGAGATCTGCTTGTTGAGTTGAAGACAAGCAGAAATATGAATGCATATTGTAACAGGAAAAACAAAAGAGGTAAAGCCGTATAAATGTTGCTACTTAGTTCTTAGTTTGGATTAGTGTTGATAAACTGCTGACTGTTCATTAGAGACTCTGCATTATTTTGGTACATACTTAAAATATGCTTAATCCTGTTACCAGTGAAGTTTAATCACAGTAATTGTGAAGTAGACTATACTCCTTTAAACTTGATTACAGTAATGAAAAAACTAATAAATACCTTGAGTGCAGAGTAGTTTTTTCTTGGAAAATTCAGAACAGTAAGATGGGATTTCCACAAATGTTAACAACCCAAGTAATCAAGATAATAAGTGTGACCTGGAATGACGTCCACCACCGTAGAACATCAGCAGGTAACACAAGTATTGAGCTAAATCATTTACTTTTTGCTCACAGGAGAATAAAACGTAGACAATTACAACATTATCAAGCATGAACAAGAATTAACACACAATTAGATCAACTAGTCCTGTGAGTGCAATGTTTAAGATCCTTAACTGAATAGATATGGAAGAGTTGAACCAGAGAGCCATAATCAAATTGTAACCGGGATCTTATTAGCTCAGTACATCCCACCTAATTGTGGAATTAAATATATAATACAGGGCTGTGGAAGTGAAGATTATAATGCTTTCTTCACCCCCACATACACAGTCATTCCCATGAGCTCTAACCGTCATGCCCACATACCCTGGAATGCTGGATCACATGCTTTGATGCTTTCTCTCTTTGATCCTAACTCCCCTTAATTATATTTTGCTTCCTCTGTTCAGCTTCCACATAGTGTTTCTCTGGAGCTATTAGACTCAACAATCCCGAGGTAGGATAGCTTCATGCATTCAATATGAACATCAATTAAGGAACTGGGGAAAGAACTTCAATTTATGAATCATCATTGACAGAACACAGTCTTAAAAATGTGCCACCAGTCTTTAAGTATAATTGAAGCTTTGTAAGCATTCATTGCATTCTTAGCCTCCACCATACAGGCTTAATCTTGAAGCCTGCACATTAACAACTTACTGTTTTTTTACATGTTTTACTGGTCCAATCACTAAGCATTGAAATTTGTCCAGATTCTTCTAGTGAAGGCCACATGTTAAACAAGAGAAAATCTGCAGATGCTGGAAATCCAAGCAATACACACAAGATGCTGAAGAAACTCAGCAGACCAGGCAGCATCTATGAATAGAACACAGTCAACGTTTTGGGCCGAAACCTTTTGGCAATACTGGAGAAAAAAAATACTGAGGAGTAGATTTAAAAGGTCGGGGGCTACACTACCTGTCGTGATGAGGCCACACTTAGGTTGGAGGAACAAGACCTTGTATTCCATTTTGGTAGCCTTCAACCTGATGGCATGAACATTGATTTCTTGATCTCTGGTAATGTCCCCCACCCCTACCCCCTTCACCATTCCCATACCCTTTTCCATCTCTCACCTTATCTCTTTGCCCACCCATTACCTCCCTCTAGTGCTCCTCCCCTCTTTTCTTTCTTCCATGGTCTTCTGTCTCTTTTACCAATTTACTTCAGAGCTTTTTACTTCATCCCCTCCCCCTTCAGGTTTCACCTATCATCTGATGTTTCTCTCTCCCCTCTTCCCACCTTTTAAATCTACTCTACAGCTTCTTTTCTCCAGTCCTGCCAAAGGGCTTTGGCCTGAAACGTCGACTGTATTCTTTTCCAAGATGCTGCATGGCCTGCTGAGTTCCTCCAGCATTTTGTGTGTGCTGAATGTTAAACTTTACTCCCAAATTTTCCCACAGTTTCTTTGACTTCAAGTGCAACTGCTTTGTGTGTATATTCAGTACAACTGATACAAATCAAATGCCCATATTGAGCCATCTTCAAGCTGCAAATATCAATTATTTAAATTACAGCTCAAAAATGAAAAAAAAAATGAGGGACCAATTGATCTGAAAAGCAAATGGCATAAGCTTATGTTCAAATAACCTTGGACTGGAGATATTGTAATTTCAAGTAAGTGAGGCACTAGCTAATCTGATATCCTTGATATGAGGAAGATGGTTAAGACTGAAGTTATTTTCATTTACAGATGCAAAGTAATTCAAACCATTCTTAGTATTGTAATAAATATCAACTTGCATTTTAGGCAGGTTATGAAGAGATTACAAGAAATCAATTTTTTTATTATATATCTGTATCTGATTAATTGACATTTGGAAGAGGTACCACCAAACCATGGGATTCCAGGATGAGTTGAGTTAGTAACAGCAAAGAGGGACATGATTTCAATGTGTAGAATAAATGAGAATTGTGACCATAAACAAGATAGGCTGACATAAACATTCTGATAATTCCATTCAAAATAGTAACAACCCATCAGGCCATTTCTAATTACAGGAGCTAGGGCTTTCTTAACAACTAAAACCATCATATCACTTCCTACACTAACGCCTATGAGGAAATTATTGGCTTTATTGATCTATTAACTCACATTAGGTCTTATTTGATATAGGTTGCTGCTGCCCAAGACTACATTGAAAGTTGCAGTATTGAATTCAAGTACAAGAAATTGGATTGGAAGAATTCAGAAAAGGTGTATCATCTTACAGGATAGTTTTACAAAGGGGATCACTACTTTCCTATCTTTGTAACAAATGTGTAACATGATTATCTACATTCTTTGTGGTCAACGGTTTGGATATCAGATTGACCTTCACACCAAACTGTGACTTTTCAAAACACCTAAGGGGGAGGGGAGCTTTGAAGACTCTTTTTACAGTATATTACTGCATGTCATACAATTTTATCTGTACTAATTATTAAACTGAATAGGATAAATAACAGGTAGAGCAATATTAAAAAAAAAGCAAGAATAGAAAGACATGGCGTTCTTTGAAAGTGATAAAACAGATTAACAAAGAGAAGGATAAGGATACCACGTTTTATTAATGGAGGTTTAAAATTTCAAAAAGTCCCTAAAATACCAGTTCAATGACATTTGAATATATTGCCCAATTCTTGACAAGATAAGTTAAGAAGGAAGTGCATATTTTAGGAGAGGGGGCTGTAGAGATGAAAAAGATTCTGAGACTGAAGAATTGTTGTGACATGAGAGGAATGAAGTTCTTATTGTTTACATTAAAGTTAGAAGGCAAGTTTTAAGAAAATTGATAGAGGCGTTTAAAAGTCATGACGGAGTTGAATGAAAGTGGTTCCATCAGCTGAACAGTTGATAACCAGAAAACACAGATGAATTGAAGGTAAACTAAAAGGGAAATACATTGTTTTGTACAGTTGAAACAGACCAGTTTCCTTGGCTGCGTAAGGCTTGGGAAGGCAACCTCCAGCCCCACCAAACTCATGAGACTGAGGCATGCTTGATCTCAGCCCAAACCACAGTTTGTGTGGATGCTGTGCCAGTTGCTACCCTGTTACAAATTAATGCCACAAACTAACAGACAGCACACTGCATACGATTAAAGGAATTATATGCATGAATCTTACTGAAGGGTTAGTGAAAAAAAAACAAAAAGAAAAGGGCCCATTCTAATTGAACAGTCAAATGTGCACAGGTTGGAACTCATCTTGAACTTCTCTGTCACTCACGCACTGGGCCCTCGGTCAACATGAAAGCACATACCACCTACTGAATGTTGCTCGCAATCCATCTCGAACAAACGGGTCTCCCATCGGAAGATATGTTACACCTGGTTCTCCCCAGTGTCTTCTCTCTTCATCTCCTCTTGAACAAAAAAAACCTCAACCCAAACTTATTGTCCCTCTCCAAGAATGCTGAATCAGACTCACACCATCCAATACCCTTCTTAGTTCGCTTTCAGTTGATGCTATTACAGAGGATGTGGCATGCAAGTTGTGGAAGGATGTCCAATCAAGTTATAGTTTTCTCAGTCAATCACATCTCCACAATGCTAGCCCTCCCGTTTTTCCACAATGTGGCCTGGTGGTTATTGTATTTACTGTTACAAATGTCGTTTCCACAGGAGTTATGTTTTCTCCAGTATAAGTTCTTAGTTGGTTATCTGAAGGCATCAGTCTTTGAAACGTCATTCAAACTCATTTTGTAGAATGACTGAAACAGCTGAGCCAGCGTTCAACTTCATTCGATGAAGATTTGAGTTCCCTGGCTCCCACTGCTTTATTTTTGCCGTGGATGTTCAGTCCCTATATACTTCCATCCCCCACCAGGAAGGTCTCAAAGCTCTCCGCTTCTTCTTGGATTCCAGACCCATTCAGTTCCCCTCTACCACCACTCTGCTCCATCTAGCAGTCCTTAGTCCTTATTCTTAATAATTTCTCCTTTGGCTCCTCCCACTTCCTCTAAACTAAAGGTGTAGCCATGGGCACTCATATGGGTCCCAGCTATGCCTGCCTTTTTGTTGGCTTTGTGGAACAATCCATGTTCCAAGTCTATACTGGTATCTGTCCCTCACTTTTCCTTGGCTACATCGATGACTGCATTGCTGCTGCTTCCTGCATGCATGCTGAGCTCATTCACTTCATTAACTTTGCCTCCAACTTTCACCCTGCCCTCAAGTTTACCTGGTCCATTTCTGACACCTCTCTCCTTTTCTTGATCTTTCTGTCGCTGCCTTTGGAGGCAGCTTATCTACTGATGTCTACTATAAGCTTACTGACTCTCACAGCTATCTGGACTATTCCTTTTCTCACCCTGTCTCTTGCAAAAAAATGCCATCCCCCTCTCACAATTCCTCCCTCTCCGCCGCATCTGCTCTCAGGATGAGGCTTTTCATTCCAGGACGAAGAAGATGTCCTCCTTTTTTAGAGAAAGGGGCTTCCCTTCCTCCACCATCAACTCTGCTCTCAAACACATCTCTCCCATTTCACGCACATCTGCTCTCACCCCATCCTCCCACCACCTCATTAGGAATAAGGATCCCCTTGTTCTAACCTACCACCCTACCAGCCTCCGGGTCCAACATATAATTCTCTGTAACTTCTGCCACCACCAACGGGATCCCAGCACTAAGCACATATTTCCCTCCTCCCCTCTTTCTGCTTTCCGCAGGGATCGCTCCCTACACGACTCCCTTGTCCATTCGTTCCCCCCCCCATCCCTTCCCACCGATCTCCCTCTCGGCACTTATCCTTGTACGCAAAACAAGTGCTACACATGCCCTTACACTTCATCCCTCACCACCATTCCGGGCTCCAGACATTCCTTCCAGGTGAAACAACACTTCGCCTGTGAGTTGGCTGGGATGATATACTTCGTCCGGTTCTTCCAATGTGGCCTTCTATATATTGGCGAGACCCGACGCAGACTGGGAGACCACTTCGCTGAACACCTACGCTCTGTCTACCAGAGAAAACAGGATCTCCCAGTGGCCACACATTTTAATTCCATGTCCCATTCCCATTCTGATATGTCTATCCACGGTCTCCTCTACTGTCAAGATGAAGCCACACTGAGGTTGGAGGAACAACACCTTCTATTCCATTTGGGTAGCCTCCAACCTCATGGCATGAACAGTGACTTCTCTAACTTCCATTAATGCCCCACCTCCCCATCCTACCCCATCCATTATTTATTCATTTATTATTATTAAAAGTAATTTTTTTTCTCTCTCTCCTTTTTTTCCCTCTGTCCCTCTCACTATACTCCTTGCCCATCCTCTGGGCTTTCCCCCTCCCCGTTTTTTTCTCTCTAGGCCTCCTGTCCCATGATCCACTCATATTCCTTTTGCCAATCAACTTTCCAGCTCTTGGCTCCATCCCTCCCCCTCCTGTCTTCTCCTATCATTTTGGATTTCCTCCTCCCTCCCCCACTTTCAAATTTCTTACTATCTTTTCTTTGAGTTAGTCCTGACGAAGGGTCTTGGCCCGAAACGTCGGCTGTACCTCTTCCTATAGATGCTGTCTGGCCTGCTACGTTCACCAGCAATTTTTATGTGTGTTGCTCCATTTTAATTCATTTGTTCTTCACTTGGTATAAGCTATATTGCTTGTCTATTGTTAGTTTTTACATTATAAATCTCAAGGCTATGCAGTCCTGTGTTACTCTCTTCATTATCAGATTTTTCATCAAAACAATGTAAGTGCTCTTCTTGAAGATGCAAATTTTCTCTTCCATGTGCAGTCTATTTATTTTTGTCTGCCCAACATGCATAAATGACAAAGTTTCATGTTATGGAAAATCATAAAACAGTTATTTTCTAGGACTGCACCCAATCCACCATTCCCCCCCCCCCACCCTGCCCCACAGTAGCTGAAGGGTTGCCAATGGATACCTTCAATATACAATTTAATGATGAAGAAAAGTTTGCAATGATGGAGGGAACTGCAGGATTATCTGGAATAATTAGAAGATAAAGTGTAGGCATAATGGACCAAATGGCCTTCTGTGTTACTTCATTCCAAGATAGTATGATCCTCTTATTTTCCATAGGGTTAATGAAGAACTAAGAACAAATATTACTATGCCCTCCGGTTGCAGGTTACAAGCAAAGGAGAGGCGTAACTACAACCATGAATCTCAAGATGGCTGTGAATGGAAAGTCACTAATGGAAAAGCAGAACTCCATAAAAATAAGTAATGTAGTTGGATATTAATGGTAGCAAGCAAATATTGACTTCAAATAAAGCAAATGCCTTGTCATTAAACTAAAGTAAAACCATTTTCAAAAGGGTGATTAAGAGAAACATCATTTAGCTCTCACTCAGTAAATAGATCGTTATTGGCAATGTTAGACATGAGCAAATGGAATAATAATAGGAAAGTATTGAAATGCACCTGCTTGAAGAAAATATACAGAAAGTAATTATAATGGTAGGATAGTCTTTTAATGGTGTTCATTCATTCTATCTAATATCATTTTCAAAATGAGAGTGTAGCTTGTATCCAATATTATTCCATGCACAGCCATGGGTGTGAATTAATTGTCAATCAGTCTTTAAATGAAGAGCCCAGTATACTTTCCTGTTCTCTAACCAAGAAATATTACATGATATAAAACATTGTCCTAATTCTCACATTGAAAAAAATCTGTCTCCGAATTTTACAACTGGAAAATAACAACCAATTAGAAAATAAACTGAAAACTTAAAATAATGCAAGCAGGGATTGCAATCCCTTCAGCATTCCATTTCCTACAGTCAGTATGGCTGCATATTTCCAGTGCTTTAATATTTTATTTTAATTTGCCAGCATTCACAGGGTTATACTTTTGGATTCTGAAGAAATTGTCAAATTTAGTTTTAAATTTGATTCCTCCCAGTGGGAAGGATGGTTCCAGATTTCCACCACCAATTTTCATGTATTTCGTCTTTGCCATCAAGTTTAATTTTTATGCAGTGACTACCATCCATAAAATGCACTGCTATTACTCATAAAGTTTCCTTTGTTGTCAGCACCTCCTAAGCCATACCAAAAAGACACTATAAAGCAGTTTGTATAGGGCAGCAATATGTCTGGGAACTATATCACTGTTCAGTCATTTTCTTGGAGTCTAGCTTCTGGAGCTCCCTAATAAACAATGTTCTGCAAGTACATTGCAATGTTCTGCATCCCAGAGTGCTTAAGGAAGTAGCCCAAGAAATAGTGATAATTTTTCAAAACTCTTTAGATTCTGGACTAGTTCCTGAAGATTGGAGGGTGGCTAATGTAACCCCACTTTTTAAAAAAAAAGAGGGAGAGAGAAACCAGGGAATTATAGACCGGTTAGCCTAAGTTCGGTGGTGGGGAAACTACTAGAGTCAGTTATCAAAGATGTGATAACAGCACATTTGGAAAGCGGTGAAATCATTGGACAAAGTCAGCATGGATTTGTGAAAGGAAAATCATGTCTGACGAATCTCATAGAATTTTTTGAGGATGTAACTAGTAGAGTGGATAGGGGAAAGCCAGTGGATATGGTATATTTGGATTTTCAAAAGGCTTTTGACAAGGTCCCACACAGGAGATTAGCGTGCAAACTTAAAGCACACGGTATTGGAGGTAAGGTATTGATGCGGATAGAGAATTGGTTGGCAGACAGAAAGCAAAGCGTGGGAATAAACAGGACCTTTTCAGAATGGCAGGCAGTGACTAGTGGGGTACCGCAAGGCTCAGTGCTGGGACCCCAGTTGTTTACAATATATATTAATGACTTGGATGAGGGAATTAAATGCAGCATCTCCAAGTTTGCGGATGACACGAAGCTGGGTGGCAGTGTTAGCTGTGAGGAGGATGCTAAGAGGATGCAGGGCGACTTGGATAGGTTAGGTGAGTGGGCAAATTCATGGCAGATGCAATTTAATGTGGATAAATGTGAAGTTATCCACTTTGGTGGCAAAAACAGGAAAACAGATTATTATCTGAATGGTGGCCAATTAGGAGAAGGAGAGGTGCAATGAGACCTGGGTGTCATTATACACCAGTCATTGAAAGTGGACATGCAGGTACAGCAGGCAGTGAAAAAGGCAAATGGTATGCTGGCATTTATAGCAAGAGGATTCGAGTACAGGAGCAGGGAGGTACTACTGCAGTTGTACAAGGCCTTGGTGAGACCACACCTGGAGTATTGTGTGCAGTTTTGTTCCTTTAATCTGAGGAAAGACATCCTTGCCATAGAGGGAATACAAAGAAGGTTCACCAGACTGAATCCTGGGATGGCAGGACTTTTATATGATGAAAGACTGGATGAACTAGGCTTATACTCATTGGAATTTAGAAGATTGAGGGGTAATCTGATTGAAACGTATAAAATCCTAAAGGGATTGGACAGGCTAGATGCAGGAAGATTGTTCCCGATGTTGGGGAAGTCCAGAACGAGGGGTCACAGTTTGAGGATAAAGGGGAAGCCTTTTAGGACCGAGATTAGGGAAAACTTCTTCACACAGAGAGTGGTGAATCTGTGGAATTCTCTGCCACAGAAAATAGTTGAGGCCAGTTCATTGGTTATATTTAAGAGGGAGTTAGATTTGGCCCTTGTGACTAAAGGGATCAGGGAGTATGGAGGGAAGGCTGGTACAGGGTTCTGAGTTGGATGATCAGTCATGATCATACTGAATGGCGGTGCAGGCTCGAAGGGCCAAATGGCCTACTCCTGCATCTATTTTCTATATTTCTATGTTTCTATGTAAGTATCTTCACAAAAGTACTCCCAAAGCTCACATGAGTGATTCACCACCATCTTATCAAGGACAATTAGGGATGGGGATTGCTGGCAATACCCACATCCTGAAAATTCAGAGAATTGTCGCAGGAAAGCAGCATCCATCATCAGGGACCCCACCTCTCAGATCATGGTCTCCTCTCACTGCTGCCATCAGGAGAAGGTACAGGAGCCTCAGAACTCACACCACCAGGTTCAAGAACAGTTATTACCCCTCAGCCATCAGACTCTTGAACCAAAGCGGATAATTTCACTCAGTTTCACTTGCCCCATCACTGAACTGTTCCCACAACCTATGGACACTCTTTCAAGGACTCTTCGTGTCATTTTCTCGATATTTATTGCTTACTTATTTATGATTATTTCTTTCTTTTTGTAATTGTGCAGTTTGTTGTCATTTACACAATGGTTGAACACCTATTTGGTGTGGCTTTTCATTGACTTTATTATGGTTATTATTCTATTATGGATTTTTTGAGTATGCCCACAAGAAGATGAATTTCAGAGTTGTATATAGTGACATATATGTACTTTGATGATAAATTTACTTCAAACTTCCTTTTTCTTTATCATTCATGGCAGAAGAGATTATTTATATCTAGTGAGTATATTACCTCTTTTACTTTACACTGTCAGGTATACTCTCCTTCCCCCCCACCCCCCCATCTCCATTACTGACACTATTTCAAGCAGCGAAGGATCTTCAAATGGTCACCTTAATCAGGATTGCAACTCAACTAATTGATGATGAGCAATAGCAGCTGCTTGCTGTTAATTTACTGTTCCCCTGTAGCTAACAGATCCACCTGTATCTGTTTGACTCGTATATAGATAAGGATAATTGAAGAATGTTACATTTGGATCACATATATTTGAATGACATGTTAATCATTGCTCTTCAATTGAAGTCAAGGAAAACTTTTACTATCACAGTCAGAGCAAACTTGTACTTAATCAAAACTCTTGAACTGTCATCTTCCAATCAAAAATTTGATCGAATTTGTATCTGATTTTAAGTCAAATTTTACAAAATCACAAATTTGCCAGTCACAAAAAAAATTCCTCATCACCCATCCAACTTGGAAATATACTTATTACAAAAGAAAATAGTTCCATAATCAAACAACTATAAAGCAGAGGGAGAAAAGAAATAACAAAGAGCAAACCAAACATGGAAAATACAGATCTTTAGGCAAGGAAGTACAACATGTTTTCATTGGAATTTGAGGAAAAGCAACTAGAATGTTCCAGTTCAAGCATGAACAAGATACCACAAAATGCTGACAATACTTTCCTTGTCATTTGTTGACTCTATTAGCAGCAGGTTATGAATTTGGCTCCCACTTCTGAAACCTGAACATGAGAAGACTCGGCTAATGTTCTGGGACCTGCTTTGTCCTGACCAATGTTTATCTCTCAGTCAATATCATTAAGTCAAGTTATTTGGTTTCCATTATCTCATGGTTGTGGGAAATTGCTACGTACAAAAGAGGCTGGTTGCTGTCTCAAGTTACATCTGCAAAAAAAAACAGTTCTTCATTCTTAGAAAAATCACATAATGCCCTTACAGATATTGTATGAATACTACTGGACTGTTTTAAAAATAATGCATCTAATTTTGACCCAAGCTATTCTGGTCAGGACATTGCAATAAATTCCTCAAGAACTCCCTCACTGTCTGCTGAAGCAGCTTCATCAGTCACTGCACTATTTTAATTCCAGGCCTATCCCTGGGAGTTTTATAATTACTCAGAATTTTCCTTCATGTGCTGTACTGTACTAGTTCAAAACAAGAGCAAGCAAAATAATTTAGGCAGGTCTGGAGTCATGAAAGTGGTGAGGAGATATTCATTTGAGAGAGAGTCTTGTGTAAGCAAAGCCAGATTAGAAAGGAGAGGCCTGAGTTAAAAATGAACTGTTACTGGGCCTGAAATTAATGGTCAGGGGTGGGTGGGGAAAAATAAACATTGGTGAATTCAGTGATGCTGCATGCAGTAGGTGGGTAGAGGAATTTAATAATTGTGAAATAACTGAATGGGAAAGGGTCTGAGAAGGAGGGCAATGCATGAGAGAGAGCTGTGAATAGTGGGATAGGAGAAATTGGATAACTGATGGGCTGATTGAATGACTGACCAATTACTGGAAGAATATATCCAACAAGGATCCATATCTTGGTGAATATTGTTGGTTATTACTGTGATGGAATGGCATTAGGGCTGGAATAAGAGTCGCTAAGTAAATAATTTTAATAGGACTCCCTTGAGCTGAAATACCAGCACCCAAATGCTCAGAAAATTCTCTTTATGCCACCCCACTACAGAGCAAATAATAATTTGGAAATTGCTTGAGTTTAGTCTTTGAAACCATAGAAACCATAGAAAAACTACAGCACAGAAACAGGCCTTTTGGCCCTTCTTGGCTGTGCCAAACTATTTTCTGCCTAGTCCCACTGACCTGCACACGGACCATATCCCTCCATACACCTCCCATCCATGTATCTGTCCAATTTATTCTTAAATGTTAAAAAAGAACCCGTATTTACCACCTCGTCTGGCAGCTGTTACGTACCCCGTAACTGGGTTGCCAAACCAGCAGAAATGGATCACTCAGTTGGAGTCTGGATTACTAGAACTAAGAAAGTTTTATTAAAGAAACAAGCAACACAGTACTCTAATCAAAAAGGATAATAAATGCAACAGTTCAGCAATGATAAACACACATGTACACAGAATTAAGATAACAAGTTTAATCAAGCTCTATCGTTGTCTAGGGGTAAGTGACCAGTTTCAAAGTGACACAAAGTCCAGTTCAATTTAGTTCAGTTCGCAGTAATCGTTGCCATGGCGATGAACAGTGGGGGGGGGGAGGAGAGAGAGCAAAACGAATGAATATTCAACACAGCTTCCACACACAGACCTTCGATATTGCTCACAAGCAGCTTTCGGGCGAGTCCTTTGTGATGTCATCTGAGGTCACCGACCGTGACCCCTCCGTTTCCAGATACGATCGTTTCCCTGCGCTGAACCTGGCACCCAGGCAAGGGTGGACACACACCAGGTTCCCGCCGATCGTGCCTTTCCACCCTGAGCATCTAAGGCTTGATCCCGCGATCAGCCATCCAAAAGCTTCCCACCGACTTGTGAGAGGCGCACCGCTTCCAGGGTCTCGTTACCTCGGGTGTCGTGTGTGTCCTGCCCTAGCGAACCTGTCCCTTTTTATCCCCCTGCTGGGGTATCGCCTGTCCATCACTTCAAACAGTTCAGGGTTCAAAGGGGAAGCCGCTCTTGACAGCTCTCCTTCCCCTTCATTACACATTTCCAAATGCTGCTCCATTGTTTTCCTTATCTCTCTCTCTCTCTCTCCTGAAGACAGGTGGCAGACCAACTGCTGATCACACAGGACAGCTAACATCTATGTGTATTCTTGTCACACAGCTCATTCCATAATCCCACCACTCTCTGTGTGAAGAAGCCCCCAGTAATGTTCCCTTTAAACTTTTCCCCCTCACCCTTAACCCATGTCCTCTGGTTTTTTTCTCCCCTTGCCTCAGTGGAAAAAGCCTGCCTGCATTCACTCTATCTATACCCATCATAATTTTATATACCTCTATCAAATCTCCCCTCATTCTTCTATGCTCCAGGGAATAAAGTTCTAACCTAGTCAACCTTTCTCTGTAACTGAGTTTCTCAAGTCCCGGCAACATCTTTGTAAACCTTCTCTGCACTCTTTCAACCTTATTAATATCTTTCCTGTAATTTGGTGACCAAAACTGAACACAATACTCCAGATTCGGCCTCACCAATGCCTTATACAACCTCATCATAACATTCCAGCTCTTATACTCAATACTTTGATTAATAAAAGCCAATGTACCAAGAGCTCTCTTTACGACCCTATCTACCTGTGCTGCCACTTTTAGGGAATTTTGTATCTGTATTCCCAGATCCCTCTGTTCTACTGCACTCCTCAGTGCCTTACCATTAACCCTGTATGTTCTATCTTGGTTTGTCCTTCCAACATGCAATACCTCACACTTGTCTGTATTAAACTCCATCTGCCATTTTTCAGCCCATTTTTCCAGCTGGTCCAAGTCCCTTGCAGGCTCTGAAAACCTTCCTACACCTCCGATCTTCGTATCATCAGCAAATTTCCTGATCCAATTTACCACATTATCATCCAGATCATTGATAGAGATGACAAGTAACAATGGACCAGCTCTGATCCCTGTGCCACACCACTAGTCACAGGCCTCCACTCTGAGAAGCAATTCTCTACTACCACTCTTTGGCTTCTTCCATTGAGCCAATGTCTAATCCAATTTACCACCTCTCCATGCATACCTAGCGACTGAATTTTCCTAACTAACCTCCAATGCGGGACCTTGTCAAAGGCCTTACTGAAGTCCATGTAGACTGCATCCACTGTCTTCCCTTCATCCACAAACCTGGTAACCTCCTCGAAAAACTCCAATAGATTGGTCAAACATGACCTACCACGCACAAAGCCATGGTGACTCTCCCTAATAAGTCCCTGTCTATCCAAATGCTTGTAGTTTTTGGTTCCTCATGTAGCCGACCACTCTGATCTTCAAGAGGACCAATTTTATCCCTTACAATCCTTTTACTCTTAGTATACCTGTAAAAGCTCTTGGATTAACCTTCACTTTGACTGCCAAGGCAACCTCATGTCTTCTTTTAGCCCTCCTGATTTCCTTCTTAAGTATTTTCTTGCACTTCTTATACTCCTCAAGCAGCTTATTTACTCCCTGTTTCCTATACATGTCATACAACTCTCTCTTCTTCTTTATCAGAGTTGCAATATACCTTGAGAACCAAGGTTCCTTATTCCTATTCACTTTGCCTTTAATTCTGACAGGAACATACAAGCTCTGCACTCTCAAAATTTCTCCTTTGAAGGCTTCCCACTTACCAATCACATCCTTGCCAGAGAACAACCTGCCCAATCCACACTTTTTAGATCCTTTCTCATTTCTTCAAATTTGGCCTTCTTCCAGTTCAGAACCTCAACCCTGGGACCAGATCTATCCTTGTCCATGATCAATTTGAAACTAATGGTGTTATGATCACTGGAACCAAAGTGCTCCCCTACACACACATCTGTCACTTGACCTAACTCGTTTCCTAACAGGAGATCCAATATTGCATCCCCTCTAGTTGGTACCTCTATATATTGATTTAGAAAACTTTCCTGAACACATTTTACAAACTATAAACCATCTAGACCCCTAACAGTATGGGAGTCTCAATCTATATATGGAAAATTAAAATCTCCTACCACCACAACTTTATGTTTCCTGCAGTTGCCTGCTATCTCTCTGCAGATTTGCTCCTTTAATTCTCGCTGACTATTGGGTGGTCTGTAATACAATCCCACTAATGTGGCCATACCTTTCCTGTTTCTCAGCTCCACCCACAAGGACTCAGTAGACAAGCCCTCTAATCTGTCCTGCCTGAGCACTGCTGTAATATTTTCCTTGACAAGCAATGCTACCCCCCACCTTTCATTCCTCTGCCTCGATCACATCTGAAACATCGGAACCCTGGAATATTAAGCTACCAGTCCTGCCCTTCCTGTAGCCAAGTTTCACTAATTGCTATAACGTCATAATTCCACATGTCAATCCACGCCCTCAACTCATCCGCCTTCCCCGCAATATTTATTTATTTATTTATTTCGAGGTACAGTGCGGAACAGACCCTTTGGGCCCAATGAGCTGCACCACTCAGCAACTCACCTAACTAATCCTAGTTTAATCACAGAGCAATTTGCGATCACCAATTAATCTACTGAGCAGTACAGGCACCTGGAGAAAACCTATGTGTTCATGGGGAGAATATACAAAATCCGTACAGAGGATGCAGAATTGAACTCCAAACTCTGACACCCAAGCTGTAATAGTTTTGCGCTAACCATTGCACTACCGTGGCTGTGAAAGACCAATGGCAGATGAGTTTTGAATTAACCGGGTCTAATCTTCTCAGCCAATATGCAACTAAGCAATGCAATAGGAGTTACATTGCTGTGTTGCCATTGACACAAAATATGGTTCGCCTGAATCATGGTCAGTTGAATTCTTGATTCAAAGTGTAATTTTGTTGCACTCTGAGATATGTTGAGGTGCTGATAATAGATGACTTTTTGATCCAAGTTAACTTTGTGGTTGTTGTTATGTGAATGATATCAGCAGAGAAAATTACTAGTAGATACAAAGCAGCGTCTCTGTTCGACAAAAAAAGGTGCAACAGGCATCATATGGAGACGTTTTTGGTGGAAAGGTCTGCTGGCCTAATGGGGGACTCAATATTTTATGTGCCAAACATCAAAGGACAACTCCATATTTACAATATGTATATGGACAATGCTTTCTTTGAAATGTGACGAGAATACACATAAATTAAGATGTTTGCTGGCCTGGGCTAGCACCAGTGGCATCAGCAGTTGGTCTGCTACCTGCCCTCAGGGGAGGGAGAGATAAGGAACACAATGAAACAGCATTTGGAGATGTTAATGAAGGAGCCATCAGTCTGGGTATTGTCAAGATCGGCTCCCCCTTTGAACCCTGAACTGTTTGAAGTGATGAAAAGGCGATTTGGAGATGTGTAATGAAGGGACGGGAGAGGGAGCTGTCTAGAGCGGCTCCCCCTTTGAACCCTGAACTGTCTGAAGTGATGGACAGGTGATACCCCAGCAGGGGAATAAAAAGGGACAGGTTCGCTAAGGCAGCACACACGACACCCCGAGGTAACGAGACCCTGGAAGCGGTGCGCCTCCCACAAGTCGGTGAGAAGCTCTTGGACGGCTGATCGCGGGATCAGCCTTAGACGCACAGGGTGGAAAGGTACGATCAGCGGGAACCCGGTGTGTGTCCGCCCTTGCCTGGGGTGCCAGGTTCACTACAGAGGATCGACCGCATCTGGAGGAGGGGTCACAGTCGGTGACCTCAGGTGACATCACAAAGGACCCGCCCGAAAGCTGCTTGAGAGCAATATCGCCGGTCTGTGAGTGGAAGCCGTTCTGAATGATCAGTCGTTCTTGTTCTCTCTCCTTCCCCCAACATTGCCCATCGCCATGGCAACGATTACTGTGAACTGAACTAAATTGAACTGGACTTTGTGTCACTTTGAGATTGGTCATTTACCCCTAGACAACGATAGAGCTTGATTGATCCTGTTATCTTAATTCTGTGCACATGTGTGTTTATCATTGCTGAACTGTTGCATTTATTATCCTTTTGATTACTGTGTTGCTTGTTTCTTTAATAAAACTTTCTTAGTTCTAGTAATCCAGACTCCAACTGAGTGATCCATTTCTGCTGGTTTGGCAACCCAGTTACGGGGTACGTAACATAAGTGGGGTTCTCGTCCGCGATTTTGAACGCTAAATTTGGGACGGAGTAAATTGATTGGGTTAAAATTCCCGAAAGAAAGAAAAGACAAACAGCAGAAATGGAGGCTGAGGAATTTATAAAGGCGCTGACCTTGGAGGCATTAGAGGATGCCAGGAAATCGGAATTGGTAGCTGTGGCCAAACGGTTGAATCTTGCTAAGGGGAAGTCGACAATGAGGAGAGAGGAGATACACAGAGCTATCGTAGAGCACTATGTATCTAAAGGTGTGTTTCCCCAAGGTGAGCTGGGGGTGGTGTCTATTGAAAAACCTGCCGGAGACGCGGTACAGGTGCAGCTCGAAAAACTGAGACTCGAGCACGAGTTCCGGGTACGGCAGTTGGAGCGAGAAGAGAAAGAGAGGGACAGACAGTTACAGCGAGAAGAGCAGGAGAGAGAAAGGCAGTCGCAGCGAGAAGGAGAGAGAGTTAGAAAGGCAAGAGAGAGAGAGACAGTTGGAGAGAGAAGAGAAAGAGAGAGAGAGACAGTTACAGCAGTTGGAGAAACAGTGGGAAAGGGAATTCGAGCTGGAGAAGTTAAGGTTAAGGGCAGAGCAGGGGCTCGTGCCGAACCAAGGTGGAGGGTTCCGGGCGACCCAGGCGGTTAGGCTGGTTCCCCCATTTGACGATACCGACGTGGATCGGTACTTCCTCCATTTCAAAAAAGTGACTATAAGTCAGGACTGGCCGAGGGATAAGTGGGCTGTTTTACTTCAGAGTGTACTGAAAGGGAAAGCCCAAGAAGCTTACTCAGCTTTGTCCGCGGAAGATGCCCAGAGGTATGAGGTGGTGAAAGAGGCCATCCTCAGGATTTATGAGTTGGTCCCGGAGGCATACTGGCAGAGGTTCCAGAATGCGAGGAAGCAGTGGGACCGCACGTATTTGGAGTTTGCCCGTGAGATGCAGACATATTGTGAGCGTTGGTGCGCCTCAAAGGGGGTAGAGGGGGATTATGACAGACTGCTACAGCTGATCCTGATTGAGCAGTTTAAAGGTTGTGTCCTTGAGGGTATGAGACCCTACCTAGATGAGAAGGAGGCAGCCACGTTAGCCACAACTGCTAAGTTAGCGGATGAGTATGCGTTGACGCATAAAATGAAGTTTGCCCCGAGTAAAGGCTACCAAAAGGGTCGTCAGGACGGCGGGGAGAGTCCGCCAGAAAAGTCAGTAAGTAAGCCGGGGACTAGCGAAAAGGATAAGGTAGACGGGGAGCAGTCTGGTAGGAAGTCCCCTGGGGTCGTCTGTTATAATTGTGGGAAAGTCGGACACTTTGCGTCCAGGTGCTTTGCCCCAAGGAAGGAGACGGGGAAAGGAAAAACGGGGGTTCCGACTGGCTGTATTGAGCCGGCAAACCCACCCCCAAGGGAGAGGAGATCTGATAAAGTTCAGGAAGGGCGCGAGAAGTTTATCTCGGCCGGATTGGTGTCAGTGAAGGAGGGGTTGAACCCAGTTCCAGTGCGGATCTGGAGAGACACGGGAGCGTGTCAGTCACTAATACTGAAGAGTGTTTTGGACTTTAGCTCAGAGACCGAGACTGGGGAGGTCAGTGTGATAAAAGGCATTGGAAAAGGGACTGAAGCCGTGCCTTTGCACCAGATACACCTACAAAGCAACTTGGTCTCTGGACTAGTCACGATCGGGGTGAGGCCCGAATTACCGATGAAAGACAAGTCAGCCTGCCAGCATGGAGGCCCCGCCCGTGGACTCACAGGTTTATCCCGTTTGCGCAGTAACTCGGCGGATGTCGAGAAAAGCCGCAGAGGCTGAGATACAGTTAGCTGAAACGTTTCTGCCAGCGGAACGAAATGAAACAAGAGGAGGTGAGGGGGCTGAGGCAGACTTAGCATTAGCCAGGGGGGACCTTATACAGGCACAGGAGCGAGACAAGGAGCTGATGGATTTGGCAGAGACAGCTCTCTCCGAGGCAGAATTAAAAAGGGAGCCAGTGGGCTATTATGTAAAGGAGGGAGTACTAATGAGGAAATGGAGACCACCTACTGTGCCCGCAGATGAGGAATGGGGAGTTGTACACCAGGTGGTAGTGCTGAAGATTTATAGGGGGGAGATTTTTAACCTGGACCACAAGGTACCCTTCAGTGGACATTTTGGGGTGAGGAAGACAGTCGACAGAATTATGAAAGAATTTTACTGGCCGAACATGAGGAAAGATATTGTTGAATATTGTGGGTGATGTCATTTATGTCAGGTAGTAGGGAAGCCAAATCAGGTCCTGCCTAAAGCGCCCCTTCGACCGATACCCGCTTTCGGGGAACCTTTTTCCCGAGTCATTGTGGATTTTGTCGGTCCCCTGCCTAGGACTGCAAGTGGGCGAGAGTATGTGATGACTATGATGTGCGCTGCCACCAGGTTTCCGGAGGCTGTGCCCCTGGCAAGCGTGAAAGTGCCTGCCGTGGTAAAGGCGCTTGTGAAATTTTTCACTACGGTGGGGCTGCCCAAGGAAATCCAGTCGGATCAGGGGATTGTCTTCACATCTCACACCTTCCGACGGATGTTGGATGAGATGGGAGCACAGCAGATTTTGGCCTCCGCGTACCACCCTGAGTCACAAGGGGCGTTGGAACTATTCCACGCCACCTTAAAGACAATGATTAAAATTTACTGTCAAGAAAACGCTAGGAGCTGGGATGATGCTTTGCCCCTCCTGCTATTTGCCGTGAGGGACATGGTTCAAGAGTCATTGGGGTTCAGCCCATTCGAGCTCGTCTTTGGTCATCGGCCCAGAGGACCCCTGACCTTCCTAAAAGAGCAATGGTCCAACCCAGCAGTTCAAGTTAATGTGATTGATTATGTTTTAAAATTTCATGAGAGGCTGGAAAGGATCTGTGACCTTGCCAAAGAAAATCTGCGACACTCCCAGACTAAAATGAAAAAATGGTATGATAGGCGTGCCCGTGAAAAAGAGTTCCAAGTGGGCGATCGGGTCTTAGTTCTGTTCCCAGTGGTAGCCAATCCCCTCCAGGTGAGATTCCACGGTCCGTACAAGGTAACTAAAAATATAGACCCTTTGAACTATGTTATCGAAACGCCGGACAGGCGTAAACTCACACAGTTGGTACACATTAACATGTTAAAAGCCTACCACGATCAGAATGAAAACCCAGTTGGTGTTATCACGGAAATTACTGAGACTGGGGTGTCAAATGAGACGGGAAAAACCCATCTTGAAAAGATGAATATGGTGCCGACCTGATTGGAGAACTCTACTGTTCTGGCTAATCTTGCTGACAAGGTCTCTCACCTAACCCCCGAACAAAGAGGGCCATTGATAAAGCTAATTAACCGGCACACAGATGTATGTCCCGATGTCCCGAGGCAATGCAAAGGGACGGTGCATGATGTTCTGGTCACCTCAGACCAGCCTATTAAACAGCACCCCTATAGGATGAACTTGGAGAAAGGCAAGCTAGTGGAGAAAGAGATTGAGTACATGCTAGCCACAGATATTATTCGGCCATCCAAGTCGGAATGGGCGTCCCCCTGCGTGGTTGTCCCGAAAGCCGATGGGAGCATCCGATTCTGTACAGATTACAGAAAGGTGAACGCTATCATGAAAACTGATGCTTACCCCATCCCAAGGGTAGACGATTGCATCGATAAAGTGGGGAGAGCTACGTACATCACCAAGTTCGATTTGCTGAAAGGATACTGGTGTGTCCCTTTAACAGACCGGGCTAGAGAAATCTCGGCATTTGTCACCCCCTCCGGTTTGTACAAGTATAATGTTCTATCTTTTGGCATGAAAAACGCCCCAGGGACCTTCCAGAGGATGATTAATTCAGTAATAAAGGGACTCAGGAACGCAGAAGCATATATTGATGATTTAGTGGTCTGGAGTGACACATGGGAGGAGCACATTGTGGCGGTGGGGAAGCTATTTAAACGGCTGTCTGAAGCCAGCCTGACAGTGAACCTCGCGAAAAGTGAGTTCGGCCACGCGAAGGTCACTTATCTGGGATTTGTGGTAGGACAGGGGCAGCTGGCTCTGATGCAGGCTAAGGTGCGGGCTATCTCGGAGGTCCCCACCCCGACAGACAAGAGAGCCCTGAAAAGGTTCTTGGGGATGGTGGGGTACTACAGGAAGTTTTGCAAAATCTTTGCAGATATTACTCTCCCTCTCACTAAGCTTTTGCCAAAGAATGCAAAGTTTGTGTGGGACGACCTTTGTCAACAAGCCTTCGAGAGTCTGAAGGTGATTCTGTGTCACCATCCTGTGCTGAATGCGCCTGATTTTTCAAAACCCTTCTCCCTAGCAACAGATGCTAGCGACGAAGCTGCCGGGGCGGTGCTGTTGCAGACAGACAAAGAGGGGGTTGAGCACCCAGTCGCTTACTTTTCCAAGAAATTTAATACCCATCAGAGAAATTATTCCACTGTGGAAAAGGAGTTACTGGCCATCATACTAGCATTACAACATTTTGAAGTTTATATTTGCCTGGCATGGAAACCACTGGTAATTTACACTGACCACAACCCATTAGTGTTTTTGGCCACAATGAAAGATAAAAACAAAAGATTGCTAAGTTGGAGTCTGGTGCTACAGGAATTTGATATAAAAATTAGACATATAAAAGGCACGGAAAATGTGATTGCTGACTGTCTGTCAAAGTGTTGACAACTTCAAATTCTCTGTATTAGCCAAATAGCTGATAAAGATGTATATTTGTGTGTATCAAATAATGTACTCATGTTTGTAATTTTTACCCCGGTAAAAATCCTTAAACGGGGAAAGTGTGACGAGAATACACATAAATTAAGATGTTTGCTGGCCTGGGCTAGCACCAGTGGCATCAGCAGTTGGTCTGCCACCTGTCCTCAGGGGAGGGAGAGATAAGGAACACAATGAAACAGCATTTGGAATGAAGTTAATGAAGGAGCCATCAGTCTGGGTATTGTCAAGATCAGCTCGCCCTTTGAACCCTGAACTGTTTGAAGTGATGAACAGGCGATTTGGAGATGTGTAATGAAGGGACAGGAGAGAGAGCTGTCTAGAGCGGCTCCCCCTTTGAACCCTGAACTGTCTGAAGTGATGGACAGGCGATACCCCAGCAGGGGGATAAAAAGGGACAGGTTCACTAAGGCAACACACACGACACCCCGAGGTAACGAGACCCTGGAAGCGGTGCACCTCCCACAAGTCGGTGAGAAGCTCTTGGACGGCTGATCGCGGGATCAGCCTTAGGCGCACAGGGTGGAAAGGTACGATCAGCGGGAACCCGGTGTGTGTCTGCCCTTGCCTGGGGTGCCAGGTTCACTACAGAGGATCAACCACATCTGGAGGAGGGGTCACAGTAGGTGACCTCAGGTGACATCACAAAGGACCCGCCCAAAAGCTGCTTGTGAGCAATATCGCAGGTCTGTGTATGGAAGCCGTTTCGAATGATCATTTGTTTTTGTTCTCTCTCCTTCCCCCCACATTGCCCATCGCCATGGCAACGATTACTGTGAACTGAACTAAATTGAACTGGACTTTGTGTCACTTTGAGATTGGTCATTTACCCCTAGACAACGATAGAGCTTGATTGATCCTGTTATCTTAATTCTGTGCACATGTGTGTTTATCATTGCTGAACTGTTGCATTCATTATCCTTTCGATTACTGTGTTGCTTGTTTCTTTAATAAAACTTTCTTAGTTCTAGTAATCCAGACTCCAACTGAGTGATCCATTTCTGCTGGTTTGGCAACCCAGTTACGGGGTACGTAACAGAAATTACATACAATCTTCACATCTCCTGATTCCTGTCCACACCAGAGACATGGAAATGAATTTTAATCAGCATTGTCTGGACTGAGATTCACAGCTTTTAGGAACCCGTTGTTCAGAGCTGCACTCCAAATTAAATGCACAATACATTTTCAGACATGAAGACTGGTTGCCAAAGTTAATTGTTAAATGTATATGCCCAAAACCAAAAAAAAAAATCACTCTAACAGTGATAACAGAACCTTAGGTTAAGAAGTCATGCTTTTTACATAAGTGTGCACAATCCTATGGTGTTTAATTCCTGAGATGGCCCCAAGAAAACTCATTAACAGACAAGTTGTGTCAACAGTATGATATTGATCAGCACTTACACAATGCGGAGTCTTCATTTTGAGTGTATCATCAGTGTAGGGAACAAAAGGTCAGGTTAGTGCCAGTCTAGTTGGGTGAAGTGAAGAAATCTACAGGATCATGGATGGAGAAAGGTCTGGAACTGTATGGATATAAAATCAGAATCAGTTGCGATCTAAAGAATGATGAGGAGCAGTATTTAGAGGAAACATGCCTAGGATTGGGAAGGAAGAAGTAAAGGGGCGAGGGACAGCTGCTGGAGTTCATGGACAGTGGGATCGGTGGGAATTGGTAGATCTGGGTTGAACTGGTATCCAGATGTTGGTCAGTTTAATAGTTAGAAATTACTTATTTGAGGGAATAATTGCGGTAGTAGATTAGTGCAAATGGGCAGGAAAGATCCAACGAGGCAGCAGATCACTTTTGGGCAGTTGGGTAAGATTTACAAATTGGAGGGTTACTAAGGGCCCATGGAAGAGCTAAATCAGGCAAATAAGCCTTCCCGCAGCAAGCTCAAAGCACAGAGCACTGGTCACTGATCTTTTTAATCATGTTTCCGTTAAGTCACACTGGAGCAGAACTCATAGGAGTTATGATGACCAGCTCTTGCACAAATGACTGCAGACAACACCAGTCATGCACATATTGTGGATCTGTCACAAGTCTAGACTCCTTTATGCATTATCATCCTT